>NC_092815.1:73370531-74044281 GCF_023375885.2 Dermacentor andersoni | reverse complement strand
CCTAGTGAATGCGACTTCAAGTGTTCGTGTTCGACAGACTTTACTGTTTTAATAATGGGACGCATGGAGAAACTTTAGATTCCGCCTTCATGACCACATGGGTCTCACCAACTTGTGAGGGCGACTAATGCTGAGAAAATTATTGTATGCAGTTTTTATACCTGCTTCAACTATATTTCACACTTTATTTAAAAACAAGAAAAGGGTTTGACGATTGTGGTTTTCTATTGCGTTTTCTTTTTCAGTATATTTGCATCAGCAAAGCAAAATATTGGAGCAGATATAGTGTCATTTTTACTCGGCAGCGTGTTTTCAGAGCAGAAAAGGTACAATAAATATATCGTCAAATCATTTTTTTTTTCTCGTTGAATACGGCACTCGAAGCTAAGAGAGCTAAGAGAGATCATGTTGAAGCTAAGAGAGCTAAGAGAGAACATAAGAGAGCTTAAATACCAAATAGGTCGATTATCTCAACGGCCATGCTCCATCCTGGCCACGGCAACTAACTACACTTTACTTTCGACAGGCTTCTTTTATCAGAAATACCCAGAGGGAGGTGTCCAAACGACCCTTCCTCCAGCGCAAGACGACCGCGTAAAAAACAGCAGCACGTGCAAAAGCCTCCTTCTCGTTGAGATTAGGAAATAGCACTGCACTGATAACCACAAAATGCTGCTGACTGCTGACGTTTTGAGAGAAAGACGCCTCTCTTTTTCGTAACGAAGGCGCTAGCCATACATTATTCAGTAAATGGTCGCCCCTGGCTGTCACAGATGCTGGAAAGCAGCTCCGATAGTCTTTTTTTCTTTCTTCTTGAAAAACACAGTTGTTGATGTCGTCGTCGTCGTTGTCGTCGTCGTCGTCGTCGTTGTTGTTGTTGTTGTTGTTGTTTTCTACCGCTGTCTTCAGATTTCTTCGGCAGACAATTATTTAGTTATTTAGTCAGACTATTACGTTACAGTTTGGTGTTGGGCTAACTGGTTGTCTTCATAATGTAGCATGCTAGCGTGGACGAAATAACACGAAGATGCACATAAACAACACAAGCATGAAAAGGTTATCAGTACTTATGCCTCTCCGTACGAGATTCATGGACTTACCTTGTTAGCGTCTCAATATTTTTTCACCATTTTATTCTTGTGATGCGTATCGGTGCCAGGCAGGCCTTGCGTAAATGTTTGATCGCGTGACAAGATATGCAACAATCTTCATTGACGGACGTTCTGGAACATTTCCACAACATCGAAGTGGGCCCGTGCCATTAACAGTTCTGCGAGATAATGTAACTGGCGTCTCAACTAACCGGTCATCAGCATCATTCATCCCATCTTTCCTTCCCCTTCTTCTCTTCCCCCTGTGCACTCTCTCTCTCTCTCTCTCTCTCTCTCTCTCTCGTTATTTGGTTATAGACTTGTGGCATTTATCATTTCAATATTTTTTTTTCTATTGTTTTCCTTAGCGAAGATTTCGGGACAGCCGGCTCTTTCCATTGCCAAACTTCAAGGCCAATAAGAAGAAGACAGAGAAAACGGAGCGATAAGTTGCTTCTTCCCTTCTTTGTAGTGTTTTGCCTTCGCTGAGAATGTTTTATTATGTGTTGTTACCATTTAATCAGGCTAGTGGCATAAAGAGGTACGGCATGGGTTATCCCCAAACTGAGCTCCGTTTTCATAGGAAAATAGCATCAAAAAGATCCGTAATCATAGGCAATGCGCTCGCACACGCTCGGTAGGTCGTCACCAAGTCACAGGAGGTGATATACGCTGCTAAACTGGCTAGACTTCAAAAGACCCGGTAAGGTTCTTGTCGCTTTCTGAGCAGTCGCTCGTCCCATTCTTAGTACCGTTATCTCAATACAGAACGAAAGGATAATCAAAACAGAATAAGCAAAACGCACCTTTATTGATTTCACCATCTCTTATCATCCACGTACGTCACGCTCACTTATCATTCTTCTATAATGGAACGCAGAGAATCCATAGCAGAAGCATCCACTAATGGGGGTGCATTCTCCCTGTATAAGGAGAATGTTGTCAAGTATATAAAGAATGTTATCACGTGTTGTCAAAGAAACGTGCGTATACCTAAAAGTCAGGAAAAAATAACACGACCGAGAATAAATGCGTATGTGCATTGCGCTGAATACAGATATTCATGTGCCTGCAACTGTTTCACTGCTTCGGGCGCTTTTTTCCCAGTGATGTGTTTTTGTGAAAGCTTGCTCTTCCAAGTTTACACTTATCTTTTAATGAGTAAGACACAGTGCTACGTAGCGCTCAAGACGACGAAAGAAGCCAAGATGGAAGCAGTGAGCTTTTATTTCGCCGTGTTTGTCGAAAATATGTAGCTGTTAAGGGGTACAGGCGACGTTACTTCTTTTGTTTCACTTCAAATAAAGATGCTTCAGCGTTCTTGCTTCTTAAAAATCAAAGTTTCCTGGCGATGTATGTAGCCGCATTCTCGACTGACCAATTTTTAACTTCCGCACGATGTAATGTCCAGCACCATGTCTCTTTGGAACGACGCACATCCCGACAAAGCGCTTCCTCTGGCTTAGCCAGATAACGCGCACTGAACGTTGCTTATCGGAAAGTTGTGGATCGGGACTACGCCTCCTATAGCTGATCCCACGTGTTCGAAGCGGAATGCACTCAAGCGTCACAATTGCATACACTGTTGGCGAAGTATGCGAGGTGGTATAGGTGGGATAATGAGGATGGGGGGGGGGGGGGGGGGGAAATAGATGCATAGGTGGATAGGTGGATAGGTGGTGGTGGTCTTGTGGGCCGATGCGTAAACAGGTACAGTGTTGCGCTGGTACTACGCGTTAAAGTTGTCGAACGAAAGGATAGTTTTGGCCACTTATCACAGACGCAGTCAATTTAGGTTCGAGGAACTAGTACAGCACAGCATTCACACGGAAACACGTAGTTCGTTGGAAAGGTGCACTCTTCAGCAAATGTCGTCACGCTACATACAGTCATCGCGGTGTCTTTTACAAAGGTCCACATTTTCAGCTTTACCGGCAGCAACACTGCATTATCTTAGCTAATAACACCAGTCCTGGTATTGAAGATCTTATTTTTTTTCTCAGTTAGACGGGTGTAACGCCAATCGCAGAACCAATTCAGACTGCATCACCGCATTGTGTTGCAGTGGATGTACGGCCATTGTGGCCATACAATGCAATTTTAACGCAGACCCCTTGCCGGAGCTGCACTTGGCAATTCGACTCAAGAATGGATGCTGCGCGGCCACTTGAATCACTTACTCGCCACATCACACTACGAGGGCATTCGCCGGGTTTCACAAACTCACGCTTGCACTCCCGTCCCTAACTTGCACCTTCGCCTGCCACCTGGACTATCCCGTCGCGAAACAACTTTACTGTGTCGCGTGTGGTTGGGCGTCGCATTTACGAATGCAGATTCCTTCTTAATATGGATGACCAACAGTGCGGCGTGCAATTTATACGGGTGCGATGATACTCTAGAGCAGCTTCCGTGTCACTGCCCATTCTTTGACACTGCACGACGCACTTTACAAGCTAAACTCAACCTGTTAGATTATAAAGCTCTCTCGGAAGAAAAGATCCTCAGATCATGGTTTGTGCATTCTTGCATGCAAAAGGCCACAAAAGCCCTCTTGCCTTTTGTGAAGGATACTGGATTGCACGAACGCTTGTGACAGCGGAGATTCATCTGCGACTGACTCTGTAAATGACTGACTCTATTATTTCTCTTCACTCTTCTTATCTATTCTTCCCCTTTCCCCCTCCTAGAGTGCAGGGTAGCCAACGGGCACGTCCTTGATTAACCTCCCCTTTCTCTCTTCGTTTCTCTCTCTCTCTCGACGCAGACAATCAAAATACCATTTTGGAGGAAACACGCGGAGACTCTGGTGTCTACTGCCGCGTGGCGTTCACAGCATTCTATGTGATGAGGCGAAATTTCTATATGGGCAACTTCAAAAAATTTATCCCTCTTGTGATTTTAACATGCCGCTAGGTCTCACTATTGCATACTACACACTGCACCAATCCACGCCTCCACCGCACCAGGGGCAACGTGGGTTACACCAACTACTTTAAACTGCAACTTCTGCTATTGGACTTGCGAATGTATTCGTTGTTCAATGTTCCCAAGGAGAGTACAGTAGGTTCTATTTAACTTCAGTCGTTCGTTATCAAATAGACGATCTGTGAACGCTGCGCTGCATTTGCACCACAACCGAGTCAAACTTGAAAATGCGAGACATTCTCAGCCCATGGAGAAGCATAGCTTACGCACTGCGTGCAGCGAAAGCACTTCTGATATTTTTCATAGCTACTTACCTTAGTGAAACTTTGTGAACAGTTCCCAGTATGTATGCGTATCTGTGGATTTATGTGCCGATTGTGTGTTTCTGCGATCACTCTATATATTGACACCCGTAGTACATTAACTTTTTCCGATGACCATCTTTCGCTGTCTACAGCCAAGTTATCGCTCCGCGCAAGACGCGCCTGCATGTAACCAAAATTTCCACAACGCAGTAAAAGAGTTGGATTCGTGACTCACGTTTTGGCACTGCCTTCTTCGCCGTCACCACAGTGTGACAATATCGCATTTTTCACCCAACACAGGAAGTAGCACGCCAGGAAGTCATTCACGTGAACATCTCCAGCATTTCACTAACAGAACTCAAGAGAAAAAAGTAATTTGAGGTGCATTAACAAATGAAATCCTTCTACAATGCTAAACAAAGCCCCTCTTACTGTAAAGAGAGGCTTGGTAAGTCATAAAAGAGGGAGAGAGTGATTGGAGAGAGGAAAATGCACTATTTTTTTTTCAACCCTTTAGGGAGCGCGATTTAGCGCCTTGGGAAACGGGAGGGGGATATAAGGAACAAAAAAAGAGAGAGAGAAGGCCGGGGCGGCCACAGAGCACTTGGCTGTCAGCGGTTGCCAGGCGGCGTATTCACAAGTTACACAACAGCTCCGAGTTCTGGGCTTTGTGACCGCCTCGAAGATGCAAGAATGAAAGGTGGGTAGCGACGCCTCCTTGAAGTTCCCGCACCAGACCGCCGTAACAACATTTTGATGGCGCTTGCTCGGCCCGAGTTAATTTAGAGATAGACTACAGGGTATTCTAAAAGGGCTCAAAGGAAAACTTGGAAAGCTTGAACGGCTTAGCTACTGAATAACAGCGGTCCAGATGCAAATTCAAATGCATTATGAAATCTGTGACGTCCCACTTTCCTGCCGGCGCTTCGGTTTCTGAGCGAAATTCAAGAAATAGAACTTTGGATTTCATTTTTTCTTTTCACAATTAACATATTGCAGCATAATTTATGAAAATAACGTTTTTAAATAATCATTTGCTTCTGAACAGGTTTAGCCTTTCTATTTATCTCATTAAAGACAGCATCTAGCTCTCCGCTATTCAGACTTCATTCCGTTACACTTGATTTCTCTGGTAAAAAAGTAATGTGCGACGTGGAATACAGCAGCGCAACCGCCTAATGGTAATATTTTCATATATTTTTAGGTACCGATTAAAAGAACAATCAGAATTCCAATCCTTATCACAAATATTCGACCGCAGGAAAACGAAATCTTAATGGCGACATTTTGTCACGAAACGATGGATCGATAAAGTGGTCTGGTTTGACGTCTCGAAGCAGCAGACAGACAATCAGAAATGCCGTAATGAAAACTACGGATTAATGTTGGGAAGATGGGGTTCACGCGAACCGCGTTACACGAGCTGTTTTGCATATTTATTTTATTCATTTATTTATATACAAATACTGCTGTCTCAAAATTGAGACATAGCAGGAGTGGGTAAGTACATCAAGATAACATACAATCAACATGTCACATGTAAACGAACTTCGTCTACAAAACGCTCAAGTGGCAATTCTCGGAGATTAGTATGTAGCGTGTTCCACAATTCAATGGTAAATGGCAAGAAAGAAAATTTGAAGCTATCTAAGTGAACTCGAAAGGGAACAATATTCAAGGGATTGGCTCTTCGCGTTACACGTGCCGAGGACCCAACAAATGTCACAGGTACGTCGACAATGACAGAAGCATGTACAATTTTGTGCAACATTATAATCCTTTCACATATGCGCCTATGTGCCAACGGCTCAAGCGATAGCAGGCCAGCATGCAGAGAAGGGGAGAAATTGCGATCGTATCGATTATAAATAAATCTAATAGCTTTCTTCTGCACAGCCTCAAGCTTTGATACATCAGATACGCAGTGGGGTGACCAGACAACAGATGCATATTCTAGAGACAACAGAGCATATTCTATATATACGTCCTCATCGGAATGCCGCCGCTGTGGATCTTGTTACGGGTGACTATTTTTGTCAGAACTGCGAACAATAGCCTCCGTCGGTGTTGACGAGCCTGGAAAGGCTAAAAGAGCCAAAAGCAGCTACGAGTTGCGAGATAAAAGAAGCGATAAGATTATGCCCCTCGCCTTCTCGACGTGGCTTCTGCCCTTTGAACTGCTCGCCACTTATCAGCTACTACATACCTCATCACCGTCGTTATAGCTTCCGATTAACTCATCGATGCCTGAACGTGAAAGCCGATCTGTACCCTGTGACAACTGTAAAATGAAAGCTGACACAACTCGGTCGTCATATTCCGCTGAAGGTACTGTAGAGCCGTGGTAAACGAGACGGACACACGTCTTTTCGGTAACAAGGTCTAGTTTATTCTGTCCAAAAAGAGAATTGAGCGGGCGCGCGCAGCGCGCCGGAAGTGGCGAGGGCTTTAGAGAGAGAGAGGAGAAAAGAGGGAAAAGGAGAATAGAGAAGTGCGGTGCGCGGACCTAGTGCGAAAGGAAAGCAGTAAACAAAGTAATAAGAAAAGGGAGCTCGCGCACGACGTTCGGCACAGTGAGTCGGATCATGTGTCCGTGTGCCTGGTGTCCAACACTCGCGAAGGTCCGCTTACGGGAGGCCCGCGGGACGCCCCGCGGAGTTTATGGCTGCGGGGGTGGTGCGCAGCTCCATCGCCGCGCCGCTAGAGTACAATTTCGAAAATGCCCCTGCTGAGTGGTAGGCGTGGCGCATTTCTTTCTTATCGTTTCTCTGGTTTGACCCAGCTGGCTGGAAACAATATTTAGCTTTTCTGTACCTGGCGATATGTTATCGCTGTTCGGTCCCCCTGACTCGACGAACCAAGGCACAGCTAAATTATTTTTTTTTATATTTATATCCGATGCAGCAATATGCAATAACGGCCGCGCGCAAGTAATTACGCCTGCTTTATAAAACATCTATATATATGCTGCTGAAATTATTGACCATGAGTCAGTGTAACGAGCTGTGCAAGCCAAGTGTAAATCCAACGTTGTCAATATACGTGTATTAGTGAGATCGGCGAAGTTGGAATCTGCCTGACACTCTGTTATTTTTTTCTAACTTTCCGTTCGGCATCAAAAAAAAATCTACTCGTAATTGTGAAGCCTGGTCTTTTGCATAAAGTTCGAGTGGTCCACCTCGCGGTCTACGAGTCCAGTTGAGAAAGCCTGGCGACAGGGTGGAGTCAGCCCGGGGCATGCGTGCAACCCGGCACAGAAGACTGTGCAGATGTGACTCCAGAACTAGCGCACGGCAGAATGGACAGCTCAAAGAGGTGTCCATTCTGGTGTCAGTATGTTAGGTGTCAGTACATTTCCACTGTAAGCGACTGGATAGTGTGACAACCGCACTTACTCAATCTCTTCGGAGTGATACCCCCCGGCCTTGAATGGTGAGGCCACCCGAGAGGCCAGAACCACGTCAAAGTATGAGAGCTCGCGTGGCGCACCGAAGTTTCTCTTCTGTGAGGCCCATAGAAGGTTCCTTGGGACGCGGTGCACCGCAGAGAGCACTGGCCTAAAAAAAGGCGCCGCGGTTAAAGGCGCCGTGTTTTCACCAACTCCGCTTTGATTGGAATAACGTTAGTGATATCTGGGTGTCAGTGTGCGGCGTGTATGCGAACTCCCGGTCTCACAGCGCGCATGCTGCGTACTCGACAAGGCAGCATCCGCGTGATATGATATATATACGCCGCTCGGCGCTAACAAACGACGTGCGCTGCCAGCAGCCTAGACTGCGTCACTTATTTACGACCGACGGCTCAATGGCCGCCGGCGTCAATTCGACTCGTGCACGAACCTCGCGCGTGTGTGCAGCTGCACTGACCAGTCCGACGCACACTCGTGTGCGCCTTCGACTGCGTGCAACTGGTCGTTGATTCGTTATTATAGGAGAATATAAAAACGCAGTGACGTGCTCACTGACAAATAAGTATATTTATCTGTTCTACGTAATGAAAAATAAATCCGTGCATAAAGCATGTGCGTATAATGACGGATCGCTGCTATCTCCAACACGCACAGACCTTCTTAATGGAATATAGCGCACTGCAGTCGATGGATTCTCTTATCTATGTAAATTTATTTGATTTGACCATTGGATGTGTGCCACTGGGCTTTGCTCATTCTTGGTCAACTCTGCCAAATTGTGTATGCGCCACTGGGACGCAAGAAAGGTATACTATCCTTGAATGTGGTTAGAGACCTGTCGTATAGGTCGCCATCCGCGCACCTGCAATCGCCGTTCCTCCCTCGACGAGCATTATCCACCGCGGTGGTCCTCCGTGCGTCGACGCGTAGCCATCGCACACTGTCCATCTGCCCAATTTGATGTTCGCATTTTGGCGCAGATTGCGATTGCGAACGTGGAAAGTGCATGATATTAATGCCGTGACCTTTACGCTGCTTAAATTGTATCAGATCGTGTACGCTGCACATGATGAGAATAAACACTATTATGCACATAAGTATTTAGTTTTATAGTATCTGATTAATCGCTTCACTAAAGTTTTGATACATATACCGGTTAGTTCACATAGACTGAACCAAGCCTTGAAAAACAAAATGCCCGTCATGTTTGCGTAGTCGCTTTGGTGTTACGCTGCTAACCCGAGGACACGGGATCGAATCCCGGCCATGGCGACCGCATTTCAATGGGGGCGACAAGCAAAAAGTGTCCGTGTACCATGCAGTGGGTGCACGTTAATCAGCCCCAGGTGGTCAGTATAATCCGGAGTCCCCCACTATACAATGTGTCTCACAAGCTGAGCGTGATTCTGGCACGTAAAACCTCAGCATTTAGTTAATTCTTTAAAAAAATAGTTCATCTTAAGCGACAGAGACGAAAGCATATTGCTAGTAGACGCCTTAGTTACTCAGATAATTTTTGTACATGTAGTTAACTAAGTAGTTTCGTTCAATTATGCAAACATTTAACTATTTGTTTTGAGTCATACATTTAAATGTAAGAGTTGTAGAGCGCGTTCGGAGCACTCAGTGAAGTTGTTTCAATGATGTCACCTGTTACGTGGTTCTATTTTTTTCCTATCTCTGCAGAAAGCCTGCGAAATATGAAAAAGAGGAGGTAAACAGCGCATATTGGAGGGTTTCCCGCAATAACTGAATGAAACTTACGCCTGTGCGCCTGCGCTCCCAGTTCGCAGCGCTCTCAACCGCACTTCCAAAGAACGAAGGCCGCATGTCTCTTACAAAAACGGCCCCGGCATCCAAGCATTCACGTGAGCACAGTCATTGTGAATATGGAAGTATACCATCGAAATAAGTCGGCTTTGTAAGCGGATTGAAAGACACAATCGTAGGCTTGTTTTGCGACGAGCATATAGGTTTCGTTCTTTCAAAACACGCTTGAGAGCGCTGAAAACATACGCGCAAGGCTCATTGAAGTCATTCTCCTAATATTTCATTGGCTGTCTTCAGAGCTCGGAAACGAGAGCCAAAAAAAATATGATGTGATGGAAACAACTTCGTTTGGGTGTTTCTCAGCACGCTCTAAAACATTTAACTTCAAGCTTATGCCTTGTTATCTGTATCTAAAAATTCCCGTAATTGGCCTTAGCGTTGCGGCCGGAACAAAGCCTCCCTTCTCCGCCGGCCAAGAACAGAACACGTGCTCAAGGTTGCGCGGACATAGTATAACTTTAGTGTCTAGAATAGCCAACTAATTACGCTTAAGGTATACTCTGAGTAACACACGATGATTTCTAACGATATGCCTTTGATCCCGATCGCCTAACATGCATTTACTACTCCTTTTTTTAAAGCTTCACTCAAGTGACGTGAAACACCCGATAGATTTACTAGTGTGCTTTTGATCTACATTTCTTCTATTTCCCTTCGAAGTTCTTTCGGTCATTGTCACTCCAGCGCCATAAAGAAATATGCTTACTGCATTCTCGTTTTTGAAACAGCTATCCAGCTGTCCACTGCAGCACAATCGAGCAGGAGTTCGCATGGTACAGTCCTTCCGCAAACTCTGAGTGTGTGTGTTTAGGGTTATAGTGCAGAAGCACAAACGCCCTACCCCTCCGCTCCCCCTATCTTCTTTCGATGCCTCGCCGATATCCACTGACAAAAATTTCATCCAACCGCAATAGCAAACAGTGTCGGTATCGCGCCTAACTCTATGTCGTTAACGCACTGATTGCCAAAACCAACAGCACGAAATTTTTAACCTCACCCACAACGTGGTCTTATCACTCGGATCTAGTTTCACCAAAAATGGTCCATTTTAACGAAGCAATTCTCATTTCTTCTTCTTCCTCTCTCTCTCTCGCTCCCCCGTTCATTTTGTTTTCTCTTTTTTTTTTCAGCGAAACTATTTACCTGTAGCCCCCGTATGCATACCCGCATGCGTTCCCAGACTGGGTGGCTTGCGTTCGTATCGTGGACATTAATGTGCGCTCAGCCGACTATTTGGAGGAGTGGGGGAAAGAGCGCCTGTGCACGTGGCCTACGCCTCCGTGGTTATCACGTCACGCGCGTCGGAGGTGCCGGCGCGGCTGCAGCAGCGGTTGCGGCAGACTCATGGGAGGTGCGGTGACCGCGGCGACGCTTGTGTCGCCGTAGTGTGGTGCCGTATTGAAGATGTGTACGATTTCAAAATGTATGCAGCTCCTGTGTGCAACCTAAACAGCATCGCTGGTAATCCGTCCCCATATGAATGTTACGGCCCCACAATCTTTTTTCTTTTTTTTTCTTTGTAAGTAGGCGGCGTTAGACGCTGAGAAGGCGTGATCATGGACAGCGACGTAGATTTGATTTCATGGCATCGTGTTGGGAACATCAAAAAGAAAGGACGGAAGACTTTAGCGATTCATTCGGCTCTGAACTCCTTTGTAGCGGCATGCTACATTCTATTGTGCACCGCGAAGACAACCTTGCTTGCTTGCTTGCTTGCTTGCTTGCTTGCTTGCTTGCTTGCTTGCTTGCTTGCTTGCTTGCTTGCTTGCTTGCTTGCTTGCTTGCTTGCTTGATGCCGTCGTGTGCTGAGCTAGCGAAAGAAATAGCAACACTACATGCCGAAATGAAATCAATGCAAGAAAGTCTTAGCATGTTTAATGGACTGTATGAATCCGTGAAAGCACAGAATGAGACCATTTTGAAGGAAAATAAGCTGTTAAAGGATGAAAACGCAAAGCTGTCTCAACGTCTCATGTCTCTAGAGCAGTATTCCCGACTGAACAACGTTGAAGTAAAAGGCATTCCCGTCACGGAAGGTGAAAACTGCCTGGCTGTAATACAAACCATTGGTGAAAAGATTGGCTGTCCTATCGTGCCCTCCGACATTGACATTGCTCATCGTGTCCCCGCAAAAAAAGGACAAGAACATTATCGCACGATTCTGTTCCAGGTCGAAGCGCACTGAATTCATTAGTAAAGCTAAAAAGGCTAAGCTCACCACATCAACCATTGGATTTTCGCGAAACAATGATTCCCCGTTTTTCGTGAATGATCACCTCACGCCAGAGAACAAGCGACTTTTCGCGCAAGCTCTCGAATCGAAGAAGACTAAAGGATGGCGATTCCTCTGGACAGAAAACTGCGCAATCAAAGCTAGAAAGACTGAGAATAGCCGCGTTTATCGCATCTCAGGCGTAAGGGATCTGGCTATCTTTACATAATCAGTGCGCCTGCACTCCCGTTTTTCCGAAGTAAATCCTCACCATGAATAGAGGCATGTTTTCATGTGATCAGGTGAAAACGTTGTTACACGACAAATCGCCCAAATTTTCGTTCATTCACTGCAATATTCGAAGTCTGCGCAAACATAATGATGACCTTTTGAACTTCCTTACTTTACTCAACCATAATTTTTTGTTAATATGCCTGTCTGAAACATGGCTAACACCGGTAGATGGCAATCTATTTGGTCTGCCAGGATATACCAGTGAATATAGTTACCGTGGGGTTCAGCGAAGTGGCGGATCTGCCATTTTTGTGAATTCGTCGATTTCGTACACTCGTCGTCATGATCTTTCGTTCCGCAATTTGTTGTGCGAGTCAGTCTGGCTGGAGTTCGACCGGAATGTCCTGTCCCCCAATAACCGGAATACAATCCTGGCGTCCGTTTATCGTTCCCCGTCATCGTCGTATTCGGACTTTTGTTCGCAGCTAGAAGAAATACTCAGTGTCTTAACCAATGAAAATAAGAACATCATCATTTGTGGTGACATTAACATCAACATACTTAATCCCAACTGTCAGTCATGCTCTGATTATACCAACTGCTTATTTAGCTACGGTTTCTCTTCCTTAATTGATGTTCCAACCAGGTGCGACACTTCTGGTTCTGGCACATTGATAGATCATATATTTTCCTCATCCTCTTCTGATTATACCACTGGAGTAATAGATTATTTCATTACTGACCACTATCCTCTGTTCTTCCTTCTGGGTGTCGCAAAACGTACGCAGTGTCACCAATATTCCAAAAATTATTTCAATGAAACGTTGTTTATACAGAAGGTACAAGGCACTTGTTGGGAGAGCGTTTCTCAGGAGAACTGTCCTGACAGGGCGTACTCGATATTTTTATCAACAATAACAAACTATATCAATGAGTGCACAACTCATGTGTCCTTTCAGCAAAGATTCTCGTCTCCCAGAAATCCATGGATTACAAATGCGTTGCTGCGCTCTATAACAAAAAAGAATAATCTTCACAAAAAGGTGAGACTGCAGCCGTTCAACACAGCGTTGCGAACTAAATTTAAGAATTATAGCAATATCCTTTCTGGTATCCTTAAACGCGCAAAACGGGACTATTATGAAAGACGGATAATTCAGAACGGAATGAATACCAGGCGTAATTGGGAGCTTATTAAAGAATTTCTTAATATTACAGAGTCTAACAAGCGCATTAAAAAAATAATTTACGACAACGAGGAATGCACAACCGAGGCTGACATATCAAATGCTTTTAGTGATCATTTTGCCACTTGCCAGAACACGCTATCTCCTAGTGTTTTACGCCATCTCCCACGTTGCCCTCAGTCATTTTTCCTTCGACCGGTTTCTTCCGAAGAAGTTTTAAAGGTAATTTCTTCTCTTAATGTTACTGGACCTGGCCTAGATTCTATTCAGCCTTATAAAATAAAACTGGTTGAGGCAGACATATCATTTGTTTTTGCAGATATCGTTAACAAAATTTTTAGCACAGGCATATTTCCTGATTTGATGAAACATGGTGAAGTAATCCCTGTGTTCAAAAAGGGTTCTCGTGAAAACATTAATAACTACCGCCCAATTTGCATTTTGCCGTTTTTTAGTAAGGTCATTGAAAAACTTATTTACACTCGTCTAATGCACTATCTCAATAAATTTAATTTTCTTTCTCCATTCCAATTTGGTTTCAGGCAGAATTATTCGACGGAATCGGCATTAATTACCTTAACGGATAACATTAAACGCTTTATTGACGAAGGGTTTGTTGCAGGAGCCATATTCATCGATCTAACAAAAGCCTTTGACACTCTAGATCATTCTATTCTGTATAAGCTCGTATCTTTCGGTATTACTGGCCCACCTTTAAATCTTATTCGTAGCTACTTGTCTAACAGGTCTCAAGTAGTGTATCTTAATGGCCAATTCTCTTCTACTAAAGTAATTAACTGTGGCGTTCCCCAAGGCTCTATACTAGGCCCATTGTTGTTCTTATTATTTATAAATGATCTACCTAATGTACTTACCAATGGTAACTGCTTGTTATATGCTGATGACACGACCATCTACTCATCACAAAAATCGCTTACCGCACTTCAAGACACACTTAACACTGACCTTAACAATGTGTATTCCTGGTGCACTGATAATAAACTTCAAATCAATCCTTTAAAAACAACCTTTGTACTATTTCATAATCCACAAACGCCGATTTCTTCTCCAATAACTGTCTCGTTAAATACTTATGTTATACCGACATCTGATACTGTTAAATTTCTGGGTATTACTCTCGACAAACACCTTAAGTTGAATAGCCATGCCAACTCTCTAATAAAAAAGGTTTCATTTGGCCTCCGCATTATCATTAAAACACGCGCATTCTTCCACCCTCATATTATTTATTTATTTATTTATCATACTGTTTATCTTCATGGGGTAATACATATGCCATTCATATCAAACCGCTTCAACGTCTTCAAAATCAGGCAATAAAATTAATGACCTTTAGCTCATTCCGCTGCCATACTTTACCTATCTATCAACGTCTTAACGTTTTACCCATTCAACAGCTGTTCTATCATAAGTTGTCACTCATTACATTTCGTCTTTCATCGTGAAATAACCTTAGACAGTCTTCCTTTTGATAACCTCATGAACAAAAATAATACTAGGTTTTCAGAACGCTATAACCTTCTATTACCTAAAATCAGATCTAACTATGGTAAATTTACACTTCGTTTCTATGGTATTTCACTGTGGAATCGCATCCCTGTTAATACTGTTAGCAGAACCATCTTTTCATTTGTCATAAATATATTTTCATATTTATTAAATTTTGTTTACATTATTTCTGTTATTGTATCGTTAGGCTTCATATTTCTGTAAAACACTTTGTATTTTTCTTTGTTCGTAATATACAGAAGAGCCAAATTTTTGTTACAGATTACTAGATATTCCTGCTTATGATTATTTATTGTAATATAACTGTATTACGCTGTTTTTAATATATATCTAATTGTCTTCTATTTATTTGCACTTGTTCCCTACGAATTGTATTTCTTGACGCATTTTCTTTTGTTTTGTTTGTTTATTCGCCCTCTACTTGCTGCTCTAATACTCTTATGCATCCACTAATGATAGGAGGTCCACCTGGCAGTTTCTAACTCTGGGACCTCCTGATGCTGTATATAATATGTAAGCCCGTTACTTGTACATGCAATAACAATAAACTTGAACTTGAACTTGAACTTGAACTTGAACTTTTGCTTGCTTTGCTTTGCTTTGCTTGCTTGCTTGCTTGCTTGCTTTGCTTTGCTTTGCTTTGCTTTGCTTTGCTTGCTTGCTTGCTTGCTTGCTTGCTTGCTTGCTTGCTTACTTGCTTTGCTTTGCTTTGCTTTGCTTTGCTTTGCTTTGCTTTGCTTTGCTTTGCTCGCTCGCTCGCTCCCTCGCTCCCTATATCAAGGTGCGTACCCACTACGGGGGATTGGTCACGGTAAAGTTCTTGTGCCGGCTTGACAGCTTTTTCCTTAAGTAATTGCGCTCACCCACTACGGAGAATGTGCAATAATGCAAAAGTTATAGGCTTGTGTGGGTGCGGGGGTGCAGTTGGAGGACAATCTAATAAAGTGAGAATCTGAAGTATGAAATATGCAAAATTATATTTAATATATAACTATAACTTATAGCATATTAGAGAAAGAAAAGTGTTGTTTAGATAAATAAGTTGTGACTTTATCTCTATGGTGATGTATGCAACGACCTTTCGCAGCATGCATGTCGTATAAATCGAAATACATGCACACACTTAATTAAGCACTTCCAGGCTCTCAATGTCTAAAAAGACTACGTGTTTAGTTCTATTGTAGTGTTTTATGGAATGTTACATTCGCCACTGTTGAACCAAAAGCTTGTGTTCTTCTGTGTGGGTTTTTTTTTCTTTTAGCTGGTGGTTCGTTTTATTATGTGAAAATTTCTTATTCAGACAAGTTTAGTTTCTTTTATGTGTCATTATTGGTGTCTTTGTTTGTTGGTTTCTTATGATATGACTAATAAAAATTGGGCTCCTCGGTGTCCTTTCTTCTCGTTCATCATGGTGATATTGGCTTTTAGTCACTGTAATACGTTTGCAGAAGTTGTGTAAGGCAGTCCTATTTTCCATTTTCATCATTCAGCAGGAGAACGTCGAAGCCCCTATACCTGCCCAACGTTTTGGTAGCTTGGCACTTCAGATTAGCTTTAAATTTGACGTTTCCTTACAGTGTTTCGAAATTTAGCGTTTGTGTAAATCCCCGTTTAAGCCACCAAGGATGATGCAGTTGCTGAGTTAAAACTTCGTGGTTTTCGCAATCGGTGAGTCGTTCTGAAGGTCCCGTGAAAATTTCTCTGTGGCCAAATTTACTTCTACAACTAAACGGGGGGGAATCAGTCCCTTTTGATCTATGTCGCAAAATACTGGGCTGTATGGTCGTTTTGAAACGCCTCCTTGAGCTCATCAATTTTACGAAGGGGACAAATCGTCTCTATCATACCTTTAAATTAAGCAAATATTTATGCGGACGACAATGATTGGCCCATAAGCTCAGGTATTTTCGACTTAGCCAGTCCCTTGTGATACTAACCTTGAACAATACGCGCGATATCATAGCATCGAATACGCGTGATGATGGCACTCAATAACGTTCATATTATGAGCCCGAGATTGCAGCATTTTCCTATTTGACGTCTCCATTTGAGTAGCGAAGTGCATTGCACCTCTCCAAGATATAACCGTGAATATGCGATGTGTACTAGCTGACGAAAACGACAATCACGATTGTGTAGTATCTCGGTTCGAACGGTATAGCAGTTACATTCTCAATTCAATGTGCAGTGACAAAATCATTAAAACCGATCGCGCCACCTCCACGTCGCGGCTGCCAATACGTGTCATCGACCGCCCTCGTTTCCGCGCTTCCGTTCCGCGGACAGGCGCTCGTAATGCTGTCGTTCGGGGAGCAGCAGCAGTTAGCAGCCGATCACACGCCGAACGCGCGCTTGTTCGCCATTCGACGTGCCGTATGTATGCACACGAGTCGACTCCGCAGTCGTTCACAAACCGCTTCCACCTCCGGTCTAGTCTCTCGCGAGATGCATTCACTTCACAAACAAGGCGACGCCTGGAAAGAACACAATCGTCTGAGGCCAGCGCGCACGGGGCGTTGAAGAGCTGACTGCGAGTATCGGAGCTCTAGCAGAGAGCGGAGGGAGGGGAGGACGCGAGGAGCGCGCTGTGATAACAGAACACCCTTCCTCCTCCTCTCCTCCGCAGGCCTGCCTCTTGCCTCCTCCTCTTGCTCAGTCCATTCCACGCCCGATAAGCCACCACCGAACAAACTGCACCTCGCGCCGACACCGACCGCTAAACACGCCCCGACAAGCTTTGCAGACGGCACGCAACCTCGCTCCGAGAGGGACCACGGCATCGCCGGCGGACGGGGTAAGAGGAACTCTTACGTCTCTTCTCTCGCACGCGCTGCATTAAATAGCCGCGTGATTCCCGCCTGCTAGGCACACGGCGCGACGGCGCCGCTGCAGCTTGCGCAAGGCAGGCTGGCTTCGCCTGCCTGCCTGCCTGCCTACACCTGCACCTGGCACGGCCGCAGCGGCCGCGTCGGGACGAGCGGCAGTTGGCGGCTTATATACGCGGTTTGTGCGGACGGAACGCAAGTTGGGGCTGTGTGCAAAAAAACTCACGCTCTCACCTCACCTGATTCGTTCGCGGCAGCGGCTGGGGAGACGCGCGTTATCTTCAACAGGAGCTCGCGAGGCTTAGCGGTGTAGGACCGGGCAGCGCTGAAACGTGCGATATCGAGATGCACGCCCCTCACGACCCAAGGAGTGTCGAAACCCAGCCGATCGCGATGTAGCGGCGTAGAAAGCGGAGTGCCGTCTCCTCGATTGCCCCTTCGCTGAGCGAAGCTGCTTGCGACTTCCTTAATTTAAGCGCTGGTGAGTCGCTTAGAGAATTCGGAATGAGCTAATTTTGTCACCAAGGTGACGTTCGTGGAGTTCGAAATGCGAACTTGAAGAACTCCGTCACGAATTATAATGATGCAGCAACGCGTGGTAGACCAAAAATATTTATAAAATATTTGCATTCGGAAAGCGCTCCTTAGTCGAGGTGCACTGAACCACGGCCAACGGTGTTGTTTATACAGCCGCGAAGCTCAATACTTCCACAGCGTTAGGCACTTGTATTCTGTTCCGGTGATCTATCGTGCCGTTTATCACCTGTCACCGAATTAAATGTTCAATTGGTATTGTATAACAAGCTTTTTGCTCTAGAACTTGGATGAGGTCATCATCAGCGAAACGCGAATGAGTCGAGCGATGGTGAACGGTAGCAGGAAACTTCGCCTGCGCAAAATGACCCCAAAGTTGCGTCAGCTCTGTGTTCACATTGTAGCGCCAATGGTGTGTATTACGCGCCACAATCTGGCGCACTGGCGAGATGCTGTTGCTTGTAAGCGTGAAGGGGAAGCAGTCCGGCAGCACAGAATGACCGACGCCGTCTTTCGCCAGAAGTGAGCCTGCAGGCGCAACCTTAAAATTTAACGCTCAAGAAAGTGGCAGTTTTCATAACTGGGTTTCTTTTTGGCGCCTGCGTAGTAAACGCAGTTCTTATCAAAGCGAAACGGCAAAGTCTTCCTTGCGTATACCATCCCGTGGGTTCGCTTGGTTCGGTCGGTCTTTATCTCGGTCGCTGGTCGGGTTCTCGCCGACTAGGATCCTCCTCACTCTTTAAAACTAAGAAAGATGCGTGTCCGGCGGCGAGATTAGAACCTCCCCCCGATTGGGTACATGTCGCGCCAACGTCAACTAGCTGTTTGAGATGATCGCCGCGTGTTGATGATGATTATGATTTCCACACTATGGTGCATACCCACAATGGGGGCTCGGCCAAGAAGCATGTTGGCATGTTGGTTGTGCTGATTTGCATACTATGGCACATACCCGAAACTACACCCGAAACTGCGAATTAGCGGAGAGGTGACCCGTGCATTTAGGATAAACAAAAAGACACGAAGAAATACAAGTCAATATAATAGTTGTCACACTGCGCACAGCACGGGTACGTGAGAGTCCATGCGCGCTCGCCAGTTTCCTTTAGGTCAAAGATGCAGGAATGAAATGGGCAGATTCATCGCATTTCGCTAACCGCTTCGCAGAAGCTTCGCTTCACATAAATTCCAAAGTATGAGTTGGATCTGCATAAGTGCTTTTCATTCTAAGGTAATCGGTGGCTATTTCTGTTTTACAAGCTACAAAAGTTAGCATTGGCTGCGAACAAATGAATCAGTCGATTTCCCGAATATCCGTACTGATTTTGCTACAGCCCTATTCTGTTGTGGCGTTGCTACAGAGAACTGATTTCGAAGCATTAAAAGGAATGGTCTCAGCGCTCAGCGGCGTGTGTCGCTACATAGTATGTATTTGGTCTGCTTGCGTCTTTTGCCGTGACACAGTTACTAAGGGATTCTTATCAAGGAATGTGCATCGCATAGCACAGATTATGCCAGTCGAGCCAGAGTGAAATCTTGTATAGCTCTTGTCTTAGAACTTTTTCTATACTGTACTGCTTGTAGTCATTGTTCTGACAATGTATGCCGACCTAGTGGAGGTGTATGCACCAATACAATAAAAGCAAGCTTTGCATCATTGTCAGCGACAAGTGCTTTGGCCCATTACTCTGAAAATATATATACATTATGTCAGAAAGGCTAGACTGCTCAACTTAACGAATGTATGAACGGTTTCCTGTTTGTTGCACGTCGTCAGACTCGTCAGTCTGCTTTTTGTTGTATATGAGCATCTCTTCCTCTTCTCCTGCCATTTATGCGACGTCTTTCAAGCTAACCAATAGCTCGCGCCACCTATGTAACGCGTCCTGCATCTGTACAGGGTGAATAAACAGTTCTGCTTGTGCTCTCGACCCGGCTGCTCCTGTGTCCGATTCGCTCCAGCAGCAACACAACATGGTGTCAGCGTAATCGGAAGCACACCGCAACTGTGCCCCCCCCCCCCCACCCTCTCAACGCATTCCTGCAATCACCGGCACACTTCGAGCTAGGCGACAACCCGCAACAAGCCTAGGAGGACTGGAAAAAAGCGCACACCATCTACGAACAAGCCTGTGAGCACACTAGGAAACCCGCAGCCACGCGAAAAGGCCCCTCTCTCCATGTTCTCGGGGCCTGCGGCCGCCATGGCGCCCAGACGTTTTCCCCTTTACCTCCGACGGCCGACGGCGTGCTGCCGACGGATGAAATTACCAACATCCTCTAACAGTTGGACGCCTCCTACAAGCCATAAAAAAACGTACTGCAGGTGTCTGCTGTCTTTAACGCATTGAAGCAAAAAGAAAACCAAACATTCAACGCGTTTGTAACGGACCTGCGGAGGCAAGCAGAATAATGCGACTTTGGAGAGAAAAAAGGCCGACCCATTGGCGATCGCATCGTTGTAGAAATAAGCGACGAAACACTATGAGAGAGCCTTTCGTGCGAACGAGGCTCAATGCTCGACAGAATATGAACCCGTTCAAGGCAGCGGAAATTTGCAAAAAGCACGTAAAAGAACTTGAAGAGCCGAAGCTTGAAGCAGAAACCATTCAAAAGCAGAAGCAACTCAAACGGAACTCGCATCAGTCATCAACATCGAGGAACCAGCAACTCAAGCCACAGATGAAACCGCAACACAGATGTTCACGCTGTGGAACAACGCACAATCCGCGCGAATGCCCAGCGTATGGCTCCGACTGTTACAACATGACAAAGTCGGGCATTTCGCCAGCATGTGTAGGCAAGGCCAATGAGCCAGCATAACCTCACGCCAGCACATAGGTATGCTGAAGCAGGCACAGCAACATGATCACCAACGAGACCTTTTCTTGGAGAGCCTAGACCTCCTCAACATAAAAAATGAAAACCCTCCCCCTACCGGAAACAGGGGTCATGCGAAGCTTGTCCAACGCTTGAGGAGGAGTTGGTTAGTTTTAGAAGAGAGTTGGTTAGTTAGTGGATCGGCTCGGCGCTGTCGTTGTGGCTTCGGCGATGGCAGCCCGAACTTCTGGATTGGCCGGGCGTTGTCGTTGTGCTTCGACTTGAGCTTACCGAAGCTCTGGGTTCGCCCGGCGAGCACGAACACGTTTACTGGCCCGCTCCCACTGCCGTTCCTTCAACAAATCCTGCTCTTCGGCAGAACGAACGGAACGTGGCCTCCCCATCTGACTGGCGGGCCTGAAGTGGCGCGAAACGGCGAGCGCCCGAGGCGAGCGAACACGCGATCACACCCTTTCCTTCCTCTGGAGAGAAAGACGCGCGCCTTTTCTTGCGTCTACTTCTTCATGCATATAAAACGCCGCTTTAAAGGGCGCGTATGATGAACCGAAACTGGCTGAATCGTGGCCTGGTCATTTAATGTATAGTGATCGGTAAAATGGAGGCGGAGATATCATGGACAGTAAGGTTGCGATCTTGTACGCGTTCCAAAATAGAACGGAGGCGGTCCGTTCCACCGAGCCACACACGATTGGTGAATTTGAACCGTGGCTTATGCCATGACGTCAATTGCGCCGTGATATCTGCTGTCAATCATTCCGTGTCGTCGGCTATCGGACGAATACAATGGAACGGACCGCCTATTTCGCGACGTAAAGAACGGACCGTCTCCGTTCTATTTTGGAACGCGTACAAGATCGCACCCTAAATCTTTGTATAACGTTTTACGCGACACAGAGTAGAAGTATTCAGTAGAACACCGAACTGTCAGGAAACGAACCGCCAAGTAAACTTCTTGCATGAAACCCCACAAGCATAAACATGAAGAAAAATTGGAAGAAACAACTAAATCAGGTAATGCATTAACAAGTGTGGCTTGCATGAATGACCGAATTATAGGATGTGAAGTATTGCGAAAGAAAAATAAGAAATGAGGCACTATTTGCCGCACATAAAGATGTACTAAGCCCAGCCCACCTTCACTAACAGGCCTAAAAATATTGTCTCGCCTCATCGGCTCAAAAGTTGAAGACCATACGAAGGTTGCAAAGATTCGGTGGAAGCGTTGGGTGTTGAGGCTGTCACAATGAATAACTTCCAATACATAGTAAATTTTTGTTGCCGAGAACTTATTGCAGGCTTCGGCTTCCCAAAAATAGCAAGTCGGTGTGGAACGAATGTCTGGGCGTAACATTGCAGGGCCGAAACCCGTTCTTTCCAATAGTGTGCATTTAATTTATATGCATCTAGCGGCACGCCAAGATACTTTGGCGGGACATGGGTCCACTTAACGCCTGCAAACTGTTCTGGTGTATAGCACCATGAGCCAAACAATAAGCCTAAACTTTTCGAGGAGTTCATTCGTGATCCTTATACGCTGCCAAATTCCTCTATTGTCGATACTACCTTTTCAACACTGGACTTATCCGCGCAGAAGAACGCTAGGTCATCTGCATAAGCTAAGACATTTACTTCATTACCCAGTATATTGAAGCCATGGATGTAACTCGACTGAATTACGCTTAAGCACAGCGGCTCCAGGTAAAGGGCGAATAGTAGTGCGGACATCGGGCAACCTTGTTTTACTGAAGAACAAATAGAAACAGGTTCGGAGAGATGGCCATTAATAACTAAACGAGTAGAAGAACATGTGTAGCAAAGCCTAAGGCCCTTTAAGCACAACGGAGCCTACATTGGCATGCTCCAGAAGAGAAAATAAATAGAGTGACGGACCCGATCAAAAGCTTTAGCAAGGTCTACCTGGAGCATTGCAAGTGTACGGGCGATATGTATATTGGTTTGAATGGATCGGCCCCTAATTATGTATACATCCCCTTGCTGCAAAACATTCTTTTATAAACTTCATAGTGAAACCATACCGGTAAAAACATGGCTACATAAAAAGGGCACCTTTGTCTCTTCTGTTAACTGTCGCCTTATTGATGTACCAGAGACAATTGAACGTTGCTTTATTAGCTGCACCGACGCCGTCCTATTTTGGTATGTCCTCCAACAGACCTTAAAAATGACTTTGAAATTAATGCCCATACTGTGCGATACCTGTTGCCGACCTCCGATAATAATGCACCTTTCGATATGTTTTTTCTCATGGGAATGCACAGCTTGTGGAAAACGCGAATGCTGGACCGAAACGCCGAAACGATTGTACCTACAAGGGTTCATTTCATCCAGATGACACTACACCTAAAACATGTTTATGATGGACTTGATATACAACAGGACTGGGACCCCATTTTGGTAATGTGCTTATCCTTACCACCCTCCCAAAGTGCAACCAACGTTTCCACACACAGTATGAACGCTGCCCTTTCCGTGTGTGACTTTCATTGTGCCCTCCATTATATGACTATGCACAACTGGTGAATGTCGGGTTGAAAGCTACTGTAATAAATACCATGAAAGAAAAAAAAAACGAAAGTGGCGGAATCGATTAACATGGTGGTCTCGGAACCCGGAGGTCGCTGACTCAAATCCACAGCCCGACAAGTAATTTTTATTTTCGCGCAGCTTGAGTTTTTTCGTACGGCAACACCAACACCGACGCCGACACGAGTGGGGCAATACAAGCTTCGCGTGAAAAGCAACTCCTAACGAGGCCGCTACACCTCCCACAAGCGCATAGGTCTGCTGGACGATCCACAACAGCAGGATCACCGACAAGATTTCTTCTGGGAAAATCTAGAACTGCACAACATAAACTACTCGGAATGGGTAGAAACGGTCAGCCTAAAAAGATACAGCGTCACCTTCAAGCCAGTCACCGGCTCCGACGCAAACATAATCCCCAAGAATCAATTCAGCTCTTGGCCAATCTCGGCCATGGCGGTCGCATTTCGATGGGGGCGAAATGCGAAAACATTCGCGTACTTAGATTTAGGTGCACGTTAAAGAACCCCAGGTGGTTCAAATTTCCGGAGTCCTCCACTACTGCGTGCCTCATAATCATATCGTGGTTTTAACACGTAAAACCCCATAATGTAATTATTTTTTTATTTTTAGCACTAGGGCATCGCAACCTACGTTCAAGCCAACAACGGCACAAGTGACTACGTACACGGAACAAGACACCTCCCATCGAGGCCAAATACGAGCTGCGCTGCGCAACTGAAGAAAACAAGCGCAGCATAAGGTTCCTCGTCGTTATCCAACCGCTGAAACCGATTTTGGGCGCCAGCGCATGCAAAGTCTTGAATCTCATAACGAGAAGACAACCGCAGCGAACGACGTTAGCTGGTGCACAGCAACGAAACGGCCTCAAAATGTGCTCGACGACGTTCCTGGTGTACTTGAAGGCATCGGAAAACTGTCTGGGGTATATGCCATACAGCTGAGGGAAGGAGTAACTCCCACGGCGTCAGCTCCACGCCGTGTACTCAGCGCATTAGAGCACAAAGTCAAGGCATAACTGCAACGAATGGAACAGAATGTAATCATTCCAAAAGTCTCAGAGCCTTCCGGCTGGGCCCATCCGGTTGTTGTCATGAACAAAGAAAGAGGACAGCGTCCGAATGCCTCCTGAGCTCGACTAACAAGCCACTGAAAGTGTCTTCGAACGGCAACTCACCGTCAAGCCCTACTTCGACAATGTTTCAGTGGCATCACAAAACGTTGAAGGACAGGCGGCAGACCTCAGAAATGTGCTCAGAGTAGCACGCGCAACCTTGACTTCATGGAGGGCAAGCTCCAGCTAAGTTTGCCAATAACGACGTACTTGGGTCATCAACTCACACCTCGAGATCGAGAATGGTCAGTCGCAAAGGACCATAGAAAGCACCAATCCCATGAAGAAAAAGGCAGCAGATGAAGGCAAGGACCTCGCATTAGTGCTACTTGACCATCTCTCAGCGCAAACATAGGACGACATTCCCCAGCTCGGCTCCTAATGGACTGAAATCTGCACACATTCCAATCTTCCCTACCGACAGCACTTAAACGGAGCTTCCAAACAGCACTTCATTACATGCGCCTCCAGCAAATGCAAAAGGCACAGCCCAAACATGGTGACTCCTACACAAGAAACTCTCCAACCACCAATTCTTGGCCAGCCTGTGTGATTTCGCCACAATCAAAACTCGCACAAAGCCACAGTGGTCAACGTTGGAACCTCGTAGATGAGCCGTAAAGACACACACCGGAGGCACCTTTCTCGGAAACCGCATGCATCAACGACCAAGACCTGCGGAACAGACGGCTATCGAAACTTCACCAGAGGACTACGACATTGCCGAGCCAAGTACATCAGCGTACAGCCCAGGGTAGCCACCAGTCCCAGCTCAGCAGGTTCAACCTCATTCAGGTCCACTTCAAACTACTTGTTTCGGAACAAGGATCAAGCCCCAGCTTGAGAAGCGACTTCACATAACTAGATTAAACGTCGCTTTATGTTTTTCGTAACTTGCAATAACTATCGAATCGACTTTTATAAGCGGCATATTTCTTAACTAGAATGCCGATTCTGATTAAAAAGAAGGCCATGCTACATATATATGAGCATCGCTTCCTCTTCTCCTGCCATCTATGCGACGTCTTTCAAGTTAACCGGCAGCTCGACCCACCTATCGAACGCGTCCTGCAGGGTACAGACTCTGTACAGCTTTTTAATAAGCTCAGTTCCACTTCTGCTCTCGACTCAGCAACAACACAAGATAACCCTTTCTTTTACGGCAAACAAGTGTCAATGACCCTTTTCTATTTCGCATTACCATCTTTGACGGCGGGGAAAAAACCTGGACATAAAAGGAAATAACTGTGCTTACAGGAAGCGAATAGAGTCGGGTAAAAGGAAGCGCCTTATTACATCATCTCAATATATAGTTCCTGGGTTTCCAAAAATGTTTTTGTGTTGAGCTTCAGTTAAGGTTATCTTTTGTTTGTTTTTTATCGAGGTGGCGACGGCTGGTAAAGGTTGGTGTTGCCATTATTATTTCTTCGAGATACAGAAAGCTTTAACCTTGTAAATTATCTTTTGTTGGCATGTACTTCATCGGAATCCATTCTCATTTTGTCACTTTGTCCGTATTACCACTGAGTGGTGTTACGTTTCGCCTACAACGCGCGGTAATGCCGGCGCGGATGCAACGGACGCCGGGGCTTTGTTCAAAACGGCGGACATTTTGGCCTGTTCGACGCCGCCGCAACGCCTACCCGCCAAGCGTGTCCAGGCGTGTTTCAGTGCCACGTGTCTTCGTGTGTGCGTGTGTGTGTGTGTGCCCTCGCTTGTCAAAGCGCGGCAGCCGGGGAGCGGAGTTCCCCGAATGAGGAGCCTGGACGTCTCTCGGCTCAACTGTTCGCGCCGTCGTGTGGGTGAGGGTTGGCGATGCGTCACTACACTCGGTTCAGCAGGTCTCTCGGCCCGACAGTTCGCGCCGTCGTGGGCTCATGCTCCGCCGTCCCGTGACCTTCATCCCGTGACCTTCCCTCCTTCCCTTTTGGACCGCGACGCCGAGAGTATAAGAGCAGCTGCCCCCGGACGCCAGGAGAGAGGCTCCGATTTGTACTGTTGAGTTACGTGCTCTCCCGTCTCTCCAATTCGGTCGACCTGACCGGCCGCTCTTTTGCTATGTTAGAATAAACAAGTTGTTTTGTTACCAGTCTTCTCATGCTTTGCCGGGACCTTCGGATGCTTCCAGTGCCCCAGGCCGCCAGGCCAACGCTACCCTTGGGGCTTGCGACCCATTGGCAATATCGGGCGTCAGCACCGAGACCCCAACAACTCGTGCCAGCGGTACGATTCCAACATCTGGTTGCCAGCGGTGAGATCGCGACAACGGAGGCCAGCAGCGAAGAGATGCGGTTGACTGTATGCTGAGCAGCACAACGACCATCCGGGAGCAGTGCAACGAGCCCTGTGGGATGACTGGTTGCCTGCAGCGGAACGACTGCGCTGAAGTCTTGGCTGCGAGGTTTGGTGAGTGCGGGACTTTCTTCTTCTGAGTTTTGCCAGGCTTTTGTTAGTGTTAGAAACAGAGCTGGTAATTGTGGTTGTCGTTGCTACCGGGTTAGTTTGCGGCAAGACAATAGTAGGCAGTAGAGAAAGCAGCATTCAGAGCAGCCATGGATTTGAAGTCGTTGCGCAAACCGAAATTGCTGGAGCTTGCAAGAGAGTTGGGTCTGGATGTCTCAGACAAACTCAGAAAACCAGAACTGCTAAGGGCTATTCTTGAGTTAGAAGCTGAGGATGACGAGCTGTCGGAATGCCTTGAGACCATTGAGGAGAGGGAGACGGCAAAAAGACAGGAGCGCGAACTTAAAGAGCAAAAAGAGAAACAGGAGCGCGAACTTAAAGAACAGAAAGAGAAAGATGAGCGTGAACGAAAAGAACAGAAAGAAAAAGAAGAGCGTGAACACGCTTTGGAAATGAAGCGTCTCGAGTTAGAGATGGAACGCGCTCGTAATGGAAGTCAGGCACACGGTGCAGGAGAACGAGTATTGTTCAAAATGACTGACCTGATGCGGCCGTTTAAGCTTGGAGAGGACATTGGTTTGTTCCTGGTTAACTTTGAGCGAACGTGCGAGAAGCAGGGGTTCTCTCGGGAAACGTGGCCACAGCGCTTGCTCACTTTGCTACCCGGCGAGGCGGCCGACGTAGTCGCTCGCTTGGAGAGAGAGGAGGCAGAGGATTTCGACAAAGTGAAATCGAGTCTGCTAAAAAAGTACCGGCTGTCAGCGGAGGCGTTCCGTCGGAAGTTTCGGGAAAATGAGAAAGGCAGAAGTGAGTCATATACAGAGTTTGCGTACAGGCTTATGTCAAACATGCAGGAGTGGCTCAAAGAAGAGAAAGCGTTTGGTGACCACGAGAAAGTTCTGCAGTGTTTCGGGCTAGAACAGTTTTATAGTCGGTTACCTGAGAACGTGCGGTACTGGGTCTTGGATAGGCCAGACGTTAGTACGGTGGCTAGAGCCGCTGAGTTAGCCGAGGAGTTTGTGACGCGTCGGGCTCGCGGAGCTAAGGACGGTCAAAAGGGTGAATTTGGCTCCAAGTTGGAGAGGCCGAAGTTCACACCCATGAGAGCAAAGGGGGATACACGTAGTGCGGATGCGAGTGAAAGCAGTCCGACCAAACGTAAGGAGACGGCGGCAACCGAAGCCGAACGCAGAAAGCGGTTCGAGGCGAGGCAAGCGCGCCTGTGTTATACGTGCCAGAAGCCGGGTCACTTTTCGGCGCAGTGCCCAGAAACAAAACCAAAAGTCGTGTTTTTTTCATTAGGCAGCACTGACGAGAACATCAAGCTTCTCGAGCCTTACATGCGAGACCTCCTCGTGAACGGGAAAGAGTGCCGAGTGCTTCGCGATTCCGCAGCTACAATGGATGTAGTTCACCCCTCTTACGTAGAACCCGATATGTTCACGGGCGAGTGCGCATGGATCAAGCAAGCAGTGGAAGCTCATAGCGTGTGTCTGCCGGTAGCAAAAGTGCTTATTGAAGGACCTTTCGGAGCACTTGAGACGGAGGCCGCAGTGTCATCTATGCTGCCCCCCCAGTACCCGTACCTATTTTCGAACAGGTCCGATCACCTCCTGCGCGAGAAGGGGCTTTTGTTTGGTGAGGCTAGCGTTCAGGCCTTAACCAGATCGAAGGTTCGGGAGCTCGCTGCAAAGGCGGTAGTTGCGGGGCCGACGTTGTTGAACGATGAGAAAGGGTCAGAGGCGCAGCAAGCTGGTATTCGGAGCACGCCCGAACGGGATAAAATTGAGCCTGTAGCATTAAGGGCACCAGATACTGGAGAGGAAATTCCCGATGCGGGAAAGTTAGAAGAGCTTCCGGTCGAGCTTCCGGGACTAGGCTCAGTGACGAACAGGAAAGACACCGATCAAGTCATTAGTGACTTAATAAGTAAAGCATCGCTGTCGCCTGAGCAGAAAACCGAACTACACCAGCTCTTACAAGAGTTTCAAGGTCTGTTCTCTGAGAGGCCTGGTAGGACTTCTGTCCTTACTCATGACATAGAACTTACCTCCCCAGAGCCAGTACGATCCAAGGCGTACCGGGTGTCACCCCGCCAGAGCGATATTATGGAGGCTGAGGTAAAGAAAATGCTACAGCTCGGTGTTATTGAAGCGGGTGAGAGTGATTATACCTCCCCTTTGATTTTAGTTGAGGTACCGGGCAAGGAACCTCGTCCTTGCGTCGACTACCGCAGGCTTAATTCCATCACTAAGGATCAAATTTATCCGATCCCTAACATCGAGGAGCGCCTTGAGAGAGTGAGTAGCGCTCAGTTTATTTCCACCCTAGATCTTGTCAGGGGTTATTGGCAGGTTCCACTTACAGAAGAGGCTAGTAGGTATGCGGCGTTCATTTCACCCATGGGGACATTCCGTCCTAAAGTTTTGAGTTTTGGTTTGAAGAACGCGCCATACTGCTTTTCAAGCCTCATGGATAAAGTGTTGCGGGGACAGCAAGAATTCGCTTTACCGTATCTAGACGACGTAGCGATATTCTCCGCATCCTGGCCTGAGCATATGGCGCACTTGCGGGCAGTGCTAACCCGCCTGCGCGATGCGGGCTTGACAGTCAAGGCTCCCAAGTGCCAGTTAGCACAGGCCGAGGTTGTCTACCTCGGACACGTGATTGGTCGGGGTCGACGCCGCCCCTCTGAAATAAAGGTGGCCGCTGTGCGAGACTTCCCGCAACCGCGCACGAAGACCGATATTCGGTCGTTCTTAGGTGTCGCCGGCTACTATCAGAGGTACATCCCCAGGTACTCTGATATCGCGGCTCCCTTGACGGATGCTCTAAGAAAGACAGAGCCGCAAACAGTCGTCTGGGATGAGACGAAGGAAAGAGCTTTTAGCGCCCTAAAGAGCGCCCTAACAAGCCAACCTGTGCTACGATCGCCCGACTACACAAAAGGGTTCGTTGTTCAGTGTGATGCTAGTGAGCGAGGCATGGGCGTTGTACTGTGCCAACGGGAAAATGGAGAAGTAGAACACCCCGTCCTGTATGCTAGTCGTAAGCTGACCAGTCGTGAGCAGGCGTATAGCGCCACCGAGAAAGAGTGTGCGTGTATCGTGTGGGCCGTTCAGAAATTGTCATGTTACCTAGCTGGCTCGAGGTTTATCATTGAAACGGATCACTGCCCTCTCCAATGGCTGCAGACCATCTCTCCCAAAAATGGCCGCCTCCTGCGCTGGAGCCTCGCTTTGCAACAATATTCCTTTGAGGTGCGTCACAAAAAGGGGAGTCTCAACGGTAACGCCGATGGCTTAAGTCGAAGCCCCTAACGTGGGAATCAGCCTCAAAATTGTTTGTTACTGATGTTTTTCTTCCTGAGGCAGGATTTTTAACTTATTGCTTTTGTGTAGTGTTTCAAAGTGATGATGTGCTTTTTAGTGCAATTTTTCCGATTTGTGGACGCGTTCTGAGTGCTGCTAAACTACTGTAAGGAACTAGGCAGCAGTATAAAAGGGGGAAGAGCCTGGCAGGGCTTAGTGAGGGTTGTGCCGTGCTTGCTGACTGAGCGGTTGACTTTTGGCGTGGTTCTAACGCTTGCCGGAAACGAGAACAAAAATGTCAACTCTCCCGAAGTCACTTTGCAGTGTCCTGTGTGCACCTGAACGTGAGAACGAGGCCTTCTCTGTGCGCTGCGCTCAAGAAACGCCCAAGGACGCCCAACTTCGGTTATGAGCATCATCGAGCGACATCCCTCCGGACAGCGGATGCAGTCCCCTGACCATCGGGATCTCCTTCCCCCGGCGGGGCGGTCTGTTACGTTTCGCCTACAACGCGCGGTAATGCCGGCGCGGATGCAACGGACGCCGGGGCTTTGTTCAAAACGGCGGACATTTTGGCCTGTTCGACGCCGCCGCAACGCCTACCCGCCAAGCGTGTCCAGGCGTGTTTCAGTGCCACGTGTCTTCGTGTGTGCGTGTGTGTGTGTGTGCCCTCGCTTGTCAAAGCGCGGCAGCCGGGGAGCGGAGTTCCCCGAATGAGGAGCCTGGACGTCTCTCGGCTCAACTGTTCGCGCCGTCGTGTGGGTGAGGGTTGGCGATGCGTCACTACACTCGGTTCAGCAGGTCTCTCGGCCCGACAGTTCGCGCCGTCGTGGGCTCATGCTCCGCCGTCCCGTGACCTTCATCCCGTGACCTTCCCTCCTTCCCTTTTGGACCGCGACGCCGAGAGTATAAGAGCAGCTGCCCCCGGACGCCAGGAGAGAGGCTCCGATTTGTACTGTTGAGTTACGTGCTCTCCCGTCTCTCCAATTCGGTCGACCTGACCGGCCGCTCTTTTGCTATGTTAGAATAAACAAGTTGTTTTGTTACCAGTCTTCTCATGCTTTGCCGGGACCTTCGGATGCTTCCAGTGCCCCAGGCCGCCAGGCCAACGCTACCCTTGGGGCTTGCGACCCATTGGCAATATCGGGCGTCAGCACCGAGACCCCAACAACTCGTGCCAGCGGTACGATTCCAACAGTGGCCGAGAACGTCAGTTGCAAGAGAAGCATCGAGATGAGGAGTAATTCCTCATCTGTTTATATGCTCATCGAAGTCCACATCACGGCCGTTTGTGTGTGTTTGTGACTTTGTTTACGAACTCATTGTGGTGCAACTTGCATTTGACTTTTATACTGTTATGTTCATGGGCGTATAGGACTCTGCTGTGGCTTTCTGACCGTATGAAGTGGTTTCTTTTCATTTTCCTACATATTTTCTTTATAGTGTTGTTTCCGCTATGAGAAAAGAAGTAGCCGTCACCATTATAAGGTGACTACGTCTCTTTCTTTTATTTTCATTTCAATAAAAAAAATTAAAAATTAATAAAGTGAGTGGTACTTAACGCTCCCGTGCCACAAGGCAGCTCATCTATTCTGAAACCGCGAAGGAGCGTTAGGCTGCCCTTCTGTGCCCAGTACATTCATAGACTCCGGAGTATAGTTTGCCATCTATCGTTCAGTGACAGCCCTGAATAAAAGCTCGTAGTATATGTGACGAAATGGTACCAGAGTTGGTAACTTAGTGAGACAGTCACCAAGTGTTACTAATTCCTTCGGTGACTATTCAAGTGGCATCAGTAGCCAGCAAATTTCCCTGGTAATGTTTCTCAAAGGATGTTCGCCAAGTTAACTGCCTCGCCCCTATTTTTTTCCAACGGGGCATTTGCCGCTCCTTCTAAAAACATAAGTTCACAAGTGTGCACGCTTCAGAGGTGATAGCTGACTTCACCATTACCAGACCACATACCTTGCTATAGTCCTTGAATGGCATTGGAAAGCAACAGTCGTCAGTTGTCATATTGCTGTTCTGCCGATTCTTCGTCACGAGCTGCTTCGTCTGGTCTTTCTGCATCCCTTACACATTAATCCACTCCATGCGGCTTAATTTGAGTTTACCTTTTGCTTTATAGTCCCGATAAAAGAGCTGCTTAAAGCTGAGCTGCCTTACTAACTTTGCTGTGTCATGTTTCTCTGAGCGTGAAATAGGTGGCATCACTCATGACGCCAACCTCTCCTACACACACATATATAGCATAAAAAATGCAAAGACGATTACGATACTCCCTAATACGAAATTTGAGCGCCGCTGTATACGTGTCTTCATTTCGCGATATATTGGCTGGTGCGGACACTCGTCTCGTGCGGTGCGTTGCAAATGGAGCGAAGTGAGGCATGACTGCTTCGCTAATCGGAAGATGGCGAGAAACGGCGCATGGGTGACGCGTGGGCTTGGTTCACAGCAGCCGCCGCAGAGACTTCCGCTCATGCAGAGCTTTGTTTCTATACAGACGGCACGCGCTGCTCTTCCGCCATCTCGTATACCCATCGTCGCGGCAAAGCCCCCCCCCCCCCCCCCCCCCATCTTGCTCGGCACTACGCTTTTCTCATGCTTTCACCATAACCTCCTCCTCCGCTGTCCTCCTCACGCTCTCTTCGCTATCGCCGTCTTTCATCTCCCGCTGTGCTCCGCGTTCCGTTTCATCTTTCGCTGTGTTTGTTCGCTCGGTTACGAGCGACAAGGCCGACGCTGACTCTCGCCGCAGGAACGGGCGCCTGCGGCCTTCTAAAAAAAGCTAAATTATTTTTCTGCAGTCTCAAAATAAAGCGACTCTTATTGTCACATGAGGCTTAACAAGTCACAAAAAACGCGAGCGACGATGTCCCGCAGAAGTTCCCGCAGAACCGTACCGTGTCGTCCTGAATTCTGACAGCGTTTACGTGGGTCTAGATAAATGTTCATAGATAAAGAATTACTATATATTGCATCCTAAAGGGACTAAAGACAATGTCACAAGTTTCCAGCACTTTCCTTCTGCCTGAACGGCTGAAATATGAGAAAGTACTTTGAAATTCGTGACGTCAGTGTGACGTTGTAGTGCTGAGTGTCCGCCGTGAAATTGTATATAGGCTATTGCGGCCTTCACTCTGTATAATAATTAACCTTCCACCGAAATAATGAGTACTGGATTTCAAATAAATTATTTGTCAGTCTAAAGTATTCCAAGTCGCTCTTTTTGTCCCTTTAACTGAATCACATCACCTACCCTCATTGTGTATTCATATACCCTTGCGTACGTTTGTACAGTTGTTTGACTGTCCTTGCGTGGTATCACACACTAATACAGCAACAATAAGTTTATTACTATTATATTATTTTATTCATACCTCAAGGGCCCGAAGGGCGTTACATGACGGGTGGGTATTACGATGTCAGTAAACGTGATACATCGATCGCTATCGTCATTAATGATGGAGTCATTGAAGAGAAGGTTCTCACGTCGTTCAGTTTTCTCAGTGGTATCACAAACTCTTTCCACCAGCCGTTTGTCTGAATGGCGTCAGAAGCTGTGTTCGTCGGTGTTTAATTGCGATAACAGTAAAGGGACTGGCCTCTTGATTATATTTGTGTAGTCGACGTCATGTGGACAAATACCGCGTACATATGGTACCACCTACGTTAGACCATACATTGTTGTTGCTGTTGTTGTTTATCACCATCCCCTTTGAACGGGGCCGTGACAAATAGTCACCTAGCCTGCTTGAATTAATGAGGTATGCCATACATGCATTTAATTCTAGCATTTTCGTATACATCTCCTTAATGTTCTTTTTTTTTGTGTTCCTCAAGACATTTCAGGGCGTTCCACTTGAGCCAAACATTAAAGATGCACAAATACTACGTAGCTGCGCAGAACCAATGTGATGTTGTTTGCCGTTCCTTGGAGATACAATTGCCTTTTTGCGTTCCGCCAAACTAGACAATTATAGTTAATTAATCAACGGCTAAATTATTATAATTAGATGAAAAGCTTCAACGAAAAAAAATTCCAGCAACATAAAAACTCCCGATACAGCTTTCCGTTGCTCAGTACGTGCTACATAAAAAAAAATTTTTTCGGAAGTGAAAGAAGGCCGCGAATGCATGCCAAATTCCCTAGAGTGGCCAGTCACGTGGCAATTTCGCGTGTATTCGCGGGCTTCATTCAGGCTCGGAAAAACACTTTTATGTAGCATGTATTGAGCAACAGAAAGCTGTATCGTGAGTTTTCCATATTGATCTACAATTTTCTCATTGACACTTTTCATCTAATTATAATGCTTGAGAACTTGATTAATTATTTGATACTGATTCTTAATTAGGCGGACTTCAAGAAGTAATCTGAGCATCTCCAAGCGACGGCAAACAGTGTTACCAAGGTTCGGTCTAGCTACCCGGCATCTGCATATTGTTAAAGTTTGGCTCAAGTTACGTGAAACACCCTGTACTTCGTGCTGTTACCTATGCCTGTACGGATCCGCTCATATCTCTTCCCTACTTTTTTTTCGCCACTACTCTAAACGTCTCTTGATTATTTGGGCTGCTGACCGCTTGTTGCTGCCATCCATTTTAAATCCAAGTACTTCCGGGAGGTTTACGTAATCTGCGGGTTTCGCTGAGTGAATACCTTCGCATTCCATTAGAACGTGCTCAGTGGTCTCCGGATTTTTGATGCAGCAGACGTATGCCTGATGTTGTTGCGAATATTTGCTCCAGCACGTTTTTATCCTTAGGAAACTAGCTCGAGCCTCAAATAGCAAAGCACTGCCCATTGTGTAATGGTACCAATGTTCCCTTCTAATTTCTTTCTCCCCATTCTTGTAAATCTCCATGGTCTTTTTTGTTTCCATTCTTTGCATCCAATTCACTGTCTCCGTTTCTCTCACTTTCTTTCTGATAACTCCTGGTTATCTTTTCATACTCTGAATTACCCTGTACTTGGCTGCCAACTTTCTTGACCTGTTCCGCAATTCTGTGTCCACGCTTTTCAGGAGGTACTTGTGCCCTTTAGCCGCCCATTTACTTTCATCCACGTTCCTGAATCTTTCTTCAAAAGTAATTTCGGCCTGCGCTTCTATGACTTCAAAAGTGGTCCAATTCGTGTCACCCTGCATTGCGTCATATGTGGTTTTGCCGCGGAACCGAGTACATTGCAGCGCCGTCTGCCAGGAAAGAACGACGTCACATTTCGTTGCGCCACGCGCATGACTTTGCTTTTTGAGCTCGACCGTAGGCTAATAAGTTCGTTCCAACCTTCCATAAGTAAGATTAGAAAACATCATTCTTTGTGCCAGCGCAGAGGTGCAACTCGCCAAAACGTCACAAGGTGCGGGATATTGGAGTGAACGCCAGCCGAAGTCAAGTAACGTAAACGTTCATTACACTGGAGCAAAAAAAAAAGTATTAGTAAAGTATAAGTACTTGGTTTATTAATATTTGCGCCACAGTAATGAGAGAGAGGGGGGAAGGAGAAAGGCAGGGAGGTTAACCAGAGGGGAAGATCCGATTTGCTACCCTGCGCTGGGGAGAGAAGGGAGGGGGAGGTAAAGTGATAACAAAGTAGAGATAAAGAAAAAAAGGAGCATAGACATACAATCACAGTCGGTAACTGTCGCCGCTTACTGTCACCGCACAGCACAGTAGCACTTGCAGCACTATAAACATCTGTTCAGGCTACAGCCGCTTGTCCAATTCTGTTGCCTTTAAAAACTGCAACAGTGCCCTCGTCGCCCACTGCGGCAATGGCTTGTGATGGCGGCATTTTAAAATAAGTTCCTCTGTTAGAGGTCTTCGGTCAAAGCGCGCCAGAGTAATGAATCCACTCTACAAATTATAGGAAGGGCAGTCTGAGGCAATCATAAGTACAAGCATGCGTATAAAATAGAAGCTACAGGAAGGAATGAATTCTGTAGCATCAAGTATGCGTATATAACTTTATCTGCAGAATTTGTGAACTCCTGCTCTCATCGTAAGGGTATATAATTTACGATTCTGAGGAGCTGCATAATTTTCTTATCGCCGCCTGCAACGCACGTGAAACAGAAATGTCAAAGTAGTTTCAGACAACGGACAGAGAGAGACAGACAAGGGAGGAAGTAAAGGCAGGGAGGTTAACCAGACTGAGTCCAGTTTGCTTTCCTACACAGGGGGGGGAGATGGGGGAGTGAAAGAGAGAGAGAGAGAGCATGAGTCTATATCACACTTTTACATGCACTAAGTTAGGTGCAGGATGTCTACAGTCGGGTACTCAAGTCTGTTGCCTTCAGGTAATGAAGAAGCGCTCGAATGGCTTTCTGGGCTAATGAACCATGAGGCCAGGGTCCCAAGATAATTGCTTCTGTAATGGCCGATCGTCCAGTCTATTCAAGGCACGCTGTAGAGTCTGACGCTGGTTATCAAAGCGAGAACAGTGGCACAGACGATGACTGATGCTCTCTTCACACTTGCACTTAGCGCACATCAGTGAGTTCACCATTCCACTACGATAATTGTAGGAGTTAGTGAATGCTACTCCTACCCATAGCCGACAAAGAAGTGTTGCGTCACGTCGTAAAATGTTTGCTGGTAATTTCAAATTCAGTGATGGGTCGAGGCTGTACAAACGACAGTTAGAGTTATGTGGTGTATGCCAGCAACTGAACGTGATGGCACGAGCGAGACTGCGAAGCTCTCTTGCAGCGTCTACTTTCGATGAAGGTTTAAGGAGTGTCCATGCTCCAGCCTGAGCACGTCGGGCAGCGTCATCGGCGAGGTGATTACCAACGATGCCGCCATGTCCCGGCAGCTACTGAAAAATTATATCGTGTCCTCGTTCAGAAGCGAAATAGCAAATTTCGTTGATTTGGGACACCAGCTGTTCGTGATTACCAGGTCGTAAACCTCGCAAGCTTTGGAGGGCTACTTTTGAATCACAAAATATTGCCCATTTGCTAGGCGGTTCTTTTTCAATGTATTGGACAGCAGCGCGAAGAGTGGCTAGTTCAGAACCGATAGATGTCGTTACGTGTGACGTCTTAAACTTGGTGACAACCGATTGAAATGGTATAATGGCGCCCTTCGAACTTTCCGAAACCGAACCGTCCGTGTAAACATGGATTTGGTTAGCGCACAAACAATGCAAAAGATCCAATGTGATCTGTTTGAAAGCCGCGTTAGTAAGGTTAATTCCTGGAACAGCAAGGTACACAGGGGGCTTTTTCAAGCACCACAAAGGGAATGGCGTTCTTGTTGCGGGCGAGTATCTCGATGACAAAGAGTACTGGTTAGCCGCAACTGATATGGAAAACGCTGCCTTGGGTCTTTTCTCGGACAAGCGAACGAGATGGTGGTCAGGGATTCTATTTATAACATGCGCCCGGAGTGCGTTGACAGCTGTATAAGTCGTTATTGGGTGGTCTCTAGCTGCGGCAATTGTTGCTATGGCTGAAGCACATCGAGGTAGCTCCCCACATGTTCAAAGGGCTTGGCCTTGCATGCTCTGTAGGACATGGATGTTAGATTCGTTGGCATTGGACAGCACTGGTGTGCTATGTCACAAGTGCCCTAGGAAGAGCGTCCTATATAGTTGAAGCATAGACGCCACGGATGTGCCCCACGTTTTACCGGCAAGAAACCTTAGTATATGGGCGATAGAGGTAAGCCTCTTCTTCAAGTATGAGATGTGAAGGCTCCATGAAAGGTCTCTGTCAATTACAACGCCTAGGAATCGGTGAGATTTCGCGTATGAAATTGTTTGGTAGTCAGTAGAAATGGGGTATCAGGTCATGGGTTTGTGGGTAAAAGCGACTAAGGCGCACTTCTCGGTCGAAATGCTGAGGCCTTGAGCACGCAGGCACGACGATGTAAGGGTCACTGCTCTTTGAAGCCGTGCACGTACCTAGAGACGTGTAACTGCCGAGGCCCATATGCATATGTCATCAGCATATATGGAAAGGTTGACTGTATGTAGTAGAACGTCGGCAAGTCCAAGGATTGCAAGGATGAACAAAGTTTGGCTAAAAACCCCGCCCTGCGGGACTCTATGGCAAGTGTAATGCTCAGCGGTTCGGCCATCCGCACTTTGCACAAAGAAGGATTTTTTGAATAGATAACTGAACCCACCGAAACATTCGTCAACCAATTCTATTATTCTATAGGGCATCAAGGATGGCTTCATGCCTTACATTATCATAGGCGCTTCACATCGAGGAAAAGTGAAACCGATATACGCTTGCGGTGTTTTTCTTGTTGCACAGACGTCACGAAGTCAATGACGTTGTCAACAGAGGAGCGGCGCGGCGTCTTCTAAACCCAACCATGGCCTTGGGGTATACGTTGTGGCGCTCAAGATACCACTCTAGGCGCGTGAGAACCATTCTTTCCATGACCTTGCCAACACAGCTAGACAGCGCAATGGGTCGGTAGGACGCTAGGTCAAGTGGCGACTTTACTGGTTTCAGGAGTGGTATCAAGCGGCTGCACTTCCACCGCTCAGTAACGACGCCATCCTTCCATGACTGGTTGTAACATTCCTGAAGTAGACCTCGGCCATCTTCACCTAGGTGGCGTAAAGCAGCGTAGGTGATGCCGTCCGGTCCTGGCGACGATGAGCGCCTGCATGTGGCCAGAGCAGCGTCCAATTCCTCAAGTGAGAAGGACACATTCAATCCTGCGAAGCGTGACGGAGGAACCTCACCCAGAATTTCGTTATTGATAGTGACCACACTACCCGCAATCTTCATACAGAAAACTTCGGCTATATCAACCTGCGAGTGGCCTTGATGCAGGGCTAGAGCGCAGAATGGGTGTCGTTGCTGTAGAGACTAGACAAGGCCGCGCACCGTCCTCCATATATGATAGACAGTGGCTTGCGGGGGTCAAATGGTTTGCATAAAGTCTTACACCGTTGTTCTTCCAGCCTGTCAATACGACATTGGATTTTCTTTCGTATACGTCGAGTGACTCAATTGACTTGGTGCGCCGGTATCGCCTCTCGGCCCTTCTACGAATCGTTCGAAGTCGTTCAAGTTCCATGTCGAAATCCGTACGTTTTGGTGTGTATGTAAAGGTGTACTTTGACGCTTCCATCAAAAATGATGTTCTCAATGGTGCAGGCAAAGGTGCCTGCATCAGACAACGGACAGCTTTAGTTTGGCGTCTGCAGCTGCAGCGTGTGCAACAAGCAAGGCAACTATGTGTATGTGCGACCTTCGCCAGATTCCTTTTAGTTGCACGTTCTGTTTACGTCGTAATGCGCACAGCTCTCAAGAGCGTGACGCTGTAGAAGGTTGACAAAGTTTGCAAAACCTCGTCACCCCTCGCACCGCCAACCCTAACTCCCGCCAGTTTCCGAACCCACTGGTACGCTCTCACCGACAACGCAAGCTCTCGAGAGCTTGCGTTGAGGTAGCAAGAAGCCACAAAGCACGCATACAGGCTAAGAAACCTCAATGCAAGTAAGGTATGCGCGCATGTATGCAGAACGCATAACGTTAATTTATACGCATGCACAGTGTTCATATACAACTGAACAGGCAAATATGTGATCCGTCTGTAGTCGCCACTCTAACGCACGAACCCATCCAGCGTATACAGGCAATCGTGAAAAGCCCCCAATAGGACAAAGCGCAATAAGCGAGAGCCGTAGAACGCACAAACGTTTGTTTTGTGCCTCTCCTATAGCCGAGGATAATGCCTGACTTCAATTCTATCTATTATTTGGCAACAAGGTTTGCTAGCTTATCTGTATGAGACACAGGCGCAATCTGTCACGTACAGTGCGGATGATAGTGGCGAAGTCATTTCCTGCGGCTTTATTTGAAACACTGTACGACAGTAGTTTCAAAGTAGTAGTAGTATACAATAGTACTTTCATATATGCGCAGCTGTAACGGCATTTCATTGTCAACTGACGCCAAGACATCGTTATTTCGGCTGCTAGCGAAAGCGCCGAAAAACAATATTTACACAACTAATGAGCAGCACGCCAGTGAAGATATCGATAACCGGGCGCTTCATAAAATATGACTTTTAGGATAAAATCGCTTTTTAAAGTGTCCTACGAAATGTTATTTACTAAACGCATTCGAACGCACAAGGCTGCAAACGTAGCGTACAAATACCTTCGTCGCTTTGGCCCAGGAAATTCGTTCAGCAAGATATATCATTGCCTGCCGTAGTTGGCCCATGTAAAATGCGTGTCCGGCTGTACCAGGATACAGCTGCAGGTTCAGCTCCAGAGGGAGTGATACCGACAATAATACTGTTGTAACGGTGTGCTAGTTCATTCGCTTGGAAAGTTTAGACAGCAGGTGACTTATACGTGCTGGAATAGATTGAAGACGGCAACAACTATTGCAGTGCTTATCGAAATGCAGCAGCGCCACCTTTATTATTAAATGAAAGCGGCGCATCTATATGAAGAGAGTGGATTTAATAAAAGAAAGATAATAAGGCGAAACGCGTATCGTGAAGGTTCGACTATACGCTTGCGCATAGCTAAACCGTAAAATCGTTACCATGGGGCCCAACTTTTTCTTTCCAAATGCTGAAGTACTACTTTGGTTAAGAACAAATATGTTGTAATTTGTTGCACACAAATATTAGCGGAATCTTCGTGTCCTACTAGAGAGATCATTGTTTCAAGTTCTGCAGTAAACCAAAGGGGCCGCTTATGTTCTTGGTCGCCCTTCGAACTCGTTTTCTGGAGCTGATTGTACGTAAGTGACCCACGGTCTCCCAGCAGTTGGTCGTATTTGTTGCTATCAGCGCATAGGTTCAATTTATTTATGTACTGCTCGCAATTATATCATAGTCATAAGTAAAAATAATCGCGAGCACTGCACGATACCTACGGTTCACATTTTGGAAGGCCAGCGATGATAAAACCTGACATTGGAGCCCAGCAGTATCAGGCACAGTCGGCGCCAAACGTTTACGGACAGCAGGAGCTGAGAAAAACGTTGGATTCTCTAGCAGCTTGTTGCCGCAGCCAGTTAAATCAAACCATGTTGAGCGCATACACTACAGTAAATGCTAAAAATCCAAATTCCAGGCTGCGTGCCCGAGATGCAGGTATATTCTGCTTTTTCTCACACCTCGCGGTGCGTATATAAGAGATTTGGCGACAGCTGTTGTTAGTCGTAAGCATGATGTCGCCTTTAGTATGTGGAAATCTATTCGGCTCGGATATTGCATAGTGATGGCGACGCGGAATGCAATATTTAGGACCACGCTTCTGAATCTACGTGAGTCTTTGAACCGATTCACATGCACCAGGACCAGCTGTCTTACGCAATGAACTGCCCTCTTCTAGATTTTGTTCTCTTTCTTCCGGGTCGACAATTTATCGTATCCTCCCTTCACTCCATAATTGTCTTGCTCCGTCCTGGGGAGCCGACCAAACAGTCAGCCACCTAATTAGCCTCTCTACATTTTTTTCTCTTTACATATCCCTCATCACACGAGATAGTTGTCACCGAAGATATCACTTGAGATTAGCCGTTGCAAACATACAAGGTCTCTGTTTTTCTCTTTGGTCTTCGGCACCATTGCTTGCTGAGGAGAAGCTTGCGATGTCGTTGTCGGGCTGCTATGGTCGGGGTTGTGGGAGATACGGGGTTCCCCTCCGTACTCTTGGGACAAAGGAACGACAACACAGTAGTGCAAACAGTCACAAGGGCATTTATTGCACCTTTCATAGATCAATGCCTGCTAGCCGAGTTGCTATCCCCAAAACATGCCGATGGGCGCGCGACAAATCTAGAAGTCCGACTTACCGCGACCGCATTGCGAGCGAATATGTTCGCCCCATGCTGGATCCCAACGCCTGGTCGTTCGCGTGTACAGTCACGCGAATGGTGGCACGTTCGAAAGCGGCCACGCGAGACGGTCTCGCAGAAGCATGGTCGGCGCACGCGCGGGCGGCACGTCCGCTCCCGCTCGCTTCCCGAACCCAAAAAGCGCAAGCGCCTTCCTTTCGGCGCCCAGGTAACCTCGCCTGTCGGCGGCGTTAGCAGCGCAACACTAGCGCCATCTCTCGCACTGCGCTTCAACCACTCCGAGCGCCGCGGGTGCCAGGCCACGCGGCGGGCGAAGCCGCCCTGCAGGAGACGCGCCATGCGGGAAAAACATCAGGGGACGCGCGAGAGTCACGCATCCCCACAGGGTTTAAGTTGACAATAGGACATTCAATTTCGAATGTATATCGTAGGGCAGTAAAACGCAAAGAGTTCAACCTGAGCCGCTTTAGGCAGGCTAAAGTACATCAGGGCAATGGGGAGATTGTTATAGGGAGGGCCAGGGAATGTTTCTGCTATAGCAGACAAACAAACAGGAATAGGAAAGATCACATGCGGAAGATCTTTATTCTGTAGGCTTGTGTTCAAGACCTAGTGTTTTCTGAACGGCCCTGAATTACTATAATAAGAAGTCCTGGGCATGTTGATTGCCTTCCTCCGAGACACTGAGTTGATTAACCTTTTGGTGACACGCTAGCGTTTTTCATGTGGAACAAGTGCCTGCCAAGCATGGCAGGTTAACCACCACCACCACGAATAGAATAGCTAATGCTTACACCGTAAACATGCGGCAGCCAAAGATGTACCTCAACGCCAAAGGGTTCCCAGGCTGCGTCAAAGACGTCCCTCTTGAGCATACTACAAGTGCTCGTGAAATGCCACTTTAAAGGGACACTAAAGAGAAAAATGATTTCTTCTGCATCAGTAAATTACCTTTCTTCGACGCCAAAAACACCACTCTTGCTATCATAAGACTCTTGGTAAGTCAGAAAAAGCGCAAGAAGGAAATACGGGTGGCGATGCCTCCTTGAAGTTCCCGCACCTGGTCGCTGTGACGTCACGGATTTTGATGGCATCTTCTAGGGCCTACTTAATTATATAGCGGTACAGATGCATTACATTGTGTTCTAAAGGAACCAAATATTAAACACGGCAAATTTCGGGAACCTTTACTCAGCCAACGCGGACCAAATGCGAAAACATACTTTGGAATCCCTGACGTCACAGTGACGTACCGGCGTCGGGGTTTCGGCGCGAAATTCAAGTACTCATACTTCGACCTTCATTTTCTCATCTAATAATCAAACTATTATTTTGAAATGACTGCCTGTAGGGTTCTCAAACAATGCTTTATTAGTCTAAACTGATTTATTGTTTCACTTTAGTGACCCTTTAATGAGTTGAGCAAGCGCTTTCGAAATATTCTTCGTATCTTAATTACGCTAGTACCCAATCGTTCTTCGCACCCTGAATATTATTTTGTTCCCTCACCTCAGCTGTTTTCTTTCTTTTCTTTTTTGTTTTTTTCGTGCGTCCCGAGTATACGGCGTTCTTTACGTTGAGCGATTGTTCTCTCACACAGTGCAATTGTCTTCTTAACGCAACGCTCTTTTCTAGTTGATGCTGAATTATTTGTGAACTTCGTTTATTTACCTATAGAATCCCCATTGTTCACTTCTCGTTCGTTTTCGTGATTTACGGTGTGCCACATTGTTCTGTCAATGCACTGTAAGTGCCCAATGCCAACGTGTCACCGCACGCGAGTGTTTTCGGGCGTGTTCCAGAGATAGTTTTTACCACGAGAGTTCGGCATGCTTTCGAGTATGCCACGAATGCAAATGCTCCTCGTCCGGCGGCTTGCTGCGAACACGTTCGTAATTTTCTTTTACTGTACACTGACTGACTCGTTACGCGCTTCCTCGAATGTGTATACTGTATAGACTTATATACTTTATGTAATGTATATACTGTGTATTGAGCATCGAAAAAAGAAAGTTCAGTTCAGTTCGTGTAAACCATGCCGGAAAAAGTATTTTTGAAAATTTTGAAAGTGGTTGCCTTGGTAACCCAACGGCTAAGGTTTTTTTTTTTTTTTTTTCGCTGCGGAGCATAAGGTCACGTATTCGGTTCCCCGGCCGTGCCTGCAGTATAGACTTAAGGGCTGGTCAAATCACCCCAGCTGTTAAACAACTAATCGGGTTCTTCTATACGGCGTTACCAATATCCAAGTTGCGGCGCTGGGGCGCGATAACCTGTAAATTATGAAGCTCAAAAGGGGCCGCGTACAACTTTAGCTCATCTTGTAGGTATGCTGAGGACCTTTGCTAGGCCCAATACACAAAAATCACGGTAACAAAAACATACAGAGCTCCATATTTTCGTTCCCGCGATGTCTTTGTAAGTTTGCGATGATAACCTGCGTGGATTCGTAATTCCCACTCTCACAAAGCTATGAAGGCACTTTTGTCTTTCTTGAGGGTGACTGCGCTTGCGTGAACGCCTTCGGCTCGCTCAGGCGCTCCGCGTGCGTGCGCGAGCTGACCGTAGCTTTCCTCCCCCTTGCCTCCCCGTCTCTAACTTACCTTCATATTCCCTCTTTCCCGTCCCCCAGAGTAGGGTAGCCCTCAAGACGCATTTCTGGTTAACATCTCTGCCTTCTCTCTTTATTTCTTCCTCCTCCTCCAAATCAGTACCTTGTTAGGCTTAGGGCATCCCTTAAGAACTTTCATCGGAGCTGCAGCCTCTTTGATCGCTGCTGACGCCTTATTTCGTCCGTGGTCGTTGTTGACGTGCTGGTTGGCGCGTGCCGGTTTGGGTCGCATCACTTGCAAGGCCCGCGACGTTTCTGAATCAAGACTTGACCACGTTTCACACATTAGCTTCTTTCACGCTTACTCGTCTGTGAATGCGCTCCGATCTCCTATGAGAAAACCCGCCATTTGGTCAATCTTATATTCAGTGACGCGACAAACTGTGCATGCGCAATGAAATCGGCGGAACTGTGTACGAATTATTGAAACGCGTAGGAATGCATGCAGCAGTGCGACACGCACGCGCACGCACAAACAACCACACGCACATGTACACACACACAAAGGAAAAGGAATTTGACTTCATATATTTTTTTAAACGTTCAAATCAGTGAGCTCAGAAGATACATAAGCAGAGCATAGCTAAGTTTCTCATGTATCTGAATCTGGAAAGTAACAGCTGAAGCTTCGTGTTAACAAAATCAGTTTAGACGGTGAAGGCATTGCTTCAAAATTCCATTTTGCCTTCACTTTCGCGGTAAGAGGTTGATTTCTAGATAGCAGAACGTAGGCTAAACGTACATTTATTGTATTTCGCTCAGAAACCCGAGTGCCGGTACGTCAGTGCGACGCCACAAATTTCAAAGTACTTCGGGGGATTTTGGCCTTTTGTGGCACAGTAAAAGTTGTCGATACTCGCCAAGTTCAGTCTTTTCTTCCTTTAGAATACAATGTAGCCCATGTCTAACTTAAGAAATTAACTAGGCCCAAAGAGATGCCATCAACAGCAATGATGTCACGGTGAGCTAGTGTCCAAACTTCAAGACGTCGTCGCCCTCCACCTCCTTTCCCCTTTGCGTCTTTTCTGGCTTATGAAGCCTCCTCTCATGCATGTACGAGTGGTTTTCTTGGCATTGTAGGACGGTAATTTACTAATGCAGCTCAGCTTATTTTGCTCTTCAGTGTTGCTTCGAAGATATTTCATACGTTGCATCAGGCTGTCCATTCGCACTGTATATCCCACGCTGTCGTGTTAAACGACAAACTTGCAGGCTACACGCTGCTCCCTCAGCCGGACGTTTCCATTAAGGCAGTTCGCAGGCGCGACGTGTTTACTCTGAACTTACCAGCTCCTTTTAGAGGCGCGAGCAGTCGCAGTGAGAACGAACAGAAGAACGCAACACAATGCTTTAATCAGCAGCGTCGAGATAACCTAGCCGCGGAGGGAGCGATGCATGCGCATTCCGGGTTTTACCCGGTCCTCTCTGAGCTCACCCTCCCCTGTGCGTTCAAAGTTGGAGGCTCCAGCTGTCCCGTTCGTCGCTTCATGCAGTGTCAAGGTATTTCGCTGTTTCAAAGTTTCGCTTTGATTATTTAAATGTTTTATTTCACTTCAGGAGGAAAAAAGAAACTGAGCTCCAGTAAGAGCAGTATAACGTGAATTTTGGCGTATATTTGCATCATGCAGTGCAATATTTTACTGACCAGAGTTACCCGCCGCCGTAACCCAGTGGATATGGCGCGGCGCGGCTGAGGTCGCGGGTTCGATACCTGCCGCGACGGCTACATTTTAATGGGGGCGAAATGCCAAAAACGCTCGTGCGCTTGGATTTAGGTGCCTCATGATCAAAACCCCAGGATCTATTTATTTATTTTTTATTTACCGCATTCTTTCCTCCCTCTAAAGAGCTCGCAGTCTGCTGATCTTAAGTGACGTCACGTTTATGAATCGCCACCTCAAAGCTTTCGAGCCGCGACAGTGATGCGGCCTGTGTGTCATGATTTGCTTTTTGTTGGAAAGGAAGATATATGACCTATTGCGCTGCCGCCATCAGATTCAGCCGGTCCTCTTTCGTTTCCAAGCCAAAAACACACACAAAGAAAAAATGTATGGCACCGTCATGTAATGCGGGGCGTGGTCAGAGTATAGCATGTCTTATTTATCAGAAGGTTCGTAGACTCCCAAAAGGAGACATTAAAGATAGAAATAATTTGAAATGTGTTAGTACCTTACCCTTCTACAATATCGTAAAAGTCACTCTTACCGTGAAAAGACGCTTGGTAAGCCAGAAAAAAAAGGGGGGGCAAGAGCGAAAGCTGGGTGGCAACGCCGCCTTGAAATTCCCGCACCAGCTTGGCGTGACGTAATGGATTTGGCGGCGTCTGCACAGGCCTAGATAAACGTTTACGGCTAAAGACTAACAGTATTGTGTTTTAAGAGAGCCCAAGACTGCACACAGCAAATTTCAAGAACTTTTGGTGAAACACAACGGCCGAAATGCGAAAAAACTACTTTGCAATCCGTGACGTCAAACTGACGTCGGTATTCCGGTATTCGCCCCCATCACAGTATTCTCCCCCATCAAAATACGGTATTCGCCCCCATCAAAATGTCGCCGCGGCCGGGACCGAACCCGTGACCTCGAGCAGGTACTGTACATGGAACGCGTTGCTAATGCTTATTAGGCGCCTGTCAGTTCGTGGGTGATGCCTGTTGGCACCGGACCCCCCTCCCCGTCACTTGCATCAGCGGCCGACTAGGCAAGTAATGAGGCTAAGAACAAGATCCTCTCGATTTCTGGCCGTTCTGAAGACAGTCGTGTGTTGGGCTTTCAGCTTGCATTAAATGTGTCCTGTATAATGGCGCAACCCGTCTGACACCAGGCCAACGAACAGGTAAAGCAAATGGACCTTCGCAATTTTATGGCGCCCAATCGTGTTTAGGTTCTTCACTTTCATGCGGGGCATGCTCCGCCGGTTCCTTCTTTACTAAGCGTGATATTATGAGGCATGTCATTTGTAAATAGACACACTTGAGGCTGTTGACTGCAGCGACGTTCATATTTTCCTTTATATTGACACTCATTCTTCGGACAGCCTCGGTGACTCCTTTAAAAGCGAGTCGCACTTGTCATACGTATAGCAGTTGAAAAAATCGCGTCAAACAGCATCAGGGCCAGATCGGTATACCAATCTGGCTTCATGCTTTTTGACAGTATTTTTTCAGCTCATCTGATTCATTCACAATCGTCAGTATCGCACTGATATTTCACCTAAAGGTTCCCTGCGTTTCCAACCCCGTTTATCTTTCTCTCTTTCAGCTGAGGGCTGAGCTGTGTCTATTTCTTTCTTTTTTTAACATGAATCGGTGTTTGACGGGCTGCGTTGTAGAGTGTATTCGAATGCAACGCAGCGAGCCCTTTTATTTCTGCTTATCGGTTCGTATAGTGCAAGCTGCCACCTCCGTTTAAATCTTTAAGAACTTGCGCGACCGGCGCAAACTCGTACAATCCCCTCGTGCGCAGCTGACGCTGATGCACTGTGAGTGCTCTGGTGTAAGTGGAGGCTGATCCATACGATTATGCCCTTCGGCGGTTTTTCACGTTGTCCCGGAAACGCCTCCCCAGTCTACGCCTTCCCTGTTCCTGTCCGACTGCAATGTTTCGCTGACCCGTAATGGAACAGAAAACCCAAGGTCAGTCCTGGCAGATCATAGAGCTCAATGCAACTCCCAACAGTGTTATGAACCACTCACTTGACGTCCGCGTACGCTTGTCCTGTTTTTGCAGATCCTCGAAAACACAAGAGTGCCTGACGGGGGTCGTGTGTCTCATTCTGGCTCAGAATTCCGGATCCGTCCTCAGGACACCACTCGAAGACACTAGGCCACACCTTCTACAAGCCCGAACCCGCCACGGACTCGAGAAGTCGGTGAAAGATGGCATTTCAGTGGTCTCAAGTCGCGGCCCCGCTGTTGCTCTTGTTCGGAACGCTGCTGTCAGGGCTGCTTCCCATCTGGCTCGTCAAGAGGCTTAGCATGGCGAGGTGGGGCGACAAGGCGTTCGCGTTTCTCGTCTGCATCGGAGGCGGCGTACTGTTCGCCACAAGCTTCTTGCACCTTCTGCCCGAAGTGCGCGAAGGATTCGAGAAGCTGACGACCGACTTTCCCGTCACTGAAGGAGTCGTCTGTGTGGGCTTCCTCGCCGTCTACGCGCTGGAAGAGATCGTCCACGCCTGCCTAGGTCACAGCCATCACCCGTCCGACCACGGTCATTCACACAGAGCCGCTGTAATGAACTGCAGGTGGGCATGAACATTGTGCTATATTTCTGCTTAGCAGACGGTCGCGCATTCAGCCAGAGAAAAATCTGTGACGAATTTGTAAGGACCATCAATCAAACTCATCGCGAGGCCTTCTCGAAGTCAGTACATTAACAGCATCAAACATAGATTCAGTTGATTGACAATTGATATTACTTACTTTCACATCATGACCACAAGCGTGGTCCTATACAACATTCGACCATCTGAAAAATTAGGTGCGACGTGCACTCGCCCATAAAATTTTGCGCGGCGCGCGAGCGCGGGGCGAAACGGCCCTCCGCGACTTCTGGCGGCGCACCCCTGTTGTCGAGACCGGCGCATGCGCGTCCCTCCGGGACTGCATGCGCGCATGTTCCCGCGATTCCTCCTTGCGCGCCGGCAATATCTGAATGTAGCCGCGACGTGCCCGTCTTGCGATTCGCGCTGTGGCAGCTATAACGAGCGTGAAGCTATATTATGTGACGAGCTATGCTGTGTGAAGCGTGAGCTTGCGAGCGCCGCTGGGGCCGCTTTTTGTCGAGTCACGAGTGCGGACGCATAGGGCCCGGTGGCGTTTCTCGTGGCCAATCTTCGTTGTTTCTTTCTTTTTTCGTTGTTTCTTTCTTTCTTTTACCCTACCCCATTGGCGTAGCCTGAATGGGGTAGGGTTCCAGCCCCCCGAAATTTTGTACGTACATATATACACACATATACAAACACACCCGCGAACGTACATACAGGAGGTGGGACCCCCTCGATCCCCCGAAATAAAATTCTGACTAGGCCCTTGGCTCGAACAGCTCGAAAGTTCGCGTGCACACGCGCTGTACCTTGTAACAAAAAGCGGTGCAATATTTTCCAGCATGCATATGAAGTTTTCTCGCCGAGGCTGGAAGGCAAGAAATATTTTAAAGGGCGTTTAAAGAAGACTTCATACACGTAAAGTGAACAATTATGGGAGCGCATTTTGGCTGCCGCAACCAGCCGATTAATGATCGTTGCCAAGAGAACTATCGTGCCTGCAGTTATGCCAGGGACCGTTAACGGAGTCGCTTATCGCTAACCTCCTTTCACAGCAGCTGCACGTTTTCGGTATATGCGCTGCCGACAAGCAGATTTAAACGCATTTCAAATGTTCACATGCACATATTTTATACAAAGCTTACAATTAAGGTTCCATTCATACCACATACTAACCAGCTGCTTCGTAGCAGCAAATCGAAGTGGAAAACGATTCAAGATGGACGAGCGTCTAGATCAAATTTATTTAGTACAAGAGAATGGAGGACCAATGGCAGCGCGCAGAAGGGCAAGAGTGCTGGTTCTTGAAGCCTTGGGGGACAGAATTCAAAGTAACTGGAAAGGAAACAAGCTAATAAGAATAACAACCGGCTATTTGTATTGCACTAATCACGTAAACATGGCAAACTTGCAAAGTAATTATTCAGACATTGCCGGCTATAGTATAACACATTTTTCTTGATCTTTTCATACTATTCGGGTCAATTTAATATAACACAGGGATTATTAAGCATACAGGCATAATTTTACAATGCTTACGTCAACTAAGGCCGATCAAACAAGGAAGATATTGCTGGCGGTAGATGCTGAAGCTATCACAGCTGCCTCATAAGCGGGAGCGCGCGAGGTTTTCGCTTACTACAAAACAATGAGCACTAGCACATCAATCAACGTTACTTAAAGAATCAGAACGCCGACAAAAAATTTAAAAGCAACAGAGGACAGAAAAACCAGGGTGCAGCGTGCAAATTGAATCCGCTGGTATTTACTCTGTTCTGAAAACTGTTTTAGAGCCGCATAGTCAAAACAATCGTATATAGGCAACACAGCGAATTGGGCTAGTCCGTAAGTTAGCGTTCTTGGCGTACAATTGCAGCGCGACACAGACGTGTCGTTAATTTTTGTCCCGCGTCTGCTCCGAGCTTCACGTATACGCCAAAAACCGTACAACAACCTTTCATGCCAACCGTACGCATGTCAGCGTTCGCGGGGGCGTTACTCGAGATAAATGTTGCTTTACTGTAAACAAGGCAAACTCACCTCTTTAAACAAGGCGTACGCATCTCGCTTATCCTGGTCCCTTTCGGAGCCGGCCGGTCTCGGCTGATACGCAGTAGCCATACCAGTCGCCGGCGCACGCCTGTCCGTCCGCGCGGCACCGCGTAAAAAGCTTTGCCAGCTTCCGTGCGGTTTGTGCAGTTTGGTGCGCTGCGCGCCTCCGCACTGGAATACAGGTGTCAATATGATGTGTTTTGTATTACTTCACCAAGATCCTTGACGTAATACCGTCGAATACCGTACCTACAGCCCGGAGCCAACGAATGCAACGCACGCTCGACGGTCCACTGATTCCAATATCGATGGCCAGTGGCGTAGCTAGGTCGTCTGGCACCCGGTGCCGATAGCTCTTCTGTCACCCCCCCCCCCCCCCCACCTAATGGCCCCGTGCACCCTGGGCCCAGGGCCCCCGCCCCTCCTCCCCCCTTTGCTACGCCACTGTCGATGGCACTGACGGAAGCGACGAGTGGGCATCGTACCCGTATAGCTGGCTTCGCAGAGGCGCGTTGAGCATTTGACGTCATTTTGCACCACGTGATAGCACTCGGCGAATAGCGGTGCGAGTGGCGCCGGATAAGTTACGCGCAACTCTGCTTCCTGCGGGAGCATATACAGGAACACTATTTCGCCACGCGCTCGCGCGCCCCGCAATATTTTGTGGGCGAGTGTACCTTTGACATTGGCAGGCAGCCTTGTTTCTAGCTGCCTTCGCTTATTCATCCTATTGGTAAATCATGTAGACCGTACCTTGCGCTGCATTCATTGAGAATTTTGTGTCGAATATTCGTCGACACGTTTTCTGATGGACGATGCAACATCTCATTACATTTAAAGGGAAATTATTGCGGTGTCCGGTAAATCAGTGTCAGTGTAAAGCTCGTGCTCCACTCTCTGGGGGCAAACTGTGGTCCTCGTTTTTCCTTTTTGTCTCGTTACAACTTAGTCACGATGCGGAGCAACCACCACCGCCGCCGCCTCCTCCGACGCAAGAGAACGGCGTGGAGGACAAGCAGGCCTTTCCTGCGGATGCGGTGGCCGGCGACGAACTCGGCCCGCAGCGCATCTCTCTCGGCAGCGTTCTGATCGTGGTGGCCCTCTCGTTTCACTCGATCTTCGAGGGCCTCTCGCTGGGCCTGCAGTCGACGGACCAGGCCACTTGGATCATGTTCCTCGCCATCTCCATCCACAAGTTCGTCATCGCGTTCGTCGTGGGCTTCGACATGACCGCGAGTCGCATGAAGGCGCGAACCATCCTCATCTACATTGCGATCTTCTCGGTCATGTCGCCGCTCGGCGCGCTCATTGGAGCAGTGACCAAGAACAAACTCGAGGACTCGCCCGTGGTTGCCGGTCTCAATGGCGTAGCAACGGGCACCCTCTTGTACGTGACGTTCTTCGAGGTCCTGCAGAGGGACAAGAACAGCCAGTTGAGTGGCATGCTGCAGCTGCTGGCAGTGCTGCTCGGTTTTTGCATCATGTTGACGCTAGTCCTGGTTTTACCTCACGATTGAGTGAAAGACAATTTGCTTCTTTTTTATGCGTGTGTGTGTGTGTGTGTGTGTGAACGTCGTTTTAGGGACATGCATGAAATGATTCTGCAGGCAAGGACCAGTTGTCGAAATAGATCTGTGTGAAATGATTCAACTGCTATCGAACAACTGGTATAATGTGATACAACGTGCCCATCGTGGTGCAGCTGAACTTAAAGGGACACTAAAGGTTACAAGAAACTCAAGTTAAAGTGGTAGAGCAATGTTCTAGAACGTCTAAGGCGTCAATATAATCGCGAACAGAGCTTTAGTAACCGAGAAATTGAGGTAAATGCATGACACGATTTGAGACCCCCCAGCGACATTCCGGTACTAGCCCGATGACGAAAGCACTCCTCATAATTTGTGTTACTGATACTCAACTACTCGTATTAAAAATATCATTTCATTTGATTATAAGACGGAAAAAATGCTACTTGTTTACGTCTATTCGATTCTAAGAAAAAATAATATTTTGAGGTTACCCTTCAGTAATATGGGTGTTCGAAAGGTTTCGTTTTCGCTCGACTGTGCGCGCTCGACTCTGCGCCGCGCCCGCTTTGGAGTTTCAGTAGTTTCGTTATCGCGTCGTGCTGTGAGGGTTCTGCTGGCTCGCGAAAGTTTCATTTGGAACAAGCAGCGAGAATGCCACGTCCATGTCATGTCGTGGGAAGCCCTCGTTGCTTTCCCGCTCCGGAGAGCCGGTGTCGAGGCCGCCGTCGTAGTACGCAACGACGCCGGCAGTGCGAGCCCTCAGCAGCAGGTCGCGCTCGTCGGTGTTCAAATCGCTGAAGTTGAGCCCACCATCGCGAGCCAATCTGTCGGTGTCAGTGTCCATTGCGACGAGCGTCGAAGTTTGCGTCACAGAATGAAGTACCAGCTTATGGGCGTCTTGCGCTGGAGTTTGAGGTATAGTAGCGGCGCCTGGTGGCGGTGCGGGAAACGACATCTGGGTCGTGCCAGCTTGGGTCGTATTGAGCCCTGGCTGTGGCGAAGCACGTTTCTAGGCCGAGTTTTGCGTCGATTCGCACTTTTTTATGCCCTGTTGCAAGTGCGAAAACGCTCGTCACTTCTCACAGACCACGCCGACCACGCTGCGAGCTCGCCGCAGCCTATAATTTAACGAAAACAGACTCTCCGTGTGCCGTGGGACGTAATGTGGGACGTAATTCGTTTCTCCTTCCGCTAGCCACCATACTCCCGCTTTCGCTCTGCTGTCGGCTCTGTCTTGGCTCTGTTTCTGGCCGCGCGTTTGCGTTTTGCGCAGAAAAGCCGTAGCGCCGTCTGCGGACGCCGTTCTACTCACCGATGGCGCAACGTCACTATGAGACCATGATGTCAGTACTCCTCGATCGGAGGGCGGGCGATTTGAACTGCGCTAGAAGTACGCGGACGCTTCAGAACGCATTTTCTCTTAAAATAAGCCTCTCCTTGGCACGAAACAAGCGTTTCGAGGTTTCTGTGATGGTATTTCAACAGTCCACGTTGACTTAATAGTAACCTTTAGTGTCCCTTTAAAATGGACCAATGCACTCGCGCTTAATGAATGTTACGTGGACTATTTTGTACGGGTGATGTCGTGTCGCGTTTGTACGCTTTACATTCCGCGTGTCTTTAACAGTGGTGCATCCTTGGATGCTTTAATCATGTCCGAAAAAAATCTCAATTTGAAGCACTGTGGGTTATAAAGCGGAGTGTAAAGACTCCACAAAGTGCTGTTGCTGTACGTTGTGTGCGCTAAATTTTCCATCAAAATTGACTTCAAATTCGCATTTTAAAGCCGCTCCATTGTGTGTTTCTCCTGTGATCGCCATTATTGTCCGTTTCTGTATTTTGTATAATAAAAGCTACGTCTGTCATCACGCAACGCGGTAATGTCGTCAAAGGCACCTCTCTTTACATGGACAGATTGCAAGTCTATCTCCACTCATAACTCGCTTAACGGGAGCAGTTCGTTCTGCTGAAGCAAATACGGATATTGTTAACGCGTGCCACCAGTATAAACACGCAAAATGAAAAAAAAAAAAACAAGCAAAGGGTCGATAGAAATTTCTGCTTCTCTCAGTCCTAATTGTACAAGCGGGGACAAAATAATGCAGGTTCTGCGAGCGCGTGCCAAGCTGCATTCTCGCGTCCTTTAACATAGCAAGCGCCCTGTGTGGAGACACGGCATTGTGCATGCATGCGCGACCTTTCATGCTCATGTATTGCCCCGAGGCTCATTTCTCACCAGTGCACTATCGCAATCGCGACAATTGCGGAATATTCCGCTAGGAGAGCGCTGTCCTTTTCGGCCGGCGGAGCGTACAGTGCATTGTCGCACGGTCACAGCGGCCGAAATCTCGTGGTTACCGTTCTCCTGCCGTAATCTTCTGCAATCATCATGATTCTGCAGCACGCTATTGCTACATTAAAAGGCGCGAGAATGCAGTTTGGCACGCGCTCGCAGAACCAGTATTATATTGTCCCCGCCTGCGCACGTCGTATAACCAACTGCGACGTTTCCACGAGCACAGCTTTAGTAACTGTTCGTGCTGTTTGTTCTCTACGGTTTACACTCACCGCTTCACCGTTGCCCTCCTTTTTTTACTTATTTTTGCACATTCCGAAATCAAGGAGCGGTGCTTGGACGGGAATGTATTAGAAAGTGTGATGCCTTGAAAACTAGTGCACGAAGTATTGTTTTCCATCTTCGTAAAACGTCTGAAATTATCCAGCAGCCCGGGCGTCTTTATGATCTCGTCACGAATCATCGCAGAAACGTTCTGTCAATTAAAACATCCAGCACACTGTGAACATACGGTTCCGTAATCGGCACATAAAAGCCAGTTGCTGGGGTATTAAGTGCATTCACTCCTAAACTCAGTCTGTTTTAGCGTGACGTAGACATACGCAATGATAAATACCACGAAGTGCTGGCTTCATGTTAAGCGTACAGAAAACCACAAAGCCGGGTGGGTGCGCTGCGGAATCAAGTCGCGGACGCCACCTACAGCAATAATTTACAACAGCCAAGGGTACATAGAGCTGCCCTCTCTTTCGCTGCACTGCGGATGCATGATCTTGTGCGCGCGTCAAACTGCGTGTAACCTTTACAGCGATGGTTTGCCACAAGTGCTTGGTGTCTGGATCAAACTCGAGCAATTATCTTCACAGTTCAAACATTGCGAAAACACAGCTAGCCTCGCATCATTACGTCGACGGCGCGGAGCAAGTCATGAGAAGAAGGAAAAAGTGCTTGTGCGAAGAAAATGCGCGTGTGTCGCGCTTTTCGTTTTCCTTTGTTTTTCTTTTGCCTGCAATATTTCTGCTCATTTCTCAGCACATGTCTCTAAGGTCAAATGTCTTCTAATACAGTAATTTTCTGCCTAAGCAACCCTTAGCATCAAGTCACTTTTTTGTAATGAAATAATTGCAACTGTCTTAAATGAAGGCGAACATAAACATCTATGGTAATTCAACGCTTCAAAATAAAATTCGTCGATCAGTAGGAGGTTATGTCCCCGTGTGCGTTTTGTTGAATTTACATTCCGGACTTTCAATATTGGAATGCTGTGATTTAATTATCGTCACTCTGTACAGTGCGTTTGCTTTCGCGATATGTATGTGTCAACACAAAATCAACACAGATCATTAACGCTGTTTTTCCCTGCTATCCTGCATGTGAGAAATATACATAAAGCAGTGTTATACTTCCAGTGCCAAAAGTGTTCAGTTATAATACAATTCGGGGTTTAACGTCCAGAGAGAGAGAGAGGTATTTATTGTGATAGAAAAGCTGAGAGGTCGGCCTGAATCAATGCTCTGGCCTGCTACTCGACGATGGGGGAAAGGGAAAGGGTGTAGAAAGAATAGAGAAGACGTTTATTATAAGGATGAAGAGGGTGGTGAGAATCTTGCGCGCTCCATGGCTCTTCAAAGTCTCTTGTCCAGTTCGTTCTCATACAAAAATTTGTTGAGTGCCTCCAGACTATCAGTTAAAACTCGTTGGCGGGCTAGTTGGTTAGAATCCATGGTAGAGTGTATAAGCGCGACTGCACGAGGACGTAGAAAGAAACAGATACACAGACTGTGTATCTGTATCTGTGTCTGTCTGTTTCTTTCTACGTCCTCGTCCAGTCGCGCTTATACACTCTATCGCAGACTATCAGGCTGGTGACAAGTATCAGGCGAAGGTCCCAATATAATCTTTTCAGTTAATGGTGCAACGGCAAATTTTGACAAGATGTCTGTCAGCTATTTTCTCTGTACATCAAATCGCGGGCAGATGCACAAGATGTGTTCTATCGTCTCAGGAATACCGCATTCCTCCCAATTCGGACAGTCCCTCGCTTTTTTTTTCTTCTCTCTATCTTTTCCTTCATTCTTACATTTTTTTTCTTCTCTTAATATCCCGTTATACTTAGTGGCACGGGAGAGGCCTCTTGTTTATTATTTTTTTATTATTTATCTCATTTTTCTACAGTTTTATTTATTAATTTTTTTGCCCCACTTTAACATATGTCCGCCCGGCCGATGAGATGTAGGCAGCGCCGCGTGAAGGTCACACCTAATCGTAATCTGTGCAGCAAGGTTGCATTGCACCTTTTCATGTTCGGTGGTATGCGTATTTTCATCTCTGGGTCGAGTTCAGGAAGGCGGCGATGACGATGACCCAGCGAGGTCCAATATACTGCGGTATTAACGCGCAGGAGTCTGTACACTGGGGCATTAGTATCTGGCCGGGAAAATGGGATGGACACTGGGCGTGGCATTAATGTAGGCCATCTTTGCCTCCGCGTAGGCGAGCTCATTTCCATGTAAGCCACAGTGTCCCGGAATCCACTGAAATCTTATGCAAGGACCAGCTCTTAGGGCGAAATCGTATGATTCGATCATCTCTTGAGCAAGGACATAGTAAGGTCCTCGTCTAAGGGCAGAATCGATCACTTGAAGTGCTGGTTGGAATCGCAAAATATAGTCCTAGTCAGAAGCGGCTTCATCGATATATACCGCATTGCCTCCCGAATGGCAACAATCTCTGCGGCCGTTGAGGTAGTTTGGTGGTCGAGATGGAAGCGCTTACTGATCTTCATATTCGGTATTACGAATGCCGAGATTGAAGTGGTTGTTGACACCGGCCCGTCAGTAAATATATGTATGGAAGCGGCATATTCTTCCGATATATGGGTTAAAGTAAGTTGTTTAAGTCCACATGAAGGTATACGTAATTTTTTCCTGACTCCGGGAATGGATAGATTTACCTCAGGTCTTGACAAAGTCCACGCTGGTATGTCAGCAGCTTTTGCCGTAGTAAAGCCTGAGGGAAGGACGCTCTCTTGACGCGAAATATATCCCGAGAAAGTGCTGTCTATACGTAGAATGCGAATGGCCGACAGAGGGTGACGTTCATGGCGGGTCAATAGTAGAAGATATACCCTTAAAGGTTTCGCATGAGAAATAAGCGTCTATAAGAGGTGCACGTGCGTCCGCAATCACGCCCTTTGTCGAAGTGCAGCGTGGCAGACCACGACAGGTTCTCAGTGCCTGAGCTTCTAAGCTTTCTAGTGTACGTAGGCAGTAGGGGCGAATGTTTGTAATAACCGCTTTGACGCTTCGGCATCACTAAGCTGTCAGGCGCCTCTCAGTTTTCAGTGAACGAATAGTTAATGGAAGCCTGTTGAACCTCTCGACCTTTAGCCAGCTGCTGAGCTCACCAGTGTAAGGGAAAAAAAGCAAATGCCTTACACCAATTCGGAAGCCGTACGACCGATAGCGGAAGGTAAATCAATGAACACATTAAAACGACAATTCTGTGAAGACGTGTCACGCAAAACACATCTATATCACTTGCGTTGAAAATGGTTGTATCGACGGATAAGAAACCTCGTCACCTGTAAGTCAAATTACATGTACAACCGCCAAATTGCACAGCGTTTTCATTGATAGGTATAACGATGACTTTAGGAATAAAAGGACATTTGGACTATTCTAAGACGATAACCATGAAATAAAATAGTTATTGCTAGATAGAGTGCACCCTTCTCCCTAATGCACCTAAGATATTTGCATTTCGCCAGTCTGTCTTTATATGCTAATTGAAGACTATTAATGAAATTTGAAATTTATGGTGCAATCGACGCGCTTTTCTTCAGTCAGCCCTCAATAGGTTAGTTTGCTTCGCGTGCGTCTAAACCATAGGATGAGTTCATACGTGCATTGAGGTATTTGAAAAAAAAAAAATATGGGGTTTTACGTTCCAAAACCACTTTCTGTTTATGAGGCACGCCGAAGTGGGGGACTCCGGAAATTTTGACCACCTGGGGTTCTTTAACATGCACCTAAATCTAAGTACACGGGTGTTTTCGCATTTCGCACCCGTCGAAATGCGGCCGCCGTGGCCGGGATGAGGTCCTTGAAGCCTACCAACAAACCACAGCTTACGTGCAAGCGTTTGGCACCCCATTCAAAACAAAATAAATATTAATGCACAGCAAAATGCAGGATTTTCGCAACACTTAGGCTGTTCCTTACTTATTCTCGTCGGTCTTCACTACAATAACGATTCACAGCACCTCCCTGTGTCGGGTAGCAGATTGTCCTTAGCCGTAAGGGAAAGTACCTCTGTAATGATCACCGTGTTAATGCTGATGGTAACCGCCAAGCTAAGCACCCTATTCCATTCCCGAACTTTATTTTGACGCAAGAGCTCTGGTTGGGTGCATGTCTCTGAAGAATGCCATGTAAGAATATTATGAATAGTTACTTTTTTTTTACCTTACAATATTGATATGCATAAAATGGCTGTCAATGCCCAGTTGCTTCTACTGCTCATTTTTTTATTAACTGTAGTTTTCGTTTCTTTAAGTATTGTAAAGATAACTGAGATCCCACGATTTGCGGGAATCTAGCGTTATTTCGAAGCTTCGGTCACACAACGTATGCGATGAAATGTTTTAACGTTTCGGCTTGTGCGTACTTCTCTTCAGCTGTTGACACTCGCTAGGAGGCCATCAAAAGCAGACTGACACGTATATCTCTAAGCACCCTGTTTTATACGGCACGGTTGCGAGGTGAACCTTCCCAGTGCCATTTGTTGTGTTTTAGAACACGTAACACTATCTCGAGAACAACACACGACACATCAGCGCAATGAGAACGAGGAAGCACCCCCACGTAAACGCGTGAGTGAGAGAACGAGTGAGAGAACGCTCAATCGACGTAACTCTCAAACGTCCGCCTACGACTGGTATTGCGGCAGGGCGCATGGTTGCGATTGAAAGAACGCATACGCCACCTGGAGCACAAAGCACGTAACGACGCACTTTGTACAGCGTAAGGACATGGTGAGATCTCGGAGGTCATGGTTGAGGCTACGGTAGAATAAATGCGCATGCACTCCAGTGTTTAGTAGCTTCAGGTTTTTGAAAAATGCAACAACCTAAAAATAATACTAAATTGTAGACGTGCACCGTATGAAAGAGCCAAAGATAAGAGTCAGCGCGGCGTCACTTGCAATATGAAAACAAGGGATGTTATTTCTGAATAAGCACGTGTTAAATAAATAAATAAATAAGTAAATAAATAAAAAAAATAAAAAAAAATATATGTACATATAGTGTCGCCTGTGCTCATGCCTGTCAAAACCGTATGGTTTTATTTGTTGTTTTCGACATTGCTATAAAAATTGCTAGTGGGCCTTACTAGGGCCAAAGAGATTCTTTTTGACCCTAGGCTCTCTCCCTTAGGTTTTTTCACTTCTTTTTTACTCCTCGCTCTTTTTTCTGTCTTTTCGTTCTTTCTTGCGTGTTTGTCTCTCTCTACCTAAATATAGAAAGAGTCTGTTGCGAAGGTTACTGTATCCCTTGAAACTGTATCATTCACGTGTGGGTATCCTGTATGTATCCTGTGTATGTGCGTGCGTGCGTGCGTGCGTGCGTGCGTGCGTGCGTGCGTGCGTGCGTGCGTGCGGCAATCCCACAACAACCAAGACGGAAAATGAAGCAAGAGCCAAAGAAGAAAAGACAGGAGAGGCCAAAGATCGAAGAACTGTGGGAGGTCATACTGTCTTGTCCAGGCGTGGATGACCAGCGAAGGCTTGTAGATCGGGCCAGAGTGGCAGCGAGAGCTCACGATTTCCTGGAATGAGGAAGCCGGCAACCTGGGGGCCAAGATAGAAGATTGCTATGTCTCTTTAGTTCGCAAATAAAAGTTCATTTAGCTCTTTCCCTCTCTCGCTTTGCGACTTCCAGGTGTAAATGTCTCGGAACTGTCTTTTTGTTCACCGTTACCCCAATGTGACAATAAACACGCTCTCTCTCTCTCTCTCTCCCTCCCTCTCTCTCTCTCTCTCTCTCTCTCTATATATATATATATATATATATATATATATATATATATATATATCTCGCTCACTAGTAGCAGAAATTTGTAACGAACTACAACTAAACTGCACTCTATTGAAGCCACACTATCTACTGCACCGACCAGCTCATCTTCTCACTCTCCTATCCACCCCGCATGCAGGTAAACACAAGAAGGGAGCAAGGAGCTTCTGCATTATCCGGCAAGGCGGAATACGAAGTTACGGTCAGCTTGCGCCGCCACGTCGACTCAAGAGCCAACGACGGAGAACTTTATTGTTCCCGTTCCACATTCCCGCATTGTTCCGGCCGAAAGGAGATCTTCACAGCCTCGCCCGTTGTGCGTCTTCAGGTTTTCTTACAACAGCCTTATCTCGGAGCACCACTTCTGACTTCTATTGTTCGTCTTGCGTATGACTTACGCGTTGCTCGCGCAGAAGCACTTTATTTTCGTTCAGTGTTTCGTTTTTAACCATACATAGGCTTTACCTAGGCTATAAATTCGCATATATAAACCTTTGACGAGTGCAAATGTAAGTGTCGAAAGCTTTCCGACTCCCACGGTTTGCCGCGCAGCATGCCGGAATAGCCAAATTTTGCACGAACTATTTATGAAGAGGAAGTGGAGAGCAGCCTTGTGACCTTTGTCTTCCTGAGCTGACACATGCAGTTATCGGGCTGGTCTGTGGGCTGTCGATAGTCCGATTGTTTTAGCTCCTGTTATAGCGTAGCCCTTGTCTTCCGGATCGCATGGTGTCCGTTCCCACACAGGCTGCGGAAACGCTTCGAGCGCCTTTTTTTTTGTGTTCAGCACCCGTACTCGCAAAGTCTGCCTTACATAAGAGCCTCTCCTCATTGGCCAGTGTTCGCAAACCTGTAAGTGATCGGCGTGATACGACAGCAATCACGTAAAAGAGATCTGGTCAATGCGGGTCCTGGTGACGGTATACCCTCGACCCGAGCGACGGAAGATGTAAAGGCCGTTTTGTAGCCCTACTTCTCTCGTTTTAAGTACTCGGGAGTATGCGAGGACTGAGGCGTGCTTGCGGGTTTTAATTTAATTCCTATGTTAATTTTTTTTACAGCACATAAACTAAGATGGGTGTAATGAGCACCTGTATTCCTCTAATTCACTGTAGCCATTAAAAAAAGAATCTAGGCAATGCTCTTATCTGCGAGAAAGGCAGTCCCTCGGAGAGAACGCCGAGTTAACATACGAGTTTGTGGCATTAGCTGCGCACGCTGAATGATGCGTGGCGGCATTTCGTCCTTAATTTCCTCGGCTCACACTCCGCGTCCCCGATGTGTAGCTTATGTTCAAGGCTTGCAAGCTCTGTTCCTCACTGCGTGGGCGTAAGCCGTAAAAAAAGTAATAATAATTCAGTTATTAGGCTTAACATCCCGAAATTCCACGGGAGACTAGGGTGGGCTACGGGAGATGTCGCAACCTCATCTCAATAATTTTGACCAACTAGAATTCTTTAACGTGCGCCTGAATCTACGTATACAAGAACCTCATTTGCATTCCGCTCCCGCCTGACATGCATTAGACGCAGCGCGGCCCCGAACGCGTGAATCCGCGCTCAGAGCCGCTGAGCCACTGCTGTGGGTATAGGCGTAACTCCAGCTTGTTGCTATATAACACTGATGTATCTGCATTACCATTTGTGTAGATCGCAGAAATTTTTACATTGCAATATCGTGTGGCAATAATCATGGTAAAATCTGTGTATACAAAACACAACACAACATTACCCACCGGTAGAAGCAGAACTTCCTCTTTATTATAATCTTTCTTTAAGGGAATGCATCGAAAATCGCAAAATGTTTGAAATTCTTCGAAATTGAAACAGTGTTTGTGACGCTGCAAAGAAGAGTTTTGTAAAGTGCACAAGTAAGAGAGTTGAAAGCAAACAAAATGAGCCAGTCAATGCACATTTTACGAGAAGCTCATACGTCGTCTAGGCAAGTTTCCTTGATCTCTTTACGAGAGAGTAACCTCCTTCTTCGAGGCCACAGGTACGACAAGCTGATTCTGTCCTTTTCAGGAGCCACGTCAAATGCACACCACACAGTTTTTTAACGAAACAAATCTAATCCGATTTGGTCGAGTGTTCGCCAAATGAGAGTATTTCTTTGTTTCACACGGTTTCGAATATATTAATCGGAGTTGATGTCAATTGAATGACGCTTAACCTTCATGCCGTTAGTGCCCTATATATACCCTTCTTTCAGTAGTCAATTAACTTCGATGCATGAAGTCAATGTTTAGAGAAATCGCACACGTTTTTAGATAAGCTTCAGATTTGTTAAATATTTACTCCATCCGAAATAGTTTACTATAACTGTCTTCCGCTGTACGTATTATGCAAACTTTTCTTGCAATGAAAATGTCAATCACCATAGCTGAAAAAAAACATTACATATTCAGATCCAAGGATATCACGGCGCGTTTCTTCACTCAGCCCAAATCGTAAATATCTGACAGCAGCTTCTTCCGGGAAGCTTCGTGGTACGCGTGCACGTCGTAACCATCACAACTTGAAGCTGTCGCTTATATATCAGTGACCAGAGTTGTTCATCTCGGTGCCAAGAATACATAAATTTGCAGTCCGTAAAACTCGATCGTCAATGTCCCAAGGTTGCATGTTCCCCGATAAGTCGGCTTTGATATCGAGATACAAAGTGCCACAGCATCTCGAAATCAGTTGCTTGCTGACCTCAGCAGAACAACGTCTTGGGTCGAGTGCTGATAAGCGCGGAAAAAGTGTCTGGGCGAAGGAAGAGATAGCTAGCCTGACCGTGTGTCCTACTTTTCATGGCAGCCGAGGCAGCACCGTATCGTTCACGCGTTACCCGTTCTTGAGCATCGAGCTTTATTTTCTTCGTGCAGTGGGGTGAGTTACGTTCCTAATGTTTTCTGACCAACATATTGACCTCGGTTTATTTCGCAACGTTCCGCGGCACGTTGCGAAATAAATATAAGCTCGAAAATTTAAAGCGACAGTATATTTACAGACCAACGAAAACTCGCCCAATGGCTATCGTGTGACTATCGTGAATGGCCATCGAGTATCTATCGTGACTGCAGCGGCTGCATTTCGATTAAAAAGTCCTCCTCGTCTACTTAGATTAAGCTGTGCTTTAGAGGACCCTAGATGACCAATTTAATCCGGAGTGCCCCACTACGGCGTGCCTCATAATCATACCGTGATTTCCGCACGCAAAACTGCAGAATAACGTTTTGTTTTGTTTTTTTCTCTACACCCTCATAGTAGATATACGTCAGGAAAAGCGTTAGCAGGATGCGCCTCTAATTACTCGCAGGAATTTCCGAAGGCAATCAAATTGCTCCTTGAAAGTTTCTTAGTTAATTACCCACTTCGTGATTTTACTAGACGCACGTCAAAAGATTCGCGAGCATCTACGCGATGTCTATACTCACTTTCCTGCGATTTCGTTATCTTCTCTCGTCTTTCTGTTGCGATCGTTATTGCTGAGCCGGCTTGTCACTGATTGACATAACGTTTTCTGGGGCGAGTTGATTTATAACACGCAGAAGTGTGTATATATATATATATATATATATATATATATATATATATATATATATATATATATATATATATATATATATATATATATATATATATATATATATATATATATGTATATATATATATATATATATATATATATGTATATATATATATATATATATATATATATATATATATATATATATATATATATATATATATATATATATATATATATATATATATATATATATATATACAGCACGATGAGTTGTGACACCATTCCTTGTTTCTTTGTTCTTACACCACCTAAAAGAAAAGGGAAGGTTTTATTCGAAGTAAACGTCCTGTCCACACCCTTGCAATGGGAATTCATTGCCGCGGCTAAGCGATTAAACATATTTTGAATATATATGAATTGTTGTAAAGGGTAGTAGTATAAAAATTATCGTAAGTTAAGTATTAGTGCAGCAGCGATAACTGAATATATTCATTGTGGTTATGAAGGCCCCTGCTTGTGGAACTGTACGGAAGTAGTTTACTCATATTCTTGTCATCAACTTTCAATAAAATTGGCACTACGTTGATCTAGACCTCTGTGTTGTCAGAGACTACGGAAAGCAACCTTGAAGTGTGTTTTGAATTCCTCGAGAGGGCGTGGAACTACAGGAGGCTGCAGCAGTATGACAATGTACAACGAATAGTTCCTTGTTCATGTTTTTGTTTATAGGCAATAAAATGCAGTTCTTCACCATAGCAAACATGAGGAGGAGGTGGTTACTTCTTCCACGTAGGTGGAGATGCAGCGTTTGGCACTGAACCGTGGTATTAAAACGAAAAAAAAAATGGCTTTCACCACGTTCGTAACATACTACTAGACAATAAAAAAAAACAGCTTGAAAAGCGATTATCTCCGATAGCTGTGTTCAAGTTTTCGTACAAGCCCCGTATGTCTGCGCCTTCACTTTTAAAGGATTGCTTTTTGGTCACTTTAGCCACTTTTCGTGGTCGTTGGTTAGCAATTGCGTTTTTTAAACTAATACCAGCTGATTGGCCGAGACATGTGGTGAGGGCGAGAGGTTTGGTGTGAGCTATAGCCTACGCACACTTCTACACTATAGATCGTAGATCAGTAAATTGACAGAGCAGCCGCGGCCTGACGAATCGCCTTACATATCTCTAGGTGTCCTCCAGATGTGCCGGCAACGGGCGCATCTGCATAAGTTTGCACATAAATATCTTCATCACAACAAATATCCCAACTTCAGTCGCACAATTCATCCATTAAAGCGAAGGTTTCTTTTCCTTCGTCCACGAGGTTTCTCATGTCTGCCGGGTCGCTTTCTCGCTGTGTAAACCGGGCCAATATCAGATACAGTGTAAAGGTATAAACTGGGACGATCCCGCATAGAGCGTAATCAAAACACGACGGAATCTGGAGACAATGCAATCGATCCGTTGTCAATCTTTAACCTCGTGATGGTTTCGGTTCCAGCGCTCGTGCTGTCATGGATGCCACGTCCACGCTGCGGGCGTTGCTCCTGCTAGGAGGTAACCTGGTAGCCGGACCCTTCGTCTACTGGCTGCACGTTCGGGCAGACGCTCGGCAAAGCTGGCCTGCGTAAGTGATCGCGCACATAAATCTGCAAGTTTCTTTTTGTCTTTTAGCTGCATCAAATTTATAAAAAAAATGCCTGTGGCAGATTGCATAATTAGCTAACTAAATAATTACTGTAATTACACCAATTGTCCTTTTAATTAATTACTTTACGACACATATTTCAATCTACGAATTGGAGGCGTTCGCAGGGCGAATACAGTTGCAACGAATTCTGAGGATGGCTCCACTTTCGACATATGCGCTGTCAAACTTCCGGTAAAAAGTCACTCTTGTTCCGACGACCACCAGACCCAGCTCAGGGCCGTCCAGAGGGCTCACGAAAGGGCGGAGGCTCACGGGCTTCCCGTCCCAACGTGGGTGCGGACCGCGACCCCTGCCGACCACTAAACCAAGAGTGGGTGGGAAGGGGTTCCTCAGGACCCAATAAAGTTCTTTCCTCCTCCTTCCACTTCCTTTTCAAAGAAAGCACTGTTTTATGCATTAAAGCGCGAAAGTAACTGGAATTCCAATGCATCTTGTCGGGCACTTCGACAATTAATATTTCACGAGGCGCGCTTTCAGAAAAAGAAGAAAAGAAAGACATTTACTTCGCCTCTCCCAAACCACCTGTTGCTACGGGACGTTAACCTATACGACGCGCGGATACGACGTTAACCTATAATCCAGATCCGCCTTCCAGATAGCGCGCTCCCGAAGTTCGCAAACCTTCACCGTTGTCATGAACCCTACGCCATTTTGCAGCCGACGGTTTATTTCAAGCGTGTTTATTTTCATGCGTGTTAAAATTAGTGGTGGGCGAGTATTCCAAGTTTCGAATGCGAATCGAATGTTGCGCACTAGCTATCCGTATTCGTATTCGAAGAGGAACTTTTCCGTACTTTATAATACCTGAAAGTAACCAAAACCAAAACCAAAAGCCGAGTGTCAAAGTTTGGTTACTGTTCTGCCTCTATTAAACAAAGAATCGAAAATCGTCAGAACTGCGACAACGATAAATGTTTTCGAAGCAATGCAGAAACAAAACGGTAGTGCGAACGTTGTTTTCCATTTCGCGCTGGAATCCTGCATGACAACCTGTGATTTTCGCTTGTAGTTTGTCATTTAGTGTTCTTGGCAGTCCAGTCATATAGCAGTTTTTTTTCTTTTACGCTACAACCTGTGATGTTTGTCTTGCAATTGGCCTTTTTGCACGTTTATATGGTATACAAGTCCTTCAGCCGCATTTCTTTCTTTCTATTTCTACGTCTCACCTTTTTTTCGGCAACTACTTATTTAACGTTCCTGGGGAAGCTAGTCACACGACAACCATGCTTTCTTGGAAATATTGCTTGCAACCAGGCCCTAAACTTTCCTCCTTTCTCCTTGAAACCTTCCTCCTTGAAACGCAGTTTTACCCTCTCGACGACACAGGCTACCGTGCAGGGTCGTAAAACGCGGGGCTGGAGGCGGAGGGAGATGCCTGCGCTCAGCGAAGGAGGTCGGACTGGTGGTCGCAGCGAGGCTGTAGGCATGCAGACCGCCCCTTGCGGGCTGTCTCCGCACTGTCCTTTAGTTGCCTCTTTTTTCTGAGAAAACGGGGCCTGGTAGTGACGGCGTTCGTTGCCTACACTCGACCCTCCTGCGCAATCTCGTTCCTAAAGAATCTGATCAGTAATATATTTCTTTGGTAGTAAGAGCTATGGCATTGTGACTATGAAACTGGTTTACTTGGAGGGAGCTCGACGATTTTCTTCTCAGCGATGCCGGTGCACACCACTTCTTCAATGTGCAATGCGCAGCAATTGCTCCTTGAGCAGCGCGCAGGGTTGTGTTTTCTTCTCATTATGGACAATCGAGCCAACATTATTATCATCTAGGCTTATGAATTGCAGGGCATGGCCCTCCTCGTTGGCGGTCAGTAAAACTTGCTCTGGTATGTTGCAAGGAATGGGGGGGGCCGCATGAATACTTGTCCTTACTTCAGGTGCAGCTTGACGTCGTTGTAGCCCGCAACGAGGATGCCGAAAACAAGAGGTGTATCAAGAGAAGGCATTCCCCACACAAAGGTTCGCGGGGCGGCCTCAACACTTTCTTGACACCTGATGAGATATCTCAGTCTTTCAAATTCTGCGAGAATGTCCGTCGGCTCCTGTGCTTCCCTGTGGTTCAGCAAAAGGGCACAACCACCACTACGCACCAGTTGCAGATCGGGGAAGTCGATCACGTCATTGCCAATTGATGACGTCCGGTCCAACAAAGGCGTCGTCAGTGACTGAAGAAGTGGCAGGAAGTTCAACATCATCGACGCGCCACTTTAAATCTAGTTCGCCGAGGGATGACTTCTGTCCACCGACTCCGCGTATGGCCGCCCCGGGAGGTGCCAAAAGCCCCTTGCTCAGTCGGACGCAATGCGTCAGCTTTATCAAGCTCACATCGTAGCCCGTATCGATAAGAGCGATCATGCATTCGCCGTCAATACAAACGCTTTTTTACACCCTTTTTCAAGATGTGGTGCGTACAATGTTAGTCGCATTACTTGAGCGGCCCTGAATCGGACACGATTTTGCTCTGTGGCCATCGTTGTTACACTCCGGGCAATGAAGTGGGCGCCGTAGCTCAGGAGACTGACTCCATATGTGGCCCGCTTGTTGGCAATTGTAGCAACGTACTCCATCCGTGCGGTGCCCTCCTTCTCGCACGGTATTGCTGCGTACAGCATCGTCTGCGTAAGTTGGCGCAGGACACGGCTGACGTCCACTATTCAATCGGGTTCGGCTGTCGAACAGTTGTGCCGATCGAAATTGTCTCTCGCGGCTTTCTGTGAAGTTTCATAGGCTCTGATAGCTTGAAGTAACTCATCCACGCTCTTATAGCGTCTGTCCCGTAACGCGAAACTCATTTCACTAGGCATCTGATGATCTCGGCAATTGTATCCTGCATAGTTAGCTTGACGTTGGCGCACATTCTTCTTTTCCTTTTCTCGGATGTACTTCATCGCATCGTCGTCACGTCTCTGAACTCGTTCTGCCATTCTCCTCCATAAGTCCCGAAGGCTTTCCTCAGTCATGAAACCTGATTTAAAAAACTCTTGCCATGAATAACACCTTGTTGCCGACGAGATCAGCCGGTCCTTAGCTGGTCCCTGCAGCTTGAGGTGAACAGCAGTTAGTCGTTGATGTTCAGACCAGTTGACTAAATCGGCCACGCGGGAGAATGTTTCCAGCCCATCTATGGCACTGATTTGGGCCCTGTCTCCAGTAAAGTTTGGAATTGCGTTAGAGAGGTCCGGACTCACATGAGCAGTAATTGACGCAGTCGATGGCGGATTCATCCTCTCCATCATGCGGGCCATTGCAGAGAAGGCCTCGGCGAGCTGTCCTAAGATGGCGTTGCTCGTGCCTGGATCCGGCTGAAATGATGGCGTTGAGGGAGCAGAAGTCGAGCAGCCGAGCTTTCGTATCTCCTCCTGCAGTCATGAGAGCTGGGCGACGTTTTCTTGGAAACTGGTCCGGTGTTCCGAGATCACTGCGTTGCCTCGGTCTGGTCGTCAGCGGCCCTCGAGTATGCCACTGTGGACCAGAAATACGCGACGCGATGACGCACGCGCGCACACGCCCCAAGCGGCTGCCACGCAAAAAAGGCGCCTCACGAACTTGTGCGAGCAAACAGGAACACAACCTTTTTCCTTGAAATGCAGTTTTACTCTCTCAAGGACACAGGCTACGGTACACAGCAAAGGAAGTAAAACGCGGGGCTGGAGGCGGAGGGAGATGCCTGCGGTCAGCGAAGGGGGTCGGAGCGGGGGTGGCGTCGAGGCTGTAGGATTTGCAGACCGCCCCTTGTGGGACTGTCTCAGCAGTGTCTTTTAGTCGCCTCCTTTTTTTATTTATTTATTTTTGAGAAAACGAGGCCTGGTGACGACGGCGTTCGTCGCCTACACATAGATACTTACTATTTGCGGCGAAGGTCGCTATACAGTTGCTGAGTGGTCCAGCTGAGCTGATTTCCGACGCGAAATGTGTGAGCTTGAATCTAGCGAGGATCGTAGTTGTTTGGTTTGCTTTATTTTTTCAGCTCAAACATTTTCTTATCTTTTATTTCTGTTTCCACTACTCATGCCCATATTTCAACCCTCCTCCTCTTAACGAAAAAGTTTGTCGAAGTATTTACATTCACTGCATCATTGGCAGGTAGGACAATACAAAGACATAAAGACACATTTAGCTGTTTTAGAGTTCCATTATGATCAGCTGCTTGGTTTACAAAGAACACGAAACGAGCACTTCATAATAAAATGAAAAAGTACGGTGGAGCCTCTATAGGACTGAGTTTTATTGCGCATTACAGGTACCATCGTACGGCCCTGCTGTTTTCCGGGGGTGCGTTGTTCGGAATATCTTTGGTCGACATGCTGTACTCCGGTTCCAGGATGCTGGCCCAGATCACGCCTTCCGACACGCCAGTGGCGGAAATAGTTGTGTGCATCGGTTTCGGAGTGGGTCTCTGCCTCCAGCAGTTGGCCACTGTTCTCGTTGACTGGGCTGAACGCAGGAGAATCTCTCGGAGCGTGTGAGTATAGCCCAGCGCCAGAAGTTTCTCTCAGTGCCTTAGCGTCTTCTCTGTTCTGATATTTTATATCATGCATATACGCTTCGCAGGTCAGCCACAGAAAGCACCATGCTGTCTTCTTACTCAGAAAACGTCGACTACGGTGCCACTGAATCCACCTGTGCCATTCATGGTGTGCGTCCAGGAGACAGGCCGCTGTCCCACGTGGGCCTCTGGGCTTCCCTGACAATCCTCGGATGTCTCTGCGTCTACTACCCGCTCCACTGCCTCATTCTAGGTCGAGTACCCGATCAAGCCTCGGTCGAAGCCAGCGGCGGCTTCAAGGCCGCCGAAGCGAACACCATCGTGGGCTCCATTGCCCTCGCCGTCGTGATGTACTCCTCCGACCCACGGCCGACGGCGCTCCTGGCAGCCTCACTGCTGCCGGCTGTACTGCCAGCTTTAGCCTACGCTTTCGGTTGCTTCACGGTCAAGTGGAGCGTCTCGCGGCTCTACGTGGGCATTACCGACACGTTCTGCTGCGGTGCGCTTCAGTGTGCGAGCGTTCTCGGTGTTGTGTGTCCCTACAGTCGATCGGCTACCGGTTGCAATTCGTTCCCACCCGTGGCGGCGGGTGTGGTGTGCTCGATTCTCGTACGCTTTGCCCTTCCTGATGTTTGGTGACGAGGGTATACGAACACTGCTGCGCCCTGCACACTTTACTTGACACATGGTGACCTGCATTGTGCTCATTCCGTTGCCTCGTGGTCGACACGTTCTGCACATTCTCAGAAGGAGCTCGGAAGACGGCGTGTTGTTGCGTGCTAGACTGTAGGGGAAGCGAGCGCGGGTAAAGCCGAAATCAACTGCAACATCTGCGCGCGACTGCCATTTTCTAAACATAAGTTTTTATGGTGCTGCGTGTGAAGAGCTAAAAGATAAAAAAGAATAAGAAAGGTACGTTTCTACAACTGCAGCAACGGACTCAAAAACTACCCGCTTTCAAGGACGTTTGCGAATACATCCAATGCCTTTTTACTCGCACTAGTTTCAGCTAATGTGAATAGAAAGTGTGAGTACAACAAAGGCGGCATCCTCCTACACGCAGCCTTCTTTCGAAACGTGTAGTGGACGGCTCACAGGTACTGGACATCGTTCTCATATGTATGCATTTACGTTCTTTTTCTTTTTTAAATACCGCACCATTGTTTACAGATATTGCTTCTCAAACTCATACCAGATTATCCAGATGTTTACCGACAGCCTACTTTTCCTTTTACATATCGCGGTTTGCGTTCATGCGGATAGTGCTACATTTAAAATATGAAGTTGCTTTTTGCCTAGTTGGAAAAAACTGAATAATCTATTCTCTTGTCGCTTCTTACTGTGTGTTTCTTAGTACAGCGATGAAGGCTTTAATGTTCAAGGACACTCGAGAAAAAACTGCTCACAGTCGATCACAGTAGAACGAATCATGCAGAAGCGCCGCCATGGAACATGCCGTGGAACGTTGCATGGAGCAAGATAAAGGTTTTAGTAATATTGAGCTCTAGTCACAAGCGAGCCCTTTGATTTCATGACCTAAATGCGCTGGGAGATTTATTTTTACGTGAACGCATACTGTATATACATTAGCAAATACTCACGAAACGCTGTGATGTGTATGTGCATGTCGCGTCTTCGGTTTTTCAGGAAACTCGGCGCATCCATCATGCACGTATAGCTTTATTTTGACGGTTTCACCTTTCGTCGATTCACGAGCGCATCTTGATTACTAGCTCGAGGCATTCAATGTACTGAAGGAAACCCGGTATAGTTACCGGGGGCGTGGTATTTGTTTTCTTATTTGAAAAAATAAATTGTGATCTCCAGAACAGATTCACTGAAACGTTCACTGCGCCTGAATTGTCCGACCTTTACCGTATGATGTTCGATGAGTGCCGTAGATCGCGTATGAGGTATTAGTCTTTTTGCTAACTGAAAGCCAAACAAACGCCACGTGCTCGTGAGTTTAGTGCGGTATATCACACGTCACAAAATATTAAACACCGCGTTCCCATATAGTCTTTTCTCATAGAAAGTGGCCAGGTCACTCTATACAGCTGAACAGTGGTTAAACAGAAGGTAACTGCCATGGGCACATTAGGTTGATGCCACGTTTTCCTACAAGAAACACGCAATCGTGTCGTACAATTAATGTTTGCTGATAGAGCTACACAGGAAACACAAGCCCTGAGTAACTGCTCCCGACGCTGAAGTGCATATCTAACACGTATACCATTCCCACTCGTTGCGTCGAGGAAACACACGTTTTCAATTTTGCATACTGCTATGGCAGACTGAAATGTTTATTATAGTAGTAATGCGTCAATAAGAAGCGTCTCCGTCGGATCACACTTTTGCGCTTGTAACAAACTGCCGCTGTTATCAGCGCCACAAAAAGATAAGGATAATTTTAGAGTCGCATGATTGTTCTTTGCAGCGGCGACATCAGTACATAAAGTGAACGAAAAAAGCAACAGAAGCGGTCAGTGAACTATTCAGATAAACATATAATAGTACACCAGTAGCCTGCCTGATATTATAAATTAAGAAAGTTGCACGACAGCTTCTATCAAAGGGCCGTCGATTGGCAGTAGCCACGCCCTCACATTTTGCACTTGCTTATACTGTCACGTCGTGATGGTGAAAAATAGGACACTGTTTGAGCTGTGTGTTAACTTTTTATTGGGCTCGCTTGTGGCATGAAAAACAATGAACACTCAGAGCGCGACGATAGCTGCTAGCACGATCGTCGAAGCTCAAGCCCGTCGGCTATTTCTACGCGACTCGTCGTACGTTCCAGCGTATAACCACTGGTGCTCGCACGTGTTCCAGAATATACAGAACTGTTCGTATCGCGCAGGTGACCTGATCCGACAATTAAGTCAATATTATTTCGCTATAGAATCGGCGATAGCATGCGGAAAGTTCCGCTACATGTAAGCGCGGGTCGCGCCGAGGTATAACTGGTAACAGTGGATAGCTTGTGAAAAACGGTCACTCGAAGACAGTGCACGCGTTTAAACACTTAGATTTATTTATTTATTTATTTATTTATTTATTTATTTATTTATTTATTTATTTATTTATTTATTTATACGATACTGCAGGCTCAGAAAAGGGCCCGAGCAGGAGAGAGAAAATTGCATTAATATAGAGAAACGAAGAAGCAACCCCACTTTTACAAGCATCAGCAAATGACAAGATCAAATACCTAGCGATTAAAGGATATAGATATAACCAGAAGAACGAGTTAACCGGTGACAAAAGCCTGCATTATGCGGCTTCGAAGTGAAGCAGCATAATTTGAACAGCGCCGTCGGTGAAATGACAGCGGCGGGCGAGGAAGAAAGACACCGAGGCACACTACTTCGTGCATGAGTGCGCGCTGGCCGTCGTGCACGTCGCCTCCCACCTTGCCTGTCTTGGAACCGGTAATGCAGCCGTGTTGCCCACAGAAGAGCTCTCCCTCCTCCCTTCCTCGAAGGGTGGTGTGCGTGACCTTTACCCTCTAACACCCCTATCTGCCTTTCTTGTCACTCCCCTTTTGACCCCGACTTACACAAAGAAGCCGTCTGCTATGCTAGTCACTTCAGCGATGCCACTGCCCTCAGTAAACGAACGCCTGTCTCTTTGGCCGTGTCACGACAGATATGCCGACTCTTGAGTAGAGGCCAGCAACGGCGGCTGCTGCATGTGTGTCCAGCGACGCTATCATCGACGAGCCTCGGCCTGCTGCATCACTGCGGCAGACAAGCGATATACGGATTTTGCTTCCGCCTTCACGTTTCGACACTTGGACAGTTCCAACACTTGGATCGGAAGCCTCGTGCCAGCACCCACCGCAGGTATGTTAGGGTTCCAAACATAGAGTAATGGAGAAATGTCCGATACTAGTAAGGTGTGCTTCGCAAGTATGGCTGAATGCTGTGTAAGAGTGATCCATGGAGATAAAAAAACTGAAATAGGGGAGAGCATGACGTTAGACCATCGGCTTTGAAAAATCCAGCCTCCTCTGACAACATTTTCTCTCCGCTTTTATTTGCTAAACGCGCATATCGCGCGTTGAATCCTGCTAAGAGAACGCCCTACGCGTCTTGATCCGTGGTTACCCGCCGTGGTTGCTCAGTGGCTATGGTGTTAGGCTGCTGAGCACGAGGTCGCGGGATCGAATCCCGGTCACGGCGGCCGCATTTCGATGGAGGCGAAATGCGAAAACGCCCGTGTATTTAGATTTAGGTGCACGTTAAATAACCCCAGGTGGTCGAAATTTCCGGAGTCCTCCACTACGGCGTGCCTTATAATCAGAAAGTGGTTTTGGCACGTAAAGCTCCATAATTTATTTTAATTTTTTTTATCCGTGGTTAGGCCTAAGTCAGATGCCATCTCTTTTCGGCTCGCCGCCTCTGAGGCCTTTAGTTCTCGACTTGGGTACTTGAAAACATTGAACAGTTTTAGATTAGGGAACCCGAAGGCTTGCGTTCCGCTCCCGTACGCAAGCTGCTTGGTTCCCAGCAAAAGCCAAGCAGGCTCTGTGTTCTTGAGTACACAAGCCATTTGCGTTATCTTAACTTAAACTGGTCGTCACCATCGCAAAGGTAGCATCCGAGCGACGCAGCAGAGGACGAACACAGGGCAACTGTGTGGTATGACTAGAAAAGAGCGCTTGCCAGCGCGTGCTTAGGGAGGTGCTATTATCATGAGTTTTCTTTTTTTATCAGTAAAGGAATCATGATCGTCACCTGACGCTCCCCCCTAAGTCTCGTATGGCATCCAAAATTCTGTGCATAAAAATTCATAGCCTCGTCCACCCTGTAGGGGATCATCCAGCAGCGCCCTGAACATCATAAACGATTTTTTAAAAATATTTGTTTATAATAAGCAAAGTAATTACCATCGGTGAATGGTACTGCCTTATCGTCACCTAAATTTAGCGAAGGTCATGCTCCAAGGAGACGAGATATTTTTATAAGCGAAAGATTACATAATCATGTACAACTTCTTGTTCTAAAAGCATACTAGCTTTGAGAGCCACGAGAAAGCATTAAAAAAGTATACGGTGTCTTACGAAGGAAGCGATACATAGTGATGAATCTGTGTAGTATCCATAATTACACAGCACTGCGAAGACTGACTTTCATTCAGCAGTTGTATAGTTCAGGGTTTTGTCATCGTCTTATTGGGACGTTTCCTCAATGCGGTATTCTCAATGCGGCTTCTTCTTAGTTATTTAAAAATATTAATTTTCGTAATCATTTCTGTTAATCTTGAAAAATGTTGTTCTTTGGAAGAGTCATTCGATTTCACAAGGCGGTGCCTATAGGTCTATTTTGAATGCGTGATAAACCCGTAATCATCAAGCGTGCAAGCGCGAGTTTATAAGACACGCTAGTCCTCCTTCAGTGTAAAGACACAAATTACGCGGTGCTTGGTTGCCTCTCTGCAATGCTCAACGCAGTGCTTCTTCGAAATCGTTATATAGCGCCCTCTTCCTACAGGTAAAGTAGTCGTGCAAATTACAAGAGGAAGAAGAGAATATAAATGCGTGGTTCGTGGCGTGAGCACGAGCACGACACGTCTATTGCAGATATTTGTTGTTGTTGTTGTTGTTGTTGTTGTTCTTGTTGTTGTTGTTGTTGTTGTTGTTCATAGGGCAACGATAGCGTTCGGACAGCAAACGAGTTAGCGGCTTGTTTCCTGGTGTGCCGTTTCCTACATCATAAATTAGTAAAATGATAGTTCGCTTGAAAGACACGTGCGGCATACGCTTAACCAGATTGGCGCCCCATCTCTTGTTGAGCATTTTGTCGTTGCCTCACTTTTGGGTGCAGGTAGGTTGGGCGCCTGTGGGCTCTTTCGCCTTTGCTAGTTTTACGCCTATTGCTCTCAAGGCACCTGGCGAAGCATTGTAGCATGAAAGCATGCAGTAAATTTCCGTTGTACGCTGGAAGTTATATGTGCTCTAGGGAGCGCTCTGTCGCAAAAATATTTCATATCGGCTCATTAATTGCCCCGTCTACCCTCCACAAGCGAAATTCCTTCCCTGCGCTTTCCCATACCGGGCCTCGAGGATCGCGTGACGCATACGTCACGCACGGGCTTCGCCTTCATTTCTTTTTTCTCCTCGCTTTTTTGCGGCGCGGCGCACTTCCACTGATGGCGTCGCCCGCGAGCTGTTGTGATTGTCTCGTTTCGCGCAGCGCACGATTTTGCGCGCTGTGCACGAGGACACCTGACTAGCATTATAGTTCGGTGCTACATGAATACTGAGGCAGACACAAGGGGATCACAGAGCATGATCCCGCGCTGGAACATGGTATAAAAAATGACATAGTTTCGATGTCTGCGCGCGCAACTGTACGACATGGAAACAAGCAGACGAAACGGAAGTACATCTCTCTTGCTGCGGTGCAAAGTAAAACAGAAACTTACAGACATTCGCTTTGCGTGTTTTATTATTTCTCTAGCTTTAATTCATCTATTCAAGCAACATATTACACAAATAACAAATGTTGCATTGAATAATTCTCGAAGTCACGTGTCACCACGAGCCACGCCATAGTGCTAAATTGTGTACGTAGGCGCACTAGCACATGTACGTCTTCTTTCGGCCCCCGCAGGGGCGTCTGCGTAAGCAGGCGTTTGGTGTGTTGCGACACCACGTACCCGAGCCCACGAGGGTTGGGCCCTCCCACGTGTAGCCGTGCGCGGCTTAGGCGTGTATGGGGAAAGGAGGATGCTGGGGATTGAGCCGATGCCGGGTGGTCGGCCTTTAAGGCCCCCCGGCGGAGGCAACACACCTCTTTGGCCTCTACTTCACATAGACGGCCCCTCCAGACTGACCCACCTAGAGGAAAACGGCATTCGCCTTTTCCTGTCTCTTTCTCCTCAAATCTTCGTCTCTCTCTCTCTCTTTGGCCTTTCCTGTCCTCTTCTCTCTTCCATTCACTTCCTTTCTTCTTGGCGGCAAGGGTTAACGCTGTGTGCCTATCCTACCTTGGGTACACCATATTTGGTTAGAGTGACGGCGTACGACTGGTGTCGTGCAGACTTCTACGCAAGCTCTGCCCCTTCCCCCCGTTGGGCTCCATGGTGGGCGGTTGGCGCTGTTGCCGAACATACACATTTTTTTTATGGCAGTGCAAACCTCTGTTGTCTATGATCGGTGCCTGAAAAGATCCCGCACCGAAGCACCTTTCCAGTTCTCCTTTCGGAGCAACGCTCCATCATTTCCCAAGTACTATGTAGTCCACAGCGAAAACAACATACCAGTAAGAAAGGTCTCTCTATCCCTGGTGGCCAAGTGCCTGAAAGACAAAATCGGACTGACATACAAAGCCTTAAAAATGTCTAGCGGGGACTTCCTCCTAGAACTAAATGACAAAGATCAAGCACAAGATCACTCGGAACTTACCAGTATTGACGACGCGACAGTGACAATTTCAGCCCACACAACACTAAATACAAGCAGGGGTGTGATAACCGAGGAGAAATTTCTTGGCTTCAGCCATGAGGAACTGCTGGAAGGGTTTCAGGAACAAACGTTACCAAAGCACAAAGAATTGTGATCCGCAGAAATGAGCAAGAAATCCCGACAAAACATGTTATACTCACCTTTGGAACAAGCGTAATTCCTACCTCGCTGGACGCAGGTTACGAAACGTAAATGTCAGACCATATATACCGAACCCCAGAAAATGTTTCAAATGCCAAATGTTCGGACATGCTTCACATGCATGCCGAAGACAAGCAACCTGTGCTAAATGCAGCTCCTACGATCACCAACATGACAACTGCACTTCTTCCCACATTGCGTTAATTGCAAAGGAGACCATCCAGCTTACTCGTGGTCTTGCCCTTGCTGGAAAAAAAGAAAAAGAAGTAATTGCACTAACTGTTAAAGAAAAAAATCTCGTTCTTTGAAGTAAGAAGGCGGTTGTCATACCGTTCGTGAAGTTACGCCGATATGACGCAGGTGGGGGCAGTATCACAGAGGCCTCAGGAGTCCTCCGAGCCCACGCATAGTGGTCCCGCAGTAACCCTTCCAGTGCCCATGGTGGAAGCAGCCAGTGCTGATCCATCCTCTTCAAAGGCCCTGCAGACACCAGTCCCGCAGGGGCCTAAAATCAAACGAACCCCAAGGCACGAGACACGTGCATCGGCGCCCAACTTTCAGTCCTCTAGCGCCTCAGAGAGAGCGATGAAGGTTGACCCAAAAGCCCCGATGTCATCGACGCCGAGGAACAAGCGCTCTCTCGAGCGCGCAAAGATGGACGAAGTCACAATAACCACGTTAAATAAGAAATCGATAACGTAAGGTTTATCGCTCCTTTGTATTAGCTTTCTTTAGGTCTGTGTCACCTAGCATCTTTCTTATCTTTTATTCATTCGTAATGCCATTTTTATTGCGAAGCAATACTACTTTAGGTCGTACTTCAGCCCGTTCCGTGGCGAGGCGGGGGTAGGCACCATTGACCTTTAGCGTGATCCCGCTGCGTGACGTCACACCACGTGACCTAGAGTGACGTCACACCAGCTGTGTAAAAACGGGGCCCCATCTCACGCCGTCGCGAGGCGAGGCGGTAGCCACCAACGGCGGCCTAACTCCCGCTCCTCTCACCAGGGGCGCTACGGTCAGAGTGACGTAGTCAGAGCATTAGCGGAAGATATTGTAATGGGCACGCTGATGAGGGAAATGTTTGTCGGCATACACGGATTCGACGGATGACTTCCTCTTAGATGATTCACTGTAAGCCGTAACACTAGCATAACCCAAGACTACCACCAGCCATACTACCAGCTGATCCGAGAATAACACACTATTGCTTCGCAATCACCAGGCTTAACCAAGCTAAGCCACGGCCGTTTCTTACCTTTCACTTTGATAATGGCTTTTATTATCTAATGGAATTGTAGAGCACCCTTACACAACTTAGGCAACATCAAAGGCATGCTAAGTAACTTCTTTCCTGTGGCCTTGTGCTCACAGGAAACAAACCTGGGCGAAAAACACAACTTTTTTTTAAAAGGCTTCATTGCGGTACGGCACCACCGTACTCAGGTGAGCCGGATTTCGGGTGGTGTAGCCATTGTTCTACAGAACGGTATCGCAGTTAGAGAAGTTGCCATTAACAGTCACGTAGAATCCGTTGCTGTCACCATTTTAGCACACAAAAACATCACCATTTGTTCAATATGCATTCCTCTGCATTCGCTTTTTACTGTGAGAGATCTAGAGTCGATTTTAACCCAGCTACCTGAACCTTTTCTAATAGCGGGTGATTTTGACTCACATAACACGTTATGGGGTAGCAAAACAACCGATACCAGGGGACAAACACTTGAAGATTTTATTCCAACAAACGACATATGTATTTTAAACACTGGTGCTACAACCTATTGCTCCCCGAGGACAGGAGCTATGAGCTGTCTTGAGCTGGCGCTGTGCTCTCCATCTCTCTTTGGCGATTTTCATTTGAGTATTATCGACAATCACTGTGGTAGTGGCCATATGCCTGCTATCATTAAAAGAACATCTTTCCCTACAATACCATTAAGACCACTCCGTTGTAAATTCCATCTAGCAGACTGGCCTCTCTTCACTGAAAACGCCAGTCTGGATAACATATCAGATGAGTTAACGATAGACGAAGGAAGGAAGGAAAAAGTCGAGAAGGAAAGGGTGGGACGTGAACCAGTTTAGCTCAACCGGGTTGCTACCCTACACATGGGAGCGGGATCGGGGGATAAAAGATGGGGAAGGGAGAGAGAGAGCACACAGTACAGCACACACATCGTCAGTTAGAGTCCATCACTCTTGTGTGGTACGTGATATCACGGTCACAGCCGCTTGTCCAATCCCGTGAACGATAGACGAAATGAATGATAAGATCACCGCCTGTATACTTGCTGCAGCAGAACAGGCAATCCCATAATCTTCCGGCTTCTTAAGAAAAAGATTAAAACCCTGATGGACGAATGAATGTACACAAACTAAAAACTACAAGACAAAGCGATACCCAACACAAGATAACATCCTCTATTTCAAAAAAAGCAAAAGCGAAAGCCAGATACAGACGCAGGCAAGCCGAAAGAGAGTCTTGGAAAACCTATGTATCGTCCATAAATAGCTCGATAACACGCAAAAGAACGTGAGATCAGCTTCGTAAGTTTAGAGGTGACTACGCTCCTTACACGATCCCCGTACTCTTACCCCCAGGTACGCAAACGAACTTAAATGAACAAACAGACATAAGCTCAATAAACTATTCTGCTACATTTGAAAAATATAAACAATCAGCAAAGAAACAAAAGCTTCCGACAACAGGAAGTTCTGAGAGATCATATAATGTCCCTTTAACATTCCCGAAAATCAACAGAGAACTCACTACTGGCAAAAGAACAGCACCCGGTCCGGACAGAGTAAATTACACAATGCTAGCTCATCTATCCTCTAAAGGAGTTGAGACCTTGCTTCGTTTCTTCAACATAATCTGGGAAATGGGAAAAATGCCGAATCAGTGGAAGAAATCCATTATGATCCCTTTCTTGAAAGCGGGAAAACTTCCTACAACAGCAACCAGCTACAGACCTATAGCACTCACAAGTTGTCTTGCAAAGTCTTATGAAGCCATTATAAACATAAGATTGACGTACGTCCTTGAAAGCGAGAATCTGCTGAATAACCATCAGTCTGGGTACAAGAAAGGTTACTCTACAACAAATCCTCTAGCCCGGCTAGAACACGAGATACGTGCGGCCTTTCTAAACAAGCAATACTGTCTCACAGTTTTCTTCGACGTAGAAAAGGCATACGACACAACATGGAGGTTTGGTATTTTAAAGGACTTAGCGGATTAAGGAATACGCGGTAGAATGCTCAAATCTCTATCCGGTTTCATGTCCGATCGGACATTCCAAGTGTGTTTAGAAACGGCGCTGTCACGTGTATTCATTCAGGAAAATGGCGTGCCACAGGGATGCGTGTTAAGCACAATACGGTTTGTGGTGAAAATGAACTTAGTCAAAATGTAATTCTATCCTCTGTATATGCACTCATTATATGTGGATGATCTAAAAATTGCGTGTCGTGCATTGAACTTGGCAACCTGCGAACGGCGAATTCAAGTTACATTAAACGAACTCACGCAGTGGGCATCTGAAAACGGTTTTCGCTTCTCAACTGAAAAAAACTCTTAGTGTTGTCTTTTCACAGAAAAAGAGGCCTACAACCAGATCCCATCCTTAAGCTACAGGAAGCCACACTACCTATAAAACAAGGACAGAAGTTTCTTGGTTTTCTGTTCGATAAAAAGTTGAACTTCCTCGCGCACATATACAGTCTTAATATGAAAGGAACAATGCCCTTAACATCCTCAAGTCCTGTCCCGGAAGCGCTGGGGCTTTGACCGTAAATGCTTGCTGCACATCTACCGCACTTTTGTACGTAGCATATTAGACTATGGTAGCAGCATATATGGTTCAACCAGACAGTCTTACATCCGACGACTTGATCTAGTTCATAACCTTCGACTACGTTAAAACACGTTGGCGGGCAAGTTTGTCAGAATCCACAATAGAGTGTATAAGCGCGAGTGAACGAGGGCGTAGAAAGAAACAGATACACAGAGACAGCGCTTCACTTACAACTATAGATTTTGTTTTTGCACGCATCGATAAGTATATACCGTACGAGCGGAAACAAACGTGACAGCAAAAAAGAACATTTATCTTTCTAACCATTGCAGTATATGTTTTCACCATGCCTTGCACACGTGTACGGTTCATGGATATGCACCACTGAATGTTCTTTTTTTCTGTCACGTTTGTTTCCGCTCGTACGGCATATATTTATCGATGCATGCGAAAATAAAGTCTATAGTTGAAAGCGCTCTCTCTATGTATCTGTTTCTTTCTACGTCCTCGTTCAGTCACGCTTATGCACTCTATCTTCGACTACGACTGGCAAGTGGTGCTTACAGAACATCGCCTGCCCAGAGTTTATACGCTGACTATGCTGAACCTCCTTAACATCAACGCACAGTGCTACTAACTTTTCCCTACGTACTCGGAATCCAGTCTTCACCACAACACATATGCTACAACATCGTCACAGAATGTAACTCACGCTTACACTGCACAAATAAACCGAACATGGTTAAGTCGCCTATCCAGCGATATGAGGAAAACTGTCTGGATTATGACATTCCTCGCGAAGCCTCCAGGTTGCCAGAAAGCCTCAGCGCTTGCCCCCGTGGCACGATTTCGCACCGTTATGTGACTGGAAATCGACACAGTTAAAGAAAAGATACACCCCACATGAACACATAATACAAAAATTCCGCGCTCTCCGGGACAAATATCAAAATTACATGAAATCTTACACTGATGGCTCTAAAACAAAAGAACACGGGGTTGTGAGGGGCCGTAACGGAAGATTGGGAAACAAGTATTCGATTACCACAGCATGCCTCTGTCTACACAGCCGAAGTCTACGCAATATGGACTGTAGTTAAAAAGATCTTCGTTGACAAACACTAAAACACAGTAATATACACTGATTCATTAAGCACACTAAAGGCTCTACACGTGGAATCCGAACGTGAACCCCTATTAGGGGATATTTTAAGCATAGTATAACTACAAGCAAATATTGCAGATCAATTAGGTTTTACAGGGTACCAAGCCATGTTGGGATACTGGGTAATGAAGCACCGGATAGATGCGCATCAATGACAGCGTACAAAGACATAACAAACACAACAGTTGCATATAAAGATAGTGTTAATGCGATTCAGAAGGCCTTGAGGTCAAGATGGCAACACGACTGGGACCATCATATAAGCAGCAAGTTACATCTTATTAAACCTGTAATTGGCGAGTGGAAGTCGTGCACTCACCAGCAACGGTTCTATGACGTGATCATGTGTCGACTTCGCATTGGGCACACACATCTGACACACAATTTGCTCCTTAGAAAATAAAACCTGCCAACTTGCGAAAAATTCCATGTACCTCTCACAGTCATACACTCCCTATGACATGCCCACACATCGAAACACAGAGACGGAAGCTTTTGCACAACCTGTATAATTTACGTATACCTGTACACTCTGCCCTATGGCTGGCAGATGACCCGCTAGTACCATTTACTAACTTGTTACATCTGGCTAACACTCGTCGCCGTAAATCCTGCCAAATAAATACCCTCCACAGTTATCGCTGCCGAAAAAGAAAGAACATGTATAGTCAACACCCGTGAAAATTGAAACATGTCTAATCGACTGACTCTGAATGGGACAATAAAGTATTCTCTGACTGGCCAAAACGTTGGGGGGGGGGGGGGGGGGGGGGGGCTATTTCCGCGGTTCGCTCGTTGCAAGTTGGTGAAACCGACCAGCATCACTGTGAGAGTCGACGATTACCAGAGCCAATGCTGAAAAATAACTAGTGGTGTTCGAATAGTGAAATTTGCGAATCTATTCGAATACAAATATTTGAGAAAAATTACATTCGTATAGCGAGTAAAATCTCGAATAGTTTCTCATTTCTAAAGGAAGAGTCATATCAAATTTGTTTATAGTCCGTCTGGCAAAAAAAAAAAATATAGAATACTGAGACTGTTTTAGAGTACTTACATTTTTACCACGAAAGGTTTATGCCGGGTCCACCATCAACTTCCTGTAACGGATGTAACCTAGGCGCGAATGCGTAAAATATGCTCTCTCTTGACAGGGATAGCGCCACCATCTACGAACGGTGAAGCGAAGCCCAGCATCATGACACTAACGAGCGCCGACAGTGAGTGCTTCGGTAGTCTCAGCGCAGCGGAGGCTTCAACGCGGTGCCGCCTGGTGCTGGCGGTGTATAGGCCCTCTGGTGAGGCATATGGCTGAGGTGAAGACGCAGTTTCCGCATGTGGTTCGTTTTTCGCGTCGGTTTAGCCTGTGACGCTTCATCGCCTACGGAGTGCAGCTTCAACCTGCATCAGCAGTGCTTATACACGCCGCCTACTGCTTCGCTTGCGATGGCACCAACTAAGAAAGCTGCTCCGCTAAGCGGCGCAGAAAGGCAACGACGTCGACGGCCGAACCTCGCTTTGTTCTGCCGAGAGACACACGGCAGCGTGAAGTAGAACGCCTTCAAGCGTTCGCGGTGCAATCAGCAGCATTCCTGAAGCTGAGCGCGTCGCAGCTCAACTGGCTGCCCGAGACACTACGGAGCCGGATCAAAATTCTCGTACCTTCGCCGAAGCGACTCGGCAACAGAACGCCGCTCGCAAACGGGACGTCGCGCGCCAAGCAAACCTGCAACGTGGTCGCCGACCCGCAAATCGTGCGCCTTTCGTTGCAGCGGACCGTGAGTTCACGAAGCGATTTACTAACGCGTTCGGTTTCGCTTGTACGGTTTGCGAACGCCTGCGGTTGATAGCGGATTTGCGCAGTGCTACAGCGCGTACAACGAACAGCTTCTGTGAAGACACGTTTCACTTTTGTCTTCTGCCGATTCCTATATATGAAAGAGGAATCAACCATGTTTTTTTACATTATTACCATTCTCAATCTGGTAAAGTGAAGAGCCGGTAAATGAAATATTACCACTTTCAATTATTTGCCGCTCGATGACAATCACTCTGTTAGCATAACATGGCAACAGCATGCCACGTCACCAAATGCGAACGCTGTTTTGTTCGCCGAAGGGGACAAGTGTGATGCTATAGCCCCGAACAATGTTTTAAAGGCATGTAAACATGGTGATTCCGGGTAAATCATGAATTGCTTTGCATAAATGACGACGCGCAAATTCCAATGCATAGGCTGCTTAAAAGCGTGACATTGTTGTCGAGTGACTAGAAATTATGTATCTTCCCGCGCGTTTCCTCATGCACAAGTGCCTGTGAGGCAACAACCGCTGCTCTCCTGCAGTGTTCTCCTGCAGTTCTAACTTGTGTCGACCTTAATTCTCTCGAGACTCCAATAGATTCTGTTATCCCTTATATTCGAAGAGAAGCTAGTATTCTGCTACTGAAATAATCAATTCTCGAATCGAAAAAAAAATTATATTATGGGGTTTTACGTGCCAAAACCACTTTCTGGTTATGAGGCACGCCGTAGTGGAGGACTCCGGAAATTTCGACCACCTGGGGTTCTTTAACGTGCGCCTAAATCTAAGTACACGGGTGTTTTCGCATTTCGCCCCCATCGAAATGCGGCCGCCGTGGCCGAGATTCTCGAATCGAATACGAATAAAATAGCAAGAGCTATTCGACTCGAGTTTGAAATTTAGAATATTCGCCCACTCCTAGAAACAACATAATGCGAATTTCTAGTAACTTAAAACTAGCACGCAAGAAAATTTTGCTGTTTAATCAAACCTATGTAATGGTTATTCTGCCCTGTGTATGCTAATGTCAAATGAAGATAGGTAAATCATTTTACAGATACTGGCATTCACCCGGTCTCTATTTGTTTAGATTTTTTTGTGTTTGTGGGTGCGTGGGTGCAGAACTGTCTTTGGCTGATTAAGCCAGTCATTAATTAACTGACAGTTCAATTTCTTTTCCTTCATCTATCTCTTTCCCTATTCCCGTTCTGTCCCCTTCCTCCTCCCTCAGTGTAGAGTAGCAAACCAGGTACAACCTGGCTACCCTGCCTGCCTTTCCTTTCGTTTTCTTTCTCTTTCTCAGAAAAAGCCCAATGCTAGCCACCAAGCTTACCTCAGTTTCTTTTTCATTTTCAGAACTTGTCCTCAACAAACTGATCGAAATGATTTCGGTGGCCCTGATGCCCATGAACACTTGCAACTTCATCTGTTCTCCATTCATAATGTACTTATTGGACCTTTGGAACTTGAGAAGATACCCGGTGTAATTATTGTTCTTATCACATTGCTTTTTCAACCTGTCTTTTTTTTTTCTAGTTCAAAATTTTACTCTGTTTCGTGCACACCTATTTCCCCACGAGGTCGCGTTTTCTTGTTTTCTTTTCTTTTTTCCTCGCTACGAGCACTGACTGTAGCCGCATTTACATGAATGCAACAGTAGAGTATCGAATATTTTAGCGCATAACGGTAATTACTATGGGACAGCATTTCCGTGTGTCACATTTCCCTTTGTTCGAAACAAGCCGGAACCTGTTTCAGGCGATTTGCGTTCCGTTAGTGAGTGGGGCAGAGCACACGGTGCCCCCCCCCCCCTCGGTGTCAGACTTCGGTTATCTACAGCTACGGAAGTTATGATTTTAAAGCAGAAAGTAAACATGGCATTGCAACTCAATAAGCTAGTCAGTGTTATCTTTCTTGATTTAAAGAAAGAATTGATCACTGCGAATAACTTCATTTTTTGAGATAAACTTAATTATTATAGGATTCCCGGAAAAGTGTTCGCTTTCATTTCATGTTACATGAAAGATGCTTCTCAGGTCGTGAAAGTCAATAATATTAAATTCTCTGAACAAATTATTTGTACTGGCGTTCCACAGGGTTTCGTTTTAGGGCCCCCTCTTTTTTATTTGTGCACAAATTACCTACAGCAAATAATAAACTCTGCAGAAGTACTCATGATCGCATAGGACACCTGTGTCATTGTAATAGCGGATGACATCACTGAACTTCATCAAGAAGCAGTCATGGAGCCGAGCAGAATTTCGGACTGGTTCTTATCAAACAAGTTAACAATTAACACAAATAAAACTAAATGTGGTATTCCAGTCTTAGATACTACGACATTAAACCTAAAGATAGACACGTCTTACTGGAACCAACTAGTGCCTACAAGTACTTTGGGGTGATTTTCAATAAACACTCACAATGGGAAGATCAGGGGCGGCTTCCACGAACATTTAGTAACGAAAATACGAGCAAATGAATTTAAGAATGCCTTGTTGTGCGCACTAAGCGTTGTATATGGAACATACAAGAAAGCGTTTTTATATTCCTTATTATTTTCGTTATTAAATGTTCGTGCCAGCCGCCCAGGACCATAATAAATATTCTAGTCCAGTGCAGTGGGAAGATCACATAAACAGCGTTTGCTCCAGGTTAGCATATGGCTGCTATGGCTTAACTTAAGCTCGCGAGTACTTTGACGCCCGAGTTTTGCGCCTCATGTAATTTGATTTTATAGAAAGCAATTTAAGGTACTGTATCGATTCTTGGGGGTAGTCATATAAAACCATAGTAAATCCCATTAGGAAACTTCAAAAACAAGCGCTTAGAATTATGGTTCACTCTAAACATTCTGACTGCACGGCCCCGCAGTTCAATCGGTATCACATGTTACCATTTGATCTGCTACGTGAACAGAGCATATCAACGTGTGTTTATACGGTCGTGAGATACAACCACCCGCTTAACGCTTCCATAGTTTATCCTTCTTCACGCGAAACTAAAAGTGTTACTGCAGAACATTTTAAGGTGAAAGCCTGAAGTGCCTCGTGGGTCAAAAAATTCGTTGTCCGGCGTTATCGAAAAATTGACCGTCCGGCGTTATAGCACCAAAATTCAATGGCACGGAAACTGATGGTGCCACAACCTTTTGTGGGAATAGAACCAACGACCATTGGTGGGAGTCGAACCCACAACCTTTGGTGTTAATTGAGGCGAAGCTAATTAAGACACCGTTAATTAAGATATATTTAGATAAGGCACTCGAACCCAAGACCTTTGGAGGGAGAAAACAAGTAATAGGAAGTAACAACGCATCCGAGTGAGAATGTCAAGTAATTTAATTAATGTCTCGTAAGCACGCGGGCTTTCACCTTCATCCTCTTTAGCGTACGCTAAAGTGACTGTCAACTTATAATCTTTCACCATGTAGTAAAGTATGTGCATGGAGTACATCTTCAAGAGTTTACAGGTATCAAAATTTGGAATAAACTGCCAGAAAGAATCATTAGTTCCTCAAACTTCCAAAGTGCTCTCAAACAATATATTCACACGCTCTTGTATGAATATACAATAGTCACACACGTGTCATGAACTGACTTCACGGGGGTGCCTCTAGATGGCGCAGCGTGTCCAGTAAGAAGTGCGGGATAGGAGCCCGGCCGCATAGACGCCTCATACGCGACGCGTTTCGGCGTTGGTAATACTAGACAGCATTAATTAGTATAGCGTATAACGGCATACGCAAGGAGTTAGCGTTGCGTGCTCCACACTGCGCATGCGTTGTACGTAAACGATGCTGGATCTCTTAAGTACGTACGCTAACGTTAGCGTAAGCGTGCGACGCGATGCTAACTCTAAGAAAGGCTGCATTGCGCGGCCCAAGCTAGTATTTTAGAACAGCGGAATGGAGCAAAACGTTAACGCAAACATATACGGTGCCATCTAGATGTAGAAACAGTATACTGGCTAGCCAAATCCATACGGAATGTCGAGCTAATCCGATGCCGAATCCGCAAGTGCCTCACTAAGTCAAGCGAATAAGCGAAAGACAGGCTTTGGCGCCATCTCGACGCGCGCTACAGCAAACACGAGTAAACATGAGCAAACTCTCTCGTTATAAGCAGGGTTTGGGTCCGGGTTAGTCGATATTCAATTACAAACTTGACTACAGCGCGTACACAGACAAAAGGACCGAAAGACGGTCGACGATGACAAGCACTGACTTCCAACTGAATTTCTATTTCGTATAACGAGAATATATAAGCAAGACACGAAGAGAACAACGCCCCCTCCAATATAGGAAGCCAGCACGAGTTAAGCCTACTGGGCCGTTAATTGAGAACGTCAATTCGTCACCATGCAGTATGTCGCTGTCGAAGTATCATCCCACAAATCTAAAGCAAATACGAGCATCAGTGGGGAACGAATGAGCCGAACGGTGCAGGCCGACGTCTCGATAGATCCGAAGCGGGCGGCTCTCGCTTCGACTGACGACGTCATGTTGCCGTACGTAAGGTTCCCCTTGCGTGCGTTAGCGTTCAACGCTAAATGCGCTACACTGCTTCAGTGCATATCGCATTAACGTCGACGTTCATACCGTCAGATGATGCGGGAATTTTTATAATCAGCAAGGCACAATAAACACCACAGCGTGACTAATTTTCTCATTTCACTTCAGGGCCCACCTTGCCTGTGTCATAATCAGCGGTGGCTTCCTAACCAACATCTGCCTCCACTGCATACACTGCATCCCGGTCCTCAAGTTTGGTACTTCGCACAGTGACGCCTGTCTTATTGAATTGGGAGGCTTCAAAATATGGGCAATGTGCGTGCTCGCCGCCTGTTGGATGAATCTAGCTCAAGCGAGCAGTCTTCTGCGTGAAACAATGAGCAAAAGGTAAGAGAAAATCGAATCTTCATTGGCCAATTCGGAGATATGTCAAATTACCTTTTGATTTCTTTTTCCCACGCTTGAACTTACGGTAACTCATTCAGTTAAAACAGTATCTGTGTTATTGCTTACACATGTCAGTAATCAGCTTGTATATGCGGCCTGGATTTGTACAAGGAAAAAGCTTGCAATCAGCTCCCAGCTATCGGGGCATGGCGAAGGATGGACGTACTTACATCTGCATTTTTGTGGACACGGCTAATACAACCTTGTTGTTCCTTGATTCTTGCACCCTCCCTAAAATAACTTAGAACAGGATACTATACGGCCTTCGTGGTAGATCTGTCGTTGTACCGCCGTCGCTACCACCTCCGATCGACTGCACGTGCGCGGTCAACCTCGCCCTTTGATTCTTTCAAGTAGCTGGAGCTGATTCTGATCAGCAACGGCTGATTGCGAGGGCCCAGGACGCGTTTCGAGCTCAAGGCATTCTGGAATGAGGACGCCTCTCCAAAGCTTCATTCACCCAATAAAAATGTTTATTATCTCTCTCTGGAGCTGATTCTTATAAGTGGCAGGAATAATACGAAACAGATAAGAATCTTCACGTGTAAACCAGCCCTGTCAATCCCAGGGACTTAATTTTTCGTGAAAACGGGAAAAAATATACTGTTTTGACAGTTAAAAACTAGCAATAAAAAATAAAGAGAATGCTAATAGAAACTGAAGTTGTGTCAATAGACTCGTATTCGAGGCCACTGCTCTTATTTCACGTTTGCGCTGCTAACACAAACCGCGCGGTGGCTATAGTGTTCCGCTGCTTAACACGATGACATGGGTTCGATTGCCGCCCACGGCGGCCGCATTCCGAGAGATGTAATGCAAAAAAAAAAAAAATGGTCGTGTACCCTGCTTGGTAAATTGGAATCAAGAACATCAGATATCGAACATAAATAGTGCTTAGGCATCCACTAAGTAGTCCTCACAGTCCAGTTTTCCACTTCTGGACGTTAAACCCCGAAATAGTGTGAATGATCGGTTCATCTTGCATGCGCTGACACATACATATAAAAACAAACGCAGTACAGAAAGTGAGAATAATTAAATCACAGCCTTCCTGATCTCTAAGTGCGCACATATGATCAATAAATGCCCACAGTCGCTGCAGGCTCCTTAATGTTAACCTCTTGCTGATAAGAAGTTTATTTTGAAGCATTAAAGTGCCATAAATGTTCATTCATTCATTCATTCACAAAACTTTATTAGTGTCCTGAAGCCCGGTCTTTTCAGACCGAGGCGGGCCGCGTCCACGTCGGCCATAAATGTTCATCTTCGCCTTCATTTAGGCCACAATTGCAATCATTTCATTACCAGAAAAATAAAAAGAAGAACTGACATGACGCTATCGATTTTGGGGAAACTTTATGTCGAAAATTCATCACAACATGGTTTGCCTAAGAGACATTTAAGATGTGCTGAGAAAAGCAGGCGAAAAAAGAAAAAGAAAAGCTCGACACACGCGCAAATTTCCTTCCCACAAGTTTTTCTTTCTCTCTCTCTTTCTTTCTTTTCTTGTTGTTTCGTGACGTTTGAACGCTGAAAAATAATTGTTTGAGCTTGACCCAGATCAGGTGGTGTACGTGTCCTTCGACACAAAGCAGTTGTGGCGAACCGTCGCCGTTAAGTTAACGGACGCAGTGCGGTGCGCGCAGAAAATGCGTGCTTCTGCAGTACAGGGAAACGGAAAGAGAGCGCACGCTCTACTTCCGGTCGTTATAAATTTTTAACTGTAGATGGCGTCTGCAACTTGCACCGCAGCGCCCCTGCGCAGCGCTGCAGTTGTCTATGCCGGTAATGCTATATGCTTGTGTAATCGAATATATACGTGACAGTGCGCTTGCCTGAAACGTATGCTGTAAAATCACCGATAACTGTTTTATTTAGATGATTACCATTGATATTGTGTATTCGTTGTGTTTGCACGTACCTGCTGCAAAGTAGCCAAAGTGCTTGGTGTCGCGCACCCCCCTCTAAAGCGGTCTACATAAGCAGCGATAGCAAGTATAGGACTAACTGCGGCGAAGCCGCTGCACTCCACCTCAAAATGCTAATGCAAAACAGGCGACTTGCAGCGCCTGAGTGGAAGGCTCGGAAATGTAATTCGTACTGTCCATAATCGTCGCTACAGCCAGCTGCTTTGGTTAATTAATAGTTAAGTCTGCTGGTTCCGCGATAAGTGTGCAGCTTGTTCACACGCATACAGCACGCTTCAAGCTCACTGCCTCACTAACTGAATATCCATATTTCACTGAAATCTATCGCTGCTGCCGCTACTACAGTGAACTAGAAGTACTATACCGTTGCTGCTGCTGCTGCTGCTATGATGATGATGATGATGATTTCTAATGGCATACCGTTTTCAAAGGTCTAAAAGGGGTGGTGAGAAATAGTCACCTAGCGTGTTTCAACTAATCAGCTTGTACTGCATCTATTGCAGTCTAGCATTTTGCTTATCTCGACCAAGCTATAATGTTTGTCTGCATTAAAACTCCGATCTCTAGCTGTATGGAAAGGTTACCTATGTCTCTAATGACACCGGATTCAGTACTTCCCTGTTTCTTTCTTTTTCCTTCTTTTTTTCCACCAGCACTCTAGACGTATTTCGTTTGTCTCGACCACTGGCTAGTTAACATTCCTATCAGCTTTGAATCCAGTGATTCTTAGCGGTGGACATTCCCTACGTTCCTGGCTGGGTGCCTGTCTTGGCTGTCAGCGGCTATAGCGCCGCCATGGGGCGGAAAGCAACACTGCTGGCTAATCAGTTACTGAAAGTGACGTGGCCACAAAACAAAGCAAAACGGCGTAATAAAAGGATCAGCAAGAAACATTTCAGAAGACGCATATGACCGAAGCAAAATTTTTTCTAAAGTGCATACCTATATCAAACATCTTATACAAATAAATGTTCTCAGTTTCTATCAAGGGCAGCTGCCTGTGTAACTCATGCGCAGTATTTAATTTTTCGAGCAACTGATTTTTTAACGGTTTGAAACATTTCTTGTTCACTCGAGGGCGAGGGAGGGGTACGTTGTTTTCCGTTTCATAGCTACAGCGTGCTTAGCACATCCTTAGAAACGAATTACAGAAACTTCAAATAGCTTTCTTTTATTTTCCCATTTAGTGTTCCTTTCTTTCTTTTTTTTAATTTTTTTCCTGTTCACACAGTTTCTTCATTATCATCCGCAGCAGATGTAGCCTGAGTCACACCATCGCGTGTGGCTATGTCATGTGCTCTTTGTACCGTTCTGTTTTTTCTTCCCTCTTCTCTCTATCTTTCTTTTCTCTCCTATGCAAGCGGGTGGGCACGGTGTCCCTTTTAGGAGACAATTGCTAGCACGCTTTTCTTTCTCTTTGTGATGTTTGTATATCAGTTCAAATAATAATAATAATAATAATTCCGACTTCTCTTATATAAGTTCACACCTATGGCCTACTACAGTCTATTAGCAATACAGTAAGCATTGTTTACACAGTGTATACAATATGTTCCAGCTGTCACGCACCATGTTTTAAAAGTGTGGCCTTCTGTTCGAATGAAACCAACTTTTATGTTATTAGCATCAACATAAATGCGTTTCGATAATTTCTGTCTTCTTAATTGCTTAGTTTCTACATAACTTCATAAATGTTATTATTACTTCTGATATGTTAATATCACGTTTCAGAAGACGTTCGAAAACATGAATTTCAATAATGAAGTTTCTGGCAATCATTCTTTTTTTCGCGTTTAAGAGAAATAATGCCGGGGAAATTCTTAATTTAAAGAAAACTTACCCTTTGCGCCGCCACAGCCAGACGTGCTCGCAATATACACAACACGCTGCAATGGAACAGCACGTGCTCCACGCCAGACCCGTTGGTTGCATCGCTCTGACAGGGATATTGGCGCGCCTAGCCTCTGAACGCGATACCGTTTCAGTCAGTGGTAAGTATAAACTGCCAAAGCCAAGTCATCGAAACATTTGGCTTCTAGTTGAGTCAACGAAAGCCATAGGTCTTCCTGGGTGAATCGGAGCAAAACGACCTAGGCTATGTGGTTCTCGTTGGGGGCGAGAATATAGTCTATAAATCGTACAACTTATAATGAAAGTGGCACTGTAGCGACATCAACTAAAGGCTTAATCGCCTTCCAACTTTTTGTCATCCTTTATCAGCATCACCATCATCGTATTCGCCGTCGTCATCATCGTCTTCCATATCATCAACATCAACAACAACAAAGTCATGGTCACGACCACGGCTTTGAGAACAAACTATATGATTCATCACCATCAGTCATCATCAGTTTTGCCACATTTTTAGACTGCGCCGTACCAGGGAGTGGCTCACGAAAGAGGCTAGAAACAGAGATATCCGATACGGAAAAGTGGCGATCAGTCGCCAAGAAACAATGTCTTCAAAATCGCAGCGCCGCTCACTGTCGATTTGCCTCGTGAGGGCTGACCATACAGCCAGCCCATACAAGCCACCTCGAAGAAAGGCGACATGTTGTATTTATGTCCGAGACGGTCCATTACACGGCCGCCATTAGATCGTTCACCGCGGCGTTTATCTTTTTGTCCCATTATGCCCATACCATCTTTCACCCACGTCAGTTCATTCTTTTTTTACAAAAATATTAACAAAGAGTACACTCCGATTTCATATCTTATCGCAGGAGGAACGACGATGGCGCAGACTCGGGCGACGCCGAAGGTTCGTCGCGACCACAGGAACCTGCGCTGCTACCAGCAGGCGCTTGCGTGTCAGTCTTAATGTGCCTCTTGTTATTGGTCACCGTTCGCTGTTTTGACTACGGCACTCAGGACACGGATTCCTTCCAGCCTGGGGCCGCCCGCCTAACCCTGCTCTCGACCCTGTGTTCTTTGGTCAACACTGTGATTATTTACACTGTCGGACCAGTGAGCTTTCTGGATTTTCTTGTTTCTTCGTCAATTGTCGGGCTGCCATTAGTTGCTTACAGCATGGGACGTATGGCAGGGAAACGCATTGGCTGGGCGGCATTCTGCCTTGGGGACGGCTTCCTCTTTGCAACGTGTCTGGGTTTGAGCTGCCTCGCGATTTTATGCGCGCGCGTTGAACTCCCGGAAAGGTTCCGCATGAACAACTTGGGGCTGGCTGCGTGCGCATTCATCGCCACACTAATTCTGGCAGAATACGGGCAAGCCTCTGTTGTTGGAGCCACCTTGCTATTCGATAACAAGCCAAGATTCCAGCAATTCTTATCATCTTGTTGACACGAAGTTTCCTGCAACACCAACGTAGAAGCCCTAGCACTAACACTAATACAGCATTATAATTTACACTAGTAGTTGACACTGATATGGTTTTGGGCTGCTGAGCACGAGGTCCATAATTCACTTCAATGCAACACTAATATAGAACTCTTGCCAAGTACTTCTCTCATTGCAATGCCAGAAATCCAGGTTATCGAGGATTATTGCACATTACTTTTTAGACTCTGGAAATGCTCCTGAAGATTGGAAAAAAAAGAAAAATTTTCCTACATTTTTTTTTCCTCTGTATCTGATTCTCAGACAAAGTCTAAGAGGAGGCTGTGGGTAAAGACAATATTTTGGCTGGCTTGGCCCCGGCTGCGTGTACAAAATGCATGTGACATCAAAACATTTTCATATCAGTTCATGCAACTGTAAAAGTCATGCCATGCGTCAAGAAGAAGTGCTCAATAAACGCACCGATCAGTTGTTGGAATTGACATAAAAGATGTACAAATCCCATCCACATCATTATAAAAATACAAAAAAAAATCAACTGTGTACAAGAACGTATTGTCATCCCTCTACGAAATACAACATTAATAAAGAATATATGCCTCAAATACACTGCACAGCAAAAACGTGATCGGAAACTTCTCTCGCAAAGCAACGAGGCGCAATGCAAAGAATTGGTAAGGTGCGATGAATATGGTAGATAAACTGGGCAAATTATAGAGCCTCGAATGTGTGTACGTGTGTGTGTGTGTGTTCTTAAAGTACATACATACAAACTTTAAATAACAGCAGGACAACATTTCATGTCGCAAAAGGAGTCCTCATGCACATCATTCGTCTTTAGTTAAGAGTATGTTATCACAGGGCAAATCCCTACACACCTCTATTTAGCAGCTTCCTCTTCAAGCGTCTTCTACAGTGTATAAAAAAATGCGACCGCGCTCGCCCGTTCACAGCACCGTCGAAGCAAAGGCGATTCTAATTATACAAAGTATTTAAACATGTTTATTTCCATACTAATTAAGTAAAACAAAAAAATTTAGGAGGACGCTTAAGCTTCGCCTTTAAGAGTTGAACGCTATACCATCAAAGATCCCTGACTGCTTCTCACGCTTCCCGGAAACTGCAGCGTATGCAACCGTAATGTACTTTGTAACGACTACGCCTCCCTATATCACACCACATGGGCGTGCCCCAACGTGAAGGGAGCCCCGTAAATAGCCAACCCCACACCCGAGCAGTGGGAGGCCGTGCTGACTAGTTCGGACCCTTGTAACCAGCAGCAACTGGTGCGGCGGGCCCGGGAGACAGCAAGAGCCGCAGGAGCCCTGGACTAAGGGCGCCTCCCGCACAAGCAGAAAGACACCTGCTTGTCCTTTCTTTTCTTTAATAAATGTTTTTCCTCCTCCTCCTCCTTCTTTACCGGGACACGCTCGCGGCGAACGCTATGCACGAAAGCAGGCTTTCTGGTCGAAACGCGGCCTCTTGCATGGGCCGCAATGCGCGGAGGCGAACGCCATCTGGAAGTCTTTCAAGGAAGCGGGCGCGCCGCTCCGTGGACTCTGAGATATTTACGCGCCAGCGTGCGCAAATGGCGGACGCCGTCTCCGGTCTATGCATTGTATAAACGCTGGAAAAGGTGCTTGTTTGAGTTTTTGCGTAACAGAATTATGTTTTGTCGAATATTCAAGTTACAATCCGAGAGCTATCATGTCTGTAGGTTGTGTATAAGTTGTAATTTACGATTTTTTCACGTATTTTAGCTTGAGAAATTCAATTAGTTCAGTGAATGAACGGCCTGGGTATATGTGTGGTTCGAAAATCTTTTTGATGATGCGATGTCCAACGCTGAACGCCGCCGTGGAATCTTTTGCGACACGAGCTCCTTAATGCTATCGCTTTAAAAAGAGGACTGCGTTATAAATAGTTTGCATGACCTCAGAGCCTAGGGTTAAACAGATTCATATACTAGAGATCGCAGAACGGCTCGTCAGTTGGAAAAAAGTGTAGTTTCCATGGCTTTTAAAAGTATGTTTCATTACCGCAAAACAGTGCTACACCAAGAAAGGTACGCCCGGAAAATAAAATGAAATAAGAAAACACAATAAGAGGTAATCCGTCCCACCGTTGCCTTTTTACCGTAACGTAGTTGTATGGCTGGCTTCTAAGCTGAACAAGTGGGCTCGTGCCGAGAAGTTAGCATTTTGACCATGTCTTAGGAATGGCAATCCTTATCCTAACGCCAATTTGTAGTACTAATAAACCATACAATCGGGAACACATCAACCGAATTTTTAAAGCAACCGCATAACTAATCGTCATATGGCCTAGCAAATAAGCCTTTCGAGGCCTGGCCCGCGGACAGAGTTTTACTGCGTCTACATCAAGGTTTTACTGCATCTGTCACTAGCATTTTACCTACCTGATTTCGATCTGAAAATGTGTATTTAAAACCTCTATTACTATATTGTACTGTTACCTATGGTTGCAATGACTCAATTCTAGCAATCTCGTCCATGCTTTTTCAAAGCGAAGCTTTCTTTGCCTCTTTCTTCGACTATCCCACCACCACCACCGTCACTACTACTACTAGTACCACCACCACTGCTGCTGCTGCTGCTGCTGATGATGATGATGATGATGAACTCCCCTCTGGTCTGTTGCACACGAGTAAAAGGTAGTTAGCGTGGACGCTTGGGCTTGTTGGTGATTCATTGGGAAAAGGACACAGCGCAAGAAAGACAAGGACACGAGATGAAGGTAAGCTCTTCAGCTTCTACAGTGCTTTTGCTGGGGGCTCACGCGTAATTACAGCCTTCCAGAGGGCATTGTGTCGAGGGTCAAGGAATTCCAGAGAGCATTGTGGCAACAACCAAGCTTTCAGCAGCAGCATCAGCAGCGGCAGTAGCAGTTACTCCTTGTAAGTTACTCATTTATAGTTAGCATTTACTTAGCAGTTACTCGCCGTAAGAGCAGCAGCTGCTGCTGCTCTGCTGCTGATGCTGAATGAATGAATGAATGAATGAATGAATGAATGAATGAATGAATGAATGAATGAATACCGGAACCTTGGTCGTTGCCACAATGCTCTCTGGAAGGCTGTAATTACGCGTGAGCCCCCCGCAAAAGCACTGTAGAGAAGGTGCAGCTCTTATCGTCGTACTCAAGCGCAACAGCCCAGAGGGGAGATAGAATGGTAGACAAAGTAGACAAAAAATGTGTAAATCCGACGCCCTGTCGAAACGGGTGAATAACGACATTTCGCTCGTGGCAGCTTGCATGCATGGGATGATCACGGGAAAAGGGTAAGGCGCCGTCAGAAAGCATGCTTCGTTTGGGGTCTCTTCAATAAAAGAAACGCCACTGCTAGACATGGCGACATTTGCGGACAAACTGTAAAGGTATAGATGATGATGATGATATAAAGGTATGGTACGGCACGTTTCTGCTATGTCTGAAAAATAAACACCGTGTAAGTTTGCCCATGCCGGCAGCTGAAGCAGGGCGTGCAGATCCAAAGCACTGCGCCGTCAGAACGACAATACAAAAGTGGTGGTGCAGCATCATCCGCACTTCAGCTACGATGACCCCACCCTGTAACACTGGGAGGCCGTGCTGCGTGACGGAAGCCCGGGTGGCCAGCGAGCCCTGGTCCGTCGGGCATGGGACATGGCAGCAGCTATTTCTTCGAAGACTTCAATAAAAGCATTTCTTTATGTCATCAACCATGCGACGCGCTGTGTGAGGGAATGACAGTGCTAACGATATCACAGGCAACGGAAGTTGGCGCACAACAACGCCTCAAACGAACACGTATCGCTATGCTCTTTGTGTACTACTTAGCCAAGGTGGTGGTGGTGGTGGTGGTGGTGGTGGTGGTGTTTCACGCAAGCTAACATTAACGCCACATCAGCACTATCATATGCCGTCGTAATCACCGATAAATGCCGTCATTGAACACAAGCAGCACAGAAAGCTTCGCTTACGCTGATTTCCACAGTGCGTGGGATGTGCATTTTTTTTCGCTCCGGAGTGATACCGAAAAGACAAAATAACGGTTTTAGGTTCAGGCTGACCACCTTTCCTTGAGCTTTTCACCTATGCATTGCCTGCAGTTGTGGCTCAACTATGCTGCCTTTGTAAATGTGCACCACCTTCCCCCAATTTTAGGACTAGCAGCACCATTATTACTGTTTTCGACTAAGTCCAGGGCGCGGGAACAAATCTCGGCCGCCTTGGTTGAATGTCGATGGGGGCGAAATGCAAAAACTCCCTTGTACCGTGCATTGGGTGTGCGTTAAGAACCGCATGTGGTCAAAATCAATCCACATCCCCCACTCCCACCCTCTACGGCATGCATCATAATGATGTGGTGGTTTTGGCACGTAAAACCCGAGAAACAACTTAATTAAATAAAGAAGTACCTCTTAGCCCGGTGGTAGCTTTAAACAGCAATAGTTTAAGTAAGTGCACAATAGAAATGACTTATTGCTTCTGACGTACACTTCCACAACGCGATTTTTCGTAGTTCCTTTTGCCTGTACTATCTCAGGTAGTTGCAAATGATTTATTTATAATAAACGGGAATGACCTGCCCTCTTACTGGTGATGCTCTGTGGGAAGAAATAGCAGAGACACAAGTAGAACTAGGATAGGGCGAGTTGAAATTGTGTGGACAAAATACGTCTCGCAGAAAGATTCTACGACAGTCCAAGATCCCCTGCCTGTACTGTGGCTCCCATCTTGACCTCCTCTATGACTGCATATCACTCGTTGAGCTGCAACATTGGAAAGCGAGTCGACGTCGTCCACCTCTTGTAGGAGTGAACAGCCTGTACCCAGGACCGATGCAAGAGCATAAGCAGTCTACCCGCAGATCTCCGTCCCTCAAGTTTAACCTCGTACAGGAGTGAACGGCCTGTCCGGAACCGATGCAAGAGCGTAAGCAGTCTACCTGCAGATCTCCGTCCCATTAGTTTAACCTCGTATACGAGTGAACAGCCTGTACCCAAAACCGATGCAAGAGCATAAGCGGTCTGAGCATGACAGGACGGAGATCTGCGGGTAGACTGCTTGTGCTCTTGCATCGGTTCTGGATAGGCTGTTCACTCCTATACGAGGTTAAACTTGTGGGACGGAGATCTGCGGGTAGACTGCTCACGCTCTTGCATCGGTTCTGGGTACAGGCTCTTCACTCCTATACGAGGTTAAACTTGTGGGACGGAGATCTGTGGGTAGGCTGCTTATGCTCTTGCATCGGTTCTGGGTACAGGTTGTTCACTCCTATACGAGGTGGACGACGTCGACTCGCTTTCCGACGTTGCAGCTCTAAGAGTGATATGTAGATGTACCTGGCCCGCTATAACAAGTATTCCCTTTAGGAAGGAGTGCTAGCTTCGCAGGTGTCAGAGCAGTGCCAGCTCCTTATTGTCCTTAAGCAAACTTTGACCGAATAAGATCCGGCATCCGAGGGCTGAATTCGCAAAGCGTTTTGTTCGTAAGTGATCTTTGTCACATGACTGGCCGCCTTCGCTAATAATATCAGGATATCAGGGCATCAGGATTGGCTGAAGTTTTCTCTTACGAAGAATTCTAGAGTAAGAGAATTTTGTAAATGAGGGGGATCAACGCCACTATTTACAAATCTTTTATTTGCGTCAATTAATAACAGACAGTTCCGCAAGAATATGTTACTGAAACCTTGACCGGCCATAATATAAACGAAACGAGCCGTGAAGGCTGTCTCAGAATTTTTAGTTAACGCCGGCTTAGATTCAAGGCTCTGAATAGGTCATTCGGAGGAGAACGCGTATATTATGGCATCCTGCCACCCATCCTCGTCCTCAGTAATACCTTATACCTAAGCCTAATATATAAGCTTATAAATTCTCCTTCCAACATTAAACTACTCAGCTACATTACTTACATAAGACCTAAACTAGAATATTGTTAGAATATTCTTGTGTTTTATTTAACCACTTCACTAAAGCTTACATAAAAAAAGCTTGAAGCTGTGCAAAGAAAGGCTGTTTGGTATTTGTATTCTAAATTAATATTACAGACTCATGTCTGAGCCCATGGCTGCTAACAACATTGAAAAACTTGAACTACAACAAAAAAAGAACCGCCTCAACTTTCTTTGGACTTCTTAATCATAAGTTAGCCCTTGACCCGCATGCATATTTATTTCCTCTGTCCACTAGAGATACACGACATCATCAAGACCATTCTTTCACCCCGTATTTTGCTAAAACTAATGCATTTTAGTTCTCCTTTTTCCCGCATACTGCATTACAATAGAACCGTCTAACTTAGCCAATTTTCTGTGACTTAGAGCCTTCACGTACTGTTAATTCGCGTTATGTTTCCATCTTGCGTAATATTTTACCATGTTACGTATTGTTAATTGGTGGTACGTAGTGTTAATTCGCGTTGTTTCCATTTTGCTTAATGTTTTCCTATGTTTTCGTTTGCGTTCGTGCTCTTTCCTTGCCTCTTGTACCTGTGCTTCTTGTACCGATTCTTGATGTGCAGTACGAAATAAATAAATTAATTATTTGAAACAAAAAATTAACCATCTTTTTCCCCTCCCTCTGCAGAAAAGAGCACCAGGCTAGAGGTGTTCGTGTTTCCTCAATCGATCCTCCTCTCTCTTTCCCTCTCTCACTATCCTTTTTCTTCACATGTATACACCAGCATTGGTGTTGCATCTGCCTAATTCTTTTTGTGCGGCCAGAAGAATAACATGCACAACATTCTCGCGCAACTTAGCAGCAGCAATCGAGCTTCATTACAAAATAAGTTTTACTGTAAATACTCTACCGTTATGCAAAGGAACTTGAACCAGTTTGAACCATTATTATATTTTCCGGAGCTGAAACATTTTCGCCGTACCGGAACAAAGAGAGTTTTGGTTCGACACTCTCGGCGCTGAATAACGCCGGTTGTCTGCAGTCGGTCTCATGTCGTGCGCCATCGAAATGCGGCGCCTGCAACGACACTGCTTGGCAGCGCAGATCACGCGAGCATTCTGAGACCCCTGGCAGATGCCGGGGCGCTGTTCTTTCTGCACGCGAACACACGAGTTACCATGCGTCGTGTCAACATGCGGCAGCCACGCCCACTGTCCCAGTAGTTCAAGCGCGACGCTGAACCTTGCTGTCGATGTCAATGCTTCGCCCTTCGGGCGATGCAGCGCAGAGCTGCTGCGCACCTCTGCACTGAAATACCTAAGCCTAAATCTTTCACGAGTCGCGCGGTGTTGAAAAAAAAAATCTAATTGAACTTCAGGCCGAGGTCGTCCTGACCCGTGACTTCAATCGCGAGAGGGCGTCACTCCTATTTACTGTGGCTAATAAAATTAAGCAAAGCGTCGTTTGTTTGCACAGAAACTGTTCTTTGTTTTTTTCCGTGTTAGATTGATCTAACCCACAAAAGCTTTTGAAAAGTGTGTCAGGAAACAGGAAATTCGAAGTTATCTTCGCTGTCGATAACACAATTTATATATCCCTGTTTGACTATTAAGGGTATATTCTTTCCTGTGATGTTTATCACTTACGATTATTCTAAATCTTCAAATTGTATCCTATTCTTGCATTGCGTGTCATTTATATTATGTACGTGCTCTTTTATTACATACACTTTATTGATTGCTATGCACGCTAAAGTGCACTTTTGCGTATTCAGTTCTTCGTGTATCGCGATATGAGTTGTACTGTGGAAATTTTATTCATTGTTTCATTACTGCTTCTCTGTCAACTATGTTGCAAGAGAGGCGAGACCTCGTCAAGCTTATTCGCCTTTAGTCGCGGCTAACCTCTTTTTGAAAGGAAAGGAGATGAACATTCAATTAACAACACAGTTTGAAGAAGTTTAACCCAAAATGTTAATTATTTATTTAAAGTTATCTCTCTTCTTTCTCTTGTGCCCGTATCTTTTTTCACGACTTCATTTTCTTTAATTTTACATTAACTTACTTATGCTCTGTTGTTGTCTATGTTTCAGCAGGGGCGCCGAAGTTTCGTCGCGACCCCAAGATTCTCCGCTGGTACCAGCAGACGCTTGCGTGCTGGTCATAATTGTGTTTCTTGTTCTTGGTCACCATTCTCAGTTTGAGCTAATTATTTCAGAGTAGTGATTACTTCAGGTCTGGTGCCGCCCGTCTGACGGTGCTGCCGGCCCAGTGCTCCTTTGTCGGCACCATGATTATTTACACTACTGGACCACCGAACTGTCTGATCTTCTAGAAGAGCTTATTGTTGGGCTAGTTGGTCGTCCATAACTGAAGTAGTAACTTAGCGCGATAAAAACACGCAAACAAGACAGGTGGACAAGAACAAGCACTTCTCCTTGTCCACCTGTCTTGTTTCCGTGTTTCTATCGCGCTAAGTTACTACTTCAATTATGTCTGATCTTCTTTGGTTGTTTGATGTTTGGCGCCTTGCCAGTACTCATGTACATCACGGGATACAATATCGGGAAGTGCGTCATCTTCAGCACGATCTGCTTTCGCATGGCTTCCTCTTTGAAATGTGTCTCGATAGTTTTGAGCTGCTTCGCGATTTGCCTCGCACGCTTTCCTTTCTCGCATGTTCATAAAACACAGTCACTCACAACAGATAAATATCTGTACCAGAAGCCATTCGGCTTGTTAGAGGTGCGACGCAAAAGTTATTGACTCTTTACAGGTAATCAATAAAGGTACACAGGAAATTCTCTCGGGTAACCTTTTATATTCTATCTGCAAAAAAAAAAAAAAAATGTGTTTTTATGTATAGGCAAATAATGCAGTGATTGTGAGCAACAGATGAATAGAAACTTGAAAACTTGTGATTATTATAAATATTACCATAAAGTAGGAAATATAAAGAACATCGCTAGTTGCAGTACCCTTCCGCCTTGTGTTAATGCGACAAAACAGAGAAGTGTTAAATAATTTTATACTAGTGAAGTATTCTTTCAGTGCTCTAGTATATTCATTAATTTGGTGGTAAAGTGTTCATTAGTAACAGAGAAAAAGACGGCCAAACTTTCATTTGATTTTAACATCCATCTGAAACGTCATCGCCGGTATAGTTCAGTAATGCTCTTTTTGTATTTTTGTATTTTTGTTACTAGCACATTGAAAGTGTTCCCGTGTTCCCACACTGAATCATTAATTTCCATAGCTTGTGGCATGGTGAACTCGGAGAGGACGTGTATGATCTTTCTGTACTTTTTTCTCCACGGAGAGTGTAATTCTGACTGCAGAATGAAGAGCTATAGATTCGTCTAATTGGTGGCCTGTTTCGATACACTGATCGACAGCTTCAGAAAGTACGTGGTGTCCGTCCTTTGGCATTTATATCGTCATTGAATTCCATTATGGCATTTCTATTTTTTCTCCCACTCAGATAAAACCGTTTGCATAGTCTTAATTTGATCTATCCTCTTGTGGTTACTTGTAAGAGGTAACGCAAAACTTTTCATTTTATCTGTCGAACCTACCACTGAGCTTCTTGCTTATTTCTCTCTAATTTGCTAGTATTCCGCTTCATTATATGTACTGAGGCTCCTCCTAATTCTATTTTTGCCCGATTATTATAATATAATAGTTCTTGTATGCGCGTGCGTGTGTGTGTGTGTGTGTGTGTGTGTGTGTGTGTGTGTGTGTGTGTGTGTGTGTGTGTGTGTGTGTGTGTGTGTGTGTGTGTGTGTGTGCGTGTGTGCGTGTGTGTGTGTGTGTGTGTGTGTGTGTGTGTGTGTGTGTGTGTGTGTGTGTGTGTGTGTGTGTGTGTGTGTGTGTGTGTGTGTGTGTGTGTGTGTGTGTGTGTGTGTGTGTGTGTGTGTGTGTGTGTGTGTGTGTGTGTGTGTGTTTCTTGTTTACTGTGATCTATACAATGCACTCTTTGAACATATTGTTTTTGATGAGGGGCACTTAGGCTTTACTGCTTGTCTCTCTTGTTTTTCTTTTTTAGTTTCGAATCCTGTAATATGAGTTTATATTTATTTTGGTATTTAAGTACATATAAATATTACGTACTACCATATTCTACTAATTTCTTCATTTCGCTGTTATCTATATTTTCTTTTGCGATATTCTGCTTCCCATGAATGTCGCATGCCATACCCCAGACTGTAGCTTTTTGTCGGAAGTCACTCTCGAATCATGGGTGAATGAAAATTCGGATTATAATTTTCAAGCGGTGATATTTTCTCTCTCTCACTATATATATATATATATATATATATATATATATATATAACTGTTTTAACTGTACGCGGCACCGCTGCGTACAGATGGAACAATTTGCTTCACGCAGGAAAGAAAAGAATGTTTCTTTCCAACGGTATTTTTCATGCGGACCCATATGCCGAGCGACTGAAGAGCCGCCCCTTTTTCATTCTACAAGACCCGCGATCAGTTGTCTTGCCTAACTCACAGATGGCGCCACCATTCCTCTCACCGTTCTGTCGCGCTTGATTTGAACAAGTGAAGATCACTGAACAATGACCCCGATTCAATGGGGCTTAGTTTGGAGGTTTTGTGGGGCTTTCTGTTTGGGGACTTAATTGCGCTTAAATCAAACTTGAATTTGAACTTTATGAATGAGGCTTGGAGCAAATTAATGTGAAAGTTCAAGGAGCACTGAGCCGTGCACCCGCTGTACTTGTTTTCGGCCTCTGACGACTAGCATAGAGGCCCCTAACCTATGACAATCTGACCTACTGCCTTATGCCTTCACTCTCCGGTCACTGTCCACATTTAGTAAATGGACTGCAGTAAGCGCTAATTAAGAGAAGTAGAAAGAATGCTCACAAAACGATTTAGGCCGAAAGGAATTTGGAAGAAAGAATTTGAAATTCACACTGATTCTAAAGAACTGATTTTTTTCTCTACAAATATATATTTATTTCACCTATGCATCAATGACGAGAAATAAAATAAGGCACAATTTGTTACCATTGTACGTGACGCGTCATTCGTATTGTTCCATTTTTGCCGGCTTGCAGTAACAAGGTTTGAGACCGGGCGAGTCGCTGTTCCGTGTTACTACGAGTTGCAGCAACAACTGCCGCTCAGCATAGCTGCGTGCAGATGGAATAGTTTGTTTCACGAGGGAAGGGGGAAAAAAGAGAACAGTGGAGGAATTATCGACGATGACTGTCAATGTAAGCGAATAGCTCGAACGAGCGAACAAAAGAACGAAAGTTTTGCTTGCGGAATTCTGTCCACCGACCATAGGCCGCCTACTACCGACCAACTACGAAAAGGGCCGAAAGAGTCAAAGACAGCTATTTAAATAGCTTTAAAATATTTAAAGCAATTTTCCTTCCAACGTTATTTTTCCTGCTGACAAATATGCCGAGCGACCGAAGACAGCCGCCCCGCTTCTATTCTACAAGACGGCAAGTTGGGCCAGTTGGTTAGGATTCATCGTAAGGTTCGTTACAGCGCAACGCAAGACGCGGACAAAAGGAAGGTATAAAACGTCGACACTGCGCTACAAGACCAGCGATTAGTTGCCTCGCCCAGCTCACAGATGGCGCCATCAATCCCCCTCGTCATTCTGTCGCTCTCGATTTGAACAAGTGAATATCGCTGACAAAAACGAAGTGAAGTCCCTCAATAGGACTTATACACAAGTCAGACGGGCAAATTTAGTGACACTTCGAGCGAGTGCACTTTGTCTCGCTGTGTGTCACTTTGGCGGCATGGTGCTAGACGGTAAAATGATGTGTCATTCAGGGTTGATGACAATGACGATATAGAATTGTAGAACTTGGCATGATTCTTGGGATTTCGAGTTTTATAAATGGTTAGTCTTTTATTACAAAAGGAAATGCTTATTTAGAAGTAGTTTTCAACAAAAATAAAAATATCGCAATCTCGTTTACACGTCTATTTGCAATATAACCAAAATCCAAACAGTCAATATAGCGGATTCCGCCGAAAATTAGCGTTTCAAACTTGTTTAGGCTTCACTGATGTCGTAAAGACCCTCATAACATCTGAAATCACCAAAAAGTGACCTCAGAATCAGTGCCCACTCTGCTGTGAGCGTTTATTTATATATTCTGACGCTCTGCTATCGAGGCTACACACTTCACACCTCGGCACAGCGAAATGAGTTCTTCGAACCCTCGCTGTGAGTGAGTGAGGTTTGACGAAAATCCGAAAGGTTCAAAGAGCAGAGAGGTGCGCACCCGCTGTGCCTGTGTTTGGTTCCTGACAACTGGCACAGAGGCACCTACCTCTGAGCACTTGGCCTTATGCTTTCACTCTCCGTTCACTGTCCACATTTATCAAGCGGACTGCAGTAAGTGCGAATTAGAGGAAGTAGAAAGAATGTTCATACAACTATTTAGACCGAAAGGAATTTGGAAGAAGTATAACATGAGAGACTAAAAAAAAACATCCAAGAAATAACGTAGGGAATGTCTTGTCGATTTAATGATATTGACACATCTACTTCTTTATATTTCGAGTCATATTGTCGCTACTACATGACAATATGACCCGTAGCGTTAAGTACATCTCTATGGCTATATATAATGGTGATGGGGCTCCAAGGTGACGTTAAACCAAGTTGGTTGGTTGTTTGGTCTCAGATGATATGACTCAATCCACCACGGCGGATAGGCCATGAATTGGGTGGTATTAAGGGGAAAAAGAAGTTTAAGTAAATAAATTTTGTCAGAAATAAAGAAGATTTTAAAGGGATAACATTCGTATACATTAATGGATAATCGTAGTAAAGCAGCTTTATTCTCTTAACTGTTAAGGTAAATTTTATGGATATATTAAGGGAGATATGCTATTAATATTGTTAATACCTTCCAGAAGTCCTTTCGTTTGAGTGCTAAAGCTACGACATTCTAAAGAGAAGCCTTGTATATTTTCAGGTTCACTACAGTAATACAACTGAGGGCAAGGTGCCCAAACCAGACCTGTGTTAATAAAAATTAGGCAGTGATATCTGGGAACGCTGTCTTGTATCCGGAAACGCTGTTCAAAGGAACCTATATATGGCGCTGTAAATTATTGTTCTATTTTTATTTTTTTAACGGATGATTTGACATGTTCTTTATGAAGAGCAAATTTTTTAAATCTTGAGGCATTAACATATGTCAAAGGTCGTAGAACACTAAGAACTGGCTCCTTAAGGGATGCAGCCAACGTACGTCATTTAAGGTTAATCCCGTGTGGCCTCGTACCCATGCCAAACGTACGAATAGTAAGCGTTGGGGAATTGATTAACGATGCTTTCAGAGGATGTTAGGTTAATTTGACAGCGACAGTGGAACAAACGAACAGAGAGTCACTCATGATAACTGCTGAATAAATAGACGTTGGGAGTGTTCGTAGCGCTAGGATTACCGCCAACAGCTCTGCCTGGAATGTAAGTGCGAAGTTGGACAGTTGAAGTGACAATTAAAGATCAGTTTATTGTTGACGAAAGTATGTTCACGCCTGTCTTCTCTGCACTGATGAAAGCATTTGTGGCAATCCCTGCATATATTTGGGCGCTCTCAAGGTGGTCTTTCAACAATCCCGTTAAGTATCCAATGGAAGGAGTTCAGCATTCTTCGGAAAGGTATCAGACTAACGCACTTAAACACATTTTCTCGTCTTTAGTTCCCTTAAGCTTTCTTCCTCTACGACGTGTTCGCTTTAACGCGGGTCAAAGTAGAGGGAGAGAGAGAGAGAGAGAGAAAGAAAGAGAAATGAGATGTGAAAAGCAGGCAGGTTAACCGCAAGACTAACATCCGGTTTGCTGCCCTACGCTAGGAAAGGGATAAGGGGAGGCAGAATGATGAAAAGGAAAAGCATACGCAGAGAAAGGGCAAAACACATGCACGGGCTCCAAAGAACAGAAGAGCGGGTGAGTTGGGAACAACATTCTAAGCAGCGCACAAAGTGACAGCGACAACAGAAAGAAGGGACAAGCGCAGGGTCCTGTGTCAGTTTGTGGGCTTTTCAATGTAGACATACACGAGCACCAGCATATCAACAAAAAAAAAAATGAAACGAAAAAACGAAAAAAAGAAACATGGGAGTGTCAGAGTCATGTCAGGTCATTTGAAAGTTTCGCACTGCCCTTCTCATTGTTTTCAAAAAGAATGTGAAGGTGTTACAAGCATAATTTGTGATTGTCTTGGTCCCCTTGATGTGACCTTCGATATGCTCATAGATAGGAGTATCCCCTTTCTCGATCTACAATTTGTGTTGTCTGTACTGCTCATTCCAAGCTTATTAAAAGGGGCATAGCGAAAATGTGTTTGAACAATGTACTAAAGAAGTCGCGCCCTCATTTAATTTCTTAGTTTTCAACAACAGGAAGTGCGGTTGAGTGAGGCTGGCTTTCCAAACAATTTGACTGTGTCAATTGCTGAAGCACTGCTCAGAGCAACGCTGTCAGGAGAGGCTGGTTTCTCGACAACAGCCAGCGCAGGGTCTGTTGAAAAGAAAACTTTCGCCGTAGTTCCTTAGATCCACTGCTTATCGCATAACCTGAAGAAAATAGAACTACGTGGAAAGGTTGACGTAGTATTCACTGCTCCAAACAAGCTTATCATTCTCTGGACAAAAACAAGACCATAGAGTAAAACCAAGGACGCGTGCAAGAAGCAGCACAGAAATGGTACGTTAACTGTAGGACCTGCGTTATTTACCGAATTCCATTGGCCTGTGGAAAAAGTTATATAAAGTTAACAGTCCAATAAAGTTAACAAGCCTTCACCGGATGGCTTCCTCGCAATTCATCATCATAAGTGCGGATACATTCCGTGATTTGAAGACACAGTTATTATCGGGAGAAGCAAATGCGAATTAACTCATCTCATCATTGAAAGTGCTCGCAATGAAGAGTTTGGCAATGCTTGTGTTAACCAATCGTCCATATATCACTATCAAAGAATGAGTTTGAATTTCCGCCCATGCGTTAAACATAGTAGTTTTTACTTAGTCTTCAAGTGAGTTGTATTATCGTTTGCTCTGTTACCTTGTCAGTAGACACGTGCTTCAAAGCGATAAAAAAGTGAGGGTATACAAATAGCGTCCTTACCGGAAATAAATTGTTGTTGCAAGTTAGCGCCTGTGTGTGTCTGTTTTCTCTTCTACGTCCTTGGGTTTCCAGCGCTACAAAAAAAACTCCAATACATTTGAAAGAAGAAACTTCAGTAGCGCCTTCATCGCGTTCTGGTGTGAGGACCATATACGCCTTTATGGTACTGACTCAGATAATTACATTAAGTGCCTATACAATGCTTTGAATCGTAGTGCAATTTGTGAACTGCCAGAGATACCCAGGGGCGTTAAAACTTTACGCTATCGGTGCCTCGTCAAATTCCCTGATCTAATCCGAATCGTCGAATGCGCATTGCTGCTCCCAAACTTTCTCTAGTCAGCACATTTGTTCCATACTCAACAAATATATGCAAAGTACATTGAGGTGTGGGTGACCCTATGCTATAAATTTATTTATTTATTTATTTATTTATTTATTTATTTATTTATTTATTTATTTATTTATTTATGTTACGGGATTTGAGGGTACCGTCAAATCCTCGGGGCATTACAGAGGGGAGTGGTAAAACGGGAAGCATAACAATCAAATACGAAAAACAAACAATGCAGCATATTAGTCATCCCTAATTATGCAATGTTATGTAATGTTATGTAATGTCTTGCCTAATTTGTCTGTAAAGAGTCCACAAAACGTTAGAGATGCATGGTTTGTTGATGAACTTTGTCAAAATTTTAGGGACCACTTGGACCACCTGATGAACATCACAGTGTCCAGAATAAACACAAGTGGCAGGCTTGCTTCTTCACTTATTTCCTTTTTAATTATGCGTTAAGTGCGCTTACTACAGCCACCTTACGTTAGTTTGAGCACAGTGGGACACGCAACGTCAAAGGAGTACTTCAGAAGCAATGAAAGTCGAGCTAGTTGGCATGCATGAATTCATTGTGGCTAAACAAAGAAAAACGTACACGGGGAAAAAGCACAAGACAAGACAACGTAACTTTAAGCAGTACTGTCGAGTTCCGCTAATTAGACTTCGGGCAATTCAACGCGCCTTTTAATTTGAACGCAGTCAAAATTCGGAAAGGTGTCCATATACCATGCATGTGTCCCACTTGTGCCAAATTTTCAAATATGCGAGTGTCACGTACCTGAACAGACCCAAGATAATATTGCTTGCCTTCACCGGGAGCAAGTCAGACCCTCTTTCTTGTATTTCTCCAAATTATATAATAAATTATTATTAATTAATCAAATTTTCACGTATTATATTCAGAGCAAGAGTGTCGATGACAAAGTTGCACATCAACCTGGATAATTCCCGATCCATCTTTCTCGTGCTGAATACGTGTTACATAAAAGTTTTTTCCAAGACTACTTAGAAACCTACTTAGAAACCCAGGAATCTACTGTCATGTGCATAACGGATTTATGAAGTTATACACATACCAAGCTTCTGGCATCTGTAGTCGCAGCTTCTGAGATCCCGCTGTTGATCAAGATCTTTCAAACTAAAAAACAGTAAAAAAAATAATGAAACATTGCTTCCAGGTGACAGGCACGACAGCCTCTTATATAGGTCGCCGTATGCCGAAAAAGCCATTTGAGCGAAAGGGTGTGCAAGAGACAAAAATGAAAAGAAAAGAAAAAGATGGACACGGTTTTGCACGTGACACGGCGAAAGAAGACGAAGCCTGCGCATTTAGCATGCTGGGAAATAAACGTATCGTAGAGCTTGTGAGGCAGCGTAATATTTACTGAACGCATACCGTCACCGCGCCATTAAATTGACGCACGCGCCACACATGGACCCTATACACCATGGCAGTGGAGAATCTATAGGATTCGTAGGAATCTAGTGACATCGACCTCGTCGCACGGGTATGATGCGAGCAGCACACCCCCAATGGTTTATCGCAACCTCGCGCCCTCTCATGCAGGGCCAAAACAACCACCGCCTCACGCACTTGTGCTCGTGGTTTCCACACCGACAGTGTCCCGTCCTGGGAATAGGGCTGTCCACGTCGGGGAGCACACTTGTTTGCCTCCGCGCTTCGCAGGACATGCGCTTTCTGTGTTTGCTCATCGGGACCAGGGCTGCAAAGTGCAGAGCCGTGTCCTTATAGGCTACTCTGCACACACCGCTGTCCGCGACGACAGCTCCTCTCATCTCGGGCCCGAGACGGCGCGCGAAGACAGGAACCAGACGGCTGGCCTCGGCCGCGTGATATAGTACGCTGCTGCTGCTGCTGCTACTGCGGCGACGACCACGCGTCGCTGGCTCCAATGTTTTCCCTAGGGCAACGGCGCGGCTCGGTCGGCCCGAGAGCAGTGTCTCGCAGGGACGTCGCCGTTAGTTCCTTATATGCCCACAGCGACTTCGGTGACAGTCAGTCATCTCCCCAAGCTCGCTCGCGGCATGCTGCCATGGCAAGGCATTTACTGCGGGTAATAGGCGCACACACGTCTACGCCCACGCACACGCAAAAACATACACATACACACATAATCCTAATTACTTGTGTTTTGACTACAGACCATAGTCGGCTCTTGTAAGTATGGTTTGGTTTGGTGCTTATGGGTATGGCTCAACCAAATATATATGTATACGGGGGTTCGGCCATGAATCGGGTGGCAGTGATTATTTGTTGTTGCTGTTGTTGTTGTTGTCGTTGCGTCGTAGCCGTTGCATTACTTTATTAACTCACAACACCTCCTCTGTATTACGATGTGTAGGGAGGGGAGAGAAAGGGGAGAGGTGAATAGTCTGATAAGTACAGAAAATATGCGGGTACAATATTATATAAGAACCCGAAAAGGAACACAGACAGAGCGCACATCATCAGGCAGGAAAGTGCTCGTGAAACTAACAACGAGAGAACAACGGCATGTAATTATTATGATATGTTAAATTATGGGGTTGTACGGGCCAAAACTACGATCTGATTATGAGGCACGCCATATACTGGAAATCTGGACCACCTGGGGTTCCTTAACGTGCACCTAAATCTAAGTACACGGGTGTTCTCGCATTTCGCCTCCATCTAAATGCGACCGCCGTGGCTTGGATTCGATCCCGCGAGCTCGCGCTTAGCAGCCGAACACCATAGCCACTAAGCAGCCTCGGCGGGTGTGTAATTACAGGCCGGTATAGGCAGACCTGACACATGACTACAAGGCAGTCCAGCAGCACAAGTTCGCTATAGACAAAAGCACATGGCACGCTGCTGCTGAGCCCGAGGTCGTAGGTGTGATTCCCGGATGCGGCGGCCGCATTGCGATGTGGGCAGAATGGAAAAATAATTTCTTAATCATATTTAGCTTTTTGAATAAGCTTTAGCCGAAGTTTTAAAATGCACGAAACCACTCTGGAGGACGCGACAAACACATGTTGTCGGCCATTGTATAAAGCAGGTCGCACATTCCTTTTTGTTTTTGTTTTGAATTCTTTAGGCTGTCTAAATGCGTAATGAGAAAATATTAATTAACCAACTTCGCCAGAATTTCTAAGTAGGAAGTTGTAGAGCGCTGCAAGAAACCTTTAATTCAGCAGCTATCAATTTCCGCTTTTTTACGTAGTCGTTTATTCTGCGTCAAATATATATACATACATACATATATATATATATATATATATATATATATATATATATATATATATATATATATATATAAGAAGAAAGCTTGCCAAAAGTTAAAAAAAGAAAAAGACACGTAGCCTGCCCGCTCGCGCATCACGATCGTAGTGCTCTCAAAAATGCCCAAATATGGGCAAACAGCTCATATAGCTTGCCGCGCTATCGCTAAAAAAGAATTACAGAACCGCGACACATGCGTTCGGTGCACTATTCACGCCAGGTGTATTATGCTTCTCTCACGGCGCTTCATCACTGTAACAGGCTAGATGGATCGTTCTTTGATATGCGGCACGTTTAAGAGAACTGCAATCAGGGCGAGCAAGCGGGCGTGACAAGTGATTTTTCCCCCCACATTTCGCGGCTTTCTTTTGGACGCAGGCGAAATCATTGCGTAAGAAATACAGAATTAGAAGCGGTCGAATTAGATACTCTACAACTTTCTCATTCAAATTTTCACCCTAAAGTTACTACTTGCGAAGTTGGTTAATTGATCGTGATTCATTATGCAGTTAAGAACACAAATGTGGTGAGTCCCCACCACCACACCATTTTCGCTTTGTCGCGCGTAACCCCGCAATTGTTCTTCACCCTTTATATTGCTTTTATTTGTTTTGAAGTGAATATATGGATGTTAATTTTGAGTTACACGTAATGGTCTGCAAGTATCGATCACGGGATAGCTCTGTGCTATTCTTACTCTCGTATTACTTGAAAGTGAACGCTCAGATGATATTCCTTTATTTACATGTCACTTGTACTTACATGGTGTGTCTTAAATTAAGTTCTACTGGTTGTATCAGAAGGCTAAGTTCGCTGCATTGAGCTTATTTCTTATTGGTAGTTTTTCTTCTTCCTTCCCTCAATGAAAATAGGTGCAGGGATATCTTCTTTCGCTGCACTAACATGAATGGTACCAATTGGTACTTCTTAACAAGTTGGAGGTTTTCCTAAATGTGTGATTATTTCTGTGTTGAGTGCTTACTTGCGTATGTTATTCTTTCTGTATATAATTATGTCACTGTATCTTACCAATGTTCTTTTTTACACGTTTGTAATTGTAACTGACTCCCCCCCCTGTGTAATGCCCGAAAGGGCCTTTAGGGCATATGAATAAATAAATAAATAAATAAATAAATAAAATAAACACTGTATTACGCTCGCCTTGCACTGCAGATGTGAGCAGGGAGTAAACTGCAGCGACGGCAAGCTGTAGAAGACGCGAGCGCTACACGTCAATCAACGCCAACCTCATCGATCAACACAGTGATCACCCGCAGTTCTGAAGATAAAGCCACATTTAGCGGCAACCGCAGGATCCGAATTTGTCAGAGAGCCAGGTTTTGTGTATAATTTCTCTAGAACGGCAGCAGAAAAATATCCTAACAAGCCGAAATCCTGAAAAAAACGATTCAATTTCGCCCGAAAATCGAAGCATCGATTGTGATAGCAAATTAATAGACAGATATACACAAAGTAAATATAGTGGTCTTATCGATCGTACAAACTTGCAACCATTCGTTTAATAAATAAATTAACAAGTGTGGTGTCAGCGCGCACATGCAAGCATGAAGACATCGCACTCGATTAGCGCGGTCACTCGCTGTCAAAATGCTGGTTTGAGGATGCGCGGCAGCAGCAGCGAGCGAAGTGACTTTCGTGCTGTTTATCACTTCAACGCAAACTGAGCGGCGAGAGCGCAGCATGCACACAGATATGAGCCGTCGAAGCACTTAGAATCTACCTTCAACGTAGATCGCTTTCAATATATGGCGCGCGCGGCCGCGGAATACGCAGTAGCTGTCAAAGTACAACGCTGCCGCCCTCTCCTTCTCCTCATCCCGGAACCTAGCGCGTGACGAAAGACGGCGGGCTTCCTTCCCGCTTTCCTCACTTGCGTTTGCGAGATTGAGCCACGAACGTCGGCTCCCCTCGCAGGAGGAGGAGGAGGAAAGAGAAAAGTAGAAGGCAGGGAGGTTAACCAGAATAACGTCCGGTTGGCTACCCTACACCGGGGGAATGGGAAAGGGGAAAACAAAGATCACAGGGAGAGAGAGGAGGAAAAGAAAGAAGAAAATTGCGGCGAGTTTGCTGACGCGTGTGGTCTTACAGAAATCGCGTTAATAGTCACAGATGGTCGCACAAACCCGTCGTCCTTAAGAAACACAAAAGCGCCTTCACCGCTTTATGGGCCGACGGGCGATGGGGGCGGTGTTCTAGCAGCACCTGCACAGAAAGCGGCCGAGTCGCAGGCTTTCACTCGCACATACAAGATACGGCGCGCGGCGACGGTGTTATCACCCGTGGACGGAACATCACAGCGACGGCGACGCCGACGGCAAAAATACGCCTGGAGTGTCCATTCATTCGTTTATTAATACTGACAGCCTTTGCAGGCACAGGGGTGGCCAAAAAATAGCATAAGTATACATGGACATACGTTCAACAACCACATCCGACACAATATACAAACAAATGCACTGGACAAGAAAAACAGATAAATTAACCAACAAGAATACAGAATACACAAGTTGAGGCAGGGACTTATGCTATTGTCTAGGTGCGCTGTGGCGTATGAATGATTCGAGGCGTTCAATAAAGACATCCGTGTAATTGTCATCACAATGAAAGAATTGCAAAGGCTTTTGACGACATGTAAAACCTGCAAGTGCGCTTCTCCAGACACATTCCGTTAAACCAAACCCGTGACCTCAGCAACAGAACTTACCAAGACTGGGTTTTTCAAACACCTTCGAAATCCTTTTACCACACTCACTGTCTGCTATGAGATCACGAAAAAGAAACTCGCCGAACTAGAGAGAGAGAGAGAGAGAGAGAGAGAGGCCATAAGGGAATAACAGGGACGTTAACTGGGCTGAGCTCGGCAGGCTACCCTGCACTGGGGAAGGGGAAAAGGGGATTGAAAGAGGATAAGGAAGAAAGAAGTTCACAGTTTGCACAGTTACACACACAAGCGTTCATCACTGAGTCAGTCACAGGCGGTCATTTTCATAAAACGCACCAGCGCCTTTGTGGCCTTGCACATGGCAGACGTACGGGGCCACGGGCCTAAGATATGCTCCACTGTGAAAGGCCTGTCGTCTAAATACCGCAAAGCCGTCCGAAGGGCACTCGTCTCATTTTCATATGTGAGGCAGTCACACAGGAGATGTTTGGTCATTTCTTCGACACCACATGTGCTGCATTTCGGACTGTCCGCCATACCGATTAGGAATGAGGAGGCGTTTGTGAAACGCCTACTCGCAGGCAGCACAGTAACGTTTCTTCCCGTCGGTTAAAACTAGGTAAATGTTGTAATCTCAATATATGGCAAATAGGCGCCGGTTGGTGAACTCCGGTGTGTTCCATTTCCTTAGAGTAATAATATAGTCAAGATCGCTAAAGTGCCGCGCTGTATCTGTTCTCGACAATGGTATCGAGTTGGTTTCACATTCACCATGTGCCTCACGGGCAGCTTTGTCGGCACTTCTTTGCCAGTAATGTTGCAGTGCCCAGGTAGCCACTGAAATGCAATGGCGTGACCTCTCTCCACCGCTTGATGGTAGCGTATTCGTATCTCTGCTATCAATTGTTCATGTGCGCTAATTTTCTGAACGACAAGGAGGAAGTAAAGACAGGGATGTTTGTAAACAATTTTTTAGACCTTCCTGAGGAGACAAAAGCTGCCGGGAATAAAGAGCAAGAAGACAAATTTGTGCATGTGTGACGAAGACACATACTAGATTCCAAGCGCCTATATATAGCTCAGTCGGAGCCATTCTGAGGCCTTGGGATATATATCCGGCACGGTAATCTAGAGAAATCGCTCCGTAATGAACTAAGGTATAGCAACAACTTTATTTGGGCGAGTTGGTTCACCTTGAGTAAAACTTGAAGCAGCGCGAAGAACTTAGGTGAGCCTGGTGAATCAAAAAGGCATGCATATTTGCATCGTCATGCTGTCTTGCTTGCCGGCACGGTTACCTACTCAAAACTATGCGGCGTATTCTGGCAAACTTTTGTGTCATTCCCAGCACTGTGTTGTTGTGTTGTCGCATCCCTTTACCCGTATATGGTCACGAGCATTGCACTGTCATGGTAGCTGTTTTCTGAGCGGAGGCAACCATTATTTTTTCCCTGCTGCCTTGACTTGAAGTTGCTGTGACTTGCAAACGCACAAGATATTTCCGAACCTTCCATTCTGCCTCGTACGATGACTTAATAGACACCTCATGACCGTCGCAGGCGGTACCCTGTGGCTCTCAAGGCCATCGCGAAGAGGAAAGCGTTCCGCCCGTGTGAGAGATAATTACCGATTACCTCGTTATTAGTCAGCCCTAGCTGGCGTGGACTTTCGGCGGCCTTTAGAAGTGACGCCAAGAAAAGCAATGACAACTTACGCAGTGCTTGAGCAAACATCGTTTATATCATTTGTAGAATTCGTGAGAAATATCCTCATCATAATCGAAGCGATGCACAACGACAGAGGGGACTCACTGGGTGACATTGAACATTTCCGGGTGCACCTTCGAGAGAAGCGATGACAGGACAAAGTGCTCACAGCGAGTCATTTAAGGGCTATATATTGCTGCCAGCGACCAGCAATGGCAAGTGTAGAGCTTGTCAAGTGCATGTGTACGAGGCCCGCACTAACGCGACACTAACTCCGGACGTACTGGTGCGCTGGCCTGCGCATAATGAAAGAACAAAATTATCGGAAGACGCTGTGGCTCACTTGGCTACTGAATAGACTGGTTGCCCTGCGTACAACACGACCGCTGCACCAACAGTGCGACACCTGTTGTGCGCCTGCCCGAAGTTCGAAGCCCTCCGACGGAAGCACCGAGGCCAAGTAGCTAGCTACGAAGAGTGGATCCGTCCGTCGACGGAAGCCAGCAGCGTTCTGCGAACGCTATACGCCTTTGCGGTGGAGCGGGGCATCATGCATGGTGTAGAGCGGAGAATCTCTCGACGGCTAGCCCACTTCATCTCCTATCCCCCATATACTACTACACTTTAGGCTAATCGGCCAATCTAGTTAATAAAGCTTGATCATCATCATTCTCGAAGAACCACAAACGGAGGTGGTTGTGGATGGACAGACCCGAGCAACAACTTAACGTGTGGAATGTTTCGTCCCGCACTGCTCCGGGCTCCGGGGTGTGCGTATGTGTGTAAAGGCCTTGACGAAGGACGAATAAGCGCTAACAGTCGAAAATGGGGCTACTCTAATATGACATGCCATGTGACATTTTCCTCACACTCTGTACCCCATTGTCCCGGCTTTACTGCAGCGCCCCTGACGCTGCGCTACAATCGCGCTCGTATACTTTTATTCGTCCAGCATACACGAGCATTTATCCATCCGGGCGGTAAATGGTAAAATCGTGCGTGTCGCCGCAGTCGAAACGCGAGAGTCATATCGTTAAATCAGAAAGCGCGCTCCGCCAAAATGTGCGGGGCTGGTATCAAAAACAGCCCAGCGCAGCGCACATAGCAGTTTGTGTTTTTTTTTTTTCCTTACTTGCTATGTTTTTGTATGATACGCTCCACGCGAGCAACAAAGGCATTCGCGAGACCACCCACTGCCTCATGCGAAAGTCGACCTATTCGAAGGTTGTCCACGCTTGCCCCGCCGTTTCTTTTTGCTTTGGAGCTGCTCCAGAGGAGCCCTCGTTTGCGCTAGCGTGTGTGTAGCGACCGCGCGCCCATAATCGTCGTCGCAACCCTCGAACGTCGCATGCGTTGGCGCCGCGCGTGCACGCGGAGCCGTCCGTGATTGCGATCCGCGCGCAGCGACCTCGGCGTTCGCGGTGATGTCACGGCCGCTCCCAGTGGGGACGTCCTGCAATAAATTGGGCCAGCCAGCCTGTCAGCTTTATAGAGGCCAGGCAGGGCCGTATAAACGTCGACCTCGTCAGCTCGCCATTTTATACTCTGTACATCGCGGTTGAAGCTTGGACGCACAATTATGCCTGTCGTATTCAAGGTCGAAAGCTCAACCGAAGACACACAAGCATCATATGCATATAATATAGCCGAATCACGCCGAAAATACGGTGAGATTCACTCAATTGCTTCGATATGTATGTCCTTGTTTGTTGTGGCGTCACTTTCCGGCTATACCACCAACTTAATTGGATATCGGCACCACCTGAACGAAATTGTATTATAACGATGTCAGAGTCAACATATTGCATATACTTGAGGTTAGAACGTCTCGAATGTACGCTGTAATTTATTTCTGTGTCCGAATTGAGGGCCAGGAATGAAACATAGGCCCCTTTTATAGAAAAGAATATAAACTTCAAATATTGAATCAAAACCGCACGAAAAGTAATAAAGACGAGGGATCGGAAGATGCAAAAGAAACGAAATATGATTTATTTACATCAATACACGCTCTGTTCGAAACTCTGTGATCCTGGGCAGCTTTGAACTGAGTCAGAAGCGAACGACCAACGCAGTTCGTTATATTGGCTCATCACAAATATTTCGGAGCTGCCGATGGACGGGATGCGTGTGCCTATTTTAACGATGAGTAGGCTACAACTATGGCAGTAATCCCTTACATTCGGACAGTATACAGCATCGAATACTAGAAGAAATAAATTATTCATTTCTAGATCCAAATACTTCGACGAGGAATAGAGGCATTCATTCTGCATTCAATATGTTACATATCGTATGCACCTGAGGAAGGTCCATCGCAATTCTCGATGCAATTTTAAAAGGTCGGACATAGTACTTTGAGTAAGCCTAGCATGCTTCGTGGTTAACAACATTAAGAAACTGGGCCTCAAGGGACGCCGTAGTGTTGAGGGCTCTATACAGTGGCGTAGCCAGAAATTTCGTTCGGGGGGGGCTCACGTTGCAGGTGGACCTCCTCCTTAAAAGGAAACATTAGGTCGGATGCTCCTATCTAAATACATGTATGAGGAGAATTCGTTTTTCTCGGCAACCACTGCTCCGAATTTGACGAGGTTTGTTGCATTTAAAAGAAAAACTTAAATTCTAGTGACTGCTTGTTTCGAATCTTCGATTTAGGTCGTCAATATTTTATTGAAAAGTGGCAAAAATCAAAAATTTTCAGAAAACGAAACAAGTATACAACTCTGTAAATCAGCAATGATAATTGATATCACAATTCTGTGAATTGCACATAATAGTACATCTACAGCGGACAAAATTGATATGTTACACATGAGTCTCAAAAAAGTAAGTATTATGGAAATATGGCTTTTGCAGAACCCTTGTACATAACATAACCAATTCACGTAAGATAAACATAAGATACACGTAAGATACACGTAAGACGCTTGGTCCACCAAGAACCAGGCGCATACTGCTCGGCATCCTACACCGGCGAGACAAGACTTTCTGGAGAGGTTGCGCTCAAGCGAACGTGGTGCAATCCGCCGAGTCCCCACAGTGATGGCGGCTAGCGACCATTGTTTCTTTTTCTCGTCTGCTAGCTATAAAGCGTCCAAAGCTCTGCCAGGCGAAAATACACTCGGCCAGAGAAAACCGAACGCGCACCGAAGTGCGCCGCGCGCTGGTCGGGGCAACACGAGAAAAACGCGTGCGCTCTGGCTGGCTCTGGCAACGCGCGGGTAGGGGAGCGAGAACAAAAAATAAAATGAAGAGGCTCAATGTGTCCTCGCGATTAAAAGTCAAAGTAGCAAAAACTAAATAAGAACGTAGTTGCCTTGGCTGGCTTTAGTGTCTTCACTGGATGCTTTGGCGCAGGTGAAAAAAAAAAAATGATATTTTTTTATGTGACATGACGGCACGAATGAACCACCACAACGCTTCGTCTCATCGGGCCTCGCTACGGGCTTTGTCAACTTGTCTGATAGCGTGTTGATTTGGCTTGTCTCGTTGTATGGCCCAATGTGCGACTTTGGAAAAGTCAATGCACCTTTGGCGTCAAATATTTAAGGGAGCATTAAACTTACAAAGTTCCGCAATTGAAAATCTAAAGCACACGTTTGGAAATGCCAATGTACCTTTCACAACAGATGTTTATGAGAACTTTATACCCATAAAGTTTCAGAACTGATATCCACGCGCTCCGTAAATTCCATGATAGAGTGTAGATTCCGCGGCCTCCGCGAAATGCCGCGGCGAGCCCGTTCGCCATGAAAACACGCCTGAAACTTTGTGCTCGGATGGGGCTGCTTGCGCTATGTGACTCCCAGTGCATGGGCGTTGCCGCAAAATTCAGCCTGAGTTCGCAATTTTCGCGGTGAAATGGCTCTTCGAGCGTGAAAACGACGCTCTAGACAAAACCCAGAATGATTTCCGGCGCCGGGGGTTGCTTTTGTCGGCGGTGCATGGACAGCACGAAAAAATTTCGGGGGGGGGCTGAAGCCCCATAAGCCCCCCCCCATGGCTACGCCCCTGGCTCTATATATATTTCTTCTGGCCACCCGGTGCTTTTTATCACGCACGCAGGTCTGCATGACTCCGAGTGCGTTTGCCGTTTACAGGGATGTGCTCAAATTGCAACTAGTTCTTTCTTCTTGAAAAATTTGCATATATGTATACGGGACGCTTGCCGCAGCACTCCGCCGAGTGCACATGCACGCCGCCTTTTGAAAAAATTAACGTGCTATATATGATGAAGCGAGGACAGTAAGGCACGTGCAGCTGTTCGAGGCTTATCACATTTGCAGATCTTGTTAGCAATCTACTAGCGAAACATCTGTGAGCTTAACAATTGAAACGAATATGACATGATCAGCCCGGCTCGGTTATCTTTCTGTGTGAGAAACCAAGATCTGTGCATGTCTGGCACAATGGCGATGGAGTACTTTGCGCGTTTTTCCAGAAGCATAAACATGCAGGCTGTGCGTCGAGCACATGTACATACAGTCGATCTTGCCCTGTCTCGTTTTCGTGCTCGGTTTTAGCTACGAACATGTACACCAACTATCCCAGCAGTCCATTTGACTAAAATCAGTGTAATGCTTTGCAGACACGATCGTAACGGGTTATGTGGTGGGGGCAAGTGCCTCCTGCTATATCTGTGACGTTGTAGAGTTCCAGTGTGCTTCAGTGGTTCTTTCGGTGCGTCGTCTGGGTTGGAAACTTCCACCCACCTCATAATTCCCTTAACCGAGAAGATGCCGTCGCGTGGCGACAGCTTCAGACTAATCCGTTTCCCTGCCTCTTTTATCGTCACCTCTTCCACCCCACACAATATCCCTCATACTGTCCCTACTGTGGAGCAAAGTCCACAGTATATCATTGCATCTGGGAGTGCCCGCACCCTCCGGCTACTCCCCTATTCCTTCACCTTCACCTTCCTTCTGTGAAACTGCGCTGACCAGCTTAGACCCGCAAGAGCAGCGACGGCTGTTCCGGCGGGCACGCGGAGGGACGCGAGCGAATGGGGCCCTGAACTAAGAGCTCCACCCTACAAGCAAGTCTCCCCACCTCATAAGAAATAAATGCTTTCTCTCTCCCTCTCTTTCAACGGGTTATCTATGCACCGTACTTAACTGCTTAGGAAAGACGATTTCGAAACGTCAATGTGTTTTGTGGCTTATTTCGGGGACCGATATTCCAAGACAAGTGCTGTATAAGCTCACTACACCTAACAAGCCTTATATATATATATATATATATATATATATATATATATATATATATATATATATATATATATATATATATATATATATATATATATATATATATATATATATATATATATGTGTGTGTGTGTGTGTGTGTTTGTGTGTGTGTGTGTATGCGTAATTCTATTCCGCAATTGAGGTATATGCGCCAGGATTATTAATAATGTAGGTAATTAGTAAAACAGATAAGTAAAGAGAATACTAATGATTATCGAAAATTGTTATATCCGACACTGCTTTATTAATTTCATACAAATTTCATACAGCACAAATTCTTTTGTCTAAAATTACTTTATTTTTTGCTTTTATTGGAGACAGCCTTCGCATAAACACCCCGCGTATGTATCACAGTGCGTCATTTCGTCGTACTCCACCCACCTGCTGCTCGAAGCTACGCAGAGCGTGCAGTTGTGTAAAGGAAGTAAAATGAAGCTAGTGAGCGATGAAGAACAACTTCCTCCGCTTAATCGATGCTTGCGGCAATATTTCTTTCATCTCGCTCCAGCACCTTTCTTAATGCGTCATCAACACCGAACAGATGCGGTTGGCATCTAACAGGCGGAACAAAAATAACCAGTCAAGGGCAAGCGGGAAAATAAGGAAGCGCATAATAACGTGAACCGTGCTGCGGGACGGAGAGACGCCGGCAGGGCTGCCGCAAGCGTGCCGCATTTGTCATTAGCGAGCTGATTGGTAGAGACAGCTATGGGCGCGCCCTCGGCCTCGCGGCCGCGGTGCGTCAAACGCGGTTCATCGACTCCCGATAGCCTCGAATCTCGGCGGCCTGTCAGCCTCCCCCTTCCGCGGCCAGACGTCAACGGCAGCGGCATCGCCGACGAGGATGTTGCTCGACAGCTCGGCGGTGCAGATAGCGCGTTTGTTGTTCCAGAGTTTTAATTCTAGTTTCATTGTTTACTAGGCTCATGTCGTTGCGCCCGACGAAAACACGCTGGTCAGCGACGAGCAACAACCTTGCGCTAGACAAAAGATCGGCCCGCGCCTGTCGTAATCAATGGAGAATAGCACCACTACAGCATAGAATGCTACTGTGTCGTCGTCGTCGTCGTTGTTGTTGTTGTTCATGATGATGATGATGATGATGATGATGACGACGACGACGACGACGACGACGACTGATGGCGAAGCGCCGGTATTTATGACTGTACTTACGTGTCCATGTAAAATGTACGACTCGCCATGGTTGCTTAGAGGCTCTCGTGTCTGCTAAGCACGAGGTCACGGGATCGAATCATGACCAGGGCGGCCGTATTTCGATGTGGGCGAAATGTGAAAACACCCGTGTACTTCGATTTGGTTGCACATTAAAAAACCCCAGGTGGTCGAAATTTCCAGAGTCCCCCACTACGGCGTGCCTCATAATCAGAAAGTGGTTTTGGCACGTAAAACCCCACAATTTAATTTTTTTTATTTAATATGTGCGTTCGTGTACGTACGTACGTGTACGGAGAGCAGACGTGCGTCTGCTCGTGCGAGCGTGTGCATTCGCTGTCTGGGACAGGCTGGAATGCGTTCTTACATTTCTTGCTCACAAACGGACGCTAATTTAGAGAGGCTGAAATAAAAAATCTTTTATGCTGGCGTCATCGCGCTGCCCAAACACTATACAGCCGATGAAACGATGGCCAATGTGCCAACCAGCCAATGAAAGATCTTGTACGTTCGGAACATGAACGAGCTGGCAAGGGCTTATCAGTACGAAGAGCCAAACATTAATCGCTCTCCACGATGTGCGCACCGCGATAGGCGTCTGGTGTAGGCCTACGATTCGCGAAGCGCAAAACGTACAACCGCACTGGCGTATCTCTACTATATAAGCAGAGAGCCAGTCACACTGATGCCGTTTTAAGAAAAAGCCGTTGTCTTAACAACCCTAACGCGCTGGTGCATTGGAACACAAACCACGCACCTCCGCCGCAACAGTGACTAATGCGGTGCAGTCACCCTTCTTCACATCGACCCCATAGCTGCCGTCCACGAAGGGGGATGCCCAGAAGTTATCGATTTCAGGCCGACGAGCTTATTATTTCCCGCTATTGTCTCCGCCACGTCCGCGCACGCTCTTCCTCTTTGTGTTGCTATCAGGGGAGCATGAAGATAAACGCTTGGTCACCGCCCAGCTCCCTGGCTCATCGTGCCCGTGGCGGGCCCCGCGTTATGACACAAACACACGCACGCACACGCACACGCACAAACACACACACACACACTCACACGCACAAACACACACACACACACACACACTTAATTTCATACATGCAGTAAATAGAAAGAACAAGCGTTCGTGAATGCCAGAGTCTCTTTGCAAGCTGGATTCATATTTATATGCCTGTCGGTACTCACGGTCAGCTCGTATACATACCGTGCAGAATCCAGCCGAATTCCACTTTCTGTACACGCACGGCCACACAGGTTCGCGGGGGACGTCGCGAAGGCAGAGATGCCATATCTCGTGCGTGGTCTCACCCCACATTCTATATCTGGTCGACCCTGCGCAAAAGGCATTGTTTATTCTCCCTCACCCCATCCGCCAAGAGTGCGGAGCATATCTGAGCACCACCACTTGTCCTCGAAGAGAATTTCTGGCTACGGTATACGGCCACTGCACAGCCGGGCACAAATGTATGCGCCCGCGTACAAAATAACATCATGAGCAGTGACTGCCTGGTTGGCCGGCTAGCCGTGCGCCGCTATACGTCGGCATCACTCTCAATCAAGCGTGACGGGAACCCAGTGGTCATATGGTCGTTTCTTCTCCCTCCGAGCCAGCCCCGAGCTTGCGCCATCGTGGCCTTTCATACCGATCCCTATATGACGCTTATTTTGGCGTCCGGCTAAAAACAGGGCCGGATACCCTCGTCGCAGGCGCACATAAATCTCGAGTATGTATACGGCAAGCACAACCAGAGAGTGCCATAGCGGCGTGCGCTGCGCTTGTGGGCCAATACAAAGGAACGAGCCGAAAACGGACGGCGCTGTTGTTGACTGCGGTGCACTGGGCACGGGTATCGTGTTGCAGCCACCCGGCGTGCGAGACCACCGCGCGCTGCAATGGTGGGCACCTCGCACTGGCCGAGAACGCCCTTCAAAAAGGAAATATGGGCTCCGTTTATTGAGCGTCCTCTTCCGAGTCTCAGTCGAGAAGTCAGGTTGCGGCCCCGAAATGAGTGCGCGCTGAGACGCGTACATGCGAGGGAAAAGGGACTATGTTCTATAGTTATTCGTTCACCGGCGCTTGCGTAACTCTGTAATTCGATTCGAAGCGCCAGCAGGCATGTATTGAAGCCCCACCTGGAGCGATTGCCCACACCCGTGAACGTCGGTGTTTCTTTCTCTCCAGCAAGCACTTTTCTTCTCTCCATCTTTTTTCTTGTTTTCGTTTTGCGTGCTCTTTTGTTAGACATATGTCAAATATATAAAGTGCTGTCGAACGAATGCCATGACGTACTGAGCTGAAAATGTCCGCTCCTGGTTGCAACCTTTCGGTCTGCCTCTCTTCAGAAATGTGGTTTTACCGTTTTTGGGTGGACTAAAGGCATCGATATTTGTTTGGTTGCAGCCGGCTGCCAAACTAAACAACGTGCTGCTTTGTCAATCTGAATACTGAAACGAAAGCTGTTTGACTGGGTACTCGTCACTCCTGCGCAATATATCTTCATTCGTTTCTTTTTCTAATTTATTCCTCACCTGCTGTATCGTACACGTCGACTAATATCATTTGAAGGATTTTGGCGCATGGAAGAAAGTGATGTCTACATATTTTATCAGATTTAGCACGATGTTATAGAGAGCCATATAGCAGACCTGCGTGTTGGACCGGTGTACTCTGTAACAATTCCTTTCACTCAATTCCCAGACTGCTTTCTTATCATACCCTGCTTATGACCGGTCGTGACGCTTTTGAGTTGTCATGAGTATTGTCTATCTCTGTACTGTTCATGCTATAAGTGTTTTCTAATTGATGTCTGTTTTCCTGTGTAATGTTGCTATATGTAATATATTGGCATAAAGGTTTTAAACAGAAACAAGGTGCCTCAGAAAAGCTGGCCAACGTTTCGATAGGAGGACCTATCTTCGTCAAAGGCGGCCTCGTCATCATCGGCATGTTAGCTTTAAAGGGTTAGTAAAGTGACGTCACGTGTGGTTGTCGGCGGCGGCTGGTCGTAAAGGGAGAGGCTTCCAAGAGAATGAGCGCTGTCGCCTGACGACTGTGAGCGTGATTTCTAAGACGAGGGGACAAGAGCGGGAGAGTGGGAAGGTAGGGAGAAAAGAAAAGAAAGAAAATGAGAAAAAAAAGAGACACCAGGAAGGAAAAAAGAACAAGAAAAAAAAAGGAGGGCATGGGAGGGTGTTGGGGAAGCGAGAGGTTAGGGAGCACTCAGGGGTGTCGTTGGCGGCATGTTTTTGTGGCTTTAGAAGAGCCGGTCAGGCGGTCAGCGCGCGAGTAACAAAAAAGGCCCAAAAAGACATCAGTTGGAAGAATGACCTCAGTAGCGCAGCAGCAATGCGTCGGGTAATTTTGAAGGAGTTAAGATGGCGACAAGGAGTCTGGGGTGCAATGCATGGGGTAACTGGAAGGCAGCGGCATCGTCTTTCAAGGTACGTTAACCCCAGTAGCTCAACGTAGGTGTCGTTACGACGGTATACAAAAATGGCCCTGTGTGGCTGAGGCGTCGAAAAAGATATCCTGGCGTCTGGAACTTTGGAATGTGTTGGTGAGGGTGTTTCAAAAAAATATATAATAAAAAACAGACAAAAAAAGGGGGAGGGGGGAACCGAAACCGGGATAACAAATAGGACGGTGACATGAGTAGAAGCGGGCGCAGGTAGGTGTACATGGGAAAAGGGGTCGTACAGTTGATATAAACGAAAAACATGACAGCGTATATTAAATTGAGTAGCAGGCAGGAAAAAATGGAAATGGAGGAATAGGTCAGGTTAAGAATTAAGGTTAGCTGGTGGCACAATGAGTTTTGTGCCTTGGTTGATGATATGATACTTTCAGATTTAAGTTACCGCTTTTAAATATTCTAAGTTGTCACATGCCAAATTAATTCCCGTCGGGTGTAGGCATTTAAACTTGCGTATGGGGTATGATTCCGTATATTTCCTCTCGCGAGTTGAATGAAAATTTGTTTGTAGTATATAGAGCCTTGCTTTATCGAATATATGATCATGTTCATTGAAGTGGCTCGCTACTGCTTTAAGTAAATTGTGTTTTGTATCTGCGCGGTGACCATTGAGTCTTGTTTGAATTTGTTGTACAGTCTCACCTATATATTGTTTGCTACAAGCGGCACATTGTAGACAGTAGACTACGTTGCTTGATGTGCAGATGAAACTCGAAGTTACCTTGCGTGAGTAATTCGATGCTGTACTTTTTACTGTAATAGTAGATTGAATAGGCTTGCATGTATAGCACCTAGGGCGGCCACAGGGATCGGTTCCCTACTTTGTCCTTGTCCTTAGTTTAACGTGCACAAGAATATCTTTAAAATTAGTGTTGCGTCTGTAGGCTGCTCTGTGTGGGTCGGGAAAAATATTATTACTGGTGAGAATTGGGTATTATTTACTGAGGATATTGTTCATGTTTGGGAGCGCGTTTGAGAATTTAGTAGTAAGAAGAGGCGTTGTTGTTCTTGAGGCTCTAGGACGGGGCTTGGTGACCGCGGCTCGATCAAGTTTTGTTGCATTGGTGTAGGATTTTCGAAGGGCACTGTTTGAGTGGTTCCTGTTTGATAAGGTTTTTTTTTTTTTTTTTTTTTTTAGGGTGATCGAGTCCATCTATGTAGTCTTGGTTTTCAACGCAAATGCGACATAGTCGTGTGGCTTGGCCTTTAAAAATGCCTTGTTTGCAATATCTGGGATGGTGGCTCGTATATTCTAGGTGCTGTTGTTTGTCGAAAGGTTTCCTATACAGCGTTGTCTTTACTGCCACATTGCCAATGTATATTGTTGTGTCCAGAAAGTGTATGCGCTCCGTTGAAGATTCTGATGTGAATTTTATTGTTGGGTGAAAAGAATTTAGAAATACTACATATTTATCTAGACTGTCTTGACCATGTCGTCATATTATGAAGATGTCGTCTATGTATCGTAAGTATGTGTGGGGCTTGTCAGTGCAACGCGATAGGAAATATGTTTCTAGAATCCCCATAAATATGTTCGCGTAGGTTGGTGCAAAAGGCGTACCTATGCTTGCCCCATGTATTTGTAGGTTGTAACTCTCCTCAAATTCGAAGTAATGTGTTAGAACTAATTCAAGGAGAGACAAGTAGACTTCAATAGAGTGTTGTGCATTGTGTTTATACAGCGTTTGTTTTATCGAAGATAAACCATCGGTGATTGGAATGTTGGTGCTTCATCAACCCACTCCCATGCCCTTCTTTTTTCCTTTCTTGTGCTTTCTTTCCCTTCTTGTGTCTTTTTCTTTTCTCCTTTCGTGTCTTTTCTTTTATCCCCGCCTTCCCACTCTCCCGCTCTTGTCCCCTCGTCTTAGGAATCCCGCTCACAGACGTCAGGCGACAGCGCTCATTCTCTTGGAAGTCTCTCCATTTACAACCAGCCGCCACCAACAACAACCGCACGTGACGTCACTCTACTAACTTTTTAAAACTAACATGCCGAGGATGACGAGGCCGCCTTTGACGAAGATAGGTCCTCCTATCGAAACGTTGGCCACCCTTTCTGACGCACCTTATCCCTGTTTATAACCTTTATACCACAGTGTGCTATTCCATCTGCCAGCCCCTTTCTTGATTTTGGATTTATATGTTATATTTGTACGCTCTGTTATATATCTGGTAATTCATAATGGTATTGTGCATATTGCGCCTAGTTTCCCTTGATTCTTCTTACATTGAAGCCTTACATCAGAAGTATGCACAACTTGCATTTGTATTTTGCTGCAAGCTGTCATTTAATGGCACGTTCGCCTGGGGGTAAAGGCCCAGGGAGGCGGGGGAAAGGCCGGCGAGGGAGATCTTCCGCATCATCTATGCTGCACACTTATATCCGAACTAAATTCAGCGTTTACATTGACACCAACTTTGGAAAGAATGTGGCAACGAAACCAGACGCATGGCCTCACACCGCCCTCCCCCGCCCCAACACAGACAGACATGTGCACAAATTCTGGTAAGTCTTGCAATCTGTCCTTAATTACCCCAAAACTCACTTAAGTAGACCCACTCGTTGGAACTACATCTGACTATTCCACTGCATATGCTAAGTTGCCCATACAGCGAAGCTGTTAGCCTCTCGTGGGTCGGGCTTTTTCGTATCCACGTCCATGGACAAGAATGTGGACCGATCCTGGAGGTAGTGCAATACCGGGCCGACCCGCGGCGAAGGTAACGCGGCTTCAAGCATTCACCAAAGTGAAGCGAAAAGTGCATATATTCGTTCGAATCGCGCATACGACATATAGAATTTGTTTCAATAAAGAACCAGAACAAGACAAGCATCCGAGACACATAATTGATAAGGCGTTCTTGATAACAATGCAAAGTACGTATCGCTCACCGCATACGTTTCCCGGTGAATATTGCTGTTGCGAAAGCTGAAGCGGCGACGGCAGCTTGCGACGTGAGGAGTGACGTCACGTACCGTTCGTATAAAGAACCAGCCTAGCAATTGATTTCATTGTTGCTGCAGCACGGCTATGGTTAGGCAACACATACTTAGGACTCCCGAGGAGCAGCGTGAACACGAGGAGCGGCAAAAAGGAAACGGCAATACGACCAGCGGCGGTGTGCTGTCAAAATTACCATTACTCCCATTGCTACCATTACTCTATAGTAATAAAGTATTGCATACCTCCCTCAGCAGTTGTAGCGGTGATTTTCAACAGCTTCACTGGACAACCACTTTGGCAGGGCCAGGATGGACAGTCAATTTTTATTGATTGATTGATTGATTGATTGATTGATTGATTGATTGATTGATTGATTGATTGATTGATTGATTGATTGATTGATTGATTGATTGATTGATTGATTGATTGATTGATTGATTGATTGATCTTTAACGCACCAAAGCAACACTGGGGACTATGAGAGACGTCGTAGTAAACTGCTCCGGATTGATTACGGCCACATGGGGTTTTTTAACGTGCACCTAAATCCAAGTGCACGAGAGTTCTTGCATTCCGCCTCCATCGAAATGGTATTTCCGCGGCCGGGTACCGAACCCGCGGCCTTGCCGTCAGCAGTAGAACGTCACAGCCACTGGGTCACCGCAGCAAGGGCCCACAAAGCCTACGTTAAAAAAAGAAAAGAATTACGCTGAGTTTATGTCTCTCTCTCTCTCTCTCTCTCTCTCTCTCTCTCTCTATCTATCTATCTATCTATCTATCTATCTATCTATCTATCTATCTATCTATCTATCTATCTCTCTCTCTCTCTCTCTCTTCCATTACTTTTTCTTCTTTTTTTAAGGGAGCTTCATGCATTGCCTAAAAACCGTCGGGGGCGACAACTTTGGCGCCAGACTAACGGCTATAGCAGCTCATCCAGAAAGTTAGACACGTGCGCCTTTGATTAAACTTGTGAACTTGGATCCGTCCGTTAAAGCTCGACGGTATATTGCCAACGCGGCCGAGTTAGAGACAAAGCCCTTCTCCGCCAGAGCAGACACTGAATGGCCTCTTTCAACTCGGCTGTACACCTCGCCTATACGCATTTCTCAAATCCGGCGCAGTTGGCGGGCCCACAGGTCTGGTGTGCTCACGGGCAGTCGGATACAGAGCTGAATGCTGTTTAGCCTGATTCTATAAATCCGTACAGTGCTGCAAAAACTGAGGGCGGTACACTCACGAGTATGGACACTCATCACTCGGTTTTTGAGGGAATATAGGGAATGCCACAGACTTCCCTGCGCATATATCTGTGGCACGGAAGCTTTTGTCTCCACGGAAACCGTACCTGAACGAGATCACGAACATTTAAAGTTCCTAAGTACTTAGGTGTTGCGCGAGTACTTAGGCGCGTCTCTTAAACCTAGGCTTCTGTGTTTCTAAGAGCTGTATAAGAAAACGTTAACAATGGAGAGACAGCGTGCGACAAGATTCGAAATACTGACTTTCATTCATAACTGCAGCGGTCTGTTTTATAAACGCGATACAACCACGCAATACTAAGAAAAGGAACCGGCATCAATTCCCACTATACCCACGCACTTCTCTGTTACCCAACAACACTACGGATTTACTGCCTGGCCAACAACCCATATACTAGATACCTAAATATGCTGCCGGCAGCAGACGCAGCCCCCATTTCTACTCCAAACAATATATAGCGTGCTTATTAAGGTTGCTGATATAGAAGTAAAAAATGGTGTGCTGACGAAGATCTCTGCACAGTGCATGACGTGCTCTCCCAATCTATTGTATTTTGCGGAACGCCCACTTGTTTGTTTAACAAGCGCCTTAGAGCTACGTAGCGTGCCCGTATAGAATGTTCTGCCATTTTGTTCAATGCTCACCTTGATAGAGGGGCGGGCTTGCTGCAATCGTTAAGTGCTGCCTCGCGTGTTACAATGGCAACTTCTTTTCTTTTTCTTTTTGTAACCATTGTTATTCTCTTTCATTCGATTGCTGCTCGTTCTTACAGAATAAACAACCTCAAGTTTGTCGGTAGTTCACCTTCCTGCCCCTTTCGTTTCTGTTTTTGTGCATTTATTTCTCTCTCACTCTCTCTCTGCCTACTTATGTCGCCAATTCTGGGTTCAATATTTTGTATAAAGCCCGAAAGAAGGAATTTTAACAGCCAATTTTCCTGTTTTCCTGACTGTTCCGCGCCTCTCGCATCCACGACCATTTCGAGTTGCTCGCATTTGTACCCAGCAGTCGTAATGCTGCACAGAATTTGCGGTCATTGGCGTAACCAACGCCAGGAAACCCCGGGCCCGAGCAAGGCCTTCAAAATGAGGCTTCCGTATACGCGGTCCTTTCATTGTGTTTCTGCGTGCCAGCTGCGCTTGTATAGGAGGATGAAAACGCTAATTACACCGATACACACTTGGGTTCCTAACTGCATAATTGCAGGCGCTGGCTTGCTCAAAATTAGAGAGCGCTTTGTTGAGCTGCACAAAAGCGCTTTTAGAACGGCGGGTGAAATTTATCGTGGAACCTGCCTTTAGAGACGCTTCAGAAAGGGTTTTTTGTTTCCTCTGCGTGTTGTTTATGGTTGCGTGAACACGGGGAGCGTATTAACATTGTCCTGAAGTATGCGTTCTATACTCGCGGACAACTTTCTGTGGCTATATATGAAGGGAAAGCTACGGGCGCCTGGCTGCTGCCCATGTGCTACCGCGCCAAGCAGTCCGGCAGCGTTTCACAGTGCTTTCGGTTGCTCGGAAGAGCGTTGAATCGACTCAGCTTCCACGTGCGACGGTATCGCGTTTCCACAGACGCGGAAAGCAAAAGCCGCAATATACGTACAATCAGTGGTGTGTTCTATCTAATTTAACTGTTGCTAATAAGATATTTATGTTTTGTCTTCCCAATCCTAAACACACATGGATTAGAACACGGGACTCCTTTCAGAAGCGCTCTCACTTGTGCGCGCTTTGCCTCCGCAGCTTTCCCTTCATAGCCACAGAAAGTCCGCGAGTATGGGGTATTTGCTAAGAACTCCCGGAGAACCATTTTATAAGTTTCCTCATTTCGTTTTTTATACGATTCCTCACACTCTTCTGGTACATATTTTTCTTATAGCGTTGTCTGTCTACATCGCATTTTTTTTTTCGCGTTCCACCCATGTACCAAGCTCAAGTTTCTTTTTATGTATTTTTCTTTTTTTTTTTTGCGCGCGCCTATAAGATAGTGGTCACTCCGAAGCTGCGTTTGCACCGGAGGCATTCAGCATCACTGCGCTCAATGCGCCCGGTGCCAATAGCGCACTGAAAAAGGACACTTAAAGGGCCCCTCACCAGGCCACATAGCAAATTTTGGTTATACGTTGGACGTCGTTACGTGTCCTCTAGGGAGCATTCTGCCGCAAGACTTTTTCAATTTGGTTGGTTAATAGACGAGATAGAAATATTTCACTGCCGCGAACACATGCATGATTTTAGCAGGCGAGCGTCTATGCCAACAGAGACACTCTCCCCACTTACCCATCTAGCCTCCGCAAGCGAAATTCCTTGCCTGCGTTCTCCCACGGTGGAGTTAAAGATCGCGTGACGCATACATCACGGGCCCCGACATTATATTTTACAGCGAAGCTGTCTACGGCTGGGATCTGGAAAAGAATGTGTCGAGATGATGACAAAAATAAATCATCGTGTTGGCCGATCCTGGTGATAGTGCAGAAAGAATCCAAGCTCAACGGCACATATCCCTGTGGGCTCGGGGACCTGTAACGCGCCCTTGAAGCATACCATTGTCATACGTGGGAACCAAAGAGGGCACAAGAGTAAGAACAGACATTTTTGAAAAAAATGTTGTGTACAACTTTTTCAAAAATGATGGATGGATGGATACAACTTTATTGAAAGTCCGGCAAGGTTCAACGCGACCCGGTCTTAGGTCTCCCACGGGGGAACGTCAATGCCCTGTCTCAACGCCGCCTCACGGGCTTGCTGGACTACCCGACGTCTGGATGCTGAAGTCTGAGCTGCGCAAAGCGGTGGCCCACCTCGACGACAGGGTCTCCGGAGTAACTGCCATCCTTCCTTTACTCCTAAGTCCATCCCTTACTCTTAAGTCTCCCCAGTTCAATAGGTTGAATACTTCTCCCAAGCACGCAGTGAATAGCATTGGAGAGATTGTGTCTCCTTGTCTGACCCCTTTCTTTATAGGTATCTTTCTACTTTTCTTGTGTAGAATTAAGGTAGCTGTGGAATCACTGTAGATATTTTCGAAGATATTTACGTAAGCGTCCTGTACTCATTGGTTACGTAATGCCTCTATGACTTCTGGTATCTCTATTGAAGCAAATGCCCTTTCGTAATCTACGAAAGCCATGTAGAGAGGCTGATTGTACTCTGCACATTTCTCAATTACCTGATTGATGACATGGATGTGATCCATTGTAGAGTATCCCTTCATGAAACCTGCCTGCTCCCGTGGTTGATTAAAGTCCAGTGTTCCCTTTATTCTATTGGAGATTATATTGGTGAATATTTTATATAATACTGGGAGTAAGCACATGGGCCTATAATTTTTCAAATTCTTTAACGTCTCCCTTTTTGTGGATTAGTATAATGTTGGCATTCTTGCAGTTCTCTGGGACCCCTGAAGTTAATAGATAGTTCGTATAAAGGGCCGCTAGTTTTTTAAGCATTATCTCTTCGTCTTTCATTAAATCACCTGGTAGTCCATCTTCTCCTGCCGCTTTTCCCCGTTTCATGTCTTGCAAGGCCCTTCTAACTTCATTGCTAGTTATAGAAGGAGCCTCTGTAACATCTTCCTTACTACTTCTACTTTAGTGTGCCTTCAACGTTTACGACCCGCATGCCGCTAATTTCTCCTGGAAGCGCAACACGCACCAAATCATCAGTAGTTCACGTCCCAGCCTCACTAACGCAGGCCGAACAAAAGTATCACTTACTTCGCGTTTTCTCGTGGTTCTGTTTGATTGACCCACAACAGCTACAGGTGTTATTGTGGAGACCGTATAAGCGAGAGGGTAAGAGGATAGAAAGGGACAAAATGGGGGACCCATCAACAAGAGAGAGCGTATCAGCTGTTTTGTAATCCGCAGTGAAGAAGTGTTGTGGAAGTTCCCGCATCAGCAGGTACAGGATACTCAAGAGCACAAAGAGTAATACACTGGCTCTCGTAAGAACAAAAGCTGCTCGGGAGAGTACAACATTGAATCGCCGGGTTCTCGACGAAAAGCCTATCCATGCTAAAAAACAGCCGTCGCACACAGACACAACCGCTGTTTGTCGCCCTATATATACGATCAATTACACGGCAGTTTCGAGGCGATGAGTGAGTCACGGGAACGGAAGAAAAGATGTCGGCGCAGCACCGCGAAAGGAAACGCTTCATCGATCCCGACGAGTTCGCCGACTCCTATAAGCGCCTCCTCCTTATTATCGTTACACTTTCTTTCTCTTTAATTTAAATATACTCGCAGATTCTCTCGGGAGTGTTTTATGCTGTATATAAGAAGCCCTCGATCATTTCCGCGCAAGCGGCAAGAAATTGCCGAAGACAGCCAAGAGGTAAAACGTGGAAGAGTGCGAGACAGCGCCGGCCGCGCCGCAACTTTGGCCCACGGACCACCAGCTGCGTGTGCTCCGAGAGTTTGAAAATCGTATTTAGACTAATCGATGCACTTCCGAGAGCTCGCCGCGCACTCAGCTCGTCTCTCTTCCTTGCTATACTTTGTGCTCTTTCACTCACTCTTGCAGGCCTGCGCCGTTTTTCAAACGCTGATGAAAAACGGGTATACGACTTCCTTCTCGTGTTTCTTTTTTTTTTAATGTTTATTTATTTAATATTTCTCTTTCTTCGCTCGTACTCCCCGAAAAAACACGCTCAGCTCTCTCGTCTCGGCATCGCCGCATTCCGGTAGCGAGTCGCTTTTCCCCGTTCTTTTGGGGAACAAGCCTCCTTATCCTCATTAATAATGTCGGATTAGGTTTCCGCTCGGCTTTTCGCTACACGCTGCGGAAAAGGGGGAGGGTTCGATAAATTATGGCCTTTGCGAGAGCGAGGACGTGGGGAAGCTCTAGGAGGAAATGCCTTTAAATGGCTTTCGTCCGTCAGACAGTAAAGAGGAAGAAAGAGGGACTGCAACTTTAATAATAGAAGGAGACGATAAGTAAAATAAAAAAGAAAGAAAAAGGAGTGGTCAACCACGTTAACGAAGTGCACGAAGGAACAGCGGCGTGTCAAAGAAACAAAATGACTACTAATAAAGTTTTGTCGGGGTGCAGTACACACAGTGCTGCGGTTGTGTGGTTCATCCTTTAGAAAGTTAACTTTTGGTCCGTCTTGCTACGTGCCACGGAGACACAATTCCCTTAATGTTGTCTGTTTCGCATCGAAGGAAAAGGCAGTAGCCCTCACCGATAAATACTTCCGTTAAATAAGATATTAGAGTGGAGTCGGAGGTACGTGTGTGGGCGGACGTAGGAGGAAGGTGAAGGACGGGGACAGGGGGGGGGGGGGGGGGGGGGGGGGCACATGTCACCCTGTATCGTCAACCAGGCAACTCTGTGGTGGCCAACTGACTGCTTCCGAGACTTGTACAGTTTACAGAAAAAAGAAACCGATTGCAATTACAACTACCTTTCACGAAAATGTAACTGATTGCAGTTACCTATTATTGACCTACGAAAACAATTCATCAGTTACTAAAAATTAATCGATTACTTTAACATTAATTTCAGCTATACATTTATTAACAGTGCACAAATAAACTAAATAGAACGAGCTGGCCTGGCTCTTTCTGTGCGACCTCTGCAACCCTTAATTCACATGTTATTCACCTTCTCAAAATTTTCTTCAGTTATCTTCCCTCTTTTTCTTGTGACGATATCTGTCAGCAAAACTTAAAGCTCACTCAACGTGCTCGCTGAAGAGGAGGGCTGTGGTATAACGTTGTATCACGCTCACAAGACTGTTACTCAATATGCCGCGATAATCGGGACTGGGTCCTCTATGCGCTTCATTGTTGCTGGGGCTAGGGGAAGGCGCTTCCGATAGGTAAGACCGATAGGTAAGTGGAAAGTTGAGAAAAAAGAAGGAACGACCAAATATGGGCAATTCACTCGCATAAACCTTTGATGTATCCATCCATATCGAGCCATGGAAGCGCCGTTTAAGTTTGCCGGCCAATATATGGCGGACTTTCAGTGGTTAGCCATTTGCACTCAAACGATTAATTGTAAAGGACGCCATCAAACTTTCATGCTCATCGAAAAGGTAGTCAAGTATGTAATGTAATTTAATATAAAGCTGCATATATTCAGCCTTAAAAGTACAGTACTCTTCGTCTATTACAATCACAGTAATAGGTGTACGTAAGTCACGTTAATATCGAACAGGTAGAAAGATGCGCTTAACGGTCAAAGACTTTTGTCCATGTCAGAGAAGTCATGCACTGCACTAAGCGAAAAAGCATTGAGCAGCAGCCCTTGCCGACTACGCACTTGCCACTCAAAAGCGCTTCCAGAAGAGAGAAATCAAATTATTGCAAGAAAAAAGCTCATATAGGTCGGACTTCCAAGAGAGATATGCAATTCTTAAAGCCGTGTTCAGGTGATCGAGGCATAGTTGCAGCATTGCTGATTGCCGGAAGGAAGTAACCTATGGACAAGTTTTTATCCAACTGAATGCTGTAGTCCTTGCTGAATTTAAGTGCGCAAAGCTGCGTCGTTGTTATAACTTGTTTCGTCAAATATGTAACTGGTTACATGTAAGTGGTTACTGAAAAAAGTAATTGAATTACAGTAAGCGTTGGCAAAATAATCGGTAAACTACAAAATTGCGAAAAACATAACTGATTACAAGTAACTAATTACAGGCAATTCGTTAAGCACAAGTCTGCTGCTTCCCCACCCTTTGTGGTAGTACTTGAATATTATCCCGTCAAGTCGCATTGTGTCGCAAGGAGCCCCAAGTAGTAGTAATATATATATATATATATATATATATATTGTGACGACGAAGATCGGCAGGCTAAAAAGCCCCGTTGCCATCGCGTGGCTCATAGTTCGTTCACTGGCTGCGCCCTAGCTGCTGCTATCGCGTTGGTCGCTGCTTCTCTAGGACCCGAATAAACCCCCTTTACAATTGGTGGAGCTGCTGGGTACAACAGGAATTCTGGAACTTCGCAACCGGACACTGCAGCCTGTCTTCATTATGCCGGAAGAAGGACCACCGCAACCACAACCCGCTGCCCCGGTGACTACCGTGGTCTGCCCCGGCCCGTTGCGTCAACGCGACCCACCCATCTTCCGCGGTACCGAAGTCCATGACGTAGAAGACTGGCTCGCTGACTACGACCGGGTGAGCATCCACAACCACTGGGACGACACCAAAAAACTGAATTACGTATCGTTTTATTTCAGAGGTGTCGCCAGCGTGTAGCACTGCAACCATGAACGTGATCTGACGACGTGGACAGCCTTCAAAACTAACGTGACGGAGGTATTCGGACGCCCCGCCGTTCGCAAGCTTCGCGCCGAGCAACGTTTGCGCAGTCGTGCGCAACAGTGAGGGGAGACATTTATTAGTTATATAGAAGATGTTGTCGACCTCTGCAACCGCGTCGACGTCACAATGGCTGATGCCGAGAAGATCCGCCATATCTTAAAAGGCATTGAAGACGACGCCTTCCAGATGCTGTTGGCGAAAAATCCGGCGACAGTCTCTGAACTCGTCAGTCTCTGCCAAAGCTTCGACGAACTCCGCAAACAACGCATAGCCACCCGCCAGTCTCCTCCTCAGGCGACTTCAATGTCGAGCTTGGCTGTTTCCCCGGATAACACGTCGCTGCTGCTGCAGATCAAGGAGTTCGTCCGTGAAGAGGTGGCTCGTCAGCTTTCTTTGATTCCCCTTACACACGGCAAGTCGAATTCTCCGTTGGCGCCCGCTCTCCAATCTGTCATCAAGGAGCAGTTAGCCGACCACATTCCACCTTCTCTCCAGCAGGCTCCGGTTGCCGCTCCCCTGACGTACGCCGAAGTCGCTTCGAGGCCTGCACCACAGACCTACGGTCCCCTTCGCCCGCCTTTGCGCCCGCCCGTATCCGCTCCAGTCCGGCCACTGGTGCAGTATGCACGGCCACAAGATCATTGGCGCACGGAAGACAATCGTCCGATTTGTTTTTATTGTGACCGTGCTGGACACGTAGCACGTCACTGTCGCCTGCTTACTCCAAACGTCCCAAACAATGTGCGTCCATATGCGTCACGTTTCCAACAACGCCGCAACTATTCTGACACCTTTGAATCTCCTGCCGTCGAGACCGCATTCTCCGCTCGCCGTTCACCTTCTCCTCGCCGCCGCTCCCTTTCCCCCATGCACCGTCGGCGGAGCCCTCTGCACCAAGAAAACTAAAAATCGCAGTTCTGGAGGCGAGAACTGCGGTGTCTGTGAAATGTATAAGGCCTCACACTTCCCCGAAAAACGTTATTGAAGTCGCAATAGAAGGAACATTGACGCTAGCATTTGTCGACACCGGCGCTGCACTTTCAGCGATAGATGCCCGTATTTGCCGCAAGATAGAAAAAGTGACGACGCCGCTTTCTGGAGTGTCCCTTCGGACTGCCAACGCGCAGCACGTCGAGCCATCCGGCGCCTGCACCGCTCGTGTCGTCATTCAGGACGTCCTCCATATCATAGAATTCATCGTGTTGCCATCTTGTTCACACGACGTCATATTAGGTTGGGACTTTCTCTCTACACATCATGCGATCATTGACTGTGCCCGCGCCGAAATCGAGCTGTTTCAGTTTTCGGGCGATATTATCACTGACCAGAGGGACCCTTGTCACAAAATCACCGTTTCTGAAGACACCGTTATACCTGCCTGGTCTTCCGCCCTTGTCAGTATCTCTTGTGACTCTGTAGGTGCCGGAACAGCACTCTTCGCTCCGTCTGAACTTTTCGTTCGCCGCCGTTCACTACCACTGCCGTTCGCCGTCCTCGAGTTCAAAACTGGCGCCTCTCTGATGTGCGTGTCAAACCCATCGGCCGAACCAATTACTTTACGCCGCCGTGAAAGCCTTGGCAGAGCAGAACCCCTGGCCTCATCTTCAATATTTGACACGACGGACGACTCCACTTATCTTGCCGCTCTCGAGGCATCGCCTCCTCAGTCACTGCCGCGTTCTTTTACGCCAGCTATTGCCAGTGACCTTACGTCGACGCAGCGCGATGAAGTTCTTCACTTGCTCGAAGGCTTCTCTTCTTCCTTTGACTGCCAAGCAACATCCCTCGGCCGCACAACGACTGTCTCGCACACCATCGACACTGGGAGCCATGCGCCTATTCGGCAGCGTCCCTATCGGCGACCAAAAGACGTGTTATCAATGACCAGGTGAACGATATGCTGAAACGCGGTGTCATCCAGCCTTCTAGTAGTACCTGGGCATCACCAGTCGTCCTAGTTAAAAAAAAAAGACGGCACCATACGATTTTGCGTGGATTATCGAAGGCTTAACAAGGTTACCCGAAAGGATGTATATACCCGTTGCCACGTATCGACGACGCCCCTGACTGTTTGCAAGGTGCGGAGTTTTTTTCCTCCTTAGATCTCCGCTCTGGCTACTGGCATGTGCCCATGGCTGACGCTGACTGTTCTAAAACTGCGTTTGTAACACCAGACGGCTTGTATGAATTCACTGTAATGCCGTTCGGTCTGTGCAACGCGCCCGCCACTTTTGAACGCATGATGGACGGCATCCTGCGCGGCCTGAAGTGACACACTTGTCTCTGCTACCTCGACGACGTTGTAGTCTTTCCCCCTGATTTTCCGACCCATCTTCGCCGTTTACATCAAGTTTTGACCTGTCTCCGGAATGCTGGGCTCCAACTTAACTTAAAGAAGTGCCTATTTGCAGCTCGAAAATTGACTATATTAGGCCATGTTGTCTCCAAAGAAGGCATCCTTTCTGATCCTGCTAAACTTCGCGCCGTATTCGAATTCCCGAAGCCCACTAACTTAAAAGCATTACGCAGCTTCATTGGCCTATACTCCTATTTTCGACGTTTCGTTCGCAATTTCGCTACTGTGATCGCACCACTAAACCAACTCCTACAAGGCGACAATGAACTTTCTGCTTGGTCGGAAGCCTCCCATGATGCCTTTACGACTCTTCACCGCCTACTCACGTCTCCGCCGATCATGCGCCATTTTGATCCAAGCGCACCTACAGAACTTCACACTGACGCCAGTGGTGTCGGCCTTGGTGCCGTGCTCGCACAGCGTCAGAACCATAATGCCGAGTACGTGGTCGCTTATGCCAGTCGTACACTCACAAAAACTGAGGCCAATTACTCAGTAACAGAAAAAGAGTGCCTGGCTATCGTATGGGCTCTTCAAAAATTTCGCCCATATTTCTATGGTCGACCCTTTGACGTGGTGACGGATCATCACGCTCTTTGCTGGTTGTCTAACCTCAAAGACCCGTCGGGCCGCCTCGCTCGGTGGGCCCTCCGAATTCAGGACTATTATATGCGTGTCATCTATCGCTCTGGACGCAGACACTCTGACGCCGATGCCCTCTCGCGCTTCCCAGTAACTTCCGACAGCAGTACTTCTACCTACAGACCTGATATGTCACCGCTTGACATCCTGGACATGGCCTCAGAGCAACGTAAATACCCATGGATCGTCATGATATCCGACTTTTTGTCAAATCCTCCGGCAGCTTCGGAACCTCGAGCGTTACGCCGACAGGCGCAGCATTTCACCATCCGCGACAGACTTTTGTATCGCCGCAACTACCACAATGACGGCCGCACATGGCTCTTAGTAGTGCCCCGCCACCTTCGACAAGATTTATGCTCCGCTTTTCACTCTCATCCGCAGTGTGGTCACGGCGGAGTGTCGAAAACCTACACACGGCTTCGCCTACGATATTATTGGCGAGGGATGTACAACTTCGTCCACAAATACGTACGCTCCTGCATTACCTGCCAACGCCGCAAATGTGTCCCGCATTTCTCCACCGCACCTCTCCAGCCGCTTCCCTGCCCAGTTCAGCCATTCGACCGTGTCGGCATTGATTTATACGGGCCTCTTCCATCTACTGGTTCCGGCAACCGATGGATTGTTGTCGCCGTAGATCATTTGACACGATATGCCGAAACCGCCGCCTTGCCTGCCGCATCAGCAAATGACGTCGCCTCATTCATTCTGAACAACTTTGTTCTCCGCCATGGCGCACCCCGTGAACTGCTTAGCGATCGGGGTCGCGTATTCCTCTCGGACGTCCTGCAGTCACTCCTATCTGAATGCCAAATTATTCACCGCACTACTGCTGCTTATCATCCACAAACCAATGGCTTAACAGAACGATTCAACAGAACTCTTGGCGACATGCTATCAATGTATGTTGCGTCTGACCACTCCAACTGGGATCTTGTACTTCCATTCGTCACATACGCCTATAACACTGCCTCTCAAGCCACAACCGGATTCTCACCATTCTTTCTGCTTTACGGCCGCCATCCCTCTAGCACCATTGATACGGTTCTCCCGTACCGGCCGGACCCAGCTGAGTGCTCACCTGTTTCTACGGTCGCTCAGTACGCCGAGAAATGCCGACAACTGGCCCGTTCTTTGACGTCTGCTCAACAGTGCCGCCAAAAAGAGCGTCATGGCCTCAGCCCACCCCCTCACCCCTTCCCTATAGACTCACTCGTATGGCTTTGGGTACCGCCTGTTGCTGCCCCTGGCCTATCGTCCAAGCTCCTGCCGAAGTACCACGGGCCCTACCGCGTGGTTGCGCAACCATCACCTGTTAATTACGTGATCGAGCCCGTGTCACCATCTCGCGATCTGCGTCGTCGGGGACGAGAGAGTGTGCACATTGACCGGCTGAAGTCATATTACGATCCTCTCACCTCTTCCTAGATCGCCAGGATGGCTACTCTTCAATTCCGGGGGTGATTGTGACGACGAAGATCGCCAGGCTAAAAAGCCCCGTTGCCATCGCGTGGCTCATACCCAGTTCGTTCACTGGCTGCGCCCTAGCTGCTGCTGCCGCGTTGGTCACTGCTTCTCTAGGACACGAACAAACCCCCTTTACAGTACATATATATATATATATATATATATATATATATATATATATATATATATATATATATATATATATATATATATATATATATATATATATATATATATATATATATTCTTTATATATATATTTATTTGCAAGCAACGGTTTGCGGGCAGTGCGCTTTCTTTACCCGCGATAGTCGTCGGATCTGTTCGATAAAACATCCTGAATTTTCAGTAGCCATGATAATACAACATGTGTGGTCGAAATTAAAGGTGTTATATATATATATATATATATACATATATAGTTTCCACGTGAAGCGCGGACACTCATATGTATCCTGAAACGCACTGCTCCATATGCGTCCTCGCAACCTGTCTTCATCATTTTGTTCCACCAACGAATACTCTCTTTACACGAAGACATGCTTCGAGCATCCGAGTGTTGCCAGAATGTTCAAATTTATCGCAGGTTTACTTCCGGAAGCTACACGCCCGGCCTACAATATCCAGTAGTGGCCTCTCTCGAGAGGGTTAACTGTGCACCTGCTTTGTTTCTTTAAAGAATGCCGAAATATTCCGGTGCATGGTTGCTATCGCAGTTCTCCGCTGCGACCTGGTTCGCAGCAATACAGAGTTGTAGACGTCGAGCGTTTGATTCTGTCGAAACCTCAGCAGTCATGGAGGCATTAAGGAATCAGGGTGTAGACGAGCCGTATGTAAAAATACTGAAAAATATCTATAGCGGCTCCACAGCCACCGTAGTCCTCCATAAAGAAAGCAACAAAATCCCAATAAAGAAAGGCGTCAGGCAGGGAGATACGATCTCTCCAATGCTATTCACAGCGTGTTTACAGGAGGTATTCGGAGACCTGGATTGGGAAGAATTGGGGATAAAAATTAATGGAGAATACCTTAGTAACTTGCGATTCGCTGATGATATTGCCTTGCTTAGTAACTCAGGGGACCAATTGCAATGCATGCTCACTGACCTGGAGAGGCAAAGCAGAAGAGTGGGTCTAAAAATTAATCTGCAGAAAACTAAAGTAATGTTTAACAGTCTCGGAAGGGAACAGCAGTTTACGATAGGTAGCGAGGCACTGGAAGTGGTAAGAGAATACATCTACTTAGGACAGGTAGTGACTGCTGATCCAGATCATGAGAGTGAAATAATCAGAAGAATAAGAATGGGCTGGGGTGCGTTTGGCAGGCATTCGCAGATCATGAACAGCAGGTTGCCATTATCCCTCAAGAGAAAAGTGTATAATAGCTGTGTCTTACCAGTACTCACGTACGGGGCAGAAACCTGGAGGCTTACGAAAAGGGTTCTACTCAAATTGAGGACGACGCAACGAGCTATGGAAAGAAGAATGATAGGTGTAACGTTAAGGGATAAGAAAAGAGCAGATTGGGTGAGGGAACAAACGCGAGTTAATGACATCTTAGTTGAAATCAAGAAAAAGAAATGGGCATGGGCAGGACATGTAATGAGGAGGGAAGATAACCGATGGTCATTAAGGGTTACGGACTGGATCCCAAGGGAAGGGAAGCGTAGCAGGGGGCGGCAGAAAGTTAGGTGGGCGGATGAGATTAAGAAGTTTGCAGGGACGGCATGGCCGCAATTAGTACATGACCGGGGTTGTTGGAGAAGTATGGGAGAGGCCTTTGCCCTGCAGTGGGCGTAACCAGGCTGATGATGATGATGATGATGATGAGACGTCGAGTCACCGAGGCGGGTCAGCGTGCAGTCACAGTCTCATCACGCCTGCCCCTCCTGCGGGCAGACCTCCATTCTAGCGCACATGCTGTGGGAGTGCGGGTCGACATACCCCAAGTTCATCAAGGAGGAGTGGGACTCGCTTCTGCGTAGCCCCGCTCTAGAGAAGCAAATCCTGGCTGTCCGGCGTGCCCGCGACCGGGCCGGTGGGCTAGACCTGCTGGTCCCGACGTGGGACTAGCCAGGTGCGCGACGAGTTCGCGTCCTCGCCGGACCTGCAATAAAAGTTTCTTCACTCACTCACTCACTCATCACGCATGACATCGAGACTGCCATGCCCTTATATATATATATATATATATATATATATATATATATATATATATATATATATATATATATATATATATAAATCATGAAACGATACTGCTCGAAAGATAGTAGACGTGACGACAGGAATTCACAAAGCGACTTAATGTAGCTCATGATGGTCAAGTGACGTGCGCAGCATCCGGCCGGCCGCTCGTTACGACGGATCTACGCGTGCCTTCCATTACAGGAATGAGGGAGACACTGCGGAAGAATTCCCGCCGGACCCTCGTAGTCCCTGGATTTCACGACGACGCCGCGAAAAGGGGACGGCGTTAGCGAATAACGCACTAGACACACGTAGTCCGGGCAGGCGTGTGCAGATGGCCGCGCGGCACCCGCTAAGTGCCCAGAAAGACATTGCGCGCATCTCTCGGACATACGAAGAAAGTGGGCGCGCGGGGACCCCGGACGTCGCTGCTGCTATTTCTCGAACGTCGGAGCAGCTCCGAAATCCCTCTCAGCACAGCCGGCGCGTCCGATCGCCTAAAACACGGAACCGGAACTAATGCACTCCCTGGAGAGAGCAGGAATTGCTTCGACAGGGGCACATTGGCCTGCGTTGCGTCTTCGCATATCTCCCCCCCCCCCCTCCCTCTACGTAACGAGCGAGGAAGAAAAGAAATAGAGTTATCGAAACTCCGCCGCGATAAGAAAAACGTGGAAGGGGGCAGCATAAAAAAGGGGTGGGGCGGTAGCGTAAGCGAAACAAAGCCGGGAAATACGAGCGTCAACATTAGCATTACTGACATTCAGAGAGAGGGGCCGTGCCGGCGGAAAGCACCGAAATGCCGACTGCCAAGAAGCGGCTATGGGAAAAGAACGGTCGCAGAAGCAGCGGCGCGGGGTCCCAGAGCGAGCGAGTGAACGCGGGCTGCCCCACGCACGCGAAGAAAGTGGATGAGATAGCAAAAGCGACCTGCGCGCTGCGCGGTTGAAGGGGGGGTTGCAGGAGAAAGGACGAAGTGGAAAGAGCAGCGCGGGGCACCAGGAGAAAGGGGGCGAAACAGCCGGAAAGGAGAGAGAGACAACGTTGAAGAAGGGGGGGGGGGGGGGAGGAGCGCATCGCAGCGCGCACTTCCCTTCGCTCGCTTTCTCTTTCCAGCTTGAAGAAAACAAGTCGTCGCCTTCTCGCTCCCCGGTGCCGGCCCCTCCGGACGGAGGCCGGAGGAGCGCGAAAAAACGAAGCGGACCTCAGTCAGTAGCGAAAGATCGAGCGGACCGCGTGGAGACTCGACCTGCCTCTGCTGCCGGCTTTCTCTGGAGAGCGCGCGGCGCGCTTGCTGGCTCGCTCGGCTTGGGCCAGGCCAAAACCGACATGCTGCGGCTTCCACTGCCGGTATGACTGCCTGTCACGCCGCTCTCTCGGCCCTGTTGCTGCTCGTGGCGGCGGTCGCCTGCGGCCGGTCGTCGTCCTCGGCCACGCCGGCAGACAACAACGAGGACGCGCCTCAGGTGCGTTCGTGCGAGGAAGTGCAGATGCGGTGTGCACAGCGCAAGGGCTGCGGCTCGGCGTTGCACGCCTACCTGTACCAGTGCAACGAGGTGATCCAGGCGGGCGCCTCGCAGTGTCCCGTGCCCTGTCAACGCGCACTGGCCGCGCTCACGTCGACGGACGAAGGCCGCGGCCTTTCCGACTGCGAGTGCGGCGAGAACGCCGTGTGCCGCAAGAGCAAGCTCCGTGTCGAGGTGTGCCGCGAGGCCGTGGAGAAACTGACCGCTCCGGGGGCGCGCATCCCGTGCAGCGTGGCCTTCTGGATGTGCGAGGCCGAGCCCCAGTGCGGTACGGCGCTCGCCTACTACTACCGCTACTGCCGCGGCGCGTTCCACGGCAAGCGGTGCACGCCGAGATGCAACAACAGTCTGGCCATCCTCAACCGCCAGCCGCGATCGGACACGCTGCGCTCGTGCTATTGTGACGGCTCCGAGGAGTTTCCCTGCCAGAAGATCCGCGACAGGACAGACCAGTTGTGTTACGGCAGGCAGGAACCATCCACGACACCCAAGCCCGCTTCTGCGGGAACCGCTGTGCTTCCGGCCGGGTGGCCACAGCTGACACTCGCAGTCACGCTGCTTCTCGTCGCTGTCGCTACGCGGTGAGTACTGACGGCTGTTTCCGACGTGTTGGACGGTGTTAAGGGAGTAAAGCGGCGAGGAAGCCGTGACCTAAAGGGTCCTTTATTAACAAGTCACGTACGCCAGTGTAAGTCGTTGCTACTGCACGATTGCAGTGATCTGGGATGGAGAGTTCGTTCTACTAACGGCACATGACAGCGCGCACGTAGTAACCGCTGAATGCATCAGTTCTGGCAATTATCTTTTATCAAAATCGGCAGAATAGGGACGTCACTTTCGGCTTTCTTTGCCTTAGATTGCGCTTAACCTTACGCTTGGAAGTCGCCACAGAAAACCTGCTTACGAGATACAATTACGGAAGATCATACCCCGCCTTTGCATATACGCGCGTATGCACTACCAACGCCGCAAACGTGTACCGACAAACTATCGTTTTCAGCTAGCGATCACAAGCTCGAATATGCACCGAACAAGAACACAACCAAAATCCTCGCGTGACGTGCTTACTGAACCCGCGTCTTGGCTGGTGTTCGGTCGGTGTGAAACTTCCTGACAGGTTTACTGTACTACATATCACCGCAGTTTCCCTTTCATAACCTAGACGAGAAAGGATCGCGCCTTGTGACGTTTTTATGTCCCGCGTGTTTCTTATTGCCTCGCAGTACACGTGTGCGCGCGACGATAAAAGTATCGAGACTGCGAAAGAATGTGGGAAGTTTTACTGCCCTGCCCTGCGTGGCCACGCGACCTGTTTCGTCGTATAAAGCCAACTCTCCTCGCATCTTTGCATGGCTTTCTGCTAGAAGCATTACGCGATGCCTTGACGCCGTCCTCCGTAATAATCTGAAAACATCACTAGTTTCTATATAGCGAAAACACCAGGAGAAAATGTTTATATAATACGCAGCTGTGAACGTTTCCAGGTCTTTATGAAGCGACATGTCTGCCACGCGCCTAACGACGTACTATATGTGCACGTACGATCGCAACCTTTAGCGGGAGGCCGGCTTGGCGGTAAATGTTTCTGGCGAGAGACTGAACTCATGAGCACTCTCCTGTTGCGCACGACCGCTGCATAGATAGTGAAGAGTGGTTCTTTTCTTTTATGTGTACTCGTGCGGAAGTATAGACACCGACAGCAGAGATCCATAGCAGCGTATCGCGCACTGTATGCAGGCGTCACGACTTGTATTGTCAGCGCTCCGTTGTTATTTGTATAGCCAAGATGGCCACTTTCGCTACCGCATATGTTCTTACTACCTGCAGTGGATAGACAAGAAGACGTTATCTGAAGAAGAACGGCAGATTGGGAAACTTGGTGGTTTTTCATAATGTTTGAAAACGGCGCTAAAGACGTACACCGGACAACAGAATACGTTGTAAGTCAGCGCCGTGTGTAACCCATCCTCTATTCTGTTGTCCGGTTTACGTCTTTAGCGCTGTTTTTAAACATTATGGAAGACTTTAGCGTCGGTTATCTCGTGTGGTACGAGATAACGCATGGTTGATGAACGCCGTGATACAAGCGTCTTTAACACGAGCGTGAACTCTCGAGGAAGAGAATGTCACTCGGAGCTCAATCCATGCCTGTTATATGGCCCTATATCGGTTGCAAAGGTCCTTCGGCTGACCTCTACCTTGCAGTTTTCTTACTTTAAAATGTGCTCCCTACGCCGGTTGTATTGTTTCGGATTCAGGAACTCGCTGCTCGCAAACAAAACACGTGGGTTCTGCACTTAATATTCGCACTGTGTTCACTTTTCCAACAATGTCTCCCAGGCTTAAATATGCCGCAGTAGGAAGGAGTTCAACACGGCATCACATGCTGCTTCGATCCACATAAGGAAAGCCTGGCTACGAATATGTATTCGCGTGAGTATAATCATTCGGTACTGAGGCAGTAAAGATGAGTTTTAAGCCAAGTTATTACGTAACCATGCTAACGATACATTTCCGCAGAAAACTTCATCGCCGTTTCCGTGCGCATGACTGGGGAGTTAGGAGCATGCACTAGCGCAGCCCCAAAATCGTCTTGGCTTCACTGCTGTGCATATGTTTTAACAAGGCTGATTGCCGTCGAAGTTTCGACAGTTTACCTTGCGTGCACAATTGTATTAATCCATGTATGTTGAATCGTCGCTTCTTAGTCTTCTTGTAAATGCGCAGTTATTAATCAATACTGGTGCACTTGTGGGGAAAAAAATATGCAGAAGCACGCGTTTATAGCTAAGCAATGCTATGGGCCTGGATATCATACAGTACTGCTGGTATTGCAGGATTATAACTTGTTAATATCTCTGCCAATATCGCCCGTTCTAAGCATTAACAGGTGCATTGGCTGTTCAGAGTACCGTCGTTTCCTCTCTCTATCTCCCATAGAAAGCATGTCAGTCCAATCTGATCCGGCGTTTGCGTTTAGTGTAAATGGGATTTGGCAGTAGTGTGCCTGGTCACACAATGCACCTGAGTTTGCAAACGATGCCGCTCTCTTCCAAGAACATTTACGGTGCGATTACAATGTGCAGACACATGCACATGAACACATCAACGCGCGCATGCTTAGTGGTTTCCTCAAGACAATCCTTGAGTTGTGAGGCGTCCACGAATACAAACTAAGTGGACTGAATTCTCGTCATCAGTGCCACAGGATGGGATTCACTTACGTGCTGGACAAGTAAAATTTAAATAGTGTCTCGTGTAAGGGACATTCAGGCGAACTCGATGAAGCCCCGTTCGATCACGCCTATCAAGACCACGCGCCTGGGCTGGTCTATGATAGGTTTAGACCACCGGCATGTGGCTACGCTGAAACTCACGCGTTTTTATTCTTTTATCACCGCTGGCAGTAACCGCTACCGCGACATCCCGGCTGAGTTGCCAAACTCTACTGCTGAACACCTTCACTAAACGAACGTCGCTATCCCAACATTTTGAGCAGCAGCACTGGGAGCAACTGCAATCTTGGGAAATCCTTTCAGAGGCTGCCTGCAGGCTGTTCGCGATGGCGTCGTTCGACTTATCTTTCACTTCCTCTACACCGGCGACCTTTTCTCCGTCTCATCAAGGATGACTTTCTTAAGTAAACGCATTACCTTTGCCGTTACGTAAGCCAAGCACCGGGCCTTCGAATAAATTCCCTCCGTAATGGCAACCCCATTACGTCGGGACTTCTACTGCGCGAGCCCCCCCCCCCGGCCCTGTAAGAGGTCTTTACCTGCTGGCACGCGGTGAGACCGCGCCGACGGAAAATAAGTTCTTCCCGGGTCGGGTCGTCTTCCCTTCTGGGGCGGAAATCATTTTCGGAACTTAGTTCTCGCAGTTTTTTCGCCGATAATCGTTCCGCCTTTCCGCTTATGTTGTCCCAGCTCGACCCGAGAAAAAAAAATAATGAAAGGGATAGGGGGGAGGTAGTGCCGCTGCAACGTAAGATTCCAATTTCATTGGATCGATCCAGGAAATGGGAGAGCTCAAGTAAACGCGTCGGATTCCTTCGCATCGCCCCGCGAACACAAAGAGGGACCCGGAGTCATTTTTCCGCCGCAATTATCTCGGAAGAGAAACCGGATATTACCTTGATGCGCGGTGCGCTGCTCGCTTCTCACGTTGTCATTAAAGCTATTAAACTAACGCAGATACCGTGAAGGAACCCGCAGGAAGTACGAAAATAAAAAAGGCAGTTTCCCCGCGTGCGACCGTGTGGGACCGCGCCGAGCAATGCCTACCATGTATTTGCATGCGTATATTATACAGTTCCGCTAAAACCATAAGGTAATATCCGGGTTCTTTTCTGCGATGGTTTCTTCGTTTATGCAATGAAATTAGATCTTCCGAAGGTGCACTCGATTTTCTCGGGTAGGGCGAAGCGTAAACGAAATGGCGGAATGGCTCTTGAGGGGGAGGAAATAACATAATTGAAAACACTATAGCATACTCGTCAAGTTATCAAATTTCACAATTTGCTCCTGAGCTCGAAGGCTGAACTTGAGATTAGAATATTTCCTCACAGCCTCGGGCGTTGATTAGGTATGAACCTCGGAAATAACTTATAATGCCTTAAGGGTCCTTAAGTTATATAGGGCTTCAGTAATAGAACAGAGAGCGTTGTGAAGCGGGACAAAGAAAAAGAAAGAAAGGCTCATTTCGATGGGGGCGAAATGCAAAAACGTTCGTGTACCGTGCATAGGGCGCACGACTGCACGTTAAATAATCACAGATGGTCGAAATTAAACCGTACTAGGAAGTGCTTCAAAATCAGATCGCGGTTTCGGCAGGCAACACCCCATAATTTATTTATTTTTTAACGGAAAGGAAAGATCCACAGCACTCGGGCACCGCAGGCTTTCTGCAACCCACACAACGCCGTATCTCGCACGAACCTAGATCATCATGGGACATGACCAAGACAGTACTGTTCATTTTCTAGATAACATCTGTTACACCTGGCATGTCGCTAGGTTAATCTTTCCGGTTATCATTAAACTTCCTCTCTGGTTTGCGTTATAGAGTACACAAGATTGTTTGAGTAACAGAACATCATGATAAAAAAAATGACGATGACATGAGAAAAGGAACAGCGATAGGTTAAGCGCAGGCTCGAACCAATGGCCCAGCTGCTTCGAGCGCGATCTTACACAAACGAGTTGTATTTTGAAATTCGACGAGCCAGAATGGCCGTACACCGACCGCCAGTGTCATATCCAGTATTATAAGTTTTGTCAAGCGAGCAGACCCCTGGTTGTTACTGCGCACTTTCGCACCACTGTTACGGTGAGGTAAAAAAGTGCATGCGCCATCTAGCTCTACGTTTGTCATCTGTTAGCCTCGTAGCTTTGACGACGAAGATGTGAGATACAGAGGGCATATTTGAGTCGCACGTAGCCAACAGGTCCACAGTGCGCACGTATATCTCGATAATCGTAAAAGTGCAGTAAACACGCGGTCGCTCGTCCCTAACTATGGCCGCCAAAAACAATTTGCTGCCATCTCTCGCCATCTTCCATGTTCAAGCAATGTCCAGTGAAACCCTTCTCCAACCTCCTCCCACAGAGGGCAGCGTATATAAGAAAGCCAACAGTATAACGCCCAGGTATGGCATCTGTCAAGCATATACGCCTTATGAGCCTCTTCTGTATCTCTCTTTCTCATTTCTTTTTTATTAAAACTTGCTGCTCCTACACAATCGTAGCCCCCTAAAGTCTTAACAACCAGCCGTTTCCTGGGGTGTAAAACTGAGCGGAGTCGTGTTCCTCAAACATGGCGCGGCGTAAACCGCGAACTGTAGTCGCTCTTTGCGCGACGACACTGTTTTACGGGAATGCCGACGTGGACCGGTCCACGTTGTGCATGCGTGTGGTACAGAACGTGCGCTAAGGTGTTATCGTATGTCACGTACGAAGTGTGCGACACGCTATGCTTCAACTCCGAACTCGATCTCAAACAACCAGCGGATTTATGATGCTGAGCGGCATACAAGAGCGCCGCTAGGGTACTAACTGAACTTGTTATAGCCAAGTGATTATCTTGGCCCGGCGGGTACAATTCCTACAGCACGCGCTATCATCGCGAAGTACAGCCACAATCAATCTTGCCTCATCGTTTGCCACCGTTTGCGCAGTTGCTATTATAGGTTTTCTTGACCCGACAGGGTACATAAACACAAAAACCTAGTGAGAATTCTTGGCTATACTTCCGGTTTTGTGATTATTTTCGCAAGAACACACGTGTTCTGTGCTCGGAACTTATAGACGCCTTCACCACCGCTTAAGGCTCTTGAAACAGCGCCCCCAAAAAGAGCAAAGGGTTTGAACACATTGATTTGCGCAAACTTTCGTCCCACACTCGTTTGCGACTTGCTGTCACAGCCAGAATTTCGTACAGTGAAATTCGGCCACGATAGCTCACTGGCTCGTTCGGCTGGCGAGTACGAGGTCGCGTGTTCGATCCCAAGACGCGGCGGCAGCATCTTAGTGGCAGCGGAACGCAAAGGCGCTCGTGTATCCTGCTATGGGTAAATGTTAACAAACCACAGGTGGCCGAGGTTAACCCAGAGCCGCATATATACGATAGCGTATTTCGCGGCCCGGCGCCGCGTTGCTCTACGGGAGCATTCAAACCGATCGATCGATCGAGGTATACAGGAAAATCACATAGCGACAGTGATGCAGCTACGCAGTATACGTTTGATCTGCAGAGCGGCACCCTTCACGTTGTCGTTCAGAAACCAAACGGGAACCCAGAACTAACACTGGCATACGTATAGCCTGATAGCAACGCTTTCGGACCGTTGCCTGTTGCTAGGTTGGAAATTTGCAGTGTTGCTTGGGAATTGCAGCTGTGACCTTTTCTTCTTGCATGATATTGCCAGCAGATAACATGGTGGCAATATCCCCTTCTCTTGATGTTTCATCTGGGGTTACCCCAATTGCGTTGCTATGAATTCTAAATGTAAGGTGGTGAGTAGACATTGTTTTTGCAGGCGTAAAAATCAACATCTGCATATGCCTTTGCAATCGACGAATGTCTTTATCGGCAACAATTTTCAATACTGTGGTTCAATATGTAAATCGAATGTTCGATTGCTTGGGAGTGCACGACTGTCGTTCAGATGTTGCTGCGATAATGATGTGAAAGCGTGCGACCTGACACGATAATTCTGCTAGTTAGGGCACAAAATAAAGGTTGACGAAGTAGCATATGCGTACGCTAGAATAGTGTTTGCCTGAAGCTGCGCAGTCATACATGTGATAGCGAACGCAGTATAAACCAAAGTCCTTGCGAAATATTTTTCCGGGGAAGTGCGCGGCCTGACACGTACTACTACTGTGAATTCTGCGCACAATTTGAACTTCTGCTTCATATCTTAGCTGGTCAAACTCGCTGCTCGTATTACATGCGAGTAACAAAGTTCGCTCGTTTTGTGACCAAGAACCATGTGCTCTTTAATCATCACGCCTCTAAACTGTCATTCGTATTATAGTCAGGTTCGCATACAGTACGCATAATTTAGTGGTTTGTCTGAACAACTCATCGCTAAATTCTCTCCGGGATTCCAGGCCCAAACTGCACTTAATATTGATGATCCTTCGTTAACGTTAGACGCATAACGTGCTATTATGTGCTAACATGACTTCAATACGATTTTAATATATGCGCGTGTACGTCGTCACAAGATAAAAAGAAAACGAAAGCAATTAACACAGCTTGGCCTGACTGCCGTTAGTTAAGTGGCTCTCTTCGAAACTTTAGAGAGAGAGAGAGAGATATGAAATACGGAAGACTACACCGCCAGTTGCATGCAGTTTCTTTAATTTTCTATTTAATTGCTATATTTATGGAGAGAAAACCCGCAGTAAAGATAGCCGTTGTCGCGCCTGGTTGAATACCGTACACTTTGGGATAGGGGGACAGAAAGATAAGAATAAATGCAAATTTTTGGTCAAACGCTAAGACTCAGATTTGTGCAGCCATTACTATTTTGGTTTGGTTTGGTTGCAAGCAGTCGTTAAACCGTGGCGCCTTTCTTCAACCAGTCAGCGACTCCGTAGAGACGATTTCATTTAACCGGCGTCGAATTACGGACGGTGTGTTAGTGCTGCATATCCCCGCTACACCTACTTGGAGACGCTGTGCGCCTGGCCCGCACCACCAGGTACCACGATAAAATACGCAAACTACTCCATGATAACAATTAAAATGAAAAGGAACAGTTTGCCACTTGAAACCAAACGCAATCTTCTTTCTTTCTTCCTCTGCAGAAGCGTAAGAACAAACTTTATAGCACGGACATTAACCACTTCTTTAAACCACACCACGTTGAACGCCTATCAGTGGTGCCCGTCGCTCCCAGAAAATCGCAGAAAAACGGCAACAACTACGAAAAAATCGTTTGGCGACAGTAAGCTAGACACACCTTTTTGCTCTATATTCTCCCAATTCAACTCCTGAGCGGTCATTAAAATGGATGGTCTTGCGTCGGGCACGCGCGCAGTTACTAATAAAGTACTTCCACGTTAAAGACTAAAATGGGCGCTCTCGCGACGCGGGACTAATCACACGGACGCAGCCGCTATGAGAAGTGCAATTTGGCCGGGGCCGCACTTTTCTTATAATTACTTCCTAGTCTCAGGGAACGCCTCGTCTCCGCTGTGTGCACGACCCAGTACTCGGCCTTATGAGCTCGGACATGTCTCCCGGTGCACCGACGTCATTCCGAAACTAATGAACCTTCCATCGTCCTAACAAGAAAAGCCGAGAAAATCTCTCAAAAATGGTGGAGAAAAAAAAAATGTTTGGCTACATGTGCTGCTGGCTGCTATATTTACCACGGTCATAGGTGCGCTGTATGACCTTCTCCAGGACGGCTTCGCGAAGTGCTCGAGCTGACGCAATTTCTGTCTTAGCCTGGGCGTCGCATCACATTTCCGCAGAATTAATGCAACGTCCTCTGGGTCGGCAACAACAGTTTAAGTACCGCTATTGTAGTGCTCGAGCTAAGCCTTTCTTCTATTTTTTTTCTCGTTGTGAAAGTGAGAATCGTTATGTATAACTGTTATCTGAGCAAAGAGTAAACACATCGGCAGATCGCTTCCAACGTTATTAAACGCACTGTTAGTCGGCGCATACACGGCGAGCTGAGAGCTGCAGCTACGCGTATAATGTGTGCTGTCGTCGTTGCAGGATTAGAACTGAATAAGTTTAATATCTGGTATATCTACGTTATACGACTGCCAAATCTTTTAGCGGATGTCTGCAAAGTTAAACCATCCCTCGGTTTCTGCAAGTCTGTTTGCCAATGTCATTGCATGACACTAAAGAGATTATAATATTACGTTAAGCTGTATTACGAAATTGCCTTTCTAGAATACCGAAAAAGGTCACTTGCCGCGAGCGGAGGCTCGGTAATCCAGAAAATAAGCAACTACAACAGACGGGTAGCGACGCGGCGACGCCCCTTCGATGTTCCCGCATTTGCATCCTGTGATGTCATGGTTTTCTAGAGTCTCTTTCTGTCTAGTCAATTGTTTATCGATAAAGAAGGAACACATTGCATTCTGAATGAGCCAAAAACTCAGCTTAGAAGGTTTTGATAACTTTTTCTGCGCTAAAATGGGCCCAGATGCGACAGAATGCTTTGAAGTGTGTGAGGTCACACTGAAGAACGGAAATACTGTTTTGACGCCAAATTAAAAAAGAAGAGAGGGAGAGATTGGATTAGATTATGGGGTTTTACGTGCCAAAACCACTTTCTGATTATGAGGCACGCCGTAATGGAGGACTCCGGAAATTTCGACCACCTGGGGTTCTTTAACGTGCACCTAAACCTAAGTACACGGGTGTTTTCGCATTTCGCCCCCATCGAAATGCGGCCGCCGTGGCCGGGATTCGATCCCGCGACCTCGTGCTCAGCAGCCTAACACCATAGCCACTGAGCAACCACGGCGGGTAAGAAGAGAGGGAGGTGGAGGGAGTTTTGGGGGAGGAAGGGAGGGGGAGCGAACCACTTCCGCGGCTAGTGACTAAGATTTATCCGCCGAAGCAATAAAAATGCGGTTTCGAAATAGTACTCCGGCGGTCTAAGCTGATTCGGTGCTTCCATATATTGTCCATTGATACTTGCATTAGTTGTGTGTAGTAAGGTGATTCTAGCCCTGCACGGAGAGAAAGAGAATGAAATAGGCGGAGCCGCCTTAGTTCGCGTGTCCCATTTCTAGTGCCAGAGAACAGAATGGCGGGATAGTTAAGGAGACACGAAGCGCGCAGACGACGAGAGAGGATGAAACAAAAGGCGCGACTACTGCGCGTCCACTCGTTCGGAGATAGCTTCCATCCGGCACGGCGAAAGCGAAGCGCCAGGCAAACTCACTCTCAACGACCTTGCGTGTACACAGTACAAACATACGCAGAAAGTCAGCCCAGTCGTAAGTGCGGCGCTTTTCAAGCTCTCCGTGAGAGGGACAACAATAGGCGGCGCGGACGTTTAATCTTTCTGGTTGCGCGCGACCGGCGGCATGTCGCGGACGGCTGTCGGCCGGGCGGGCTAGCGAGCAAGCGACCTAGTGGTCTCCGCTGAGCAGCGACTCTGTCCCTCGCTCGCGCGCTCGAAAGGCACTGTACGTACTCAGAAAGGCCAGCACACCGCTGCTTCTGCCGCGCGGAGGAGAGGAAAGGATAGCGAGATTCCCGCCCAGCGGACAACGACGACACTGGGAAGACAAAAGCGTGCCGCTGCCCAAGAACAAAGCGGCGCTCGCGCGCGCGCTCTCCCGACTCTTGCCGGGAAGGGACAGATAAGAGCCGGCCGATTGGCCCGCGGCGGACGACACTGCCAGCCGACGTCGGCCGGCGGCGAGCCTGATTCTGGCGCCTGCAGGCGAAGCAAGCGACGGAGAAAAGAAAAAGACACGAAAGATATAAAAAAAAACAAGGAAAACGACCGATGCCGGCCCAATAGAGACATCAACTGGTCGGACGAGGTAACCCACGCGCCGCTGCCGGCAGGCCGGCCGCCAGTAGAAGCCAAACGAGTCTGGCTGAGGCACCTCGAGACTGTGGAGCGCACGCGGCGGCAGCAACGTCACGAATGGAGAGGCCTCCCAGCTGATGCTGCTGATACTGCTGCAGTGTTGCTGGTGCTTTGGCAGCGGCCTTGCACTGTTCGATGAACGCTATAAAAGCAGCAACTGCTCGCTTGTCTTGGTGTGCGCTAAGCAGCTCCGCGAGGGAGGGGTTAAGAGCGAAAAGCTCGTTGTATATAGCGGGGAAGAAATGGCCGTCGCTAGTGGGGCGTGGTCGAAATTGCGTGTCTGGTATTGACGCTGCCGCGTGGCTTGTGGGCGGCGACCTGAGGCCTGGAAAGAACGTCCGCGGGAGAACACTGAAGTGTGCGTGCGCGCGTGCGTGTGTCAGCGTTAACTGGGAGCGGGGTGTGATCAACGGTGAAGGATTAGGGACTCATGCCGGGCACTCTTTATTTTTCTTATCTCTGTCATCATGCAGCGGTCGGTTGCGTGCTGTGGTCACGTTATATTGAAAAGACTCGTCGGGGAGACGCGCGGCAGCGTATAGGCCCCATTACCGCTAGTCGGTTGACGGACACGTTGCGCGCGCACGTGACAGGTAGACGCTTGCGTGGTAAATAATACCATTTCACATGTCGTTCAGTTAGAGGAGCCGCGTTTCGTAGCGATCCGTTTCTCTTTGATTTCGCCCTTCGTCATTCGCTCGAAAGCCCGGATCTGTAACTTTGCGCGATAGAAGAAAATATGAATGGAAGATGAACTGGATCGTTAGAATATACGAGCTGGGCAGATAAAAAGCTTTACGACGGGTCTCCAGCGCTTGCTGTCAATTTTAGTGTCGGCCGTAGCTTAAGTTTCCTTACGGTCCATCATGTCTCCTCAACTACGTGGAAGCACCAATAGGGGCCGCTAAGACGTCTGCCTTTCGTTATTACACTAATTATCATTATTGGTCGATGTTCCATAGTTCTTTCAAAGCCGGCCGTAAATTTGTTTCTACTAACTGCCGCTCTGTTTATGACTCGCAATAAACGTTATAAGATCAGAAACGATAGCATCCCATTGACTTTTCGCAGCGCAGAGCTCTGTGGGCAATTTCGCGGCCAGACAAGGAAGGGGTGTGCGCATAGTTACGTCGCATTCGTACCGTGCGTGGTGCTGGTGGCGGTGGTGACAGCGGCGGCCGCCAACCTTCAGAGACAGCGCCCCGCGCAGGCGCGCTCCCGTGGTGATGGATCGGCACCCGTAAACTGCACGCTTCCGCTTGGCCTGTCTCGCGGAGTTTATGTGACGTCTTCGTAAGCCCTCGCCATCTTTCTTCGCTTTCTCGCCGCTGCTACGCCGAGACAGCAAAAGACAACGCCATACTAAAGAAAGTCAACCCCACCGCGAGCTCAATGTGTGTGAGGCCCGTAATGGAGGAGAGAGACAAGCACGCGCGCTCGAAGCCTATAGCGTTTGTTTTTGCTTTCCCTCTCTCTCTCTTCGCGCGCTAGATCTGTCGTTTGAACGGGGTTACAACGAGCGTTTCTTTTCCTGGTGCTCTTGTCTCTCCCCGGCCATCGCGACAGCAGCAGAAGGAAAAATGTGCCTGTTGTGCGTAGCTGTTGGGGGGCCCAGCCAGGACCCGCGCTTGCTTGGAAGAGCGCTCGTAATCGGCTTTGAAGGCGCTCACCATCTCTCACCCCTCCTCTGGCTGCTGCAAGGTTCCGCGAGAGCCCGTGGTCCTAGCCTCGCCACGAATGAACGCCGCACGGTGTCCGCCCCGGGCTCGTCTTCTGCTGGCCGTCCGCACACCCCGTATATACAAGCGGCAGAGCCGCGGAGGGAGATTAGCGCTGGCCGGTGTAACCGGTGCGGCGGAGGCCGGGGTCGCCGCGCACCGATGGTCCGTCGCCATCATTGCCAGATTCCCGACACCCCGATGTGGTGGGGCCACCTTTTCGCCGCGTCTGTTGTTCCTTCCTTCTTTCGACTCGACGGTTTCGGCGCAGTGCTTGGGGGATCACGGCCGAGCCGAGATTGCGGATTTCGGGCCGCTGGGCCGGGAGGAGGATGGCTCCTGTTCTTCCATACCGCTGCGCCGCGTTGTCGCTTCGTGGCGGCCGGCCGAGCGAAACGTGGACGGCACAAAAACTCTGGAGCTCCGTTGTTAATACCATGTGCGTCGCAATGTCGAGGATGTGGCTGCAGTAATCACGGAAGAGAGAAGGGGCGGTGTTGAACTACCTGTGCATTGGGATTTCGAGGATCTCCTAAATGATTAACAGACAAAAAAGAGTAGCTTGGCTGACCGCCAATGAGAAAGCAGAGTGGGGTCGAGACACAGGAGCTCTCTTCTTAATACATGTACTTTGGAACGTGCTGGTGTAGCCATGGAATCGTCAAGAGAACGGAAGTATAGAGCGTGATTGGTATAACGACTGGGGGATTTGTGAAAGGATGTTGGGAATGTGTCTGAAATCGTAATAAGTCAAGGTATAGGAAAGTGTACAGGGGAAGAACTTAGTAATTTGGGCCATAGGTAACTTCCCTGTGGTGTTATCTGTCTCTCTTAAGCGAGTTCGTAAGCAAAACTCTACGCTGCGCTTATAAAATTTGTACTTACTTTTTAAAGTGAGCACGTTTTCTTTTTTGTAAATATTAAACCTATGGAACTACTAAAAGCAAACCAACATTACTCGTACAACCAGCTTCATTTTGATCAGACAAAGCGGAAATCAAATTCACTCATTCGCCGTTCCACCATCGAGGCGACAATGCGTAAGTATTTTATGGCTGCAAGTATATTTACCTGCTGTCAAAATCTCTGACGAAACTTACGCCAGAGCTGGCGTGCAGTTGAACTAGAGGCGTGCTTCGTGGAAAAAGTATAGTCATGCTATAGAAGCTGTTTCTGAGCTGTGCATAATTTTTTGTTGTACTCTTGTGTGGTTGAAGACGAGCAAAATCTTAAATAGCATTCCCCTCCTCTGTATATCTACCTTTTCCGATCCTTTTCCCTTTCCCGTTTCTCACGTATGCACATTTCGCGCCTTTTCCCTTTGTCGTTATGACTCACTTCACGTTGGGTCTTTTGAACTGAACAGCATTTATGGCTAGGCTTCCTGCTATCTTCGATCACTTTAAGCTCTGCGAGGGCACATGCATATCACAGCAGGCGCACGTTTGAATCGTCGATCGCCCAGCTCTTTAAATTTGGGAAGTTGAATTACCTCAAGGGTGCCACGAGAATGCTTAAAAACAGCACTTAGCTTTCAGGTTAACTTACTCCGATTCTGAGCTCAAGCGGCCCTGTACTCTCTCTCTCGCTCTCTCTCTCTCTCGCTCGCATTCACTAGTTCCAGCCGTTGCATGCAGTCGCTGACTGCCAGGGCCAACACGCGCCCAACATGGACATACTTGTCTCGAGTGAAAGACGTCTGTTCGTGCAAAAGGGAATCTCAAAGGAATCGACCTGTCAATGTTTTTCACCAAAAATGCGAGGGTCTTTTCTGATGATCGCACAGGGCGCCAAACGATTTAATGCCATTGCGAATTAGTGCATCCGTATATTTTATGTACGTCCTAGCGCTAGACACGCGTTCCAGAAGACGTGCCGTGGCGTATATATTCTGTAAATTGCAAACCACGTCGTTTTACGTAATGTTGGGGCCCCGGAAGCACAAGACGCTGATGAGTCCGCATTACGGACTCACATAAATTATGCCGCCGCCACCGTCATGAATCAATCGCGCGTCTTCATACTCAGCAGCAGAGCGCCATCCATGGCCGTTGTGCGCCATGATCGAGTTCAGGTGCCAGCACACAGCTTCGCGTCTAAACCTGCGCAACGTCCAAACCCCCACGACGCGTCCACGCGGGATGGCCACTTGCTTGTCTCCGCGATACGTCGACGAGAAAGATGAGCGGTCATTACGGTAATAACGGGCCCGGCACAGCGTCCCCCACCCCACCCCGCGGTGGAGGACTTTTATCAGCTCAAACGCTCACGGCAGCGTGCTCCTGTGCTGCGGGCCTGACAGAGTCCCTCGAAGCCACACACATGGGTCTTATCGTGAGCCACGCAGGTCTCGGGCCCCCGGTTCCCAGCAGCCAGCTTGGAGCGCATGCGCACCGCTTCCTCGTGGCGGCCGTCATTTGCGGCCCAGCGCCAAACTAGTAACGTGCAGCTGCAGCGAGAGCGTTAGGGCGGGAACAGGCATCGCCCCTGTTCTCATCAAGTTTGCCTAGTCCGTTCAGATAGCATCGAGAGCTTCGCCGCCAGGATGTCTATAGGACATGTATACAGTAGTGGATAACTCGAGCCCATTGGTTCGGCCGTAACCCGGCAGGCGCATCTGGAAGGTCGGCGAAGAAATGCGTGTGGCGGCATTGTGAGGACCTTCCTCTCGCAAGGCGCCACGACAGCGCTCAGCTGTGGTGCATGTAAGTGCACCACGGGCCACGGAAGTACGTGGGAAAGGGACCAGATGTCTGAGGAACCTGCGCGCGTGGCCACCCAGCGTGAAACGAGACCGCGGCAGCGGAGCGGGGACACCCGCTATCTCCCCCTCGCCGCTGCACTGTGCTTGCCGCGTGCCCAGGCAAGGCGGTGAACGGGAATACGCGCGCTAGCGCGCAAGCGTCTACGCGCACACCGATGGAGTGCGGCGAGGGAGGAAACGCAGGCGTGAGAGGCGCCCAGCGAGTGCGTTATGACGTAGCCCCCCGTCCACACCCCTCCATCTTCCTTCCCCCAGCACGTACGTACTCACGCACGCACGGGCGCACGGCCGGGTGCACGTGGTCCAGGGGACCTACCGCGGTGGTGGTGGTGTGTTTTGCCCGATGAAGAGAGAGAGAGAGAGAGAGGAACTCACGCGCGAGGACAACCTGCTCAGCCTCTGTGATCCATTTCGCGCTCTGCTATTTGTGACGCAGCTGGCGGCTTCTTGGGAACACTCCTGAGATCGCGGTGGTTGGTGGGCGACTAAACCGGGGAAGACCCCGAAAAAGATAATAATTTCGGGGAAAGGCGGAAGCGTTCCCAGGTATTATGAGACCTACGCTGGACTGCGTTTTTTAGCAGTTCGTTGACCCTATTTAGGCGTAAAACTTAAGATGCGTTAGTTGTAAATGTCGGCACTGACGAGACACACAATTCTGCGTGCATTACAGCGTGACACCGCTTTCCTGACAATGATTGCAGACCCTGTCGGTCTGCAAGCCTTTCGTGGTGTCTGCATCAAACAATCTACATTGCTCTCTTAGAGATAACCTTTAAAGTCTTAGTATTAGTTGAAAAATCAGCAGCTGTGGCATGCGCGTCTAATGCTGAAAGAAAGTCAGAAAGAAGTGCACACAGAAAGGAAATGGCGTCGTAACCGTACGTATGCGTTCCGTTACTTAACACGGAAAATGTCTAGGTTTATAATTTATCCCTGTGCACGCTTCTTTGCCAAGCCACGTTTATCGCATTGTTATTATTATAACATAGAAAGTCATATGAGTCAAATCTAGCCATTTCCCTTCCGCCTTGTTTATGGGTCGCCATCTGCGGTGCTTCAACTCTGGAGCCATCGAGTGGCTGCTACAAATCTAGTCGGTGCATCGCAAACACGAATGTATGTGCACTTGGAAAACACCCGACCTGACGTTCCACATACACCGACGTCTCAAGTAGCGTTCGAGTAAAAAAAAGGGGGGAGGGGGGGGCGGAAATATATCAAAGACGAACTCGCGGTCTTTCGTGTGTGGGTGTTATAGTCACAGGGACGACGGCAAATATATGGCCTACGCTGCAGCGTAGACCTATAGAGATATAACTTTTGAAGCATCTCTGTTGAACAAGTGTGGCAGGGGACACGGTTCTTCCATTTCCGGCACAATGATGCAAGACAGAAAAGCAAAAAAGGGAGACGAGGTAGTTGCAAACTGTACGAGAAATCCCGGCGCGCATATTTCTTGCTTCCGTCTCTCGTCTTGAGAAGGGAGAAATCTCGACAAGTTGCGTTGTGCAGGGTCGGGAGAGGAAAGGCGTAGAAGCAGAAAGGCAGAAGTAAGGGGGCTTGCAGTGAAAGGCCTTCAGTAAAAAGCAGCCTTCCACTCGGTCGATTCTTACACGGCTTCGAATGCAGCTGCGCCTGTACTATAGCTCTTGTGTCTTGATATTTCTTCTTTCTTCCGTGGCGAAAAAGAAAGGAAGAACGAAAGAAAGAAATAAAGAAAGGTACCAAATAAAGTGGGTTTCGCGTACTCCACAGACACATAAAAAGAAAAAAAGAGGCTGTGCATAGGCGAGATAAGTATTCCGACTGCATTCAAAAGCATACAAGAGTCAAATGGCTAAAGGCAATAGAACAAAGAAAAGGTGACATTTGGCCACTCGGTTTCCGAATCGCGGCGCCTTGACGGTAGCTGGGATAGGGAGAGAGCGGGCCTCGGTTACGGTTTTCCCGACATCTGACTCTCGCATCAGATTCACTTTATTGACAAAAGAGACGGCGGTCCTCCACGCAGGCACGCAGAGTTCACGACCCTGCGGCCAACGAGTTAGGTGTCCTTCCAATTCACAGCACGAAGAGCACGCCGGCTGCAAGAAAAGAGCCTGGGCCTACTCACCAGCTGAAGAAGGCTCGGCATCGCGATGCTTTCTCCGGATCGTAAGGATATTCGTTCAATCGGATTGACTCGACCCTCTCTCCCCCCCAAACACACCTCCCCCTCTTGAGCCGAGAAGGCTTCTCCGCTAAACACAAACATATAGACACACGCGCGCCCCACACGTACGCACCGAGAGGAGGAGAGATCGAGGGAGCCCTGACAAACTGGCGGCTCCTTTCCCGAGAGTGTCACGGCCCTTCCCAAATCCTTTTCTCCTGCCAGTGTTTCCCATTACGCACGCGTGCGCGGTGCTTTCTTTAGACGTTTGTGAAACTTTAATTTCGTTGTCACTTTTGCTGCTCGTTTTCTTGAGATCGCGGTGCCTGGCGGCCGTGCGGCAAGAAACTTCTTTTGACTTTTCGTTCGGTATATAAAGCGCGCTGTTGCCGCCGCCGAGCGGGGAACTTGAAGACTATTTCGCTTCCGATCCCCGCCGCAGCTGTTGCGTAAAACGGCACGGTGCGCGCTGCCTCCAAAGTAAGCAGCGAACCAAGGGCCCGGTGATTCGCTTTTCTCCCCTTTTCTCCGCTGTAGGGAGCGTAGCTGGTTCCGCGTAGCGTAGACCGCCCTGCGCTCGAGCTTGAGCACGGGAGGGCCCCCGAGGGCGACGTCGAGACGGGCCCGGGAGCAGAAAAACAGAGAGAGGTGTATTCGAAGAGAGGGCCTGAGATCGTCGCCGGGGCCGCGAGACTTCAACGAACGAACGCGAAGTGATGCAGCGACGAACGTGGCGGAGCGCGGTGGCCGAAGCCGCGGCGTGAAGAGACCTCGTCTTCTCCTTCCGCCCGCTGCTGCTTTTCCTCCGAAACGTTCCAAAACCGGCTTCGGGCCATTTTCTGCCAACATCTCTCTCCCGCCAACGCTAGTGCCCTCTTCTGGAGTTGCCTTTCTTTTCTTCTCCGAAGCAGACGGCGAAGTTCGTGTGCGTGTGTGAAGGGAGGGTGAAACGGTGTACGAGATTCTCACTCCCTCGAGTTTTGAAGCCGCTGACGCGGAATGGAAAGAAGAGGATCCGCAAGCAGAGCCCTGATTACGTCTTTACTTTCCTTTGACCTGACCGTTCTTTGCTTTCTTTTCTCGTATCCTCTCCGAATCCTGAGGGACAGCGAGAGAATGAAAAGAAAAACACGCGCCTGTGTATGTTGTGAGTAAGAAAAGCAGAGGGGAGTAGAAACAAGAAAAAGAACAAAACTCGACTGGAGTGGCAAGCCCGAGGTACGTGCCGCGATACAAATTAAAGAAGAAAAAGAAGTTGAGAATGAACCGTACGCCTCCTGGCACCGTATATACGTGGATAATGAAAGCCGGCAGAATACGAGTCGGGCGGGGAAGGGGGAGGGTGGAGACGTTAAAAGAGCACGGAGAGATGTGCGCTCTCGCTTTGCTTACGAAGCCTGCTGCGGCGAAGAGACGGGGCGAGGCAATTTGCCTTGGCGCCTCCGGGTGACGCGGCGTGCGCGCCGAGGCAGCTTTTGACTTCCACACACTAAACATTTTTACGCCCTTATGGGTGTTAAGAGGGGTGCTTTCTGCATTTACACCCCTGTCCACACCCTTTTAGCACCCTTTTCGGTCAAAACACCCTATCACAAGGGTGTACACTACACATAGGTGCGACTTTGCTAGAAGAAGGGTGTTAAATCGACGACTGAAGGGTGTTGAACGCATTGATGCATAAATCTAAGTAACGTGTACACGTCCACGCATTGAGCAATGTGTGTAGGTATTGCAATTTTAATGATAAAGCATTTTATGGCCTTTCAGGTAGGAAAGATGGCGTTCTCCGCAACAACAATCCATACGGGACCCTGCTCATGTCAATCTTGTCATTTCACCCGCCGTGGTTGCTCAGTGGCTATGGTGTTGGGCTGCTGAGCACGAGGTCGCGGGATCGAATCCCGGCCATGGCGGCCGCATTTCGATGGGGGCGAAATGCGAAAACACCCGTGTACTTAGATTTAGGTGCACGTTAAAGAACCCCAGGTGGTCGAAATTTCCGGAGTCCTCCACTACGGCGTGCCTCATAATCAGAAAGTGGTTTTGGCACGTAAAACCCCATAATTTTTTTAATCTTGTCATTTCCCTTGAAAGCATTCAGAAAGCATTCAGAACCGCGCCGCCCTTTTATTCTCTCAAATTATTCACGTCATTTTAGCGTCACGTCCATGAAAAGAACACTAGGTCAACCTGACCTTTAGTTACGTCGTAGGTACCTTCGTCTGTGTATTTTTCATAGAATATGGTACTTTAACCCTTCTCTTAAAGAAAATATTTCACCACACCAAGTTGTATCTCGTCTCGCATCGACCATCAACACAAAATTGATGTGCCATTCTTCCTTTTTGCCAAGAACAGCCACTGAATGGAACCGCCTTCCCGCCTCAACAGTCTCAATTTGTGACACCACTAATTCAACATCGCTGTTCAAAGTGTCTTACAGTTTAATTTTCTATTCTTGTCCTGCACTGCAAATATTGTATACTTTCACCCCTTCTTTCTGTTGTGTCTACTAGGCCTTGAAAGTATATTATACATACTTTCAAGGCCTAGTAGACACAACAGAAAGAAGGGGTGAAATTGCGGCATTATTGCATTATTTACCCATAATTGCTCATAATTAACGTTGTTCTATTTACTGCCTTCTGTATCACTACTGACGTCATACAAGACGCTGATGACGTCACATTTTATTGCTTTATTATACAAAGCAATAAAATGTGACGTCATCAGCGTCTTGTATGACGTCAGTAGTGATACAGAAGGTAGTAAATAGAACAACGTTAATTATGAGCAATTATGGGTAAATAATGTGAATTAGGGTGGAATAAATTCGGTTAAGGTTCGTACAAACTGTAGCAAGGTGGATTACGGCAGATGAAGGTAGAATTGTGAAGACACGTGACAATGTATGACGTATCACGGTCACGTGATAATTGCAAGTGTACATCCATGAAGTGATTAAGTTTTCGCATTCCTAAGTGACTGTCGATCTTTTTCTAGGATTCTGATGTTACTGGCATGACGGCCACTCCAAAATTTATCATCAAGAAAATGTACGCACTTTCACTTACAATTTAATTATCACTATATTTTGTGCTCACAATTATATTATCATGCAATTAAACACTTCTAAGACTAACTGCAGTAGCAGAATGAAAACGCGCGAGCAACTTGCACAATTCTGCACGAATATTTCGGTGCCCTTAAAAGCCCAACAAGAAGTGGCGAAATTAAAGAAGCTGTCTGGATACATTGCTGAAGAAACAGGGACGCGCTATTAGACGAGCCTCTGATGTACAATGGCATCAACGTACAATTTGCTTGGTGAAGCCATAACGAAGACATTTATAGCGGCGAGATCACGCTGGAAGTTCTCAAATCCGAATCTCCACGTACCTTGCCTAAGTTATTCAGAGTTTTACTAAGCTACTGGTCTGCCTTCTAAGCGCATCCTCGGACACAGTTTGTAAGGCTCAGCCTATATATTAGGGGCTGGTGTCGTCAAAGCTGTAATTGCTTATCCACAGCATACGCTCTTACAAACGCATTCTTCAGTCGCCTCATGAATGCTTACGCGTCGCTGTCGCACGACCAAGATGTGAGGGTCTTTATCGAGCCAGGATATCGCTGTAACTACGCTGTGACCTCGCAAGGTTGCTTCGTTTTGACGCAGCGAATAATATAATCGCACCAGCAGAAGAGCGCCGATCGTCTCGCTCGCGGTCCCGATTTGTGTACTGTACCCTCAGTCATGCAGCGCAGACTGCGCCCCCCCCCCAAAAAAAAAAATGCTCCGCACGAACCGTAGTAGCAACTACCCGCCTCACCGCTCTTGTTGGAGACCACAACGAAGCAGCAGCTAACAGGCGGCCATACGAGCAAGCAAACCTGCCAGAATAAACGTTCAATTTGCGCGCCCGCCCCCTGCCCAATGAAAAGCGACCGGAAGTGACGGGACGACGCTGTACAGTCACTTCGGCGCGCGGCATGATGGGAAGGCGGAAGCTACGCCATTATTGCATTCTTAAGCTACGTGAAATGCGTTCGCGTCTCGCGCTGTGCGACAAAATTTTAAACGTGTGATTAGTTTTGTGCGCGGTGTAGAAAAAGGTGTGGCCCGTGCTTTGTGTATTACTCGTGCTCCACTTCAAAGCAAAGCGTTCGTACGCACCGGAAGATGGATCCACGGACGCTGAGACGAGCAGTTGCAACGTGCCCTGTGTCGGCGGTCGGTAGTACTGCCATAATGGAAATCTTCAGGCAAGTGCCCATTTATTTGGTATTTCTTTGGTTTGTTACGTGTTTTTGTTCGCTCTAGAAGTATCTTACTGTGATCTCGTAGCATAATTCACTAATGTAAGAGCAAGAGCAGCTGCACTCCTAGTAGGGCAAGTTAACTACCTCGATCGCGCCCCGTCTTACATCGGGCGTGATGCGCCTGCATAGTTACGCTTTTCTCAGCGCTTCAACGTTCATAGATGTGCTTCTTTTGTGCGTTCAGCGCGGCTTCTTGTAATACGGTCGCTCGCACTTAAGTTAAATGTGGTCGACCACTTATGCGTCGCGTAGAAAAAGGACGACTGACTTTGCCACCTTTCGAAAGAACTGGTGCGGTATTGGTTCTCCCTGATGCGGTCGCGTGCTGCTGTTGCTGCTTGCCGGGCGCCTTTAACATGTTTTCGGCTCGCTTTGTCTGTGCGTGTGTGCGCGCTCGCGCTCGGCTCGATTTGTGTGTGTGCGTGCGCTCAGCTCAGCTCGCTTTGTGTGTGTGTGTGTGTGTGTGTGTGTGTGTCTGTGCATGCATGCGTGCGTCTTGCGCGCGCATACATGCCGGTTTGTATGGGCCGGCGTGCTTGCGTGTGTCTAGTGCGTACGTGTTTTGTGAGCGTGTTTCTGTGTGGGTCACTGTGTGTGCGTGCACGTGTTAGCGTGTCTGCCTGCATGTATGTGTGATTGTGTTTATCAATGTGCGCGTGCGTGCCTTTGTGTCTGCGCTTTGAGAGTGTGTATATTTGTGTGCGCGCGAGTGCGTTTTGTGTGCGTGCGTATGTATTGCATAAGGCCGGTAGAGTTTTACTCGCAATAAAACTCTTCCAATTTGGTGCAGCGAGTGTTGCCGCCTGAAAGCCGAGTTCGGTTTCAAGCCAACCTGGACAACTGCTGTATGAGGCGCTGTTTCTCAGGAGGATCAGTGGGAAGGCGTCAGGTATACGCTTCCTCCTTTTTCCCGCCTCTGCCCTGATGAATCGATATCCTTGATTGTTATTCTAAAAGAAACGTTACATCCAGAGCACAAATAAATGATTAAAAAATATGGTAGTGTGTTTCGCCATTACACTAATTCTGATCTTAAAGACGTGAGTTTCCCATTAGCCCACATTTCCGTTGATGCACACAAGCGCTGAAATTGTGAATAGCAGGTTATTCAAGACCCCCCCGTCCTACGTATATAGCAATGGTCTTCAGAAGCTTTAATGAATTTTGAAAATTTGAAGTGTTGTTCTTGCGCTTTAGAGGTATCATATGCAAGCTTTAGGTCTCTCCGGGTAGTTTGCATGCTCTTCGAGAGCTGTCGCCTATAGCCCTATTGAAATTCGTAACTACAGTTTGGAGCACTAGGGAAGCTAGAAGGCTTGTCCTGGATCTCGAGAAAGTGTTTAAGCTGGAAGTGTAGGTTGAGGAGTTTAGGGTTGGTCACACGAAGGCTTTTTATGCCTTAGCAGTAGGAGTGTCAAAGGATAAAAAATGCAGTGTGTCAAGCGTGGGAAGCTGCTTATGTGGTAGAGGCTTGTGCGTGTGTGTGTGTGTGCGCGCGTGCATGCATGCGTGCGTGTGTGAATTCGCTCCTCACAAGGGAGTGTGTGTGTGTGTACGTGAGCTACTTCTTTGCTGGTGCTATTTGCCAAAAATTGGCAAGAAAACACAATAATCAATATAACTTGAAATAGTAAGCTATGCAAAGCATGCTGGCACAGTAGCGACAGCAGCATATGAGCATACAAACATGCAGCTGTGTGACAATCTTAATGCATGACTGCAACATCTGGAAGGAAGCTTGCTTCTTCTTTAGTAAGCAGCGCAAAGTCCATATTTTTTGCTTTTCTCGTGCAAACCAAAACGAGGCTCATTACCAGTGATCTTGTCTTTCATTCTAATAGCATTTGTTTATCTTAGAGTGTTGTTTCTCGCAGGTCATGCAGATGATAGCATCAATTTCACAATGCCCAGCCTTGGTGCCCTCCGTTAAGAGCAAGCCACTTGCGTTCGCCTTCAGGCAGATGGTTGATGTCTTCTAGGAAGCAGTTGGGAAGACTACATTGTAAGTAGATATAGGTGTGTAGTTTAATATAGTAAGTCAAGTTATAATTTAAAACTCTGAGGCTCTTTGGCGGCCTAAGCTTGATATCATATGCAGTTGTGTGTGTTTTTAAATATTGCCGATTGTAGTGCATACTGCAGGTATGACTGTTGATCCAAAGCATACACTTGCATTTTCTTGACGGCCTTTCATAATGAGGATTTTCTTTGTGCAAGCATATTCACAGATGGGGGCATTCCAGCATGATATTCTTTATTGTGCATTCAGTGCTAATTTCGTATGACCTTCCTGCTACCAATGTTTTTGCAGGAAAGGAATATTTCCTTACTCTATGCAATGAGCTTGTTATTTGCTCGTTGCATTACTTGTCTACCTTTAATTTAATGCCGTATAATTCTCAAAACCTTAATATTTGAGCTGTTTTTATTTCAAATACAATATTAACATGCGCCGGATTGCAATCTAGACTGCAAGGGATTTGAAGAAATTACAAGAAACTAGGACCTCTCATGGGTGTTAAAAAACATTTCCGCAGGCATTGCACCTATTTCTTGTACTGAGCTAGCTGCTCATGAAAATTGCAAGCATATGTCATTTCATACAGTTTTGCAGGATATAGCAGGCCTATCATTGTCACTAAGCACAACCTTTCCTCATTTGTATCATGAAAATCTGCCTCATGCTTAATTTGGGACAAGTCTTGAAAAATGAATGCTTCATAATTTTGAAACTACACAAAGTATTGGTTGGGGCTGTATTGGTTGGGGCTTGGCAGTTTTCAGACTTGACCATGTTGAACCTAGCCATTACAAGACGAGAAAAGAAACATGCACAGGAGGACTCATTCAATCAAATGCAATGCTGTGGTCATTTTCCATGTGGCAAAATGTACTTTTAGGCGGGGGAGGGCGGGTAGCCAATTTACAACCATTGCGACTCATGCGGGTAGTGGCAACACAGGATGAGAAATGGTTGTGGCTCAGAGGTTCATTGAATATGTGAACACTTATATACAATCCCTCCCCACCCCCCAAGTGAAGGGTAACCGTGCAATATATTTTGGGCGGTAAAGATTATTTTTTTAGGAGACAAGAAATTTCAGGCTCTAGTTGAGATGCTACACAAAGGAGGACCATGTACGTATTCACAGAATAACAAACTGCCTAGGAGGGGTATCACAGTTTAGAGCATGGAGTAGAAAGTGGGAGCATGACGAAGGATCATAAGTTTATTTAAACTTATGATCTTTGAGAATACTACTTGTCACCGTTTGCCAAGCTAACCTATCGAAAGAAAGGGGCTTGCTCTAAAAAAGTAGTTAACACATGCTAAATTTTCAAGGAAAGTATGCCGAACTGTCAATTCTTACAAATTAGTAAATAAGAAATACACAATAAATTTTAGGATACAGAAAGGGTCTAATAAACTGCATTGGGGAGTTGGAGATTGTTGGGCTGGATGCATGTATTGCAGGGCAAATGATAATGCCAGTGGAGGTTCCCTCATTTTCATTTTGTGTGCACTCTCTGTAAAATTACTCTTTGTCTCCTAGTGTAATAATGTTGTGTAAAAACAGCCATTTTTTAATGTCTTGTGCATGTCAGTCTTAATATGCCATATCCCGTAAGGTTCTCAGCTGCAGTACTTATAAAGTGTAATGCAGAGATATATTCCACATTTCATGTCAATTTTATATAAGGTCACATACACACTCTTGGACAAATTTCTGTTGTTGAGAGATGTCATTGGTAGTGTCCTTAAATTTTATTCACTCTTATTTTCTATGGTGAAAAGGCTACTGTAAATTTATTTGCTTTTGCTGCTGTATGTGCCTTGTATTCACAGTGACATAGTGGTTTAGTGTTCACAGTAAATGCAATTCCTAAATTTGCAAAATAGAAATTTCTCCTACCTTTCACCTGTCTTGCCCAATTGCCTGAGCTGTTCATTGTTCCCAGTCACATTAATTAAGTTTGTTACTTTCAGGAGCTTGTTGCCTTATCAAGTTTTCCACAGTGCACATGTGTAATTGCACAGACTGAACTCTCATGATTCTCTTCTTATTTTGCTAATGCAGGATGCAAGATTCCAGCAATGCCATGCGCTGCATTTATTGGTCAGGATGCTCAGAGAATGGAGTCCCTGCACCTCGTGGTGAAACGTGAACATTTTCTTTCTTTTGGAAAGCTAAACGTCATTTGCTGTATCAATTGCATTCTTGCAGCTCAGATGTGTACTATATTTTTTCTAATTTTGAATCAATTAATATTCACTGTTCAGTGTAAAAATGACGTACAGTGTGAAGGACAAGGACTGCGAGAGATGACATACACTGCGCTGACTTCCAACAATATTTTATTGCGTTGCCACATCGTGTGTTTATACACAAGAAGGGCCATGCGCAGGAAATGAAAGGCAGTCACAAGGGGTGTTCTAACAGCAAGTCATTGTACTAAGAACATGGTCACTAAAAAAAAAAATCACAATTTCTATCTGTGGAGATACAAGACTTCACTAGGGGTCAGCATGATAGAGGGGGCACTAACGCACACACTACCCATTTTTCTGGTGAAATAAGCATCAATAATGTACCGGGTGAGCTGTGTTTCGCTAGAACTTGCGTATCTTCAAAGAGGGGCATGCAGCGGCAGTCCCGGCAATGAATGCCCAAGTGGCCTTGAACAGTGTTATGGACGTTATAGTGCACTTTTAAACGATCATTTAGGCACCTGCCTGTCCGTCCAACATATTTACTGCCTCAAAACGGGAATATGGTAAACCACATTCGTTACACATATCGCAAAACGTTTTCTGTGCCCCACAGAGCAAGAACTCTGACACGATTTAGGCGCGTTTACACGCTTACAGAGCTTTGCCAGCTTTTCCGGGGCTGAGAAAAGGACTGGGATTCCTGGAGGTTGCCAAATCTTTTTTTAGCCTATCGGAGACATCATGCACATATGGTAGCACTGCGAACCAGTCTTTCAACCGGCTGGTTCCTTGACTGAGTGCGCTCATCACGTTTTGTGCCCTTCAGAAGCTGTTCCGCTATGGCTGAAATTAAGGCCAAAGGGTAGCCAACCCAAGAAAGGCGATCAACCTGTGCAGCAAGACTATCTTGCATTTCATGTGAGCAAGATTTATTGAGGCTGTTAACGAGGCAAATCTTTACAATACCTCGTTTAACAAGCTTTGAATGTGCAGAGTTAAAGGGAAAGAGTGACTTCTTACTTCTCGGTTCAAAGCACTAGCCCACCTGTTTATTTGTAAGGCACTGCCTGAGATCAAGAAAGCGCAAAGAATCATCAGTGGGGACCTCATTTGTTAGTTCTAGAGGCTGCAGCTCTTAAAGATCTCCAAGTCTCCCAAGCAGCAGGCTCAAAAGCATGATCAGTGCAATCAATAAATACCAGGTAGTCGTCCACAAACTTGCACACTTTGACAACGAGAGACGCATCTAGGGGACCTTGAATATTTCAATCATGATTAGCTAGATAAATATCACTCAGTGGCGGCGCCAGGCATGATCCTGCACAATATACAAATAAATGGTATTTGTATAGGATCATGCCTGGCACCGCCACTATGTTATATTTATCTCGCTCATCATGATTGCAATATTGAAGGTCACCTAGATGCGTCTCCTGTCAAAGTGTGCAGGTTTGTGAATGACCACGTGGTATTCATTGATTGCGCTGATCACGCTTTCGAGCCTGTTGCTTCGGGAGTCTTGGAGATGTTTAAGAAAGCCTCTAAAACTAACGCATGAGGTCCCCATTGATGATTCCTCGCGCTTTGTAGATCTCAGGCTGGTGCTTCGATCTGAGAAGTAAGAAGTCACTCTTGCCCTTTAACTCTGCACACTCAAAGCTCGTTAAATGAGGTATTAAAAGTTTTCCCTCGTTAACAGCCTCAATAAATCTTGTTCACACAAGATGCAACATAGTCTTGCTGCACAGGTTGATCACCTTTCTAGGGTTGACTACCTTTTGGCCTTAATTTCAGCCATAGTGGAACAGCTTCTGAGGGGCACAAACCGTGATGAGCCCGCTCAGTCAAGGAACCAACCGGTTGAAAGACAGGTTCGCAGTGCCACCGGTGGGTATGTGCATGATGTCTCCGATAGGCTAAAAAAGATTCGGCAACCTCCAGGAATCACAGGCCTTTTCTCAACCCCAGAAAAGCTGGCAAAGCTCTGTAAGTGTGTAAATGCGCCCAAATCACGTCAGAGTTCTTGCTCTGTCGGGCACAGAAAACGTTTTGCGATATGTGCAACGAATTTGGTTTACCATATTCCCCTATTTTGAGGCAGTAAATACGTTGGATGGACAGGCAGGTGCCTAAATGATCGTTCAAGAGAGCACTATAACGTCCATAACACTGTTCAAGGCCACTTGGGCATCCATTGCCCCGGGACTGTGACTGCGAGCCCCTCTTAGAATATACGGAAGTTCTAGTGAGACACAGCTAACAGGTCATCCGGGAAACTATAGAAGCAAATTTCACCAGAAAACTGGGTAGTGTGTGCGTTAGTGCCCCCTCTATCACGCTGACCCTAGTGAAGTCTTGTATCTCAAAAGATAGAAATTGTAATGTTTTTTTTTTTCAGGTGGCCACGTCCTTAGTACAATGACTTGCTGTTAGACGCCCCTTGTGATTCATTTTCTGCGCATGCCCACTCTTGTATACATACACACAATGTGGCAACACAATAAAATATTATTGGAAGTCAGCGCAGTCTATGTCGTCTCTCGCAGTCCTTGTAATTCACGCTGTACGTAATTTTTTCGCATTAATTGCCAACTATCCCAAGAAAGCACCTTTTTCAGTATATTTATAATGTTTGATACGACCATTTGCTGGCAAATGTTAACAGTGTGATATTTAACTTGAACTTTTACATGACTGCCTGTGACTGTGTTCTTTTAGTAACCAGAGTATGGCTAATTTATTAAACCATATTTGCTAATTTGTATACTCACATGCTACAGCAAGCCCTAATCTTGTATTACTGCATCTAAGTGCAAATAATTTAGAAATTTACTATGTATTTTAAAACACTGTCCACCTTTCGTGTTCAGCAAAATTGTTTAATCAACAGTGGTTTGCTTTTATCAGGCCTTTTACTGCACCTTGCACCCACACAATAGTAAATGTGGAATACTCACTCTTGATTTATGGTAAGAAAAGAACCTATTTTCAAACTGCATATTGTATATGTACCAGTGCCTTCGGGTTACAAGACAGAAATTTATAGAAACTGCAATTGTAGTTAGAAAATCTCCTACACAGCACTTTTAGCACAGAGAACTCTCGTTTCACAAAAGAGGACAAACTATGTAGGCACTAAAATATTCTACATATTTTTCGTGCTCAAGTAATCTTGTTGGAAAGAGAAAATTAGCAATAATACTGCTGGCTTAAACCTCACTTAAAGCACGTCTATGCTTGGAAAGTATTGTTTCAGTCCGAAAAATGTTGGCCATTATGCTTACATCGACTTTCCAAACTTTTCATAATGCTTTGCGATTACATTAGTGTACAAAGTAACAGGTGTCTTGTGCATTTGCTCTGCATTTCAATTACTCCCCTAATTCACCTTTGCAATGTCCCTTTTTTTTTCAAGGCCTCAAAACTTGAATTTTCGTTCATTGAGCCTTATACTGAAAATTTATTCCTTTATGTGGCCCAAAACACTGCGAGGTCAACTCAGGCTCTTTCAGTGCTCCTATACATAGTTTCTTCTCTAATAACAGATTTGATCAATACTTATATTTTAGATACCTTTGTGGGAAATGTACATGTTCTTGTACTTACCGATGTGTTTGGTGATTGTGCATGTTTATATTTCATGTGATTTATGTATATATTGTACTCTGTATTGCAGCATGCAATAAATATATTTACATTTTTCTTGAAAATGCCATATATCGTACCAGTCTGTGTTGCATTTTATGTGGATCTGGAAATCGTGATAACCGTTGGTGTTGATGTACATGCTCAAAAGTGACATTTGCTAGGTTGTATATGTGCAGCGAAGACAGGTTTTGCAATATACACCGTGAATTACTAATATGTAATGTGATCCACACGTACACGTGCGTGTGTGCCCATCGAAGCTTCAAGGCCGGCTGTTCGACGGTGTGTTTGGTAGCCGAACTTGAACCTTCTGGCACGCGAGAGTTACGCGTGGATCGCTGTACATAGTAGTAATTGAAGGCGTCTACTGCCGAACCTGCCTTCCACACACACTAGCAATAACAGGGTGTACACCCTTCCAACACCCACATAGATGGGTGTTAATATGGACTTGCACCCCTACACCCTAAATTTATTTTGCTGGACACCCTTCCTCTAGGGTGATATAACTGCACCCCAACTGTAGGGTGTAGACAACAGCACCCTTAGGGTGTTCGTCTGGCGACAAACTGATTTACACCCTTAAGGGTGTTAAAATGTTTAGTGTGCATCTACGGGGCTAGGCGACCGTGGCCGCATGCAGGGGGAGATTTCAAGGAGGGAAGCGGCAAGGGGTGTTCCAGGAATCGAGAGATGGTCTTGCATGGCAGCCCCGGTACACTGCGGTCACGTGACGACCGAGTCACGCTGCTGGCGCGTTGAAATTTCCAAGGCGTCCGGAGTAACTGATGGGATCCTGGACTGACCGACTAATTGCCGCACAAAAGGGTCGGCAGGCGATTAGGCGACGCGAGAGCCCCCCGGTGGGTGCGCACCACGGCCAACGTTGTGGAGCTGGTGGCCGGTGTGGGCGTTTCGTGCAGGCGCGTCTACACAGCGTTGAAGCAAATGACTAACCGCTGACCATTCAGTGTTCATTTTAGCTGCCCTTCGCATACACCAGAAAGCCCCGTGTTTTTTTTTTCTTTTTTTCTGTGTGTGTGTCCTTCTTTCTTTCTTTCCTTTAAAAGGCCCCTCACGAGGTCTGGCCATATTGAGCTGACAAGCGCAGAGCATGCAATGCGCGTAAATGATCCTGTCTGCAAAGTATTGCATCGCTACGCGCCGCGGAAAGATCTGAAATTTCAAACCGAACGCCGTTTTCCCTTCTCCTTGCTGCCGCCACGCTCCGAGCCGGATGATGACGTACACGTGCTAGCGCGTCTACGTAAACGTGTTTGTGCTGTGACATCGCTCGTGGTGACACGTGACTTCGAGAATTATTCAAGGAAAATCTGTTATTTGTGTAATATGATGCTTCAGTAGACGAATTAAAGCTTAGAATAATAATAAAACACACAGACCGAATGTCTGCGTGCTTTTGTTTTACTTCGCACTGCAAGGAAGAGAGGTGTACTTCCGTTTCGTTTGCTCGCTCCCTATCTGTGCAGTCACGCGCGCAGACACCGAAACTATGTCATTTTCTGTTCTGCCGAATTCCAGCGCGTGATCATGCTCAGTGATCCGCTTGTGTCTGCCTCAGTATTCGTGTAGCCCTGACTTATACCGCTAGTCAGATGTCCTCGTGCACAGCGCGGAAAATCGTGCGCTGAGCGAAATGAGACAATAGAGAGTTTTAGGTTAGGGGACGCAAGCGGCTTGTGTACGCATGCGCAGTACCGTCGCCCCTAGTTGTGCGTACGCAAGCCGCTTGCGTCCGCTAATCTAAAGCTCTCTAATCACAACAGCTCGCGCGCGACGCCGTCAGCGGAAGTGCGCCGCGCCGTAAGAAAGCGAGGAGAAAAAAATGAAGGTGGGGCCCGTGACGTATACATGATCCTCGAGGTCCGGTATGGGTGAACGCAGGGAAGGAATTTCGCTAGCGCAGGCTAGACGCTAGGGGCAAGTGGAAAGAGGGTCTCGCTGGGCAGTGGAGCTCGCCTCCTGAAATTATGGTTTCGCGGCACTGAAATATTTCTTCGGCTATTAATGAGCCGATTTGAAATTTTTTTGCGACAGAACGCTCCCTAGAGGACGCGTAACAACTTCCAGAGTATAAGCAAAATTTGCTATGGGGCCTGGTGAGGGGCCCTTTAACGAATGGAGATATCACTTAGCGTAAATTGGCGTCTAGCAAAAAGCAGAAAAGAAACTGCACCGTTAGCAAGCGGCAACTCTGTCTACCTGCAGCAACCGCTTTACGTGCATTCTCTCTATGTATCTCCATACCTTAATTAAAGGAACAGGGAAACTGCTACGCGTCGCAAGTATATCGGTCACTGTGTGCACACATTTGCGTGTTTTCTTTTTCTCTTGGTTCAACACCTCTGTCAGTGGCATATGCGAATTTTGCCGCTGCTCATGCGAAGCCAACATACGACATCTCATTCTGCACAGATTTCGAATCTAGCCGACATCTTGATATTGAAGCTGTACTAACGGACATTCTCGAACGCACCGATTGCCTAGTCGCGTTAGCCCACTTCGGTGTTGCTAGTGGCCTGGCGCGCGGGATTTAGTGAGTGCATACCTGCTCTCCCTATTCCCCCACTCGCTACCTTCGGTCCTTCTTTTTCTCAATAAACGAAGTTATTCATTCATTTATCTTTCGACGCTGCAATAGTTATTCGCTCGTATCCCTTTTCTCCATGACAGACTGAAGCATAGTGTGCTCAGCCGCACTGCCTTTCTCTTGCTTTATTTACTCTGGCTTCACATAGCGCGAAACAAAATTTCATGCATTGAGAAGTGGCCGCGCTGATGCCTTGTCGCGCGATTCGTTTCTAGAAAAAATGCGCTCTGAGGGATCAGTAGACATATATCCGACAGACATTCCACCATAATTAAAGCGTGGACAATTCCTCATTCTAACCGCTCTTTTCTCTCTATCCCCACATCCAAAACTTTCTCTAAAAGACAGCACGCTTTGGTGGGATGCACAGACCAAATCACTCTTGTCTCCTCATTTCGTTTGTTATATTTAGGGAACCGCGGGGCATCCGCAATGCAGATACTGCGGCGGTTATACCGATAACTCCCACCATCTGACGGACTTCCCACACTCCCAAACGTACCTCGGAGCCTCCCTCTCAAAAACACCCCGCCGCCTTCGCCCCACTTCCCGTTGGAGCTCGCTCAATTGTTGCACTGCCCTCCCTGTAATCTTTCAGGAAACCATAGCTACGCATATCAAGGCCGTCTCGGAGCCATAGGGCACTGGACTAAGTGATAAATAAAGGTGTTTGCTCTATCTCTCATTCTCACAATCCGGGGAGTGCTCTGTTCGACCTGTGACACCGAACTATTTCCGCCACAAAATTGGCAAGGCATGTTTAAGCCCACATCCTTGCTTCCACGTCACATTGCTGCTTTTCAGTACAAGTCCTACAGTCCGCGGTTGTAGCCATTTCAGTCTTCTTGTGAGATAGATACAGACGTCCGTGGGATTTCTCCGAGTTTGTTTCCGCTTCTCCCTTTCTACTTCTTTTGTTACTCTTCGCAACTCGCGCCTCAGAGTGACCGCTTGTAACCGAAGTCATCGAAGGCGAGAGAAAGCAGCTCCGAACTTCGGTGAACGCTATATAGTTTCGGCAAGTCTTGTCTTCTTCAGCACACGTATTTATAGACGTGGGTCCCTCTTTGCCCCCCACCCAAGTTCGTTTGGGCACACTTCCGAGGAGAAATAGGAAAATTGACTTTCTCCGGAAAACAACGCTAGGGACGGGCGAGAGACAACAAAGAAATTGGGGTAGGTGGGGCGATGGAAGCGAGCGGCGGAGCACGGTCGGAGGAGTTGAGGGGAGTGGCCGCGGCACGAAATTGGACGCCGCGCATCGCTCGATAACGCTCGCTCAACCGCGTCTGGCGCCAAGCGCGGACGTGGAAACAAGGTCCTCGAAGAGCAGCGACAGCACCACAGCGTCTGTTGAGAGACGAAGTGGCCTACACGGCGGAAACAGAAGAGTGAGAGATGAAACAAAAGAAAGAAAAATAGAAGGAGCGGCGCCCTCTGCCCGCGAGGCCCTGCCCCCCGTCTAACTGGCTGTTCTCTCGAACGGTAACAAGCGACGGTCAATCAAGGCAAACAGACCTAGGGTGTGTGTGTATATATATATATATATATATATAATATACGCACTGTGTCACCGCGGTAAGGAGACAGTTGTCGATGACCCGAACGGAGGCGCACGCCGAAGAAGAACGTCCATCGGCATGCCACTTTTTTTCTTTTTTTTTTCGCCTTTCAGGAGGACGCAAAAATAGCTCATCAGCAGCGTAAGCTCGCCACTGACTAAGGCTCTGCAGGCGGCCGGAGGCAATCCGGTGCGATGACTTTGTTTAGCGCTTGGAAAAGCGGGATGAAGCCTCGAGCTATAGGAGGCTCACTATATACCCCCGGCGCGCCGCATCGGCGCATCGCCACTACAGTTTTCCTTCTTTGCCCGTGGCAGCCGGAGCTTTCGGAGCCGAGCCATAAGCTCGACGAGTTCTGGCCCCGCGGCACATATATGGCAGAGGTGAGCACCTAAGGCTCCTCTTGCCGTCGGAGCGTGGCCTCAGTCAACGCATTCTCTCGTCACCGAAGCGCTGCGGGACGGAGCCTGTGCGGCCGCGTTCTATATTGGGCGCACGTAGGAAACCGGCGAGCTGCAGTGAGGGACCGACGCATGTACGTAACACGGCCTCCGAGCGGCCTGCAAATTTGCGCGGCAAGCGCGGGTGCTGCAGAGCGCGAAAAAGGGTTGCCGCATCGCTGACTCTCCCGAGATGCGCGCCTTTGCTACTGCGGTCCCAGGACATCCGGTAACGCCGCGGGGAGGCGGCGGCCGACTTTTAACGCGTAGCAAGCTGCACGACATCACCCGGGAGCTCTCGCTGTTATCTTCCTTGCTTTTGTTATTTGCATACCGGGCAAGTGAGACTCGAAATATTTTGCCCTTACCATGGCTGTGCTAACTCGGCGCTCGCGAGTAAAGCGCTGCTGAGCACACACTTGAAAGGGAGCGCTGCTCTGACTTGGCAAATGTGCGCTCGGTGACATACTATATGACGACAACTACACAGACGTGTGGCACGCAAAATTCAGTGGTTATTTAGCGGTGAATGCGAGAGAAATTTGTTAGCACTATACGTCGCAACTCTTCGAGGTCCCGCGGATCCATGATTTAAAATGCGTAAACGTGTTTAGGAGTTCACTCGCCTTTTCGAGGAGACAAGTGCAACTGTCCTCTTCTAAGATTACACATCCCCTCTCTAACTCTGCCATGTGACCGGCTTCCCGCAATTCTCACACGTAAATTTTTTTTTTCCTTTTGTCACTTCTAACGAACGCATCAAAACAGGCTCTATCGCAGCGTTTTACATTTATGATGTAGCCAAATGCTTTACGCGCTCATTAAAGTACACCTGAATGCGTAGCAGCTGCGTAGTTGTTTTTCACCGTCCATTCATGTGGTAACGTTACGAAGCCATCACTTGAGGAGATCCAGGGAATCAACTCGGGGAAGGCGGGATATGGAAATTTAAGACGATGAGCGAAACGAGAACAAGGTAAAAGCGGGAGCCAGCGTTTCTACAAGTGAACTTGTCTTTTTCAAGGCGACATAGGCTTTCCTCTGCACAGTATATAATTTATGCTACGTGTGACAAGGAAAGCAGAGGGCGCTCACATTGTTCCTTCTATATTGGGCGCACGTAGAAACCGTAGAAATACTGTGCCGAGGAAAGCACATATCGCCTTGAAAAAGACTAAGTCCACTTGTCGAAACGCTGGCTCCCGCTTTTACCTTGTTCTTGTTTTGATCATCACTTTTAGATGTGACTTTCAACCCATTTTGCATGTCCTAAAGCAGCGGGCAGATTTTCTAGCGATCTAATTAAATGTCACGTCAAGTGCAACGAACGATGGGAAAGTAATCGGAAGTCTTCGAGAATTTTGCACCTGCTCTCGTTCCTTCAAGCTCCGAAGGGAGCCGTTCAGTGTCCTATGCTGTCATAGGGACTTGATTATACTATGCGAATGTGGGCCTTGACGGGTGAACACGCCGTATATTCATTTTACAACAGTTAATAATAATGACGAACTAATGACGAAGTCCTAGCGCACGTCATACGTTTCCCGTCACTCAGTAAAGATAACTACCGGTATTTTGCTGTAAAGTTCGTAATAAATACGGTGACTTTTGTTCAAACATCGCATAAACTAAAACAAACGTTCCGAAAACGTTCCGTTAAGTCGTATCGTCCTCGTGCGAGCAGCCGCATAAAGAGATGCAATTGTGACGTCTATCCGGCATTGCAAGGTCGACAATATATCGCAAGTGAAACGTGTGACGCGTGTGAATTCATTTCTCTCAGATTGTATGCAGAGCAAATAAATATGTACAAAACAACGCCACTGCTTATGCGCAAGTATAAACCAACATTCAGATTGAGGCCTCCAACTAGCCTTTGGCTACAGGTACGACAAGTATTCGATTACTTGCTTTGCAATATGAAAATAAATAATTTAAATTCCCAAATTCTAAGAAAAGGAAACATCCTACACTGGGATTGGCTGCAGAATCGCAAGTTTAGCCGAGAAATCAATGAAGGTACACGTAGGACCACAGGGATTCCTCGGCGAGAAAGATATAGAAGGGTATTAGGTTTTTTTAATGAACACTTGAAACATTCGGTTGTCTATCCGCGTCGCATGCTACTTACGTTGGTATGGATGACATATGAAACGGCGCCAACATGCACGAACTCACGCCTTGCTTAAGTTGGCTGAACTGCTGTACGAGGCCGCGAGTCCGAAAGGAGGCTAAGAAAAGACATTAATGTTTTGCGCGCGGTGTGCAGGATTTCTTTTGTCTTTCGTCGACCTGAAACAAGGAAATCTGTGTGTATTTCACGCAAGACAGGATGCTCAAAGGAACGCGGACAAACACAGCCTTAATGCTACGGTTGCTCAGTGGTCTCAAAAGTTTTTCATTCCTTGTCGTTACAGGTGCAGCCCGTGCAGTGTCTCTGACGTGACGTGACCGGCCGTGGAGAGAACCGCGTGGAAAGTAGCCGGAAGAAGTGGTGACGCTCGGACACAGACGTCGCGTGGTTCCCTCACGCGCGAACACGGTCTGCACGCAACAGCGGATCCCTTCAGCAGGGAGCTGAAACTTTGCCAAGACAAACTGCACCGCGCAGCTGGAGGAAGGAAGCAGCGCCTTCTGGACATTCTCCATGCGTTTCTACCGCCGGAGTGCGCCATGCTTGGACCTGTGTTTGGGGGGTGGGAAAACGCGAGTGCGTGTGTGGTCCACCGCGTGTGGGTGGGACGACGGCGTTAACAGCGCCGCGCGAGCTGTCGTCCGAAGGTGGAATGCCGCGACGGGGCGGCCGTGTGCACACCGCTTACAGAATTCCCCGGTGAGATCGAAAAAATGGAATTCCTAAGGCAAACTATCCAGAAACACTGCTCGAAAGAAATCGCGCGTCGACCGCGCCATCTGTAAGACAATATAAGTATACATGTAGGAAAATTTTGTGGCGGATCATGCGCTGCATAGACGGCTGACTCAGGGGCCAGTGCTCCCTTAGTTAGTGGATCAGTGCTCGAAGTTGCGAGACAGTCAATACCCTGGCTTATTTCGAAAACGTGCTTCTTGAGGAATCGGTCTCTCTGGCGCCGTATATGTGGTGTATACATCCGTGGACAAAGCCATACACGGTGCGTGCTTCGCAGTCGCGGCTGTGATTGAGCTCGCTCAAATTGGGACGTGGCGGCACGCGCTCATGTGCATGTACGCGCAACAGAAGCGCGTGGAGACAGACGAAAACGTCCAGTTTTCGTTATGTTACCGTATCTGCGCAGTTTTAACGCAGCCGTACGTTCCGTTTGGTTTTGTGCGGGGTTGTATATACAACCTTCTCCCATTTGTCATTTCAATCTAGCTTAATTTATCACGTTTATTATTTTTTTAACCTAACACATCCAACGCTCCTGCTGCGTTCCTTCTCAACATATAAAGGACGAAACAGGGAGTCAGTTTAGATAACGGTAGGCTATGTAGACGTAAACTGAGTGTACATCGAAAGTAGCTTAGGCCTCGTTTGTAAGCGAGCCAACAAGAATTAAATTTATCTGAGTCAAAGTGAGGCACACATTATATCGACGTTGTGAATTTATTGTCTTAGAATATATATTAGAACTTCGCTCAGGGAAGCAACCTTCAGCTTGCGCAACAATGGCGGCATTGCCGTATATTTGTGTAAATAATAAAGGTATCTTCATAGTATAGCTGGTATAGTCATCAAGATAGACACCATATCTCTGTGGCAAAGCAACAGAAGCAGACATACGGGCAGACTCTTTCATACGGGCAGACTCTTTACGAGCGCGCGAGAAATGTACTGCACAAATCGGGACGCGTATATGGATGTATATAAACTGACACCATGTATGTCAGTAAAGTTAGAGGTATCTTCGCTGCGAAGCGAAATTGTTGGGATGTCAAGTGTTCAAATAAATAAAGATAGCGGACTCTTGCGAGTCCTGACCTTGTCTTTTTTTTTTAACCTCTTGTGCCTGTCTGAACTCTCAACTTGCGTATCTGCAATTTTTACTGTGCAAGACATTTCTACATACTGTTTCTTTTTACTGCTATACAAATTTTTTTTTGGAACTGCCTGTGACAGACAACAAACATTTCGTCGTTGAGCTGGATTACTTGAACAGGTGGACAATATTTGCACGATACTACGAAGTGCATAATCGACTAATTAACAAACTTTCAGTTAATAAGTTTTGAACTCGTTTCCTTGCGGTAAATACTGCAGTTTAGGATTTGTAGCTGGTGAGTTCGCAAAATGTATCCACTTGGAACGAATTCTCGCGATGACAGTAGTTTCCAGAAATCTATTTGCTAAGTGCGACGGCATGCATTACCTGTCCACTTATTCTTGTGCTTGAATGCTTAAAATTGCACTTAAAGAATGTAATTGGAACAGCAGTGCATTTTTCCCTTCAAGTATGGCCGTGCATATCTTGAAACCGGTGCATCCTCAGAGTTCGTGTGAAGTGGATATGTCTTGCATTACTAAGATTTTGTTTATTAGGCGATTGCGCCTTGTGATAGCTCGTTCAAGTAATGTCCGCCTCCTCGCGTAATCCATCTCAGTTAAAAACTAAAATTCTATCTGCCAAAGGCGATTTTTTAAAAAAAATCTTTATGGTCTAAAAAAAATCACATGGCCGAGTGATATCTGTGCTATTGCCAACATACCCGACCTGCTCATAGATCGCCCCCCTCCGTTTGCTCAGACTGGCGGATTGGACTCTACTTGCGTCACGTGACACTCCCATGAAGTGATCACCGGTAAGTCAAACAGTGGTGCGACAGAAAACCGGCAACAATGATTGCACGGCAGACAAGCAGCGTGGAAGCGTAACGCGGTAGAATTTCCTATCATGTCTCTTCTCTTGTAAACAGACACAGGCAACAAGCAGCTCTTCTTTTGCAAACTCGATAGCTTGTGCAGTGGCACGCCATACCAGAACGCCGGAATAAATCGGGCTGACGAACAACAGGGAACTGATATGGCTCGTGTCAGAATGGGATTTCAACGTCCTCATTCTACATATACCCTCTACGAAGGAACAAGGAATGTTCGAATTGTCAAACGTCTCTAGTTCTACGACATCAGATCTGGTATATCAAATACAAAAGACACACAAAGGCGATAAACTTTCATCGTAAGATTTCATTTCAGTGGATTCATAGCCCCTGTGGCATTCCAGGCAACACGGACGCTAACAATTCAGCGCGCGCGGCGCACAGTGAAAATGAAATAGCAAATGAAACTACCACAAAGCGGTATACGCAACAGTTTATGTCAAAAGTCAATCTGAATGTCTAGATATACTGGTTGGTTTGAAGGTGCGTTCTATTTTGGGCATATCCAAAAACACAATTCGATATTCCAGTAAAGGTCCGCCGTTCTGTCGAAACAGTAATACACAATACGCCTATAGGAAGCGCGTACACAGTGTTTTTTACATAAGATAAGCCGAGCCGAAAGTGCGGTGTGCTCCTGCTCGTTCTCAGAAGATATTGAGCACCGCTTGTTGGACTGCAGTATTCATGCTCCGCATCGAAATAAATTAAATAAAGCAATTATTTGCGTACCTAAGCAAGGAGTATAGCGGGTATCACTGATGATGCTAGCCTCTCGTATACCTATACATGCATTTATTAAACCAATTTCTTTTTAAAAACGCGACAGAAGCACCGTGCCCTAACGAGTAAATATTGTAAATGCTATACAGCATAAGCAGCAGTGAGTGTGCATGTTAAAGTATATCGCACGGAGCTTATACGAAAAGCTTAATTGGCTTTTACGTGTCAGTATACTCGCGTGCACGTTATGGTACTGGCATATGCGTGCATAACTGGTTTTGTTGCGTGAAATATGCCCCTTCCCCTATATGTATTTTTTTGGATGTTAGCGGCACTTTTCGTTTTTTTTTTTTGGTGTGTGTATGTGTCTCTTTTTTATTCGTGGGTCTTGTCACGCGACATATGTCGCAAATGATGAATTAAGGGGTCATCAAATAAACGCAGGAAACCCTGTGATGCAGGCAAAACAGCACGCGATGCGTTTTCGCCGCCATTCCTTTCTACGCTCGCACAACGAGCGCTGTGTGCTCGGTACAGAAACGGCTGGTTGCTAATACGTGAAACTACGCGCAGGGCGTATAGTGAGACGGCAGAATGCAACACATTTCTTCAATGGGAAGCTGTGCAGGTTTAGCGCACTGACATGCCAGTGCAACGTAACACTCATTGCGCATGAAGACCGCGTGGAATACATACCGAAATCCACTCCAAACAAATATCGGCCTATCGCAAGTTAAGTTTTAGATTTTTTTTTTTTCCTCAGCTCCAGGATCGAGAAGAGCTCGCGCACCACCCGCACATTCAATTTCGGGAAGTTGTAACTTAAAATGAACTAAAATTATAATAGTAAATAAAATAAAAACATACGCGCCGCTTTATTAAACTGAGGAGGAAACTCTCGGTTCTACGTATATTGCGCTGCTTTCGGGTATGCTTCTGACACACTCGCCCGTCCCCTCCGGCGATTTATTACGGGAGGCTCGCGCGGCAGCTCGCTTGTCTGAATTGAGACTTGGGAGAGCTGCCGCAATAGCCACTGAGCGACCGTTCGCGCGCTTCGCCTATTACATACATATACGTCGCTGTGCACGCGCGCGCAGATTGCAATCTACGGCTTTTGACCGCGCGCATTTTTCATGCTTTGCTCGAAAAGCAGAAGCGCGCCTGCCCTCTCCTTTCTTCGCGCAATCTTTGCCGCCAGTCTTGAATGCTCGCACGTGCGGGAATCCCCGAAACTTGTTTTGGTCGCTATCTGGTTCATCTGCCTGGTGGCTGCAGAGATTCTCCTCTAATATACTATACGGTATCTCCGTTCTACAGCCATTTTAAAGGGTTGAAGAGAGAGAGAGATGAAGAGGAAAGGCAAGGAGGTTAACCAGATATCAGTCTCCGGTTTGCTACCCTAGACTGGGGAGGGATATAGGGGTTAGAAAGATGACAGAGAGGAAAACGCTAAAAAAACAGAAAAAAAAAAAAAAAAACACGCACACATGGAGACACACACACACAAAAAGCGTTCCAGTTAAAGACGTTCGCAAAGGCCGGAAGATCGCAGAAAGCGCAATAGCGCTTACACGGCCTTCTTCTCTGACGTTAGGTCCCTGCGGTGGTGTAGAATTCTTCTTTCCGATAGCGGTTGGTCGTCCAGTTGGTCAAGTTCGTGGCGAAGGCATTCCCTCTGTGAACTGTACTGCGGGAAAGCGCACAAAATATGGTCAATTGATTCGTCACGGCCGCAGTGGTCTCAGGTTGCGGTGTCGGTCATCCCTATGCGGAATGCATAGGTTTTGGTGAAGGCAACGCCCAACCGTAGTCGATACAAGAGCGTGGCGTCTCCACGACGAAGCTGTGGTGGCGCTCGGAGACGTTATCTGGGATCAAGGGAGTGCCGTCAAGTATTTCTTAAATGTGGCTCATTCCATTGCGACGTGGTGCACTGCCGAGCAAGCAGGCGGAGCTTCCATGCTGCGTCAGTTCTAGAAAGTGGAATTAAAAAAATTAAATTATGGGGTTTTACGTGCCAAAACCACTTTCTGATTATGAGGCACGCCGTAGTGGGGGACTCCGGAAATTTCGACCACCTGGGGTTCTTTAACGTGCACCTAAATCTAAGTACACGGGTGTTTTCGCACTTCGCCCCCATCGAAATGCGGCCGCCGTGGCCGGGATTCGATCCCGCGACCTCGTGCTCAGCAGCCTAACACCATAGCCACTGAGCAACCACGGCGGGTAAAGTGGAATTGGTGCGTGGTGCTCCTCAATATGGGCTGAGCGGGCAGCTTGATCGGCCCGTTCATTGCCGATAATCCCGCAGTGACTTGGAAGCCATTGGAAGGTTATTTCATGGCCTGCATCACTTATATGGTGTAACGTCTCTGTAATGTGAAATATTAGCTGCTCGTGCGGTCCGCGTCGTTAAGGTGACAGTAGAGACTGCAGTGCCGCCTTCGAATCGCAGAATACCGTCCACTTGTGTGGCTGTTCATTACCAATGTAATGAAGGGCAGTAAAGAGCGCTGCGAGCTCTGCTGCCGTCGACGTTGTCACGTGAGTCGTCTTAAATTTGATTGTTGTGGCTGTCGCTGGTATCACGATTGCCGCCGCGGAGCTGTTTGGCAAGATAGATCCATCAGTGTAGATATGTATAGAGTCACGGTAGCTCTCGTACAAAAATAGCATATAGTGTGAGCTGTTTAAAGGCTGGTGATAATAGATCAGCTTTTTTCGTGATGCCAGGTAATGTGAGGTTGATTTTTGGCTGAGTGAGGCGCCATGGAGGAATCGAAGGTCTCGCAGCCGGAATGAAACGAGATGGCAGTGATTCATCATGTGCGGTAATCGTTTGGCTGAAAGATGTGCGAGGTCTGTCTGCTGGTAGAGAGGCTAAGCGGCGACGAGGAGTCCTGGTTAGATGCCTCATATGGGTCCTGAGCACTTCAATGTCAATGTGGGTCTTGACAAGGTGGTCTCCAGCGATTGCTATCGTAGCCACTGTTGATGCACTCCAAGGCAGGCCTAGACAGATCCGGAGCGTTTGAGTTTGAACACCTTGTATTGTGCGTAGATTCGTTTTACCTGTGTTGGTTATTGCTGGCAAGCTGTGTCACAGAACGCCTAGAAAAAGCACCCTGTACAGTTGTAACGTGGCACTTGTTGACATTCCCCAAGTCTCGCCAGTGAAGAACTTGAACAGGTGGCAGATGCCTATCAACCGCTTTTTCAGGTATGATACGTGAGGGCTCCATGACAAGTCCCTGTCGATTATGACGCCTAAAAACTTGTGCGAGCGAACACGTAGTATTATTTGGCTATTTATCATTACGCTGTAGTTTGTCATGGGTTTGCGCGTAAATGGCACTAGTGCGCATTTCTCGGAGGAAATTTCCAGGCCTCGATTACGGAGGCAGATAGCAGTTTGGGTGGCGGCTCTGTGAATTCTAGCTCGGAACTGTAGGCGTGAAAGGGTTTAAAAATTACATTGTGGGGTTTTACGTGCTAAAACCATGATCTGATTATGAGGCACGCCGTAGTCGGGGACTCGATTAATTTTGACCACCTGGGGTTCTTTAGACGGCCGTTTTTGCATTTTGTCACCATCGGAATGCAGTCGCCGCAACCGGGATTGATTTCACCGATTTGATCCCGAGACCTCGTGCTTGAGGCTCACTCATGCTAGGCGACCCAACACCGATTTCGGTTTGACGACTGTCGGCGACCGCGTTTTTTACCTTCGTGTCGGCTCCTCTGTCACACTGTGCCCACGACGAGCTCTCCGTCGACTGTCGGCAGATTGTCGGCGTCGGCACAGTGTGAGTGAGCTTTTAGCATCTCGACGCCAAAGCCACCAAGCAACCACGGCGCGTCATTTTAAAGGGTAACTAACAGAATGACGATACGCTTCACCAAAATTACAATGCGCACAAATCGCGGCCATCACAGCCGCAAATTGTATACAGAAAAATCCTCGACGCAAACGCTACGCCCCAAGCAGTCGTTCTTCAGCGAAAAGCCCGGTCTGGGCTATGGGCTGCAAGCAATTTACAAACCAAATGTTCGTCAAATTACAGCCCGTCCTGCAAATCCAAAGAGACTGTCTTGACAGCACGGTACTTCAGGGCCTAATAAAGTCCAATGCATGCTTCTATATGTATCGCGGATGGGCACGAAAAAACCCTTACAGCACTTCAAAGCGCTATAGGTATATGTATTGCACACTCGAAAAAACTTGAATGGTTATAGACAGCACACTTCCATGCAGCATGTTCGATTTTGTTATTCTGTTTTGAACTCTGCCACGCCGTAACCTAGACACTTGCACGAGCAATAACTGACAGTAGTGCGCTCATCGGTAGGAATGTCGGTTGGAATTTTATAGCGAAGAGAAACAGGAGAGATCTATACTTAAGGCGTGATGTTTCGTGTGACTAGCTACTTGAAAACGCGGAAACTAAATCAGAAAAGGTTTTAAGGGTGATAATGACGGCAGCAGACGAAAACGGCAATGCCTAAATGCATAAACAGAACCGAAGCCTCGAAACCAGACCACTTTCACGTTAGAAGACCGCAATCAGCCTTGTAACTCTTGACTATACTTTATAGGGCGTCCCACGTAACTTTAGCCAAACTTCAAAAATATGCAAGTCCCATGTAGCTGGACAGAACCAAGGTAATGTTGTTTGCCGTTGCTTGGAGATACTCGGGTTACTTTTCTTGCATTCTGCATAATTACATAATTAATCTTAATTGATTAATCAACATCTCAAATATTATAATTAGATGAAAACGGTCAGTCAAAAAATTGTAAAGCACCATGAAAAACTGCCGGTACAGCTTTCTGTTGCTCTATACCTGCTACATAAAAGTGTTTTTCCAAGCATGAGAGAAGCCCGCGAATATATGCAATATATGTGCCTCGAGCGACCAGTTGCGCGGCAATTTCTTTGTGTATTCACGAGCTTCTTTCAGGCTTAGAAAACACTTTTATGTAGCACGTATTGAGCAAAAGAAAGCTGTAGCGGGAGTTTTTCATGTTGCTCTGCAATTTTCTCATTGACACTCTTAATCTAATTATAATATTTGAGAAGTTCATTAATTCATTAATTAAGACTATATATATAATTAGGAGGAATACAAAAAATAATCTGAGTATCTCCAAGTGACGGCAAACCACATTATCTTGGTTCTGTCCAGATACGTGGCATTTGCATACTTTTAATGTTTGGCTCAAGTTACGTGGGACACCCTATATTAGTTAAGAGCTACAAGGCTGATTTGGGTCTTGTTACTTGAGAAAGTAGTCTGGTTTCGAGACTTCGCTTCTGTTTGTGCATTTAGGAACTGCCGTTTTCGTCTGCTGTCGTCATTATCACCCGTAAGAGGAAGCTTTAGCTCGGGGCAAGCTCCAACGCGGCCTATTCAAATACATGTAAAACGCAAAAGCGGTTTTCTGAGATAACTGCTGGAACGATCTTAATTAACCTTGTTGCATTGGAGAGAGAAAGTTAAATTGTAGTGACTGTTGGAAGCGAATATTCGATATAGGGCAGAATTTTGTTGAAAGAATTTTAATAAACTCGAGAGTTCGAAAAAATATAGAAGCATGAAGTTTACAAATTAATAGCTCTCCGTCAGGAACAGATATCATGATTCTGTAAACGGCATCCATTAGATCATTCAAAGCGGACAAATTCGATCTATCAATTTATATATTACGTGAATTTGTTACCTTGTGTAGAAGGGTTTTGTAAAAGCTGTATCGACACATTAATACATTTATTGAGATTAATGTATAACATATCAATATTGTCCGCTTTAGATGTACCATTATGTGCAATTCGCAGAATTGTGATATCATTTTTCATCGCTGAGTTACGGACTTGTAAACATAATAGTTTCGCTTTCTGAAAATTTGAATTTTAGTACAAAATTGACGACCTAAATAAAAAATTCGATACCAACAGTCACTAGATATTAAATTTTTCTTTTAAATGTAACAAGCCTCGTTAAGTTTGGTGCAGTGGTTGCCGAGACAAACGAATTCTCCTTTTACATGTACGCGTATTTAGCTAAGAGCACCCGAGCTCAAGCTTCCTCTTAAAGTAATTTCTTATTTAGTTCCCGCAATGTCAGTAGCTAGTCACAGGATCTCTCCTGTTTCTCTACAGTGTGAAATTCCTACTGACATTGCTACTGACGAACGCACCACTGTTAGTTCAAAACCGAATAGCAAAACCGTCTACATACGACGTATGTGAGACTGGCTTAGAAAGTCGTCTCTAGGACCTGTGACGTGAAGGGAATGCGAAATGTGCTTGCGCAATAACGTTTTGTGCGGGCAAGATTATGCCTGCCTGTATTGTGTGTAAAGCGTGAATCCGCGTATAGAACAACATACAGATAGCACGTTGTAGCATATCGTAATCACCTGCCATCTACCTTTCCCTGCATCTCCCACTTCCCCTTACCTCAGTGAGGAGTTGCAGGCTAGAGACACGCTCTCCAGACCGATCTCTCCTTTTTTTCTCTTCGTCAAAATCTACTACTACTCCCTCAGAGCCCCCAGGGGTTCGATACTTGGAACTCCGTCAACGTTCCCGTTTTCCAATTAAACACCACGCACGCTTCCTTACACATATAGGCTTGACGCAGGAGTAGAGCAAATACATATTCGCACACACATTGATCCCTTAGTGCATACTCGAAACGATCCATTCCGTCATATCTTTCTTACCAGTCACGAATATAGTTTCGTGTTGTCATCAAAGTTTCTGAAGCACCAGCTTTACTTCTGGTTAACAACGAAACGTAATGCCCCCTTTCTTTTTCGTCGATGCGCCTCAGATTCAGTGTAGGAATGCAGAATCAGAACGGATATAATATCCAGAAGTAATACGCCCCAGCGGCCATACGTTATTACTTCAACATCGTTGCTTGTCGAAACGACGTATGGAGACCGGGGCAAAACCTCCCAGTCACCGCCGGCGTCCCGAAACGAACCTCCGAAGTAAAAGCGATTTCGCCAGTGAAGCTCCCTTCCGCGTGTGCCAAGATATATCTCGGAGCACGCAAACTCAATTTTTCTCGCCACTCGAGCAGCGAGCATACACACATCGACGTTCGACGCGACGCGCCTGAAGTGATACGCGCACACTCTCCTGGCTCAACTCCCTTTCGCTGCCCTCCTATTTCGTTCTTCTTTTTTTTTAAACTAAATTCCCAAGACTTCGCGATCGTTCCCTGAGGCCAGATGCCTGAGAGAATCGATCAGGTAAACAAAACGCGCAAATACTGCTCGCCTAGGGAAAAAAATATAAAATGGAAGCTGCAGATTGTTTACTTTGCACCAAGACACTATCAACCGTGCAAGACCGCGCCGATATAGAGAGTACTCAAGCGGCGTGTTTCTTCTTCTCTTCCTCTGTTTAGCTTTCCAGCTATTTCTGCTATTTCTACTCGCACAGTATACACGGAAACTCTCAACTTTGCTGCTGCTTCCGCGCACTACCACTGTTGCTTCAGCAGCTACAGCTGCCTGAACGTCATAACCGTCGCAGAATTTCCCTGCAAGTACCAGGGACATTTTACTTCTTCTTCCTAATCCTCTTCCCTTTTTTTTTACTTTTTCATATATCCCTTAGCGCCCTTTCAGAGAAAAGCCCGCCACGCGCTGAGATCGCCGAGAAAGCCTGCTCTCCGGACGAACAGGCAACGCGCGCCACGCTTCTTCGTCTTCGTTACAAACAGTTCTGGAGATCGGCGACGCCCGAGCTCAGAACTGACGGTGTATAGAAAGGGACGCGCAATTTTCCTGGCACTTTCAGCGGCGTCAACGCGCCGCGCGAAAAACGACGCCCCGCGTGCGAGTATGCCGAGCCTGTCTCTCTCTCTCTCCCTTCACCGCGGCTCTCCCACCGTTCGCCGAAGAGAGCAACGTGTGATGTACACACTGAGTCCCGCTTGCCCGGTGCAGTGCAGCGGATGGTATGCACGGGTCGCGTCGGCCGACCACAAAAGTGAGAAGCGGCAACGCTAACCGCCCGTTGTCTGCGGCCAATCCTCCTGTGCGCACCACCGGATGAATCTAAGGATCGCGGAATGACCAGGGGAGTACCAATGGGCGAGAAACTGCTTTCCCTGACACATGCAGTCACATTCTTCGCTCTCCTTGACTATAAGCCCAAAGGACTCGTATAGCCTTCGGCGCCCTGCACGGGATTGCAGAGGCGACAGAACGCGACGCAAGAGAGAGAGCGAGCGAGATGGAAGAACTCTCGGGGCCGCCCGAGCAGGTATGCGTGTGCGCGAGGCAGGCAACGCGTGTGCCTGCTACGCGTACATAAACAAACAACACGTACGTAGCGTCGCGTGCTGAAGCAGTTCGCGGAAGCGCCGGAAGAGATACTTGCTCGTCACTCTTCATCGGGCACGAATGCGAAGCGCAGAAAGAGAGAAAGAAAAGTAATAATAAATATAAGAAAAGAAACATATTTTCCTTCCAAAAATCGATCTCGAACGAATTTGAAGAGGCTTCCAGCGCACGCGCACTACCTATATCGCGACAAAAGAAAGCAAAATGCACATAATAATGTATATGCATACACATAACATAGCTTATAGGTGTATGGCGGCGAGAAGTGCTGAGCTACTACGAATATATCAACGCAAGCGAAATGCCGCATAGATCTCGTTTCTTTTTATGTTTGATTACTTCTTACTTTCTCTCTCTCTCTCTTGGTTTTCAATTCTGCTTTTCTCGGTTCATTGGGTATATAGTATAACGTCGCATATAATGTAATGTCCCTGCGCTCTGTTTGTCGATCTCCATTCCAGGCCGCACAGAAAAGCGTGCCCAACCTTCGAAAGAGTTAATACTGCAAGTTGGAACTGCTTTTCCAGGCACTTAAATGCTTGAAAAAGAAAAAAAAAATGAGGCAAAAAAAGAAAGCGGTATAAATGTGCTATGCATGTAGAAGTTTGTTTTCAGAATCATCATCTTTCTATCTTCTTTTGTTTACTGCAGTTCCGTGCTATAAAATGTTGTCCTTCCTCAGTCAACGGGCATTTTTCTTACCCCGTAAAGAGCGTGCTTCGAAAAATGGGGTAAAAAAGACGAGAAATGAAAACGTGCCAGAAAGAATTATTGTTGCCGCCCGATTGCCTGTGCGGAAAAGCCGCGGCGCGAGCAACTACATGGACCGTGTTCCTTTTTTTTTTTTTATATAGAAAATAGCCCTCGATGTGCATCCGCATAAAGAATGGGGGCCCGTTCCACGCAAACACTCGTGCCCCGATCTCAGACAGAATGCCTGGGCCTGCTGCCGAACGAATATTTGGCGAAGTGCGCTTTTGGGTGGCGGTGGGGGGCAAATATCTAAATGTATCGCCCCGACATCTTTCTTCTGATGTCACTATACGTAAGTACACACAGCACTTTATTTTTCGTCAGGACCGTAAAAGCTGAATATTACGGCGCCACAGACCGAGAGGCGCGCCTCGGAAAGCTGTGTAACTCAAAAACAAGAAGGGAAATATGAAACGAGGACGGGTAAACACGCGTCAGGCATTCTAGAGAGCGACCGCTTATACTTATTATACGGCTTTACACATACTCACGCGAGATTTCAAAATGCCTCGCTCCCTCGAAAATTCATAGGCACCGTTCGCGGCCGGAAAATCGACTGCTATACTCCGAATATTGAAAAAAAAAAAGATCTTTTTTTCGAGCCTGCATAATATACCTGTACATTATACCGTTATAGCAACGACGTGGACATGTGCTGGGCAGTACGTACGAGAGAGAGGCCGTGTAAGTGCATGTGTCTCTCTACGCGCGAGCGAACGGTGATACAAAAAAGTGATGGAAAATTAAGCGCGGCTTACGCGACGGGAAAACGAGATCCAGCGCGTAATTATTCTGAACGACCGACGAAGGCAAACGCGAACGCAAAAAAAAGAAAAAAATGATTCATGAATAAAAAAAGGAGAGCGCGGAATGAAGTGTAGGAATTCGCGTGTACGCGACTGCCGCGTAATCAGCGCGACTAGTGGAGTCGCCGGAGAGCGCTGCAAGAGACGGGGGAAACGAGAATGAGGTGCGACAAAGTCACAGACGGGGCCGGCACAAAGAACACGGACAAACAGCAGACGGGAGCGAGTCCGCGCCGATGAATAAGTTAAAAGAGGAAACCGGGCTTGCGCCCGCGTGGACAGAACGCGCAGAGCTCTCCGTATGTATAGTGTATGACGCTGGGACTGCGACAGCGGCGGAGAGCGATTAATCTGGGTTTACGCTGACAAGCCTGCCGCGGTCGCTTCGTTTGCGCGCGCCGCGAATTAAGGAGTCAGACACGTACGCCGCGTACTAGCTATACCGTACCACCTATACGTGTACGACGCACGGCCCAGCGACGAGCGAACCAATTTATTACTCACACGTGAACAGGTCGCCTCGCGCCAGACACACGCCGCAGTTAAAGCCCCGGGAGGCACGCGGTCGTTTAAAAGCCGCGCCGACCGAACATTTGTTCACCGGCAATGGAATTTCGCTGCGCGGATTTTCCCCTTCGTCCATCGTATCTCTCTCTCTCTCTCTCTCTCTCCCTATCGCGCTTACAATGAACGTTTGATAGGCGGCCGGTAATTACAAAAGTAAACCCTGGCGTGCGGAGACTGAAGAATATTTATCGGTATTTCAATTTCGATCGACAACGAGTTCCGAGTGCGCTCGCCGGGCGCACGCGCTTTTATTCTCGAGCGGAAAAGAAAAGATAACGGACCGCGGGTACCACTTGCGATTCGCGGACAGCTCATCGGCGCTGAGCGGGAAGAGGTTATTGTGCGGTGGTTTTATTTGCCGTCCGCTGTTCAGTCTGCCGGTTGCTTCATTGTGTGATAAAGAGGCACTGGAATTCGAGGTGGAACTCTGCTGCGACTTTGTACTTCGGGCCGCCGAACAATTCGTTCGAAACTCGGTCCTCCTCCTTTCTTTATTTTTTTTCCCCTTTGCGCGAGCGGTCCGGCGAACAATGTCGTGTTCCCGCTGTTCACTGCATCTCGTTCATTCGAATTCATTCGAAAAAAAAAAGGAAAGCAAAGAAAAAGCTCGGACAGACGCGACACATACACAGTGCCCTCCCTCGGCGGCCTCACTCTTACATTTAGGCAGCTAGCGAGTCCAGACAAACCCTGCAGCGACACTCGGAGGTGGTCCGGATCTGTTTTTTTTTTTCTCCTGCATGTTTTTAATCCCGTCGACTAGTTGCGAATGGCGACGGGTCTGCTGTGATAAAAGCTCTAATCAGTACAAAGTAATATGTATGTATATGTATGTATGTATGTATGTATGTATGTATGTATGTATGTATGTATGTATGTATGTATGTATGTATGTATGTATGTATGTATGTATGTATGTGAACACGATGTGCTTGTATGCGTCCTCACATACAAGGCGTACCTTAAAAACATGCGCAGCACAGCTGCCATAAAGCCTTTGAAACGCAGAGGACGTCTTTACACTTGCCTACAATAAGTGCACTCGCTTGATGGCAAGACATGTCTAAAAATATGTCCTGACACTGCCGCCTGTTTCAATATATGCGAATCTGAGCAGAAAGTTGCCAGGCTGTCAGTTTATGGGGTGCGGCCGCCGACCGCATTCTTTCAGCATTATCAACGCCGAAGCAAACTTGGAAAGCGGAAAATTCTCATGTTCTTGCTCACAAAGACACAAAGAAAACATAATTTTGGTGCAGTGTTTGTTGCACAATATATATATATATATATATATATATATATATATATATATATATATATATATATATATATATATATATATATATATATATATATGCGTGTGTGTGTGTGTGTATGGTGTGTGTGTGTGTGTGTGTGTGTGTGTGTGTGTGTGTGTGTGTGTGTGTGTGTGTGTGTGTGTGTGTGTGTGTGTGTGTGTGTGTGTGTGTGTGTGTGTGTGTGTGTGTGTGTGTGTGTGTGTGTGTGTGTGTGTGTGTGTGTGTGTGTGTGTGTGTGTGTGTGTGTGTGTGTGTGTGTGTGTGTGTGTGTGTGTGTGTGTGTGTGTGTGTGTGTGTGTGTGTGTGTGTGTGTGTGTGTGTGTGTGTGTGTGTGTGTGTGTGTGTGTGTGTGTGTGTGTGTGTGTGTGTGTGTGTGTGTGTGATGACAGAAGTAATTTATGATAAGTTGAGAGAAATGGTCATTGGCGAGGAAGGGTATAGCAGCATAGGGAATGACCATAAACACATCATTTTGAAAATGGGATATGTAGTTGGGAAAGAGAGCAAGGAACGTAAAATGGCCAGTCCAAATTTGAACGCTGAACAAATAACAAATATAGTCAAAAGGGTCGAAGAAGGACTTGGCAAATGGCCAAGCAAGGAGTGGGAATATAGTAAGCTTCTCAGTGCAATAACAACAGAAATACGGAAAGACAAGCAACATGATCGTTGGAAAGGAAAAAAAAAGGAGCCGAAAAGCTAGTGGAACAGGGAGATACGAGAAGCGATCGCCGAACGACACAAAGCATCCCGAGAGCAACGGGCAGGCAAAAACAGAGGTGCAGTTGCCGCAGAATGAAGTAGCCAGAAAATGGGAAATGTATCGGTAGAAAGAAATATATATGGTTCAAATACTGATTCAAGCAAAGAGGTGAAAGCGAGCGTTGGTTGTCAGAAATACGTGAGAAAAAGAAGGCCGCACCTAGAATATTTTGGAACCACTTAAACTTATTAGGCAGGAAGTCTAGAACAATACGACAACATAACCTAGACGAAGATGGAAACAAACTAAAGGGGACGCGGCATTAAATTACATCCGAAAGATAACAGCCGAATCTTTCCAAGGCAATGACGAGGTTGCATTTGAGGAAAGAAAGAGCATGAAAGAGAACCAGACGGAAAAGTACTGAATGTGTGATGTTTAGTGGCGCAAGGGCCAATTATGGCCAAAGAGCGCCATGCTAGTGTTAATGAGTTCGCAGTGGACTGATGAGTTCTGTGAAGTTGATGTGACGTGGCTGTAAAGGGGCCTAAAATAGTTGCTGTAAATTGCGTAAAATCTACGTGCAATGAGGTTATAGCAATGACCAATGACGTGTACTATGAGCATAAAAATGCACTGGGAAAGAATTATGCAATATACAAAATATATCAGATGCTAAAATTGGCTAGAGCACTACCGCCTCACCAGAGCCCTTAAAACACAAGGGCCTAAAGGCACGTGCTATACAAAACAACTATCGTAGCGGCATCCTCTAGAAAGAGGATGCGCTACGAATTTAATGGGCTTATAACATGTAGGACAGCATCATTCAAGAAAGCGAGGACTGTTTCGGTCTTAAAAAGCGGTTCTTCACCAAGAAACATAGCCGGATGAAGAGGGACAATATAGCGGTATGCAAGGGGACAATTTCTTCCTGTCTCTTTTGGCTTCCCGACACTCCAGGAAGACGTGGAGGATGGTCAGCCTGTCACCACATCTACCACAGGTTGGAGGCTCATTACTAGTCAAGAGAAAGTTATGATTGCCAAATGTGTGCCTATTCTGAGCCTAGTGAATAGGACATCTGTTCTTCGTGTTTTCGTAGGTGGGGGCCAGAAACCTAATTTCGGCTTAATCACGTGAAGCTTATTCCTCGTTTCAGCTTCCCACAAGCGTTGCCAGTGGCTTCGCAGTTTTTTTCGTAGGAAAGGCTTCATGTCTGTGGCAGGGACAGGAGCAGAAATAATACCTTGCGATGCTATTGATTTGCCGATTTCGTCGGCAAGCCCATTACCTTCGATTCCTCTATGGCTATAGGAACCCAGCATATCACTGCATGTCTACGAGATAAATAAATGTTGCACAAGATTGAGTAAAGTTCAATAAAAACAGGGTTTGTACGCTTTTGTAAAGACATTAACGCTTTTACAAGACTTAACGAGTCTGTGTATATTATTACTCTGTCAAGTTTAATTTCTTTATATGTTTTACTGCAGACAGTGCTGCATAGGCTTCTGCAGTGAAGATACTTGTTAGGGGGTTCACTACGTCAGATTTAAATAAAGAGGGACCAACAGCAGCGTAAGATACGCCGGCATGTGACTTTGGCGCGTCTGTGTAGAAAAGTCGGAGCAGGAGTACTTCGATTGAAGTTCACGGAAATGCATAGCGATTTAGAGCTCAGGAGCATGCTTTGTGACCTCTACAAAGGATATGTCACAGTCTATCACCTGCCACTCCCAGGGCGGTAATAGCTTAGCTGGAGGCATTAGGCGATGTTCGAGAATTGGGACATCCATTTCTTCGCTAAGTTCTCTCACACGGAATGAGAAAGGCAGTCTCATAGAAGATCTATTACGAAAAAGTGTTGCACACGTCAAGTCGTTAACGGCTGTGGAACAAGAATGTTCCTGATTAGAGTGCACTTTGAGAAAACAGGTGGAGCTGATATATGTTCTCTGAAAATGGAGTGACCACTCATCTGACTCTGCGTATAGACTTTCGACGGGGCTTTTTCTAAATGCGCCAGTGGCCAGACGATTACCCAGTTGGTGGACGGGATCTAGCACCTTTAGAGCGCTCGGGGCGGCAGAGTGATATAGCACTGCACCATAATGCAATCGTGATCGAATTAGGCTCCTGTAAAGATTCAATAAGCACTTCCTGTCGCTATCCCATGTTGAGTGGGATAGGATTTTAAGTAAGTTCATTGCTTTTAGACACATTGCTTTAAGATATTTTATGTGTGGAATGAAAGTAAGCCTGGACTCAAGTATAACACCTAGAAATTTGTGCTCTTTGTTCACAGGTATTTGTTGCCCATACATTTCGACAGTGGAATCTGTAGCAAGCCCTTTCTTCCTGGTGAAAAGAACGCAATAACTTTTGTTGGGGTTCACTTTGAACCCGTTCTCGTCTGCCCACTTAGAAACTTTGTTCAAGCACTGTTTTACTTGTCTCTGCCAGACTGTTGGGTTGCAGGTATTGAAACCTATTTCTATGTCGTCTACGTAGACTGAATAAAAGATAGCTGGTGGTAATGATGTACGAACCGTGCTCATCTTAACGACAAAGAGCGTGCAACTGAGTACGCCTCCCTGGGGTACCCCAGTTTTCTGTATGAATGTACGCGACAGTGCATTACCTATTTTTACACGGAATGTACGGTTGTGAAGGTAGCTTTCTATAAAGTGTAACTTATTGCCGCGGATGTCCAGCGCCGACAGGTCGCGCAGGATTCCGTACGCCTTTTCCATAACAAGAAACATGGATAAGAAGGATTGTTTATGTACGAAGACATCGCGAATGTTTGCTTCGATGCGCTCGAGATGGTCGGTTGCGGATCGTCCTTCTCTAAAGCCACAATGATATGGATCAAGAATTTTGTTTGACTCAAGGAAGTGTAAAAGGCGACGGTTTATTATTTCTTTTAAAAGTTCACAAAGGCAATTTGTGAGGGCGATTGGGCGGTAACTTGTTACTAATGTGGGGTCTTTGCCTGTTTCAAAATCGGAACGATAAGGGCTTCTTTCCATGCAGTAGGGAGGTACCCGCAGCCCATCGTTTAAAAGTGCGAGTAGCGTTAGTTGAGTATCACTGGGGAGGTGTTTAATTATATCGTATATGATCCTGTCAGGTCCAGGTGCAGGGCTCTGACATGCAGTCAAGGAGGCTCTCAACTCGGCAATGTTAAAAGGCAGGTTATAGGGTTCGTTCTGTCTGCATTTGCGGTCAATGACCTTGCGTTCTGCTACTTGTTTGTGCTTTAGGAATGCCTCGGAATAATGGTTAGAACCATGGAAATGCGCTGAAAGTATTCGGCAAGAGCGTCAGCTTCGTCTTCCGAGTTGTTCGCTTCATCTTTCACTACAGGGGCAACGGATGAATTTCTTGCCCATTTATCCTTCTCAGCCCGTCCCATACTTTAGCTTCTTGAGTGTGCGAATTTATGGCAGAGAGAAGCATCTGCGAGCTTGCCAGATTTGCCTGTCGTCGCGTCTTTCTTCCATAGGATTTAACCTGTTTAAATTCTATTAGATTTTCGACCGTGGGACATTCACGTAGTTTGCCCCAAGCTTTATTTTGTCTCATCTGTGCCTCTCTACAATCGTCATTCCACCAGGGGACCCGTATTTGAATGGGGTGCCACTTGTTTGAGGAATGAACTTTTCGGCGGCGTTAGTGATAAAAGCGGTAAGGTACGAAACAGCATGATCTACAATAAAATTATCTATAAAATCTTGTGATAAATCGGTGAATTCCTTAAAGCATTCCCAGCCAGCTGAGGCCAGTTTCGAGCGAAGGACGAGCGGAGGGAAGTCATGTTGGTTTATTAAGTTCCGCGTGTCTGGGAAGTGATCACTTCCGAATGAATTTTTAATTACACCCCATTCTAAATCAGGGAATATAGAAGCGGAGCCAATCGCCAGGTCTATTGAGTTTGAATTATGGGGAGGATTATAATACATTGGTTCCTTCTTATTCAAGAGGCACACACCCGAGTTTAAAAGGAAGTTTTCGATGAGTCGACCTCTCGCGTCACATCGTGAGTCTCCCCACATCGTGTTGTGAGCGTTAAAATCTCCCACGACTGTGTAAGGCTCGGGAAGCTGATCAATGAGGTTACAAAATACTATTTTTTCGAGATGATGGTTCGGGAGTATATAAATGGTACATACACTGACCAACTTATTAAAAAGAATGGTATGAACTGTCACTGCCTCAAGGGGCGTCTGAAGGGCGACGTGTCGGCAAGCTACAGGCTTGTCGGCTACTATTGCTACACCGCCCGAGGCGTTAGCCTCGTCACAGTCTTTTCGGAAGATGGTGTAATTTCGCAGAAAATTTGTGTTCGTAGGTTTTAGGTGTGTCTCCAGAACACACAGCAACGTTGGATTATGTTTGTGTAGGAGTTCCCTAATATCTTCAAGGTTATGAAGAAGTACTCTAACATTCAAATGTAGTATTTGTATCTTCATTATGATAAATGTGTTTTGTGTTGTGTGTTTAAGAGACGGACATCAGCTCATGGGCCCTTTCCTGGCACCGTGACGGGAATGTGTTTTTTTTTTCGTTTTTTCTTTTTCTTTTCTTTTTTTGAGCGGTCACGAGAGTCTCGCCGCTCCTTAGGCACTGGCGGCGCCGTCTGGCTGGTTATTGTGTCCATCGCCTTTTGCGAACGCTGCGTTGACGTGAAGGCCTCGTCTCGGTAGACGAGACCTTTGAGGCCACCGGCCCGGAGGTCCATGGTCCCTTCTGCTGGGGTGGCAGAGCAGCGTTAGCTGCAGCCACCAAGGGAACGGATGACGTCACCGCCGGCCCACTGTGTGTGGGCTAGACAGCTTCAGGAGGCCGCAGTGGCGCTGCCCCCTGACGCGTCACTTCGGCAAAACCCACTTTAGGCAGGTAGGACACCCGCCTGCATGCTTCCGTGAATGAGATGTTTTCTTTTACTTTTATTGTCACAATTTCTTTTTTTTTTCATAATGGGCACGACCGCGAGTACGCGGCGTGCTCCCCATCACAGTTTACACAGCGGAGAGAGTTTTTGCACGATTCAGAGGAGCGCTCATGAGCACTGCATTTAGCACAGGTTTGGTGGCCTCGGTAGTTCGAACTGTGGCCAAATCGCTGGCATTTAAAACATATCGGAGGATTTGGGACATATGGTCTGACCCGGAGCTTCACATACCCTGTCTCAATATTCTCGGGGAGTACACTTGAACCAAGGGTAAGTATTAAATGTTTTGTCTTAATCTCTCCCGTCGCACCTTAGCAGAATTTTCTTGACATTGATTACGTTTTGATCGCCCCAGCCTTCTAATAGTTCTGCTTCTGTTAGCTCCATCAGGTCATCATCGAAAACAACACCGCGGGTGGTGTGTATCGTGCGGTGCGGGGTCACTGTCACAGGGACATCTCCAAACGATACTAGGTTATGCCGTGTCTCGTGTTGTTTTTGTCAGAAGTTACAAAAAGAGATCGCCGCTTGCCATATTCGACGCTTTATAGCCTGGTCCAAGTGCCTGAGTTAGAGATTTCGAAAACCCGAAAGGTAAGATTGCTCGTGCTTGTTTTTCTTGTTTTTCAGAGCGGATTAAATGAAATCGACAGAAGGTTTCTTTTTGGCGACCAAACAATTCAAAGATTTCATCGGTGCGCCCCCTCTTCAGGGAAGAAGTAGCCATAGGTAGACCTGCAGTTTTCGGCACCAACGCCAGTCACCCATCATGGAGCCCTAGAAGGGGGCGCTGCAGGGCCTGTAAGAACAGGCCCTGCAAACGCCAGCAGTACGTTACCACTGTAACCAAATATGACATAACCTAGGTTGGCTACTCACACAAGGTTAACCCTTGCTGCCTGGAAGATCGGAAGTAATAAAGAAATGAGTAGGAGACAGGAAATATGGAAATTGAGAGAAAGACGAAGGTTGGAGGGAGACAGAGACCGGAAAAGGCAGCTACCGATTGTCCCAGGGTGGGTCAGTCTGGGGGTGCCGTCTACGTGAAGCCGAGGACAAAGGAGTGTGTTGCCTCCGCCGAGGGGCATTAAAGGTCCTAACACTCAGCATCGGCTCAAACCCCAGGATCCCCTTTTCCCCGGACTCGGCTATGCCACGCACGGTTAAACGCGGGAGGGTCCAACCCTCGTGTGCTCGGGTACGTGGTGTGAGTCACATGGAAAAGGAGCTGGTGCTGACAAATTTCAACAGGAAGAAAGCCGAAGAGAAAATTCCTAAGCGCGCAGCCACAGCGCTAGACGAGGTTCCCGTTAGGCTGATTAGTGAACTATAGGACCAAAAAGTAAGGAAGCTCTGTTGAAAGCAGTATAAAAAACTTTCAAAAATAGACGAATACCAGAAAGTTGGCGACAAAATAGAATGAGTTTAATTTGTAAAGGTAAGGGGGGAAAAGACAGAATTCACTCATATACCATTGACCATTGCATCGGTAATATACAGGTTAGCAATGCAGGCAATTAAATTAAAATTGCAAGCATGGGCAGAGAATAATGGCATTTTGGGAGAGCTCCAGACTGGCTTCATGATAGGTATACATTCATCCGGATGATAACTTATATGTTCTTACTTAGTGTATTGAAATATCCAGAGCAGAAAGGAGACCGTTATATATGGTTTTTTAGGCATTACAGGAGCGTATCACAACGCATACCGCAAAATTTTGTGGGATATTCTGGAAGGCGATGGCTTAGGCGACAATCGTGCACAGCTTTTGAGAGAGATTTACCTAGAAAATACAGTTTGGCGTTGAATGGGAAGGAATGAGGAGCGAGGAGAAAATTGATGTCAACAAGGAACTGAGGCAGGGGTGCCCTTTATCCTCACTGCTGTTTATGATGTACATGGTGAGGATGGAAAGGGCGCCAGAGGGAAGTAATATCGGGTTTAATATCTCGTACAGACAGGCGAGTACAGCAGCAGAGCAGCAGCTTCCAGGTTTGTTTGATGCGGACGACATTGTGTTGCTAGCGAACAAACGAAGTGATATGCGACGTCTGGCTAATATCTGTGGATAGGAAGGCAAGAATTTCGGTCTGAAATTTAGAGTTAGAAAATCAGGTTATGGTATTCAATGGAAACAGTGAACACACAGTGTCAATACAGGGCCAGAAAATATGTCGCGTAAGAGAATATAGATACCTGGGTGTATTGATAAACGAAAGGCAACAGATATATAGAAACACGGGAAAAAACAATAACAGTAAATGGAAAAGGAAATGCGGCCATAATGAAACACCGAGCGCTATGGGGATACAATACGTACGAGGTGCTCCGGGGTATGTGGAAAGGTGTAATGGTTCCAGGACTGACATTTGGAAATGCGGTTGTTTGCTTGAAGTCAGGCGTACAATCCGGACTTTATGGCAACCAAAGGTCAGTGGGACGCCTCGCATTGGGCGCTCACGGGAAGACTACAAATCAAGCTGTGCAGGGTGATATGGGTTGGACAAGTTTTGAAGTGAGGGACGCTCACAGTAAACCTGATTATGAAGCGCGACTAAGGAATATGGAAGAAAGCGAATGGGCTGGGAGAGTGTTCAGGCATTTGTACAGGAAAAACATTCGCTCACAGTGAAGGAAAAGAACTAGGAAGCTTATCATCAAGTATGCGACCGGCATGTTGATCAACGTTGCAGCAAAGAACGTCAAACGGAAAGTCAGAGAGGCTGAGATAATCTCAGAGAAAAGAAATTCGCTATGAGTAACTACTTACGAGGAAAAGCCGAAATCAGAAAAGAAACAATTTATGATAATTTAAAGGGAAGCTCATTAGTTTTCTAAGCCAGATCAGGATGCCTTAGAACGCACCCTTATAAAGCGAGATATAAGAAGGAAGAAGAGGCATGTGATTGCTGCGTTAAAACTATTGAAAAGATGGAGCACGTTTTGTTAAAATGTGAAGATATCTGCCCAGCGGTCTATTTGGGCACCTCTGGCCTCCCTAAAGCCGTTGGGTTCAGCGAGAGCATGGAGAAGTTAAACATGTCCGTAACAGAGATTGGTAAGAGGCGATTGGAAAATTGGTGGAACAAAACTAGGGAAACGACAAACACCGGAGGCGTGCAAAAACAAAGTTCCCAATAGAGGTTCAGAAAGCTTGTTATGGGAATTTTTTATGGTTTTTTTATTCTCTTCCTTTTTTTTCTTTTACACATATGTAGGACATTAGGCAATGCAATAACAAGAGCTTGGAGGCGCACGCCCTCCCTCCCCCCCCCCTTTCCAAAGGGGACGCTCATAGCATCCATCCATGCATCCATGCCCGAAACTTGTGCAAAGCCAGGTCTGTCTGCAACAATCGTCACTTACAGCGCATACATAGACGAGGGACAAAAAGGACGACGAAGACAATGCTGACTTCCAACTAATTTTTATTTTGAGAAACAAGCATATCTATACTGAGACACCAGACACCAAGACAAAAGCGCCCCTTACAAAGCATCAACCCGACATGAGTATGCATTCAACATTCATGACCTAAGATGAACGAGAGCGCATGTGCGACCTCAGAAAAACCAGTTCTTTGTCTGTTAATGCAGTCGATGGCTTACTAACTGAGTCACCATCGGCAGTGGTGACTCAGTGACTGAGTGAATGGTGAATGGTGACACAGACAAAAAACTGGTTTTTCTGAGGTCGCACATGTGCTCTCGTTCATCTTAGGTCATGAATTTTGAATGCATACTCATGTCGGGTTGATGCTTTGTAAGGGGCGTTTTTGTCTTGGTGTCTCAGTATATATAAGCTTGTTTCTCAAAATAAAAATCAGTTGGAAGTCAGCGCTTGTCTTCGTCTTCCTTTTTGTCCCTCGTCTATATATATATATATATATATATATATATATATATATATATATATATATATGCGCGCTCTAAGTGACGATTGATACCATGGAATACCAACTAGCCCCTACCCAAACCTTGCTTCTGTCTGCAACAAGCAACACAACTGTTCCTTCCCATCTCCTGCGCACATTAAGCCGAAAATGTTGCACCTCCTTTTATAGTTCTGTGTATTAACATTGTGCACTTCCTCCTTGCGGCATTCTTCTTTTGTTGTCTGTATCGCGTTGTGCATTCACTCTGCAGGACGCCCACCATGGTGGCATAGTGGCTTTGGCGTTGCACTGCTAAGTCCAATGGCGCGGGACCGTTGGGGGCGAAATGCAAGAACGTCTGTGCACCGCGCAATGGGTGCGCGTTAAAGAAACCCAGACCCGCCATGGTTGCTTAGTGGCTATGGCGTTGGGCTGCTAAGCACGAGGTTGCGGGATCGAATCCCGGCCACGGCGGCCGCATTTCGATGGGGGCGAAATGCGAAAACACCCGTGTACTTAGATTAAGGTGCACGTTAAAGAACCCCAGGTGGTCGAAATTTCCGGAGTCCCCCACTACGGCGTGCCTCATAATCAGAAAGTGGTTTTGGCACGTAAAACCCCATAATTTAAAGAAACCCAGGTGATCAAAATTAATTCTAAGCCCCCCACTACCGCGTGCCTCGTAATCGTATCGTAGTTTTGGCAGATAAACCCCATAATTTAATTTTTTTTTAACTCCCCGGTGCATCACTTATAAAATCTTTAAGTAAGTGGCTCACTTATTTGGATCGTTTTTGCCTCTTGACTTCTGCTTAGTCATCGTATCGCACTAGCTGCTTTCGTGTGCTGTTCGCTAGGGCCGGGAAGCGATCAGGTGGACCTTGAACATATAGTCGCCATGAAGGACTAATCTGCGAGCTGCGTAAGAGTCCGCTAACGAATCCGTAAGAGCCGCGATGTGTGTCCCTGGGCACCAAGCGTCGACTTGTGCTGCAGCTTAGTATTTAAAATACGTCGCACTTCGCTGACTCCCCCTCACACGCCATCATTTTTATGCTCACGCAACTGCCATCCGGGGAAAAAACTTTTTTTTTTTTCATGTCGACCACTCATCGCACTAACATTAACAAAAGCAAGGCGACGGAGTATCTTCGACTGTTGCTTTCTGTTAAAGAGCACTTATGCAAACACGTGTAAAAAAGATACATATATATGAAAACATGGATTCGCTGCAGTGAGCCAGCGAAGATTTGCGTAACGCGTACGCGCCTTGGGGAAGATATGCTTGTACCGGCAGGGAACGCGGACGACGAGACAGAATGCTAATTCTTCATACTTCATTGCCGAGTTCTTGCTGCTTTTCACGGTGTCTTTTTCTGTTGTTGCTAATCTCTGTAAGTGGATACACCAGCACGCATAAAAGCTCCATCGCATTATTTCTCCTTCGCTTAATTGCTGAACGCTTCCTCTCCGATACGGCTTACCACGTAGGCCCTCCCGTTCCCGCAGCACCCAGCGTTGCAGCAAACGCATAATAAATTATCAGCAGCCATTTTTCACTGACACGCGCGCCGCTTGGAAGAAGACGTAGCTCGGAGGGTACGCATCGCACTCTGATAAGGCATTTCGAAGTCGACTTGCATGCATAGGAGGCTGGGGTGCACAGGGAAACAGCCTTGAAGAGTAGCGAGGGACGGGTGCTCTGTCACGATGCGCCCACTGGCATGCAGTGCAATGCGTGTGCGCACGAAAGCTAGCACACATACACATACAGAGAATGTGCGTATGCTAACCCGCATACGCTCTCTGATGCACTGTCACACCCAAACAGACGCGAACAGACGTGTACAGGCAGTCTGTACCAAAGACTGAAGGCTCTCTACCACACACACACACACACACACACACACACACACACACACACACACACACACACACACACACACACACACACACACACACACACACACTCTCTCTCTCTCTCTCTCTCTCTCCAATGCCCTCGCTTGTGCACGCGCATGCAAACACAAACACAGACATGCGCGCACACGATGGAGAGAGCGTAGGCGCCCATCTTTCCGCTGGAGACCTGCATGATGCATACACATATATACTCTGTGAAGCTCACCACGCCGCTCCCGGGGCGCTCCCGCAGGCCGGGCACGCACGCCGCGACCCTGTTATTATCGCGACGCTCTGCCGGCTTGCGACTCGTAATCGGCGTGTGCGCAGAGGAACGCATGCCCAACGAAGCCCCCGCGGCCACGGACGATAATCACGTCCCAGTCACGCCGGGACCGATATACTATATAGCGAAACGTATACATACAGAGAGACGATACCGAAGGAAGCGGAGAGGTTTGAAGCGCAAGAGAAGGAAAACGGGGGGCCGTGGAGAGAACAGCGATGGAGCGCGGCCGTGTGGCAGCGAACAAATCGGGAACAACGAGAAGCCGAAATCTTTCGGGTTCAGAGACAAGGCTCGCCAAACACACAGCGCTGCGGAGAAGAACAAACGAAGGGAGGGCAGCAATAACAAGGCGACCTCGTCGCTGTTGTCTCAGGTCAAACAGAGAACGAAGAGACGAACGAAAGTAAAAGAATAACGCGCACAAGGAAAAGAAGAAAAAACGAAAAAAAAGGTCGGCCGAGTTAGGGAAAGGTATACGTATACGCGCGGAAGCGAACCTTCCAACGAACCGTACAGCATTGACCGCGGCAGCCCTTCGGGATAGAATCCATCGCTACGGGCTTTCTCAGCTTTATATGCGCCTATTTTCATTGCCGCACCGACCCTGCTTTGTATCTACGTGCCCTTTTCTTGAGGTGTGCTCTATAGAACACAATAAAAAGTGCGGTCGAGGCTAACAAGGCTCTCTCTCTCTCTTTCTATCCTCTATTCGGGCAAAATAGACGGTCGCCGCTATCTCCGACCCGCAGGGTGCGAAGCCTCTTTGCTAGAATGCGGCGCTTCGTCTCCTCTCGGCACTGGAAACTGGGAAAAACGCGCAGGCACGCGGAGTCAGCGACCTTTGCACGTATAGCAGAATGGCCCCCGCAGCGTGCGTGTACGCTATATAAGCTCGCGCCAAGTTTGTTAGGGCGTAAAAACCACCAGCCTAGCTGCTCCGGAGTCCCTCCGCGCTACTCGTGTCTTGCGTAGCCAGTGCGGCGTATACGCGTGCCTCTTAACTCCCTTTTCTTTTCTTTTTTTCTTTTGTTCTTGCCGAGTGAAACCGTCGCCCAAGCGCAATTAACCAGTCTCGAGCGCCCCCAGCCCTCTCTTCGCCTTCGAGTGGCAAAGCGGGCAATTAACTGCAGAAGAACAATAAAGAATGAATATCTCTGCGACTGACGTGGGGCACTGACTAACGCAATGCGCGGAATCAAAGAGAGTTCAACGTGAGTCAAGTCTAGCAGCGTAGATGCGCTTTAAATCTACTTAAATTGTCGAACACTACACTAAGACGAAAAATACTCTGTCCAGAAAAATCGTCACCCTGTAGGAGCTTCATGCTTTATTTTGGTAACACTCGGAACAATAAATCTCTAAGGGGCAGTACAGGACGACGACATTACAGTCAAGAATCGGAAGGGAGAAGTGAGATAGAACGTCCAAACAAAAAGAAAAACAAAAAAGCACAACGGCAATGAAAGGGCGAGCTTGCGAAATATAACAGCCCTTTACAAGACCCGGGCATAGAGTAGTATATATAATACTGCATTCGTGGCCTCAGAAGTGAGTTCTCTCCTTGGTCGTAGGTTCAAAACCCGCTGCTCTCATTCAACCATCGGCACAAAAACATGTGCAAGCGTCCTTTAGCCGCCGCACTGGTCTACCAAGAGTAAGGATCTGCACTTCTGTTTTCCGTCGAACCCTGTCAGAATTACCAGTCTCAAAATTTTGAGTTTTGAGTCAATCCTCTGCCCTACGCACATTATCCGTTCCCTTTACCATGCACACATTCACAACCATTTATCTCATTGCGTATCAGTCTCTGGGGCAACACATACTTCACACACGTCGGCCAACTTCAACGCCTGCAAAATGATTTGCTTCGTCTCATGACTTTCAGCCATTTCTTATCTAATGTAACGCTACCTTACCGCAGTTTAAACATTCATCCCCTTTATCAGCTCTTTCAGTTTAAGTTATCAATCGTGATATACGTTATTTCATAACACTGAACATGTAGATGGATTTTTCGTTGAAATGTTTGTAAATACTAACATTACTAGGTTCTCCGAACTCGATAACCGTCTTCTACCTAAAGTGCGCACAAATTATGGTAAGTTCGCAACCACATTTGCGGGAATCAAAGTGTGGAATTCCGATTCCGCATATCGTTAAATGACCACTCACAGATCATGTACTCGTGAACCAAGAAATATTTAATGTAACAACTATCTTCATTCTCACAACTGACTTTTGTGAGTCTAATAATAATAATTGACGTAGAAATAATACATGTTATACTGCTATCATTTTATTGTGTTGTGAACTGACATTGTTTGTTCATTAAGTTTTGTTTGCCATTTTTGTCTTACTAAACAGCTTTATATTTTCTTGTTTAGCGCACTGTACTTTTTCAAATGTCTGTAAAGCTACCGTAACCCCTCCTTGATGAATACCTCGTTTTTTCTTGTTTTTTTTTTTTTCACGCATGGGAGTCCCCATGCCAGTTTCTAACTTTAGGGCTACCTGCATAGTCTATGCTACCTGTGTCGTTCTAATTTATATGCACTTCTATGTAAAACTGACATGGTTGATAAATAAACTTGAAACATGATGGGTGTCATTACAACAAGGTCTCGCGTGTATGCCGGGCGGCAGTCGCGTTCTACTCCTCAACATACGATGGGCGCTTAGCAACAAGGTTCGCGTGTATGCCGGGCGGCAGTCGCGTTCTACTCCTCAACATACGATGGGCGCTTAGCAACAAGGTTCGCGTGTATGCCGGGCGGCAGTCGCGTTCTACTCCTCAACATACGATGGGCGCTTAGCAACAAGGTTCGCGTGTATGCCGGGCGGCAGTCGCGTTCTACTCCTCAACATACGATGGGCGCTTAGCAACAAGGTTCGCGTGAATTCCTTGTGGCAATCGCGTTCTACTCGTACACACATGGTGGGTGCTTTGCAACAAGATCTCGCATGGATGTCTGGAGGTAGTTGCGTTCTACTCCTGCACACACGATGGATGCTTTGCAGCAAGGTCTCACGTGTATGCCTGGCGGCAGTTGCGCTCTTGGTGGTGGTGGTGGTGTTGCAGCAGGCGGGGTTAGCCTGGCATACATTGACGGCAACTGTTCCGCCTGAGCCTCCTATGGGTGTCACTGCGTGTGTCACCAGGTGTCGAAGAGCCCCGTGTCTCGCATGAAGGCAATGAGCAGTCGTTGCGCCCTCTTCCTGGTTGCAATCTACTCCTATACACACAGTGGGTGCTCTTCAGCAAAGTCTCGTGTGGTTGTACAGAAGGCACGCCAAAATATCACACGTGTATAACCATGTACTAATGCAAACAATGGCGAGTCTGTTAACCACCTACTAAATAACATTTAAGCACCGTTAAAGTTAGGATGCGAGTTGCTACCAGCAGACAAATGGAATTCGTAAATAATTAAGCGTCAGTTCATTTTTTTCTCGCAGCGCCATATCCCTCATTTAACTTAGGGCCCGTCACAGGAACCAGCATGCTACATTTTCCGTCTGATGCAAAGCACTATACAGCATCCACTCGGATGTCGATTAAATTTTGCTGCCCTCGATAGAAAATCGACAATAGGCCAGAATGGCAACGTTAGACGAACCTTGCGATCTCGTCGGTGAACGAAGTGGATTCATGCATGAAGCTGGCAAAGTCTGCAAAAATAATAAAAATGCCTCACTTAAACGCACGAAATAGAAAAAATAAAATCAGTTAATACGCGGTAAGATAAATGTTTAACAAAAACATTGATCTACACGACGGCATTCCTCATTAAACTACGACCGGGTACTTCGTGAATGCGCAATGCAGTAAGACAACAGCTGGCGGTGAGATACTACCGATCTTTAGCACAACTTTGACAGATGCAAAGTAGGCAGCGCACCCGGCTCCGTCTATACATAAAGATAGCAAAAAGCACCAGCAGAACGTGACGCGCTGTCAATATTCCTTGGCTTAATACCACAATATATATGCACGAGGCGATCCATCATTTAAGAATATATTTGCCAGAGATTCCCTTACTTCTGTAGCAACGGTTGCTTGCTTTCTTTCGCACTGAGAGTTGTTGTAATCGCACCGCTGGCCCGAGTTGTTGGGGACTCGGTGATGACGCCCGTTATTGCCAATGGGTCGCAAGCCCCAAGGGTAGCGTTGGCCTGGCGGCCTGGGGCACTGGAAGCATCCGAAGGTCCCGGCAAAGCATGAGAAGACTGGTAACAGAACAACTTGTTTATTCTAACATAGCAAAAGAGCGGCCGGTCAGTTCGACCGAAGTGGAGAGACGGGAGAGCACGTAACTCAACAGTACAAATCGGAGCCTCTCCTCTGGCGTCCGGGGGCAGCTGCTCTTATACTCCCGGCGTCGCGGTCCAAAAGGGAAGGAGGGAAGGTCACGGGATGAAGGTCACGGGACGGCGCAGCAGGAGCCCACGACGGCGCGAACTGTCGGGCCGAGAGACCTGCTGAACCGAGTGTAGTGACGCATTGCCAACCCTCACCCACACGACGGCGCGAACAGTTGAGCCGAGAGACCTCCAGGCTCCTTATTCGGGGAACTCCGCTCCCCGGCTGCCGCGCTTTGACAAGCGAGGGCACACACACACACACGCACACACGAAGACACGTGGCACGGAAACACGCCTGGACACGCTTGGCGGGTAGGCGTCGCGGCGGCGTCGGACGGGCCAAAATGTCCGCCGCTTTGAACAAAGCCCCGGCGTCCGTTGCATCCGCGCCGGCATTACCGCGCGTTGTAGGCGAAACGTAACAGACCGCCCCGCCGGGGGAAGGAGATCCCGAAGGTCAGGGGACTGCATCCGCTGTCCGGAGGGATGTCGCTCGATGATGCTCATAACCGAAGTTGGGCGTCCTTGGGCGTTTCTTGAGCGCAGCGCACAGAGAAGGCCTCGTTCTCACGTTCAGGTGCACACAGGACACTGCAAAGTGACTTCGGGAGAGTTGACATTTTTGTTCTCGTTTCCGGCAAGCGTTAGAACCACGCCAAAAGTCAACCGCTCAGTCAGCAAGCACGGCACAACCCTCACTAAGCCCTGCCAGGCTCTTTCCCCTTTTTTTACTGCTGCCTAGTTCCTTACAGTAGTTTAGCAGCACTCAGAACGCGTCCACAAATCGAAAAATTGCACTAGAAAGCACATCATCACTTTGAAACACTACACAAAAGCAATAGGTTAAAAATCCTGCCTCAGGAAGAAAAACATCAGTAACAAGCAATTTTGAGGCTGATTCCCACGTTAGGGGCTTCGACTTAAGCCATCGGCGTTACCGTTGAGACTCCCCTTTTTTGTAACGCACCTCAAAGGAATATTGTTGCAAAGCGAGGCTCCAGCGCAGGAGGCGGCCATTTTTGGGAGAGATGGTCTGCAGCCATTGGAGAGGGCAGTGATCCGTTTCAATGATAAACCTCGAGCCAGCTAGGTAACATGACAATTTCTGAACGGCCCACACGATACACGCACACTCTTTCTCGGTGGCGCTATACGCCTGCTCACGACTCGTCAGCTTACGACTAGCATACAGGACGGGGTGTTCTACTTCTCCATTTTCCCGTTGGCACAGTACAACGCCCATGCCTCGCTCACTAGCATCACACTGAACAACGAACCCTTTTGTGTAGTCGGGCGATCGTAGCACAGGCTGGCTTGTTAGGGCGCTCTTTAGGGCGCTAAAAGCTCTTTCCTTCGTCTCATCCCAGACGACTGTTTGCGGCTCTGTCTTTCTTAGAGCATCCGTCAAGGGAGCCGCGATATCAGAGTACCTGGGAATGTACCTCTGATAATAGCCGGCGACACCTAAGAACGACCGAATATCGGTCTTCGTGCGCGGTTGCGGGAAGTCTCGCACAGCGGCCACTTTTATTTCAGAGGGGCGGCGACGACCCCGACCAATCACGTGTCCGAGGTAGACAACCTCGGCCTGTGCTAACTGGCACTTGGGAGCCTTGACTGTCAAGCCCGCATCGCGCAGGCGGGTTAGCACTGCCCGCAAGTGCGCCATATGTTCCGGCCAGGATGCGGAGAATATCGCTACGTCGTCTAGATACGGTAAAGCGAATTCTTGCTGTCCCCGCAACACTTTATCCATGAGGCTTGAAAAGCAGTATGGCGCGTTCTTCAAACCAAAACTCAAAACTTTAGGACGGAATGTCCCCATTGGTGAAATGAACGCCGCATACCTACTAGCCTCTTCTGTAAGTGGAACCTGCCAATAACCCCTGACAAGATCTAGGGTGGAAATAAACTGAGCGCTACTCACTCTCTCAAGGCGCTCCTCGATGTTAGGGATCGGATAAATTTGATCCTTAGTGATGGAATTAAGCCTGCGGTAGTCGACGCAAGGACGAGGTTCCTTGCCCGGTACCTCAACTAAAATCAAAGGGGAGGTATAATCACTCTCACCCGCTTCAATAACACCGAGCTGTAGCATTTTCTTTACCTCAGCCTCCATAATATCGCTCTGGCGGGGTGACACCCGGTACGCCTTGGATCGTACTGGCTCTGGGGAGGTAAGTTCTATGTCATGAGTAAGGACAGAAGTCCTACCAGGCCTCTCAGAGAACAGACCTTGAAACTCTTGTAAGAGCTGGTGTAGTTCTGTTTTCTGCTCAGGCGACAGCGATGCTTTACTTATTAAGTCACTAATGACTTGATCGGTGTCTTTCCTGTTTGTCACTGAGCCTAGTCCCGGAAGCTCGACCGGAAGCTCTTCTAACTTTCCCGCATCGGGAATTTCCTCTCCAGTATCTGGTGCCTTTAACGCTACAGGCTCAATTTTATCCCGTTCGGGCGTGCTCTGAATACCAGCTTGCTGCGCCTCTGACCCTTTCTCATCGTTCAACAACGTCGGCCCCGCAACTACCGCCTTTGCAGCGAGCTCCCGAACCTTCGATCTGGTTAAGGCCTGAACGCTAGCCTCACCAAACAAAAGCCCTTTCTCGCGCAGGAGGTGATCGGACCTGTTCGAAAATAAGTACGGGTACTGGGGGGGCAGCATAGATGACACTGCGGCCTCCGTCTCAAGTGCTCCGAAAGGTCCTTCAATAAGCACTTTTGCTACCGGCAGACACACGCTATGAGCTTCCACTGCTTGCTTGATCCATGCGCACTCGCCCGTGAACATATCGGGTTCTACGTAAGAGGGGTGAACTACATCCATTGTAGCTGCGGAATCGCGAAGCACTCGGCACTCTTTCCCGTTCACGAGGAGGTCTCGCATGTAAGGCTCGAGAAGCTTCATGTTCTCGTCAGTGCTGCATATAGACGAAAACACGACTTGTGTTTTTGTTTCTGGACACTGCGCCGAAAAGTGACCCGGCTTCTGGCACGTATAACACAGGCGCGCTTGCCTCGCCTCGAACCGCTTTCTGCGTTCGGCTTCGGCTGCCGCCGTTTCCTTACGTTCGGTCGGACACTGCGCCGAAAAGTGACCCGGCTTCTGGCACGTATAACAAACGCGCGCTTGCCTCATCTCGAACCGCTTTCTGCGTTCGGCTTCGGTTGCCGCCGTCTCCGTACGTTCGGTCGGACTGCTTTCACTCGCATCCGAACTACGTGTGTCCCCCTTTGCTCTCATGGGTGTGAACTTCGGCCTCTCAAACTTGGAGCCAAATTCACCCTTTTGACCGTCCTTAGCTCCGCGAGCCCGACGCGTCACAAACTCCTCGGCTAACTCAGCGGCTCTAGCCACCGTACTAACGTCTGGCCTATCCAAGACCCAGTACCGCACGTTCTCAGGTAACCGACTATAAAACTGTTCTAGCCCGAAACACTGCAGAACTTTCTCGTGGTCACCAAACGCTTTCTCTTCTTTGAGCCACTCCTGCATGTTTGACATAAGCCTGTACGCAAACTCTGTATATGACTCACTTTTGCCTTTCTCATTTTCCCGAAACTTCCGACGGAACGCCTCCGCTGACAGCCGGTACTTTTTTAGCAGACTCGATTTCACTTTGTCGAAATCCTCTGCCTCCTCTCTCTCTAAGCGAGCGACTACGTCGGCCGCCTCGCCGGGTAGCAAAGTGAGCAAGCGCTGTGGCCACGTTTCCCGAGAGAACCCCTGCTTCTCGCACGTTCGCTCAAAGTTAACCAGGAACAAACCAATGTCCTCTCCAAGCTTAAACGGCCGCATCAGGTCAGTCATTTTGAACAATACTCGTTCTCCTGCACCGTGTGCCTGACTTCCATTACGAGCGCGTTCCATCTCTAACTCGAGACGCTTCATTTCCAAAGCGTGTTGACGGTCGCGCTCTCTTTCTTTCTCTTGTTGCTCTTTACGTTCGCGCTCATCTTTCTCTTTCTGTTCTTTAAGTTCGCGCTCCTGTTTCTCTTTTTGTTCTTTAAGTTCGCGCTCCTGTTTCTCTTTTTGCTCCTCCCTCTCCTCAATGGTCTCAAGGCATTCCGACAGCTCGTCATCCTCAGCTTCTAACTCAAGAATAGCCCTTAGCAGTTCTGGTTTTCTGAGTTTGTCTGAGACATCCAGACCCAACTCTCTCGCAAGCTCCAGCAATTTCGGTTTGCGCAACGACTTCAAATCCATGGCTGCTCTGAATGCTGCTTTCTCTACTGCCTACTATTGTCTTGCCGCAAACTAACCCGGCAGCAACGACAACCACAATTACCAGCTCTGTTTCTAACACTAACAAAAGCCTGGCAAAACTCAGAAGAAGAAAGTCCCGCACTCACCAAACCTTGCAGCCAAGAATTCCGCGCAGTCGTTCCGCTGCAGGCAACCAGTCATCACACAGGGCTCGTTGCACTGCTCCCGGATGGTCGTTGAGCTGCTCAGCATACAGTCAACCGCATCTCTTCGCTGCTGGCCTCCGTTGTCGCGATCCCACCGCTGCCACCAGATGTTGTAATCGCACCGCTGGCCCGAGTTGTTGGGGACTCGGTGATGACGCCCGTTATTGCCAATGGGTCGCAAGCCCCAAGGGTAGCGTTGGCCTGGCGGCCTGGGGCACTGGAAGCATCCGAAGGTCCCGGCAAAGCATGAGAAGACTGGTAACAGAACAACTTGTTTATTCTAACATAGCAAAAGAGCGGCCGGTCAGTTCGACCGAAGTGGAGAGACGGGAGAGCACGTAACTCAACAGTACAAATCGGAGCCTCTCCTCTGGCGTCCGGGGGCAGCTGCTCTTATACTCCCGGCGTCGCGGTCCAAAAGGGAAGGAGGGAAGGTCACGGGATGAAGGTCACGGGACGGCGCAGCAGGAGCCCACGACGGCGCGAACTGTCGGGCCGAGAGACCTGCTGAACCGAGTGTAGTGACGCATTGCCAACCCTCACCCACACGACGGCGCGAACAGTTGAGCCGAGAGACCTCCAGGCTCCTTATTCGGGGAACTCCGCTCCCCGGCTGCCGCGCTTTGACAAGCGAGGGCACACACACACACACGCACACACGAAGACACGTGGCACGGAAACACGCCTGGACACGCTTGGCGGGTAGGCGTCGCGGCGGCGTCGGACGGGCCAAAATGTCCGCCGCTTTGAACAAAGCCCCGGCGTCCGTTGCATCCGCGCCGGCATTACCGCGCGTTGTAGGCGAAACGTAACAGAGTTAACAACTTCGACAAGTCAGTAAACAACTTAATAATAAGAAAAGCCTTCGGATACTTCGTTAACTTTCTGAATTAGGTTGAGCTCAGACAGTGTCCGAGCGAAGCAGTAGAAATGCAAAATCGTTTCCTATATCCCAAGTGCTTGTACACGGAAGACGCAGGCATGTATACTGGCGGATTGGGTATTTTCTTGCGCTGAACTCTTCGAAACATATCGCGTCCCGGCACTATTTATTTGGTAGGCACATGGACTTTTCTGCACCCGAGCCTTTTGGTACGCTATGTCATTTTTCAGCATTAGCTCAATTTCAGCATACGATATTATCGCGAAGGGGGCACTTTTTCATTTCATTTATTAAACACAAGTAATTTCCCCTATGTTGTCCTTGGTGTCAGTGTTTGTTGGCTTCTCATGATATGACTAATATATATATATATATATATATATATATATATATATATATATATATATATATATATATATATATATATATATATATATATCCCCTATGTTGCCCCTATATTTCCCCTATTTCCCATATATATATATATATATATATATATATATATATATATATATTTCCCCTATGTTGTCTTTGGTGTCAGTGTTTGTTGGCTTCTCATGATATGACTAATATATATATATATATATATATATGACTGCCCCTGTCACGGCACTGAAGTCGTGTTGGAGAAAGGTGTTCGACGAGTTAAGCAGACAGGTCGGGTCTTTGGTGCTCAAACGAAATCAACACCCTTCACATTCCAGCCGTCGCTTACTTCGTTTACTTTCTTATTTTACCAGTGTCGTTCCTTGTTCTCTACGCACGAATGCTCCTGGCAGAGTTCGCAGAGTGAGAGAGATAGAAGGCAAGCACGCATGCGCACGCATATTTTATACTGAGGCGCCCCCGACACCCCGCCAAGCAACACGTGAGCTGTCAACTGGTGGCGGCAACCACCCTTATCGCCTACGCGCGCTCAGTTTGTTCCGGGACCAAAGCTCAACGCAAGGTGCCCCTCTTGAAAGGAGGGCCAAGTTGAACAGTAGGAAATGCGAACAAGGCGCCGAGGTTTTGCACGACAAGCGTCAGCCGGCCGAGGCGCAGAACTGCGCCGAGCATCTTCAACATCGCTCTCTCTCCCTCTCTCACCTGCGCCCAGCCCGGCCGAGCCCGCGTATGTCCACTGCAGAGCCCCGCAACAAGCGCAGGAAAGGACAAAGCACTCAAGTTTAGATAAGTAAAAAAATTCCAAGCAGCCGCAGACGAGCGCACGAACACGTGACGAGAACGGTGTGGGACTATGTGTACGGAGGGGGGAGGCATGGCAGTCACAAAAGAAGTGTGGAGGGTGGAGTGGATTCGAAACAAGCCACAGTGGTGCGCTGCGTCGTCGCGCGCAGTGCTCATGGATAGAGCGATCTCCCGCCGTCCGTTCGGCGTCCCGAAGCCGTCCATCGTGTCCTCCTGCCTCCGCTCCTTTTCCCCTGCCGTCGGTGTGTTGCAACTTTTCTCGGCAACAGAGCATGCATGCACGCGCACACCGGGGCGGCACCGCCGCAAGGCCGGCGTGCCGCCGCCGACTCTTCCTTCGATGGCATCAGGAGGCATCCACGGCTGCTGGATAGAGCGGCACAAACACACACACACACGCGCACACACTCCACCCATGCTCCACACCCTCTCGCGCAAACAACACCGCGCCGCTCTGCTGGGCGAAGGGCTCGCAGAGGCCCCTCGCAGGGCAAGAGCAGCACTCAACTTTGATGTCTCTCTTAGCGGCAGCCTGCTGAAGCTTGGCCGCCTTCGCCCCCTCCCCCTTCCCTCGTCGTCTTCCCGCCCCTCTGGTACCCCCAGCCGTCTCCCTCTCCTCAAGGTCACGCTCAGGACGACTTACCCTCCCCCTGGCTTTTTCTCTGGTTTTCCTTTACTCCGCTCTCTTTCATTTGGAGGCAACCATCCCCTCTGGGCCTGCCCGGCTGGCTCCACCATGAGCGAGTGGCGGGCCGAGCCCTCGACGGCGCCGGACCGCGTTTTCGTGCGGTTCTTCTTGGGAAGAATATGCATTTCTTCTTTCTTTTCTTGGATGTGTAACGATCTTTTGCTCCCTGATACCGACGCGATGGTCTACGGATCGCTGTCGGGCGGAAAGTGCAACAGCCCGCGCCGAGAGAAGGTGTGGCGCCGCGCACGACAAGGGACGTTAGGACCAAGCCTTTCGAAGATGCGACCCGAAGATCGTCCGTCACACCCCAGCTTGGGTTCTCTCTCGCCGCCGCGTCGCGCATCTCGTTCAGAGAAGCCACAGCCTTTCAGCTGATCTCAAGAGATGCAGAGTTACTGCGTCTGCAGTAGTAATGTGTCATGTCGGCGCCTGGAAAGATGAAACACCGATGAAATGAGCAGTGGCACGGTGGCAGCCGCGATAGACTACCACGATCTAGAATCGTGTAGGCCGGAAGTGTGCATGTCAAATGAAATGCAGGTTTAAAAGCAGCGTACCTTTTTTTTTTTTTGCATGCAATCACGTACTCGCACCTGCGAACGACGACAAACACGCATCGAAAATTGACCATATCTGAATTAAATTAACTCTGCGGAACTTAAAGAAACAGAGCACGAATAAAAGGAATTATTTACATGCTTTCTTATGCGCTGTTCACCACTTTAAATGTTTCAAATATGAGAGCGAGAAGCGTTCTTTAATGGGTATTTGAAATGTTTGCGTGGCCATACCCGTAGCATACCACTCCTGACGACAAAGGCGATGAATGAAATGACCCACTAATGCACAGCAGACACGCACACAACATTCACAAGCAACCAGCTTAAGCATACATGGTAACGAGCATGGTAACAAGTGCCTCGAGCGGCTAGTCGCGCGGCAATTTTGCGTGCATTTGCGGGCTTCTTTCACGATCAGAAAAACACTTATGTAGCACCTACTGAGCAACAGAAATCCGTACCGGCAGTTTTTCATGTCGCTCTACAATTTTCTCAGTGACACTTCTCATCTAATTATAATATTTGAGAAGTTGAATAATTAATTCAGACTCATTATCAAAATAGGCGGAACGAAAAAAAAAAAATTGAGTATCTCCAAGTGACGGTAAACAACATTAACCTTGTTCTTTCCAGCTACGTGGCATTCGCATATATTTACGCTCTGGCTAAAGTTAGCTGGGACACCCTGTATAGAGCGTCCTGTTCACACCAGTGTCCCGGGAAATGACTAATATCGCTTTCGTTGGGTGCAAACCCCTACAGGCGCTGCTCCAACGTCAGTTCAGATAGTGAGCCCATCAAGGAAACGCGTTGCGAGGAAGCGTTCATAAATATCCATCACAAGAATGGCTGTGCCGGTTCCCGCGGTCGTGTCAGTATATCAGAGAGCGGTTGTATTGAATTCGTATTCAATGTCGAAGCTTGACCTTAAGATTGACCTTACGATCACACTGTTCACTAGGAAAATACAAATCCTTCTCGCATCTCCCTCACCCCACCCGGGGTAGTATGGGCCAATGATCATTTTATGAAAACCACCAAACGGTCAAATTTTAACGCGATAGCGTTAAGGGCCTCGTGTGTCATAAAATCCGGCGGCCGCAGTCGACAGTCTTTTCGGAAGTAATCATTCCGAACCACGCAAACCCAACCACGCAGGCCCTCCGTGTAGCGCGAGGAAGTTACTGAACTAATTGGATTTCTCCAAGTAAAATGCGTCAGAAAAATCGTAAAGTACAACTTACACACAACCTACAGACATGATAGCGTCGGATTGCAATTCTAATATACGAGAAAACATAATTCTGTTATGCGGAAACTCAAACATAAACCTCTTTTAACGTGATAGCATTTTCCAGCCGCCGTTTAAGGTCTGTCTCAGCAGGAGCGGCGCGGCCGCATCGGTTCCTTGCACACCATAAAAAAAAAAAAAAAAAAAAGAAGAAAAAAGAAAAACCACGAAGCTCGCCTTCGTGCATAGCGTTCGCCGCCAGTGTTTCGCGGTAAATATTACGGTTACATAAGCTGCATTTGCTGGGATGCGTGAGAACCACTCGGAGATCATTGAATCTTGCCGCGTTCCACTCTTAAAGGCGAAGGTTAAGCGTGCTCAAAAATTATTGTTTCTCAGCCGAGTAATACTTTTTTATTCTATGCCGTACCGTAACGATATATATATATATATATATATATATATATATATATATATATATATATATATATATATATATATATATATATATATATATATATATATATATATATATATATATATATATATATATATATATATATATATATATGTATATATATATATATAAAGCTCAAGATACGTTAACATCTTAACAAAGGAAAACATTGATTAGTGCAAAAAGATCTGAATGAACCCAAGAATTTAACAAGATTCACTTTATACACGTTGTTGGAAGCGTCTCAATCCTGTACTTTCCCAGCTAACCATCCAGACAGCTGGGAACAAGATATATGCAGCAACCGTATAATAATAGTACTTCAACGAGCTCTTTCAGAAAACGCAGGCGATTCGTATGCTGTCGTCCCACCCGACTCGGGGCCTTTCGCCAGACTACACGCATCTTCGAGAAGCCTTTCACGGCGGCCGCGGGCCGGCATCTTCGCCACGCTGGCTGGGCGTGTGCACTCTACACTTGCCACTTCGCGACAACAGAGATCTCGGGGAACGTCCGTGGGACGAACATATAGAACCAGAGTCGCGGCAACGACGGCCGGCCTGGCCGGGCCTGTTCAAAATACACCGCGCCAGCGAAAGCAGCCGACCGGACATGAATCCACAACAAAGGCGCCGAGCACGCTGCTGACGTACGTTTCTTGCCGGGCGCACCCGCTCCGTCCTGCTGCCGTGGCAGTCCCCTTTCAGCCCTCAGTCTGGAAGGAAAGCCCAGTGGTGCGTCGAGACAAGGCGTAACACGGTGCACAAGAAAGGGAAGGGAAGAAGGAAGCGGGACGCGAAAAAGAAACCTACGGATGCAGCGAACGACGCCGATTGCGAGGCGCGGGAGCAGACAGACGTGCGCCGGAAAAGTGGGAGGCAGGAGAAGGCCTGGCGGACGGGAACAAGACCGAAGAGAGAGCTGCGAGCAGCTCTCCAACTGTGTCGTTCGAAAGGGGGCTTCCTTCAATACCCGTCATCAACAACAACAACGGCAATGGCGGGTAGCCGCCGCTGGTTCAGCTTGCTTTAGCGCTCTTCTTCCGAGCAAGCGCTGCAGTGTGTTTCGATGTGCGAACAGTGGGGCACGCCGTCGAGCTTTCCTTTTCTTCTCAGGCCGTGGAACTAATGCGGCAGCCGCGCTCCTTGTAGCTAAATAAGGGTGGGACGCTCTAAGGTGGTTATCGGTGCAAGGAGGGAGTGGGGAGAGTCCCGCGTAAGCAAGGAGATGAGAAGGTACAAAACTTTCTTTTTTAGGAAGCATTTGAGGTCATTCTGAAGAAGCCAGTCGACAATGCACTTAGGCGCGCGCGAGGGCACCGCGGGAGAGAAACTCGAAGAAAGCGAAGAACAGCGGGAGGACAGGCAGGGCTTGGAAGTCATGCGGCTGCCGCTCCAAAAAACGTGTAGCTTACGCTTTTCGCTTTACCCTGAACACCTCGGCTTTACTCTGGAAAGAATAACAAGAGGCAACGGGGCATTCGGCGGCACGCTATGCTTGACGATGCCTGGCGGCCGTAAAAAGAAGAGCAAAGCGCGCCGACCGTATAGATGCCAGACCAGGCAGGCTCGTGCGTGGTGTCAAAAGTCCCGAACGGTGAAAAAGTAGCGTGCCTGTTCTGCAAGGCTTTGCGTTAAATGAAGTAGAAATACATATACGCGACCGAGCCGTGGCAAGGATAACTGTCGGCCAAGTTTTATGACCGGAGCTAGCTATACTTCAACCGCGCTGACAGAGCTATCTTTATCAGAATCTTCCGCAGCCTGCGGAGGCTCCTGTCATGGCTTCCTCGTGAATTCAGTCGGCGATTTTGCGCCCCTTCCTATGAACACGGTTCTTAGTACAACAGGCTTGGATGAAGCGGGAGAGAGAGGTACCAGCGAAGTGCTATTCGGCCTAAGTCGATGGCTACCACGAAGCTGTTCATCGGTAACGTCGCCCCCTTGAGCTGCTGGAGCAGCTCGTATGTTCCGCTTACTGGCAGCTCTGTTTAAAGTGAAAAAGTACAGATAGAGCCAGGTCAGGCAGCTACAGGAATGACATGGCTTACATAAATACGAAGGAGCAGTGCAAGGTCCAGTAAAGCGTAAGAATCCTGCGGATGGCAAAGGTCACACGGGCGGCACTTCTTTAGGTATTAAAAACAGGCCCTACGGTATACACCTGTGCAGTTCGAGTGAGTCGTTCCGTGTGGATCTGAAAAGTGACGTATTGTAGAAGCTGCTGGCTTTCGGGGACAATGCTTGCGCACTAATAGAGCCGCGTGGATATACCAGAAACAAGATCACTTTACCGCACATTCAATAGAGAGGACGAGCTTGAGGCGCGGACTTAATCGGCTAAATGCATGGGAACGCGCATTCAACATACCTGCACCCAAGGTTCGCCAGAAGCCACCTCTCAGCGCAACCTATACAGTGCACATGTACGCTCTACGTTCCTATTAGCAGACGCCGGGTATTTCTTTTTTTTTTCACAGTCTTAAAACGACGAACTTGGCAGCACAATGTTTGGTATTACCGGTGAAAAGCTTCACACAAGTGGACGGGGGCTGTATACCGGCTCTACTACATACTGACCGAACAATAACTTGTGCTCGTGCCATATACAAACGTCGAGGTGGTACAATAGAGTGCAAGTGCAGAGCGAAAGGCGAAAGGAGACAGAGGAGAGGAAAGATAAGATTGTTACAGACAGGCCTGTAGTATAAAGTGGAAGTAATCCCGCCACGATATACGCGATCGCTTGCTTCTTGCCTCTTCTGGCTGACATTTCTTTATGGGGCGCCCGCCGAGAACTTTCCCCGTGGGGCAACCAACAGTAGCTGCCTGCAAGCTCGGGCAAGCGTACATACATCACACAGGGCGCGTGTGCAGCAGCGGAACACGACAGCGCCAATATTCTCGGGGCGCAGGATCGATGGAAGACAGGGAACCAAAAGCCGTGCAGCTCCTTGACGCCCACCTCTCGATCGACACGGGGCGGTCTTTTAATCAGAGTCCGGGCTTCGAGGCGCAGCGACCGTATGTACACAATGGGCCCTGCTCCGACATTCGCGACAAGCCTGATACCACGACAGCGACCACGCCGCCCGCCACTCGAAGCCTAATATATAACTCATCTAGACCTATACAGGTCGGGTCGCGCTGAAGCGAAGGCTGGATCACGGTGTCACCGACAACTCCGCGTATAAGTAATTACTGCGCAGCCACAGGCACCTGCAAGCGTCTATCTTACATTCGCGGAAAATTTTACTTTAGCAATTGAGTTCGACCTGGCTGGACGACTTTCCAAACTTACTTATATGGAGAGCGGCTCTGGGTTTATATTGATCAACCCCCAGCACCGAAAGCTTAATACGCAAGCGTTTTCATAACGTGTAATTTTTTTTCCCGCATTCCTGTCAGCGTGCGATACTTGTAGCCCCGATAACGCCATTTTCAAAATGAGTCATCACGCGGTTATCTTCTATATAGCGTTCTCGTAGCGTTTCGTCTACGTAGCGCTCATTATTAAATGTATTTAGAGTCCCCAAAGAGATAAGGCCGTATACATGCCCTGCAACGCGGCAGCGTAATGGTTTTGTTTGTGCCCCCAGGAAGGGCTTCTCTTTTCGCCGCAAGCAAACCGCAAATATATACATGCAAAAAGAGAGACCACTCCCTCTCAGTGGCTGTCCGGTTCTAACGCAGCTTGTAGGCTGTGCAAAACAAAAACAGAAAGCAAAGAAGACGGCGCACAGAGAACTAAATCAGATAAAGCGAGATAGCCTTAAAACGAGCTTCATTATCTGTTTTCCGTATCGCTAGTGGCGAGCACTCTGGTGTCTAGCTCTATAGAGGGAAGAAGCAAAGTTGTAAATGTTACGAATTCAAAAGCGAAGGCCACTCCCAGGCCGGTTCTCGATACTTATCCTATGGCGCGTATACTTGCATTTGCTGCTCCCTGCTCAGGAACTCTTGACTTCAGTGGCAAACGCATGCAGTGGAAGCGATACGACTGCGAAATCAGTGCCCCCAAGCGGTACGGCACGGAACGTGACACGAATGACGCAATTGCTGGCATACACTCAACGGACGGAAGCTTCGCTTCTCGTTAACAAGGTTTAGGATGACGCCACAGCTTTCAACACTTCTTTTTCGACCCTTCCAGCATACAATTCTAAGGCAGTGTTCGCAGAAACGTATAGTAATGGTCTTTCCTTTTATTTCTTCTTTTTTAACGTAAAGCACCGCCAATGACTACCCAGCAGAATCTGATGAAGTATTAAGTACGCATAGTATTCGTTCTGTTGCGGTTTCCTTTTCTTATAACCTTTCTTTCTTCAACCTTCATATACCTTTCTCTCATAGTCATCAGACGTTATACTCGCAGCTGCATGTTAGGCGACAGTTGGTGCATTCTCGAATTCGACATCGCCGCACAGGAGCGCTTCTCCGGCGCGCTTCATTCAATCGCGTAGCATTGGTGTAGGAGCATATAAAAAGAGAAAGAGAAAAACAATACACGCGGATCAAGTTGTACGTTTGTTGTTAGCATCCGTTTTCCAGAAACACTTAGTCCGTGCGAAAATGATAGTTATATAGTAACCAGGCCAAGCCAAGAAATATGTATGAGTGTAACTTCCGTGGTTTGTTTTTTGGAAGTTTTGGAAGTTCCGTGGTTTGTTTTTTGACAGGAAGTTAGTTTTTTGTACGTCTCATGAGTGCATCGCGCATGTCCGAGTGGCGCATGTCTGTGCATATATATTTGACGACAGAGTGTATACACCAGCGGAAACTATGTGCTACGTTTATATCGTACCTTATATTGTGCCCGTCTGTTAAGCGCATTTACACGTTCGAAAGCCTTTGAGTATTGGTGCAGTGCAACGTCTTTCAATCAAATAGCTCGTAACCTATGAAATGAGGCATCCTACCCTAGCATATATATATATATATATATATATATAGTACGATTTCTTGTTTTGTTTTCTACTTGCTATTACTTGAAGGGTTCCAGCTGTTACCCACTATTCCAATACACTGTAGCAGGGCCTGTAGTGACAATGCATATAGGAGCGCTACCTCATTGTGGCGTGTTCGGACGCCTGCCATTCACGGTAACGGTCGCCATGATGACGACACAATCCCCCCTTGGATGGTCTTTCGCGGAAGGTACTTGCGAAAAAGAAGTTTCGGGAATGCGGGGTAGCCGAAATGAGAAAGCTTTAATTTTGTTTACTTGTTTGCCATTGGCCAGTTGCGTTCGCCGACAACATATTACTCGTTACAATTGATTGGCGTATGCTCTTACAGACACTGTTCAAGCTTTGTGAATGCGGGAAGCCGCTTCTTTCTCTTAGGATGGTGTTCTTCTCCAAGTGAACCAACAATATAAAGTGGTGCGACGAAAAAGGCAACGTACACCTCCGCAACGCAGTTCTCCGGCATTTTTCCCACGCGGCCATGATCAAAAATCAGACACCGCACTCTACTCTGCCCCGCAGTTTCATCTCTTTGAGATTTTATTTGTGGCTAAGCGCGATGAGCGCGCCCACGAGACAACTATGTTGAGAGCCTTAACCGATACCTTCGATAGGTCAAATAATAAATTTCGAGAGCATCGCTGGACAGCCAAGCCAGAGGCGAATAAATGCCGCTGTACGTATAGTATATATATACATGCGTGCACCGAGAACGCAGACGAAAAGACGGGCACAAAAGCAATCACCCCGTTGAATAATGCATCGAGACGCCGGCGGGGCGACCGGCAAATACAGAGCGTATCATTTTGCCGTACGAAAATGCCTAGAATCAAACGCTTGTTCACCGTTTCCCAGTCCATGCTTTATGCAAAACGCGCGTCATCGGAAAGAGCACGGAGACAGCTTGATCGCTCAATGCATGGCTGCGATCGTGTCTCGGCTCAAGTGGCTCCCGATACCGATCTGTGCCTGCGGCGAGGCTACGCATACGCGGAGGATGGGAAAAAAGAACCTATGTAAATAAGAAAGGCTCATCGCATACAATGACGTAAGTAACCTTCGTGGTTAGGCTTGCAGAGTCTGGGCACGCGAGGGCACACGTACGGCCTTTCAGAAAACTTTATGGAACACTGAAAGGATACATACGAAGAGAATTAAAGGCATCGGACTGCTTAGTTGAAGCACCTGCGCCTTGCTCGGTTTTTCATTACCCCCTCCCCCCTCCTTCCCCCACCCCCACCACCACCACCCCAAGCACTATTCTTGGATTTCGGGAGAGGTCGGAAAGTTTCCTCCTGGACGCCAGATAGATCCCTCTGCCAAGTCGGTGTGTGGAACCTGCAACGCTGAAATGTTGAAGCATACCGAAGGGATGCTGACGCTCGACGACGGAAGATTATACTGAGTCTATTCTACATTTTTACAGCTAGTAAGACCACGAAGCGGAAAATACGAGCAAAGAGGGAACTACGGCAGCAAAACGAGCACGGAGCTCTCGAAAACTCAGGAATCTTCTCTCACCCCTCCGCACTGCTGCCTTTAAGGACGCTTTCCCCACCGAATGGAGGAGGGGCTTTTCATATTCTGGTCCTCCCCGTGCACGTGATGTCAGCCCTGCTGTCATGGTGGCGTGGCAATCAGCTTTCTTTGTGGTTCTCGGACGACGAACTCGCCAATAATGACAGCGGACCGAGTAGATGTCAACGTTCGACCAATTCGTCAAACGGCAATGCGCACTTAGGGGGACGCGAACCCTATAAACCACACGTCCACACTTTCAAGCACATTTGCACCAATGGTGCGCAGTGCGACGTCATTGGGTCAACAATTGCTTGCACAAAAGCTCTGGAATGTGGTTGCGACGGATGCTGGCTTGTTGCATGAAGCAGCGGCAAACGCTTCGCTGGCCGTACCTAACATTATGCCGGGATAACTATCGCTCAGTGGAATCGACTGACGTGTGAGCAAATGTGCAGTGTGAATGAAGATGTATTTTTTTCAAGATTGTAACCCCCATGCTGTAGCGCCTTCGGGCAAAGCGGAGAAATATATGAATAAAGAAATAAAGAATACAGTATGTGAAGTATAGTCTATCCCCATTATTTTCCTTTAAACCGCCTTGCCAGTGGTCAATGCGGCGTTCCGCCTGCACGTTATCACCAGGCTCGCCTGGTCGCGAGCTCTTGATGACAAGAGAGAAAAAAAAAACGAGCGAAATGATAATTGTCACATTATTACCGGCCCTGGTCACCCTACAGCACCAGCGATAAACATGAGATAAGATTTAATTATGGGGTGTAAAGTCCCAAAGAAACATGCAGGCTATGAGGGACGTCGTAGCGAGAGTCTCCGCATCAATTTCGACCAGTACCGTTGCGACAGGGGCTGGCTGATGAAACATCTCGTCAGACCCGCTGTTTATAAGAACAGGTTAGGGGCAGCAATAGAGAGAAGTCACAAGTGAAAGGGAGCGGTATAGTGCGAAAGGTTATTATAGCGTATAGCATAAGGATCATCGCGGTGCTTCGTCTCGTGGTGACAACCGGTGAAGGTGAAGCGCTAATTTTCAGACAATACACCATCCCAGGAGAAGAAAGACCACACATCATATCTCTAATGAAGCCACTGTCTACTTGCAAGCATTTCTTGTTCCTTCTTTATTTCTCTTGTTCGGTCTGACGACTGTGCGTCATACTGCTAGCAGGTTTGTGCTCAGCTATGAAGCAGAGACGAGCCTCCGTCTGACAAGCTGCCTTGTATTCTTTACGTCATGGTTAGTTTCACTGCGTACAATACATATTCATCTAGTACAATCTGTCAACGCGTCATGATATTATCTAGTTTAAGGCTCCTTTGGGACGCTGACCTCATGAAAGTGCGACAGTCAAGCACCGAATGTAGAGGGAATTACTAGGGCGGCACGCATTAACGAGAGAGAGTCCACGAAGCAAGAGTTGATGGACGCCCTGTTTGCTTTCCAGGCCGCACGACTCTTGCAGGGTAGTGTCTGCAGTCCCCACTTACGTAAGCGTCATCGGAGAGTGCGCGCATGGGATCAGCTTGAGACGAACTTCCTGTGGAACGCAACAGCGCTGGCCGTTCAGGCGAGCACACACGTGCGCAGGCATGCCCATACTTTATAGCTGCTACCGTTGGCCGCTGTAAAGCTATAGGCGAGTAGTCGCTCCACCCGACACCTTCGACAACAGCAAGATCGAGCGCCGGGGTGAGAGAGAAAGAGGAAAAGACGCCGCGCCACTTCAGCGCAGCGCAATTAGGCGAAGATCAGAGCAAGCCGCCGCCTCTTTAGGGACGCCGCCGCGAGTCTCGAAGAAGCACTCGCCGCCTCGGAGGACGTGCTGCCGACAATGGGGGCTTATGGCCGCGGCACAATTAACCCAGCGCACAACCCCTCCCTCCCTCTTTCGTTTCTTTGTGATCTTGGTATGTTTTCCTAGCCCCCTGCCTAGGTGAGGGGGGGCTGCTCGGACAGCGAAGGGCGTGAACACGCGCGCCGACGTCGCGTGCTGCTTTGACGCGGGCGGGATGGTCGCGCGCGAAAGCGTGTGCGGTGTGTTCGGAGTGCCTGGTTCCGAGCAGTTCCGGCGTGGGAAGCGACGGTTCCCTGCGCGGGAGGACAGGTTTTAAGCGTCGGCGGGGTGTAGCCTTGAAGCCATCAGCTGCGAGCGAAACCGGAGGCGCCAGTATCCTGGCGTTGAGTTCACGCACGCGGAACTTCGCATTCCCTGGTTTCTTAATTTGGACGTGCGTGGATCGAGGCAGGGAAATAATTACTTGAAGTCATCAGCTGTGAGTAGAACTGGAGGCGCCGGTACCCTGGTGTTGAATTCACGCACGCGGAGCTTTGCATTCCCTGGTTGTTTAATCTGGACGTGCCTGGATCGAGACTGGGAAATGATTACATACGTGAATTTGTGCGTTTTTCTACGAATGGGGGAGAGAGAATGAGGCATTTTCTGGGTGCCGACACCGTCATGCGCAAGGCGGACGCCTTAACTATTCCGACCGCAGAATAGGCATCAGCCTGCCTTAACACCACTCGGTGTGTCCGGGTAGTCTCCCTCACAAAGACTGACAGAGCCCAGTCATTAGCTCCAGTGATCTGACGAGGATCGATGCATTCAGCATGACATAGCTTTTGTTTTTATTTGTGGAAGCCAGTGCCCAGCAAGAGACGGTGTGGTAATGGCACCCCTTCACCTGATAGTTTTATCTTTCAGTGACATGAAACGGGAATTCCTGCAGAATGCGCAGTGCCCACTTTCAAACTGCATGCCCCTAACGCTGTCAGGAATAAATGCTGTACGCACGTATGTGGAAGCCTTCTTCCTACATGTTACCAAGTGGCGTATATACTTTCATCCGTATTGCAACGTGCATAGTACAAGAGCGCGCCAAAGGTGACATTACAAATGGTGCGTTTTTAAATGTAAAGTGTGTTCTTGAAAGACCAGGGGAGGTATTCTGTAAGAGTCCACCTAGTGGACATGTCCATTTTGTCTGCTGCTGAAGTGCTTATTGGCTGTGGCACCTCGCTGCCGCGGGTACGCAGCCCAGCCCAGCCAATCAGAACTTCAGCAGCAGACGAAATGGACGAGTCCACTTACAGAATACCTCCCCAGTACACCGGATGCTATTGGTCCTTCCTTTCCCTTGGTTTCTTGCGCGACCGTCAAATGCATACTGAAACTGGGTCAACGCAATATAGGGTTAAAGTAGCCCGTGTCTCAGAAAGTCCGGCGTCGGGGTCTGGCGTAGGACGTCGTTTCGGCAGAAAGGTTTTTTGAACCACCCATAACCCGGCCCCATAACCAGGCAAGGAATTTGCTGAAATGATCGAATTTCTCAAGCTAAAATACGCGGAAAAATCGTAAACTATGAGTTACACACAACCTACAGACATGATAGCTCTCGGATTGCAATTTGACTATACGAGAAAACATAATTCTGTTACGCGAAAACTCCGAAACGCCTTTTCCAGCGTTTCTACCATCACAGACCAGCCGCGGCGTCCGCCATTTGCGCGCGCCGACGCGCGGGTGTCCTGGCGGCCACGGAGTGGCGCGCCCGGTTCCTTGCAACACCTCCAGCTGGCGCTCGCCTCCATCGCATCGCGGCCCACCCAAGAGGCCGCGTTTCTACTACAAAGCCCGCCTTCGTTCGCGGCCATCATTTCCCGGTAAACATTACAGTTACATACGCTCCAGTTGTCTGGAAGCGCGAGAAGCAGTCAGGGATCTTTGACTGCTATCACGGTCCATTCTTAAAGGCGAAGCTTAAGCGTCCTCCAAATTTTTGCTTGCGACTCCACAAGAAAATGCACCGGATCTGCCATCAACACTTCTCGCGCCACTGAGCACCGTTATATACGAAGACTATGTTTGCATACGAGTATATACAGGGTTTTCAGCAAACACTTTCAAAAATTCTTAAAGGTTGCCTGTGCAAGGCAACACAATTATAGTTTATGAGGTGGCCTATTCGAAGCGGCGGACATTACTTGCAAAAAAATTGAAACTCATGATCGACTAATTAACTTTCAAACTAAATACCTTAAGGTTCATATTGTAATTCACATTCTAGCCGTAGAGTTCGCAAGGCGGATCCACTTGGAACGAATTCTCAGGGTGGCACCAGTTTCGAGATATTAATACCCCAGCTTTGCGGGAAAATGTATTGGCGTTCCAGTTACTATTGTGTTTGAATGCATAAAACGACGTTTCGTTAAAGGAACTGCCAACTGCGCGGAATGTGTTGCGAGACGTTGATGGAAATGAAATGAGCATGATTTATAGTGATAGAATCCAGCACGCTGTTCGCGATTTAAGCAGGAATTATAATGTTAAATTGGCAAAGAAAGTCTCAGAATGGCCCGGCATTGCATTACCGTCGGGCCGACCCGCAGCGAAGGTTGTGAGGATGCGCGACTCTCACGCGTCCCCTGGTTTGTTGTTTTCCCGCATAGCTCCCGTCTCCTGCAATCCGGCTTCGCCGCGTGGCCTGCGTCAAGCCCGCTGCAGTCGGTCTGGTTGACGCGCAGCACGAGAGATGGCGCGAGGGTTGCGCTGCTAACGCCGCCTACCGGCGGGGTTACTTGGTCGCCGAAAGACAAGGCGCTTGCTCTTTGGTTCGGGACAGCAAGCAGTGCGGACGTGCCGTGCCGCGCGTGCGCCAATCCATGCTTCTGCGAGACCGTCTCGCTAGGCCGCCTTCGAACGCGCCACCGTTCGCGTGACCGTACACGTGAACGACCAGGCGTTGGGAACTAGCATGGGGCGAACATATTCGCTCGCTATCCGGTCGCGGTGAGTCGAACTTCCGCGATTTTTCGCGCGCCCATCGACATGTTTTGGGGATAGCGACTCGGGTAGCAGGCATTGATCTATGAAAGGTGCAATAAATGCCCTTGTGATTGTTTGCACTACTGTGTTGTCGTTCCTTTCTCCCAAGAGCACGGATGAGAACCCCACAAGATGAAGCAGGCATTAAGCACTTCCCATACGTGGGCCCATCCCGAAGATAGTGCAACGTGTGAAGTGATTTTAAAGAGAATGGAAGAGATAAGTGCAGTGCCGTAACTGTCTCTCACAGGAGGACACCTCAACAGCACTGCACGGGAAAGGGGTGTGGGGAGAAAAAGATGAAGAGAGAGGAAAGGAGAAGGCGGGAGGGGCCAACCCTCGTGTGCTCGGGTACGTGGTGTCGCAACGCACCAAACGCCTGCTGACGCAGGCGCCCCTGCGGGGATAGTGCAATACTAGGCGCACCCGCGGCGGAGGTGAACGAGGAGTTAAGCACACCCCATACGTGGTGAAGCACTTTGCTTTTCGTTTGAGAGCTTTGACGGTCGTCAGCTCTCGCTGCCATTCCATTTTCACAGAGAGGAATGGTTCTCAATTTTTTCACTCATTTTGGTTGGCGGTAGTTATTGGCATTTCCTGGGGCGTAAAGGCCTGTTTTCTCATCGATTCGGTGACCGCGCGATTAGCTCGAGATGAGTTCAGTTGTCACCATCTATTCAACGATCACGCGCATCGCTGTTGCTTTGTTAGTTCAGCCTTCTTTGTTTAGACTGATCCAGAGACCAGGAAAGGGATCCGGTTCGTAGTCAGCTGGTCTGTATGCCCGAGGAACGAGTTGTGGCCGGAGAAAACGCCAGTTGCATTAAACTTTTCGTTTTGCTTCATTATTTCTTCGAGTGACGGCTCGCCGCGACGCTGGCAGATCCTCGGAAGCCTATACCCGCGATATGGGTTAGATAAGGTGGAAAATAATATAATACCAAACAGCGTCCACCATCAGACCCTGCAATAACCGGAAAAACTATAAACAATATGATTGTCACCCGTTACCTCGTCTGGCTTTTCCCTAATCGTACAGTACTTCTCGTGCAAAATTGGCAACTGGAAAGAACTGTCGCAAGGAGTTGAGAAATTAAGCGATCTACTAAGGGAGAGAGCCAAGGCAACAGCCAAACAGGAAGGAAAAGCGAAAATTAACTGTTGTTTGTGAAAATATTTATGGATCAACATCTCTTTATTTAAGAAAAAAGTAGAGAAAAGGCCGCCGGAAGTGGAGAATAAATCCGTGTGTTTTGAATCACGCTTCTACAGTTATCAGTGGAGCCGCCCGACGTAGCAACTTCTCTGCTGTGCTAATGTGAGTGTTTTTCTAACTTTCCTCCGGCGCAGTACGTTTAGAACCGCAGCTTCCTGCGCTCTTCGCGGTTGTACGGGACTGGTGATCACGCATCGTTACGCAACTTCCCAAATAGCAACACGGGTCTGTTTTGGCACTTAAATTGGTACAGCAGCAAACGAGGGATACAAAAAAAACTGTGATTGTTCCGCAAACATATATATTTCTCTATAATTATGCAAGGGCTAATTCAAGAAACGCTACTAGAAATCTTTATTTTTTACTTTCGCTTGTTTACTTATTCTTGGCAGCATTCTTCCTGCGCTTCTGTCATGCGCGAGTCCATTTGATGTGCTTCCTTGTTGCCAAGTAAAGGAGTGGTGTATCTCATAGGCGCACCTGTGAGGTACACCTTATTTAAATTCTCTTTTGCGGATTTACGCGTCTTTATGGCGAATGGTGGACATTATTCACATTTGTACTAGTAAAGCTACCTCCCCCCCCCCTCATTTGCGTAGGAATAGTTACCTTGGTTTACCCCCCCCCCCCCCCCCCGAAAAAAAATTCTGGGTACGTACCTGCCACAAACAAACGAACGAACCAGACGGCTCTAGTAAACATTTCTGCCTTACGAACAAATATAGACTAAGCTTCCAATTGCAAATCACCATCATTTAAAAGAAACTGACAGCCACTTAAGTATAATTACGCCAGCTGAATGCGAAAGCATTAGGACTTGTCTAGGTTATCACTTTAACTTAAAGCTTAACCTTAATCCGCCTTAATCCACCTTGCTCTCATCATCATCATCAGCCTGGTTAGGCCCACTGCAGGGCAAAGGCCTCTCCCATACTTCTCCAACTACCCCGGTCATGTACTAATTGTGGCCATGTTGTCCCTGCAAACTTCTTAATGTCATCCACCCACCTAACTTTCGGCCGCCCCCTGCTACGCTTCCCTTCCCTTGGAATCCAGTCCGTAACCCTTAATGACCCTCCTCATTACATGTCCTGCCCATGCCCATTTCTTTTTCTTGATTTCAACTAAGATGTCATTAACCCGCGTTTGTTCCCTCACCCAATCTGCTCTTTCCTTATCCCTTAACGTTACACCTATCGTTCTTCTTTCCATAGCTCATTGCGTCGTCCTCAAATAAAGCAGAACCCTTTTCGTCAGCCTCCAAGTTTCTGCCCCATACATGGGTACTGGTTAGACACAGCTGTTGTACACTTCTCTCTTGAGGGATAGTGGCAACCTGCTGTTCATGATTTCAGAATGCCTGCCAAACACAACACAGCCCATTCTTATTCTTCTGGTTATTTCAGGCTCATGATCCGGATCCGTGGTTACTACCTGTCCTAAGTAGATGTATTCCCGTATCACTTCCAGTGCCTCGCTACCTATCGTAAACTGCTGTTCTCTTCCGAGACTGTTAATTAAACATTACTTTAGTTTTCTGCAGATTAATTTTCAGACCCACTCTTCTGCTTTGCCTCTCCAGATCAGTGAGCATGCATTGCAATTGGTCTCCTGAGTTACTAAGCAAGGCAATATCATCAGCGAATCTCAAGTTGCTAAGGTATTCTCCATCAACTTTTATCCTCAATTCTTCCCACTCCAAGTCTCTGAATACCTCCTGTAAACACGCTGTGAATAGCATTGGAGAGATCGTATCTCCCTGTATGACGCCTTTCTTTATTGGGATTTTGTTGCTTTCTTTATGGAGGACTACGGTGGCTGTGGAGCCGCTATAGGTATCTTTCAGTATTTTTACATATGGATCATCTATACCCTGATTTCGTAATGCATCCATGACTGCTGAGGTTTCGACTGAATCAAACGCTTTTTCGTAATCAATGAAAGCTATATATAAGGGCTGGTTATACTCCGCACATTTCTCTATCACCTGATTGATAGTGTGAATATGGTCTATTGTTGAGTAGCCTTTACGGAATCCTGCCTGGTCCTTTGGTTGACAGAAGTCTAAAGTGTTCCTGGCTCTATTTGCGATTACCTCAGTAAATACTTTGTAGTCAACGGACAGTAAGCTGATCGGTCTATAATTTTTCAAGTCCTTGGCGTCCCCTTTCCTATGGATTAGGATTATGTTAGCGTTCTTCCAAGATTCCGGCACGCTCGAGGTCATGAGGCATTGTGTATATAGGGTGGCCAGTCTTTCTAGAACAATGTTCCCACCACCCTTCAACAAATCTGCTGTTACCTGATCCTGCCCAGCTGCCTTCCCGCTTTGCATAGCTCCCAAGGCGTTCTTTACTTCTTCCGGCGTTACTTGTGGGATTTCGAATTCCTCTAGGCTATTCTCTCTTCCATTATTGTCGTGGGTGCCACTGGTACTTTATAAATCTCTATAGAACTCCTCAGCCACTTGAACTATCTCATCCATACTAGTAATGATATTTCCGGCTTTGTCTCTTAATGCATACATCTGATTCTTGCCAATTCTTAGTTTCTTCTTCACTGCTTTTAGGCTTCCTCCGTTCCTGAGAGCCTGTTCAATTCTATCCATATTATACTTCCTTATGTCAGCTGTCTTACGCTTGTTGATTAACTTAGAAAGTTCTGCCAATTATATTCTAGTTGTAGGGTTAGAGGCTTTCATACATTGGCGTTTCTTGACCAGGTTTTTCGTCTCCTGCGATAGCTTACTGGTATCCTGTCTAACGGAGTTACCACCAACTTCTATTGCACACTCCTTAATGATGCCCATAAGATTGTCGTTCATTGCTTCAACACTAAGGTCCTCTTCCTGAGTTAAAGCCGAATACCTGTCCTGTAGCTTGATCCGGAATTCCTCTAGTTTCCCTCTTACCGCTAACTCATTGATTGGCTTCTTATGTACCAGTTTCTTCCATTCCCTCCTCAAGTCTAGGCTAATTCGAGTTCTTACCACCCTATGGTCACTGCAGCGCACCTTGCCGAGCACGTCCACATCTTGTATGATGCCAGGGTTAGCGCAGAGTATGAAGTCTATTTCATTTCTAGTCTCGCCGTTCGGGCTCCTCCACATCCACTTTCGGCTAACCCGCTTGCGGAAGAAGGTATTCATTATCCGCATATTATTCTGTTCTGCAAATTCTACTAATAACTCTCCCCTGCTATTCCTAGAGCCTATGCCATATTCCCCCACTGACTTGTCTCCAGCCTGCTCCTTGCGTACCTTGGCATTGAAGTCACCCATCAGTATAGTGTACTTTGTTTTGACTTTACCCACCGCCGATTCCACGTCTTCATAAAAGCTTTCGACTTCCTGGTCATCATGACTGGATGTATGGGCGTAGACCTGTACTACCTTCAATTTGTACCTCTTATTAGGTTTTCTAATTTGTACCAACCTTAATCCACATTAATCTACCTGAATTTACTTACTTTTTAAATTTTTATACAATACTGCCAGCTGCCTCTTGGCAGCCAGGGCAGGTGCGGTTAACAATGAAGTAAGAGCGGCGTTACATTAGGTACTGGTGTGCACATTTCAGAACAAAAGAGCAAAAAGAAGGGGAAAGGACGCAAAACACAAAGAGCAAGAAACATAAAGAAAACAACAAAAAGGTTTTCGAGCACAAACTCAAGATCACTTTCAAATAACAGTCTGAAACCACGTGCGCGTAACTAAGAGCAAATATTCAATGATAACTGTACATTACACCGAAAAAAATGGGGCATTAATTAGTGGACAAGTGTGCTGAAAAACAATAGTTTTAGAGTAGTAAGACCACATATAGTGTGCGCCGCAGATATGACACAAAGAAAATAGACGTAGCAATTTTGATAGATTACATATGGTCAGGGAAGGGCAGCCAAAAACGATTCAACACTAGCTAAATTTGTTACTTTTTGCGGCAGTGAATTCCATTCTACGATTGTTCGTGGGAAAAACGAAAAGCGGTACGCCGAAGCTCGTGATTGCATGTGGTATTAGAATAGTCTTTTCATGCTTATGTCTCGTGGGTCTTGATTCGTTTAACTACATGTATGTATCAAATGTCAGTTTTGTCTGATCGTTCACAATGTTAACATCACTTTTATTCGATGCAATTTACGGCGTGAGTCGAGTGGTAGAAGGCCTGATCGAATTCGGAGTTCACTAACAGATGTGTTTCGGTTGTAGGCATTATAAATAAACAGAAGCGCTTTTCTCTGTACACTTTCTATAAGGGCAATATTTGTCTTAGAATGCGGGTCCCAAACTACTTCAGCATATTCAAGTAGCGATCTTATTAATGTGTAAGCGACAAGCTTTGTTTTACTTGTAGCGTGTTTCAAACGTTGTCTCAGTACCCATAATTTGCATAATGCTGGTGATGCTATGTATTTCACGTGAGCATTCCAGTTCAGTGTTTTGCGTATAATCACACCAAGATATTTGTATTTGTCAATCCTCGTAATTAATTGGGACATCGTTTATGGTGTATGTGTGTTCTAACGGATTCATCTTTCTTGTTAATGACATGTGTGCGCACTTTGAAATACTAAGGCTCATGTGCATTTCCTGGCACCAATTGTTAATGGCTTTCAGGTAATCATCCAATATCAGTCGATCTTCAGCTGACTGAATATTCACGTATACAACACAATCGTCTGCAAACGAACGGCAACGAAATGGTGAAACAAGTGCTAGATCGTTTAAATAAATTAAGTGAACTGGCCCAAGGACTGAACCTTGCGGAACGCCTGAGAGGACGGGTGCATGTGGTGAGTCTGATGCGCCTATGTGAACATAATGCTTTCTGTTGTATAAATAGAAGTCAAGCCATTGAAAAATCTTTTGATATGGAAGAACACATCTAATTTTTTATCATTAAATTGGCAAGAGATACACGATCGAAGGCTTTATTGGAAATCTAAAGAAAAAAAAACTTGTCAACTTGCCTTCCTTTGTCTAGTGCTGTCATTAGGTCATTAGTCGTGTGGAGCAATTGTGTAACAGTTGATAGTCCACGCCGAAACCCGTGTTAACTCTCGTAGAAGAAGTTTCTGTCTTCTAGATAGGTCCTCAGATGCTTGTAAATGAATTGTTCGAGTACTTTGCTCGAATTACATAAAAGTGAGAGATCGTTCGGTAGTTAGGTACAGAAAATTTATGGCCGCATTTGTGAATGGGGATTACATTAGCCAGTCTTCAGTCCACGGGAAGCTCCCCTTTCAGTAAACTTTCGTTATATGTGATGCAAAGGTACTTTGAACACCATTCAGCTTATCTTTAAAGGAATGTATTTGGTGTATCATCCGGACCGGCAGATTTTTTTTTTTTGCGTCTAAATGAAGTAAAGCGGCGAATACATCCTTCTCACTCACACCAAGCTCTGCAACCTAAATAGCTGGGCAATAGAATTGGACGAGCTGTGTCTCCTCTCCAGTGTCATCCGAAAATTGACAGCACAGCACTGGGACAATCCGGATAATCGCCACAGACGACTCCAGAGATTGGACCCTGCCATGAATTTTAGGCTACCACCGAAAATTCAACGAAGCTGTGCCAGTCTTCTGCACAGACTAAGACTGGGGGTAGCGTTTACGCGCGGATACGTGCACCTCATGCTACGCACCGAGTCTCCACACTGTGAGGTGTGCAATGTGACTGAGACTATAGGTCATGTGCTTTGTGACTGCCCTAAGTACGTGGAAGAGCGTGAAAGGTTGGACAACGACCTTACGCGTCTCGACAGCGCACCGTTGTCGGAGGACGTTATTTTAGGCCCTTCGCCAGATGCTCAATCGAGTTTCAAGGCCATTCAGGCATTACTGAACTTTTTAAAAACTACGGGCTTGGATTGCAGACTTTGAGCATGCCAAATTGCTTGCGATATGTTCTACATCTTCCTTCTATCGTCATCGTCACCCATAATGCACCTCTTCCCTCTTTCTTTCCCTCTTCCCCTTCCCCCAATGCCGAGTAGCTGGCTAGAGGAATATACCTCAGGCCGACCTCTCAGCATTTCGTATCATTAAACTTCTCTCTCTCTCTCTGTGTATCACCCACCATAAAGACAAAGAAAAAGTTTGTATTGAAAGTTTTAGCAATGACTGAGTGACAGCGGTGTCGTTGATCTGCATCATGCTTATAATGGCTTTACTTCCTGTAGTGTGCAATCAAAACTTACACGTGTCTGTTGTTAGGAATCTGTGGACATTGATGTTGAAAAAATGATGTTTCGATGATTTTATTTTCTCTCGTATCTCAGCCCGAATAGTTTGCAAACTACTTTTTGCGATGGCTGACGCTTGAACGTGAAAGTCGTTTTAGGCGACGTTTCATTCGAATGATCTTACGAGTGATCCAAGGGGTTGACGCGCGTTTTTTTTTTTGTGCTTTTTTGGCACATATTCATAGATGCATTGGTGTACGGCACTTTTGAATTGTAACCACAACGCATTAACAATGACAAGGCCAGATGCATGTTTCCGTAAAAAAATCAGCATATTCCCTTTCCAGAAAAACAAGCTCACTTTCGTCTTGAGCGTCATTAAAACCTAAATATTGTTTAGGTTCCTCACTTGTCTCAGTTCGTTGTAGTTCGCTCCTAAGAAGTACTGTTGTGTGATACGATATGCCGGGCAGAATTTCGACCGTAAACCCAGATTCGCCGACGGCAGACGAGACAAAAACAGCGTCGAGAGGTGCACTTGAGTTTGACTGAACGCGTGTCAGCTCATTCGATCTGTTCAAGATTAAAACAGAATGCTAAATCCACAAGCGATTCAGTGTGCGTACTCCATGGCTCACCACACACGAGGTCCCCGTTTATCCTGGCATCTACTTTAATCCACTGCAATCCAATTTTGGGAGTGGGCCAGGTCCGACGCCGTGGCTGTTCATCGAGGGATTTCGCAGTGCGAGCAGCAATAAGTATAGCGCCGAGAACATGACGTCATCACTTGGTCAGGTGGGTTTCGGTACCATCGGATAATAGCAACGGACGCCGGATTTTGCGCTTCATGGGGCATATAATGCATTCGTGTTAAATATTCGGGAACCATCAGCCGATGAAACGAAAAGCCGTTTATTAGGCGTTAAGGTTGAGCGTGACGCCGAGCTGCAGGAGTGATAATTTTCTAGTTTTAAGGAATTTTTACAAATTGCCCGTGACAGACAGGAAAATTTTTGTCCTTCACATGGATTATCCAAACTGGTGGATTTCACTAACTAGAACGAGAAATCGAAACACATACTGACCTAATTAACAAAAATATCACTAATTAACTATTTGATGAATTACTTTACAGTACATGTTGCAATTTACGAAATGTAGCCGGTGGGCTTGCAAGACAGATCCACTTGAAATTAATTTCAATCATGATACAAGTTGCGAGATGTTTCCCAAAATGTGGAACGAAATACTTGTGCATTCCAGTTACTTCTGTGCTTCAATGCCTAAAAGAATTGTTAAAAAAATGGAACAATACTATTGTACGGCGAGTTTGATGGCGCATGTCTCCAAACTGGTGTCATTCTAAGAATTCATTCTAAGTGGATACCCCTCGCAAACTCGCCGGCTATAATTCGTTAAATTGCAATATGTGCGGCAAATTAATCAATTAACAACTTAATTAGTGAATTTTTGCCAATTGGGTGAATATGTATTTCGATTTCTCGTGCAATTAATGTCCCCCTCTCTGACTAATCCAGCTCAAGGACCAGAATTATGTTATCTGCAACAGACATTTTTTTTTAATTCTGTAAAACTTAAAAATGATAACTCTATAGTTACGCAGGCTTCATGGCCTCAAGTTTAGCTGACTTCGAGCTGCTTTGAGAGTTTCCACAAAGGCAGTTCCGGCAGCTATTCTCATTCCGCGCGTACGGTTTATTTATTTATTTATTTATTTATTTATTTATTAGTATTATTATTATTATAGCGTAGAGTGCCACTACAAACACGTAAATAGCAGTAGCAACAGGGGTGCTACTGGTAATTAAAGCACTGTGTATACAGCAACCACTGTGGTAATTTTACCCCCACAATGTTTTGAGCGGCCTAATTATCACGCTTCTTTTTTCATCAAATCATTATTTCCCCTTGGCACTCATACATGCCTCCCATAAGACTGCCGCTTCCATCAGCGTTATCATTTCGTATATGCGCGGGCACGAGTTTTATTTATATGCGACTCCACTTGGCACGACAGCACAGCGCGCCATAACGTATAAACGAGCTGCGCACAAAATGAAAGTCAGATACGATCAAATTGGAGTTTATTGTCGTCTCAGACCTCACCCAGAGTTTAACGACCCCGCAAGCGGTTATTGTTTCGGAGACTTCTTTGCGAGATAACGCCCCTTCTCTTCTCTCTCGTCGTTTAAACTCCAACCCTATATATTTGCCTCTCGGTATCTCTTAGTTTTCTCACTGTGAGATTCGAATTTCTTTCTTGTTTTTTTTTTGTGCGAGTGTGTGTGCGAAAGAGAGAATGATAAGGAAGGACAATGAAGGATAACTTGACGAATGAATTCTTTTCCGTAAACGAGAGTAGAGCGAATTCGACGAGGACTCAAGCTATGAGCCCCACAATATCTAGCATGAAGTGCCTCTTGGTTTCGGAGTACGCGTTGTACGGATACGGGGAATCCACCTTCCAGAGAAAACTCGCGTGAATGCCCCGATTAAAAAAAAAAAAAAATCGACTGAATGCCGATCCCAGCACCGAAGCGAACAGTACTGCACGCCGTCCGGAAGCGGAAACCGAACGCAGGCTGTGATGCCTAGATCACAGCCGTGACAACATGGGCGCGCGTGCCCTGATGCTCGAGCCCCGGAGAGCAACTAGTAATGCAAGAGTAATAGTAACGAAGTAATGCACCAGCAACAGCAACAACAGCAATAATAATAATAATAATAATAATAATAATAATAATAATAATAATAATAATAATAATAATAATAATAATAATAATAATAATAATACAATAGCAAGTAGTCAACTTTCGCAAAGGAAGTGGAGGAGGAAAAGCTTAAATAACTGTTGGGTCCCTTTAAGAATCAACACCATTCTGTGCGCTGCGGAACGAATTTACAAAAGATGAACCCAAAGAAGAGCGCGTCATCCATGCACGCTGTACTCTGCGTATACTATGCAACAAAGCCTAGTGCGTGTCATCTTCTGAACGTTCACATTTTCGGACACTTTCGGCAATTAAACGGGTTTGCACAACAGCCCTCACTTTGGCCGCTATATATATATATATATATATATATATATATATATACACGGTGCGTTTCTGCGGTAATATCGTAAAATGGCAGAACAGGCGTTTCGTTCCGTTTCCATGCGGCCCGTTGAGCATTCTCTGCATCGGTATTATGAGCGACAATAAAAGAACAATTCAGAAAGCGTCGCAATGCATACTGTATGTTCAGTACCCTTCACTTGAGCGCTGGGTCAGCAATCTTCTTCCATCGAATATATGTACAGCAGCACGTTATGTATATAGAACGATGCATCCAAAAATGTTATACAGCAAAAACAGAGAGGGAAAACGTACTTCGCACATGCACATATCTGGCCACGTTTACAGTGCATGAGGATTCCCGCATTCGAGTTCAAATTTTTTTCCTTAGCGGTATGATTGTCTTGATTATGGCTGTAAGTACGTGCGCATGTCTAAATTATGGTCGCTCGATAAAACAACGTAAAATCAAGCGGCCAATGGTTATAAATATGCATACAATGCTTAAGCCCTCACTCTCGCCAACGTTTTCTACATTGGCGTTTAGGACACCCAGAAGAGATCAGTTTTCCTCCCGTGTCTTCTACCGAGTTATTGAACAAATTTTCCAATCCACAAGGAGGCGATCCATTTATCGGTAAACTAAGAAGTGTTGAGAAAGACTTCGATCACGGAGACACATTTCAAGGAACTGGCACCTCTAAACCGCGCCAAAGAAGACAATAAATCTGGTTTAGTATTTTGTCGCTCGGCGACGTCGAGGACGCATTGCACCTCTAAACAACACTGTTACAGGTCAACAGATGTTGTCCTCGTTTGCTCGAGGCGTCACAGAAGGAGGTTTCGTCGTAACGCGGCTGCCAAAGTCGGTTTACGGGAACTTGAAAGCTATGTACACCAAAGCTTGAAGGACGCAGCTGCAGTGTCCCCTCACCTTCTTAAAACAGTATTTTCACATTTCGGCACACCATGTGGGCATGACCTTGAACACAGCAACTGAGGCCCGCATGTAACGATAAAATAAAATAACATTTACGCCTATAATGTCCACCTCCAGGGTATGGAAAAGACATTGACGGAGAAGAATGTTGCTGTTAAAAAAAAAAATATAACCGAGCATCGCACACCTTTCGGCAAGTACTCGGTTATATGATCGAAGGTGAATCGAACAAAGAGCGCGAGTCAGTCGAAACTGGACTTCCCCGCTGACGAGGCAGGGGCGAATGACCGCGCGGAACTCTCACGTGTTCCTAGCGTGCGCTAGTATCGAAGGACACACGCACACACGCGGGCCCATCTTGCTTTCATCGCTAATGGCCCGCCGTACGTACAGTTTCCTCGCTCAGCCACTGCCCTATCGTTACGCAGGACTAGCGCAGCCAGCTTCGCACGCTCAGCGACGGCGGTGCGCGCACTTTCTCGTTGCGAGCGGCCCGGCGGGAGGGGACCGTCTTCCTGGACGGACCGTGGCACGACCACCGCCGCCGCGGCGGCGGATGCTGCCACTTCATCCCACACACGAAGAAGCCCGGACCGCGGCCGTCCCGCCCAAACAGTGAAAATCAGTGCGGCCACGAGTCCGCCCCTTCCCGCTTTCCTCGCCGCCCCACGCACATCGCGCGCGACGCCGAAGAAGTCAAAGCGCGACGGAGCGTCGCTGAGTGGGCGCGCTGTAGCGCGGAGCGGATGAGCCGTTTCGCATCGCGCTGTAGCTTTCGGCGGCCGAGAAACGTTTTGCAGACCCGCTGAAGCGGAATCGCTGCCCTCTACAGCAGCGTAGCCGGGGGGAAGTTCGGTGTTGGAGCCACGGATTCTGCTACACGTTCCTAGGGCCTGAAACGAACGATGCGCAGAGCTTTCACGTGCTAGTGTTCCCGTATATTCTCCACTGCGGGGGAGCACATGCAGAGACGCTATCGTGAGCGCTGCTTCAACGGTACTGTTTCAAGTGCACTGCTTACAATACAGCTCTGACCACGGAACTCCACGCTAAACAGCTGTGCTTCAATATTATCTGCATCGTCAAACTCGGATGGCAGGCAAAACGGCCTATAGCATAAGGACGCTACACAGCAAGAGCCATCCGCCTCGGGATCTTTTCTTGTTGCATCAACGCAACTGAAACCGAACGGCGCCAGGGAACGCGACGGACTACGCAAGTATAGGGAGGCAACAAGACGGTCACAAGGCGCACTAACAACTGAAAGTTTATTTCCTGATCGCGCAGAACGTAAATGCTGGCTTGCAACCAATAAACCGAAGACACGTATGAGCACAAGCACTTACGAAAAGAAAAAGAAGGAGAAGCAAAAAAACTGCGACGCGTTCATTCCAGGGAAACGGAATAGAGAATGGAAGGGAAAAGGAATGAAATGGAGAACACGGTCTGCTATTCGACATAATCAAGCACTGTCGCGAGCACTCGCAGCGCAAGCTCGTCAGTGGTCGCGACACCTGCTGCGCGTTTCTCTCGAATCGCAGCCAGTGTTCTCCATTTCATTCCTTTTCCCTTCCATTGTCTATTCCGTTTCCCTGGAGCCACGGCCCTGCGTACACGAGAAATTAAACCATGTTTGGGTACAGTGCGGCCATGCGCAGGTTCACTGACTCGACTCCTGGTTTTTGGTCCCGCTAAGCCATTTTTCTGAAACAGTATCGCGATAAACCTCACGAAGCGAACGTCCGGGTCGAAGCTCCGGCAGGTGACCTCCTGCAAGCATGAACGAGCGCACCACCGATACGCCGAAACTGTGACGGACTTCATCTGCTCCCCCGGCAACGGAGTGACCGTTGCCAGATCGTGTGCACAGTTCGCTCTCACGACCGCGAGGAGTAGGGTGAGGGTAGAGTCTCGTGGGTAGGATGCGTCGAATGCGGAGACACCTGCGCGCCTAACATGCATATCGCCTATCCACGGCGCACACAATGGGGCCGACGCCAGATATAACCGTGAGGATCGCGCAACCCATACCCCACGACATCGAAGCGGAGGCGGGACGGTACGCGCGACGCACTACTGCGGCGCCAGCCGTAATAAGCAGTGTGCGCGCGGGTCTCCTCTCTTGTCTATCTGGCTGTGTGGTTTTGCGCCGGACGGCACCATGCGCGCCCCTCTCATCGTGAGGAAACATCTCCACGCTCGGCGCGTCCGCTGCGGGTCTCGCACGACCGATTTGCCCACCCCCTCGCGCCGTTCTCTTGCAGGAGACTGCCCAGTGCGTAGCGTCACTGCTGCAGCATTCAAGTACCCGCTAGCTCGGGCGCCGCGCGGTGCGTAGTGGAGAGCGCCGAGACGTTGCCGGCCACCAACGTCGACGCCTAGCGGCGGGGTCAACGGCGAACGCGGCCCGGCGATATGACCGGCCGTCGTAGTAGTACGGCATGTTTACGGCCAAGTGCGCCAGCCGCCGAGACCGGCGAAGCGCTGTCTAGCTTTGACAGGCCGCACGCGCGCGCAGGGATCTTTGTTGCTTCTCGCACAATTTTTTTTTTGCTTCGGAAGAACGAAGATCACAAGAAAGAGGGGAAAAGAGTGAGAGATAAAAGAAAAAAAAAGTTGACAGGAAAGACGTGATGGGATGGCGTATGAAAGGATGGAAACACCCGCGTGTCATACCTAAGTTGTACCTGGTTGCCCGGTATACGACTTCGATGGATGAACACGCTCGTTCCTTCCCACTTCCTCAATTGCATTTTCTCTTGCCGACGATAGACTGCATGTGCGACCTTTCAAATAAAGTTTCATTCATTCATTTATTCATTCACTCCGAAACGGTTCGAAACTGTTTAAAATGTGTCTGTACGTGCGCAGTTCCCTAAATAAGATCCGCTAAAGCTGGTTTCTCAGCTATACAAGGCCTTGTGAGGAAAAGCCAGCTGTTCTGATTCACTTACTTCTTAAGGCTTATGTAACAGTAATTTGTGCGCGCGAAACCGAGAATGTTAGCACGACAACGCTGTTATACACCGTGATCATATTTAAGTTCTACGAAATTTTTTAAAACTCGTCTGTTGCAGATAACATAATGCTTGTCCTTGAGCTGGATTATTCGAAGAGGCGGATATTACTAATAGTGCACGAGAAATCGAAACACATATTCAGGTAATTAACATATTCAGTAATTAACTTCTTAATTAGTTACTTTACGGCACATATTATAATTTACAAATTGTACCCGTTGAGCTTGCAAGACGTATCCACTTGACATTAATTTCCAGGATGACACCAATCGGGAGACATTATTTCCCAAAGTGTGGGACGAAACGCATAGGTGTTCCAGTTATTTTTGTACTTCATTGCATAAAAGAGCATTTTCCTAAAAAGAGTGAGTGGAACGACCGTGCATTTTTTACGGCGAATTCGATGGCGTATATCTCCAAAGTGGCACCATTCTGGAAATTCATTGTAAGCGGGTACGCCTAGCAAACTCACCAGCTACTATTCGTTAAATTGCAATATGCGCCGGAAATTAATTGAGAACTTAATTAGTTAATGTTTGCCAATTGGGTGAATATGTGTTTCGATTTCTCGTGCAAGTAATCTCCGCCTCTCTGAACAGTCCAGCTCAAGGACTAGAATTATGTCATCTGCAACAGAGGACTTTCAAACATTCCGCAAAATTTAAATTTAGTTCCCTGTATAATGTTTAGCGTTACTGACCTCGACTTTTGTCAGTTATGCGCATGCTAGCTAATCCGCGCCGCGCATTCACCCGTTTTATTGTTTAAGATGAGGTATGATAGATGATATACCGCGCAGGTCATCGTAAGTGCTTCACCTGTTGGTGCAAACCACATTTTACGGGTGGCGTGCTTTAACTAGACCACGCGCAAATGCGACAAACTGGCTGGAACGGCGAGCGCAATATGTCTCCACTGAGCTAAAACACCCATGCAAGGCGGGATCGAACCTACGCAGTCGATCTTGAAACCGGCGCTCACCCGAATCTCCCATCAAAACAGCTGTCACTAAAGATAGAGCGTTCTTGCAGCGTGACATGTTGGCACTGGGGTACTGACGATGAGACTAACTGTAGTTTTTTTTAGCAGATAAGTAAATGCCGCAGTTTCGCCAGAAAGGCGAAGCATCGATTGCGATAGCAAATTAGTAGACAGCCATACGAAGTAAGCATAGTAGTTTTATCAACCGTATAAACTTGTAAACACTCGCTTACTAACTAAACAAGCATGGCGTCAGCGCACCCAGGCAAACATGCACACACCACACTCGATGACTGCGGACACTCGCTGGCGTGAGGAAGCGCCGCAGCAGCAGCGAGCTAAGTGACCGTGCTGTATATCGCTTCAACGCTAACCGAGCGGCAAGAAAACAGCACACGCAAAGCACAAAGCCCCTCCCCTACCTCCCCTCCCCGCGGTTTCTTGCACTCGACCAGTGCCTCCTCTAGAGGCACTGGCCCAACGGAAGCGGCGCGTTTTTTCCCCGCTTTCATCCCTAGCGCGAGAGATTAAACCGCGATAATCGGCTCACCTTCGCACACTTTCACGCGCACATACAGCATACAGCGCCACGACGGTGTTATCGCGCTCAGACATTATTCGGAACATCATGGCGACGGCGACGGCAAAATGCGCTTGAGTGTCTATATAATTGATATCGCAATAAAAAAATACAAACTCAGCAGCCCTGAGTAAACTACATGCTGCGCTAAGAATCTCCACTGCACCGTACCACTTCACATAACCTACAACCCTATAGGATTGTAGGTTATGCACATTTTCGCTCTTATTAACAAACGGCTGATATATGACTAGTCATATATCAGCCGTTTGTTAATAAGAGCGAAAATGTGTGATCAAAGCCGTGCACGCTCTCGCAGCGGTGGAGTAGTGTCTATATATATATATATATATATATATATATATATATATATATATATATATATATATATATATATCGCATCGATTGCGATAGCAAATTATATATATATATACGATAGTAAATTAATATATATATATATATATATATATATATATATATATATATATATATATATATATATATATATATATATATATATATGGTTTCGGCAGCATGTACAGTAGAAGCTACACCGGACACTACGGCGCGGCGCTGCTACGCCAAACCCGTCTCTTGTTCTCTTGAACTCAGAGAAGCGCAGAGCAAAATTGGGTATTGGGGGCAAATACTTACGGAGTCGCCATCTGTCGGAAGCGCCGCCCTCGCGTAGTATAAGGGATCACGCGGTGCACTCCTCATAGGTTTCGCTTACGGCGCTCAATAAAAACACCACGCGGCAGCCCTCCTGGACAGTTATGTAGGTACTCTCAAAACGAGGGAGTTTTTGACTGTCGATATAATAATATTGGGCAAACTGAAAGCACAGAATCGTTTCTAGACGCTATATCTCTTTACCGAATACGTACAGTGAACACCCCTGCGCGCGGTCGCCGCGATGGAGTCTCCCGAACCGGCTTCTTGCGTGAAAGGTAGGCAAATGCTGCATGAGAGTAAGCTATGTGAAATATGTTCTTATAGTGGGCTGTCTGTATAACCAAATGGGGCATAACATAATGAAGTCTCAATGCAGCGATCGCACGGGTTCGCAGCGACCGACTGGGCGTCTGCATGCATGTCCACGCACAATGTTTCGCTTTCGCTGCGAGCGCGTTGTCGCACCGTGCCGTGAGCTTTCGGCCGCAGATTATGAGCATTTGACGGCACACAAGCGACCATTGTTGCGTGTACGCTATTAGAGTTGTTCAAAAATAATTTGGTTATGGCAGCTTCGACGCCTACGGCGACTGTGATGTGCCGTCGCGACGATTCAATATTTACTTTCCTTTTTCTAAATTCTTGGACGTTTCAATATTATTTCTCAAGTTGCGTCGCACTGAATGTTTACCGGTATTCTGCGGCGTGCGATTTCCCGCTGCGTCTGTATCGTAATCCAGTGCGTTAATTCATAACGCAAACATGACCATATGCCAGGCTTCTTTTAATGTGCTTCTTACCGCTCCCTTACCATTCCAGTGAACTTACCAGCATATAGCAACAACAAGTTCATAGACAAAATTGTTATGACATTATCAGGGCAGCGAACGTGGGCGAGCGTCTCACTGCGCGTTTTCTGCTACTCACCGAACATGACAGTCCCGGCGCCGTAGCAGAAAATCTTCCTCGCGTCTGTGCTTGCTGCATACCCGAGTTGTAGCCGATGGTTGTTTGTCGGTTATAAGTCTCGCGAGCTAAGCTTCACGCGGCTTCTTGTCCTGCGGCTACGTGTGAATAAGGCTGACACCGGGCTCTGTTGCGTACGTCCGGTACTGAGGCACCGAAGAGTAGCCTACCATGCTGCACGCTTCCAAAAGCAGCCACTACCTAGTGCTTTCAAATGTTGTGAAGCAGGCACCCAAGGCGGAAAAGCCTCACCACTTAATCAGAACCGCAGCGCAGGTGGGTCTTTAAGCTTTCGTTTTCAGCTCGCTTCGGCACTTCCGAAGCAGCCGACACGGCCGCTGTGCCCACGTGATCCCTCATGTGACGTCACGCCGACGGTGGCGCCAGCTTTTCCAGTGGTGGAGCTCGCCCCCAATATTGAAGAAAGACCCAGGAGCACGGATGAAAAGAAATGGGTTGCTAAAGCGCACAAATATCTATTTAAAGTGTGGACACGGAATGGAGGAAGAAGTGAAGAAAGTTGGCAACCAGTTACAGGATAACTGAAAATGAAAAGAGAACCAAGAGTCATCAAAAATAAAATGAGAGAAACAGTGATGGCAAATTGGATGCAAATGATGGAAAGAAAAAAGTGCATGATTTACAAATACGGCAGGAAAGAAATCAGGAAGGAAAATCTGTATAATAACACAAAGAGCACTGCCTCGATATTTGAGGCCCAAGTTGGCTGCCTGATGATAAAAACATACCTGAGCAAATATTCACCACGTGATGAGGCATGTGTCTACTGTAGAAAAAGTCCAGAAACGACTGAACACATCGTAATGGAATGCGAGTCACCCTGCAGCTAGACCCGAAGGGAACTTCGACCTTGCAGAAGCGCTAGGTTTTAAAATGTATGAAAGCGATAACTGGTCAGCAGTCGAGATGAGTAAGGGACGTTTAGCATATTGGGGTATTGGGGGAAAAAGGTAGGAGAGATATTGATGAAAATGGAGTCGTCACGGGAATAGGTAACTGTACATTATCTAGATCTAGAGAGAGGCTTTAAAGGGACGCTAAAGCGAAACAACAAAACAGTTTAGACTAATAAAACATTGTTTGATAACACTGCAGGCAGTCATTTCAACATGATAGTTTGATTATTAGACGAGAAAATGAAGGTTTAAGGATCAGTATTTGAATTTCGAGCCAAAACCCCGACGCCGGTACGTCAGTGTGATGTCATGGATCCCAAAGTATGTTTTCGCATTTGGGCCACGTCGGCTGAGTAAAGGTTCCTGAAACTTGCCATGTTGAATATTGGGTTCCTTTAGAACACAGTGTAGTCAATCTGTACGGCTATATAATTAGGTAGGCCCTAGAAGATGCGATCCAAATCCATGACGTCACAGCGACCAGGTGCGGGAACTTCAAGGGGCGTCACCAACCGTCTTTCGTTCTTGCGCTTTTTATTTATTTATTTTATTTATTTACAAAGACCTTACAGGCCCCCGTAGGAACATGACGTAAAAGGGGGGGGGGGGTATAAACGGAAACAGTACTATATGATATATGAGCTAGTAAACATTCTGGATTACCAAGCGTCTTATCGTGGTAAGAGTGGTGTTTTTGGTGTAATAGAGAGGCAACTTACTGATCCAGAAGAAATCATTTTTCTCTTTAGTGTCCCTTTAATGAAGAAAGATTAACAAGAGATGTAACAAAATCTGATATGATCAAGCAGGCTAGATGACTCCTTTTCAAAGGAGGTGTCGATAAACATCATCATTATCACCGCCATCGTGGGCAGCCTGCGCTCGGTTAGCGTTATAGTGAACTAGAACATTCTAGTTTACCGTATATCTAGCGCGCGATAAGTGGCGGGCGTCTGCTACGTGCTGTAAATTTTCGCTTTCGCGTGCTACGCAAACTACTTGCGGCAGTCTTTAACACAAAATGTATTTAGCTCCCGTTGTCGGCAACCTGCAAGTGACCTTGAGCTAAAAGCCAGAGCCGTCACCCGGGCAACCAGTCAAAACTTAAGAAAATGCGGTCTCTGGCCCCCAACCATTTCTACAGGAGCGCATTACATGCGCTATAGTTACAGCCGAAACAAGTTACAAAAAAATATTGCTTCCGAGTTCTTCCTAATGTTTGTTCTCTATAACGCTCAAGCTGTGACTTCCAGTACGATGAAGTTCTGTTTTTCGTTCCAAATAGCGACGTTCAAAAGGCAGATACAGTCTAAAAAAGTTTACACCCTTTGAGTCGTATCTTGCCACACAACGATAATCGTCATCTGTCTTGTCTGCATTTCATTTCTTTAGCGCTGCGAGCCCGGTACTTCCCAGTAACGAACGGCATGCGCCTTTATCAGCATGGCAAAGCGTTGGCGACAGGAAAGTAGCGGGCGCGGCGTTTTCAAGAAAGGAAACGCAAGCGAGGCAGATGATGATTACTATTGTGTGGCAGATCTACACTCCAAAATGTGTAAACTTTTTTTAGAGTGTACAGTGCACCATACACTTTATTGTCATCTTTTGGCGCCGAGACAGGGTCGCCTTTGCTCTTTTCTACGCCAGCGGTCCGTGAGTTCCACGGTGCGGTTTTGCGCCGCCTCCTTCGAGAGATGGCGCCACGCTGCGCGACCAGGCAGGCAGCGTCCGGCGCACCGCGGATGATTGTGCTATGGTTGTAATCGTCGTGATTACTCCAACCAATCTCTTTGCCGGTAGCCATTTCATGCTTACATTTACTCTCGATTACGATTGAGCCATCACTTTTTTAATGATCATAATACGCTATTCACATGTTCAGTAACTGCTATGGCAGCAAGATAGTGTAAGGGCCAGGCTTCAAAGGTGAGTTGCGCGAACATGCCCGGTGCATGTGAAAGCGCAGGAGCGGTACGTATGGATTGACCAAGCGGGTATGTGTGCAAAAAGTCACACGTACAAGGAGAGAGCGAAAACAAAAAAATATTCGCGGTCTTTTGCTTTCAAGAAGTGCAATAATTATGCGCAGTGACGGCTTACTTTCGGGCTCTGTCGCTAATCGATTGCTGTCACACGTTACAGGTATTTTCAGGTATCCGTGATTTGCTTTGTGATCGGTTCCGCTTAAATTTGCTGACAGAAGATTAACCGCACTCTATGCTTTAGAAACCGGCCTGCGCGCCGGAGCATCGAGCCTCTAGATAATAAATGCTTTCCACTGAGTTCGTCCGATAAGGTTGTGGCCGGGTTGCAGCGAGGCAGCATCCCTGCAACGCAGAGCATAATTTTGTTCGACAACGATGATATAGGCTAGTACGCAGGGCCTCACCTGTCTTCCCACAACACCGTAATTAACGTCAGCTGACTTCCCGTCGATGAGTGTGCCCAGCAGTCGCCTTTGTCGAGTCGAGCAGAGACGTTGTGCATAACGGAAACTTTTAACGGAAACAAACTTTATTGCAGCGCACTTCCATGGTATCAAGTTAACTCCGGAGGTAGCCATATATGTAAACAATTCTTTATAGAGATCCCAATCAAATTATATATATATATATATATATATATATATATATATATATATATAGGGTAAAAATATGCCGATGCACTCTAAGACAACGCGACCAAATGCATGTCGCTGATTATTGTATGTAGTAAGTCGCACTATTTTCTTTATACTGGCCGCGAATGCAAATTTGCATTCGCGGGCATCTGCAGTAAGCGGGAAAACACTAATACCTAATAGAGAGAGTTAGAAGCTGTTTAATCGGACGCTTTGCAAAGCGGTCTACAACTTTCTAATTTGAATTTTTTGCCTAAATTCATTGCTTCAGAAGTTGCTTAATTAATCTTGACTAATTAGGCAGAATAAAGAAAATAGTGCGACTTACTCCATACAATAGTCAGCAACATGCATTTGGTCGCGCGTCGTCTCAGAGTGCATCGGCATGTTTTTAAACTCTGGCTAAAGTTAGCTGGGAAACCACACACACACACACGCTCATTATATATATATATATATATCTATATATATATATATATATATATATATATATATATATATATATATATATATATATATATACACATATATATATCATCAGCCTGGTTACGCCCACTGCAGGGCAAAGGCCTCTCCCACACTTCTCCAACTACCCCGGTCACGTACTAATTGTGGCCATGTTGTCCCTGCAAACTTCTTAATCTCATCCGCCCACCTAACTTTCTGCCGCCCTCTGCTACGCTTCCCTTCCCTTGGAATCCATTCTGTAACTCTTAATGACCATCGGTTATCTTCCCTCCTCATTACGTGTCCTGTCCATGCCCATTTATTTTGCTTGATTTCAACTAAGATATCATTAACTCGCGTTTGTTCCCTCACCCAATCTCCTCTTTTCTTATCCCTTAACGTTACACCTATCATTCTTCTTTCCATAGCTATATATATATATGCAGCATATTTATGATCTGACAACATTTAAGCATCCAGCATTTGTTTCTAGATTCATTGCACGCATTCTTTACAAAATAAGGAAACATCGAAACAGCAAATGGCAGCAGTTCGCGAACACGTATATCACATACATGAGGGATATATTCACTCTAATATGACATTTATAAATTTCAAGCAGCTCAGGAAATTGTCTAAGACCGAAGGCCAGTGCGTAAATGATAAACATAATGCAAAATTCAAGGACTCGATCTCAAGGTACCCCGAGTCTAACGAGATGAAATCCAGCTCAGCTCAGCTTGTCTATATGACATTTATGTGAACACGACGTATAGACACGTGCAGCCCTTGTCCGATCAAAGGAAGCCGCCAGAAGCATCGGTGTCGCTGAAGCGTGATGTATCGCGTCATATAGAGCTCTTTGCACGAGGAAAATATCTACTGTGAAGGCGAATATACGCCTAGCTCCCTTTCCAGCGATAAAAGCAAATAGAGCGATTAGACTTGCCGGAGCCAGATGCGGTCATTCGCACATTGGCTCTTTTTTTATTGCGATAGAAATTACTGTATATACTCGTGTAAGAACCACACCCACACAATGGAGGGCGAAATTTTTGGTGTCTATATATATATATTTAAAATAAAGGTTTTTACGTACCAAAACCATGAACTGATTATGAGGCACGCCGTGTGGGGGACTCCGGAAATTTTGACCACCTGGTGTTCTTTACCGTGCACTTAAACCTAAGTGCACGGGTGTTTTCGCATTTCGCCCCCATCGAAATGCGGCCGGCGTGGTCGGGATTCGATCGCGTGACCTCGTGCCTAGCAGCCCAACACCATAGCCACTAAGCAACAACGGCGGGTTGGAAAAATATTCAAAACGCCCCGCCGGAAAGCGAATTCCGTTGCCGCTAGCTGCTTTTCCGGCGCCGCCTCGCTATTTTTTCTTTGAGTGGAACGTCATCTCGGCTGCGTTTCGTCAGATTGGTGGCATTTCGCCTAGAAGGGGGCCCTGTTTGAGTCAGCGCTGGTCAGGGACAATGGGCCGGTATCCGAGGTCGTTCGCTGCAGCGTTGTCATTTGCGCTTCTCTTACTTACCCTCTGCTACATTTGCGGAAACAGTACGAAACCCCTGAAGATTCTAGAAAAGCGCGGCCCTTACACGAGTAATACGGTATATGGACAGCACGATAACATCGTCGCCGAGCATGTACAAGTGAAACTCGCGCCGACGATCGCAGTTCAATCTCGTGCGCGCAAGGGAGGAAAACGGGGAGGAAGTGCGGTCTTATGTCGCGCGCGAGGCACCGGAGAGGGAGGCGTGACGGGGCGTTCTACCCGAGCGACTACTGCGTACATGTGGAGCTCGCGCTCCGCCATCCCGACGACCGAGTTGCGCAGGGGCGCCCACCGCGCCATCTCCCGCAGATCGGATTCACTAGGACCGGATTCACAAGGCGAAATGTCACGCAGGTGACGTCAGCACCTGGTCCGCTTCGTTCCTGCCGGCGATGGGTCGCCAAAGGGAACCGGCCCATTGTTAGGAGAGTCGCCACCAGCCGCTCGGTCAGTCTGGTGCGCTCTTGCTGTTACTTGTTTGCTATCACCTGCTACATCTGTACATATTGCATAAAGCTTTTTGTCTCATCTTCGTCTGCTCCAAGTCTGTCTCTCGTCCTCGAGCCGGAGTCGCAATAGTACGGTGCGGCAGCGTGGGCGCCCTATCTTTAAAGCGATCTGCGATGTGGATCGACAGTACGCGGTGGCGCGGGCCTCACCTACAAAGCGATTTGCGATGTGGACAAAGTGCACCAAGTGCTGCAGTAGCTTCGTACGCGCTGTGCTTTTGACGCGTAGTTCGCGTCCAAGCGAGGCTGCGCGAAATTTAATTCGCTCGATGCTGCTGCCGCGCTTCCTCACTCAGCGTTTTCACAGCGAGTTTCCGCAGTCATCGAGTTAGATGGGTTCATGCCTACCTGTGCACGCATGACACCGTGCTTGTTAATTTAGTTAGTAAGCGAATGTTTAGAAGTTTATATGGCTGATAAAATTACTATTCTTACTTCGTATGCCTGTCTACTGATACTGTATGGCTGTCGACCGGAGGCATTACATAAGGGAGGGCTTTAATCTTTGTGACAATGTCAGAACAAAAGAATAAAAACAGGCCAGAAACAATTGTGAAGAAAGGGTAACATCATGTTGGAGTAAGGGTGGGTAGGATATGTAATTAAGCAATGTTGTTATTTAACATCTTGCGGAACGATTTACAGTAAGTGCATGTGATGATGTTTTCTGGGAGGCTGTTCCAATGGGTTATTGTGTCGGGGAAGAATTAAGTGTTCATGGCAGATGATCGGGTGATGATGCGTGCTATGGGATGGCTGTAGCTTAAGTGGGGAGATGTACCTTAGGCAACACGGGCGGCACTTCCAACATAGGTACCTTAGGGTTGATTTAACAGGGAATGCCTGCAGTGCGGTTGGAAATAAAAGGTGTAAAGCAAGCAGAGAAGAGAGATGATCTGTCGGGAGGCAAGTCGTGGTAGTTCAAGTGTACATTTTAGTGTGGTTACACTGGCTTCACGAGAGTAAGTAGAGGTTATAAACCGAGCAGCGCAATTTTGTATTGCTTCAATGTCACAGGTAAGATATGATTGGGAAGGGTTCCAGATAGATGAGGCATATTCTAACTGCGGACTTACGAATGTTAGATATGCTAGCTTTTTTATTTGAGGTGATGTGGTTTTCAGGTTACATTTTAAATATCCAAAGGTACATGAAACATTAGAACAGATGGTGTCAGTGTGTATTGACCATGATAGTGTCGATGTCATGTGAACGCCAAGTTATTTACAAGACGGGCCATGATTGATACGAATAGAGTTCATTGTGTAGGTGTGACTGGTTAAGCTGCGGTTGCGGGTGAATGACAGAGCTTTGCACTTAGTAAGGTTAAGCGGCATGAACCATTTCTTGCACCATACTGCGACGGAATCGAGGTCCTGTTGGAGTGTGATGATATCATTCAAGCCTTTGATAGTATCATGAGAAGCCAACAAACAAAGACAACATAGGGGAAATTACTTGTACTCATTAACTGAATTAAAGATTGGCAACATTGATGCCTTCAGGTAGCATGTGCAGGTTTATTGACTAGTTGCCTTCACCCAGACAGATCACATACTCGTGATGCCTGCGGCAGAAAGGATGTTCCACATCCACCGCCAGGGTTTGCGAATGGTGGTGCTGGCTAACACTTCCAAGATTAGTTCCAGTAGTAAAACATAAATACCCAAGAATGTGCATGGGGAAACGGTGCCGCAGTAGCTCAATTGGTTAGTGCATCGCATGCGTAATGCGAAGACATGGGAGCGTTCCCCACATGTGGCAATTTTCATCCACTTTCATTGCCATTAATTTTCATTTCCTTAAACTGCATATACATACTCCCATACATACACACAAAAGAAACACAATGCAGTTCTGTTGTATTATTCCAAAACAAATAGCAAAAGGAACACGCTGGTGAAAAATAAACCACATTAATGCTTTCAATACCAGTTAACACATATATGACCCTGCAGCATATATCTTTCTGACATAATATGTGAATGAATAAGTGCTACTACGGTGCTTTGAGACAAGTTCATCCCAGTAATGTTTTTGCAATCAACTCATCCAATTCTGCCGAGCAGTTTTTTGGAAGCAGGCTTATTCATAAGCAGAGAGTTTAGCAGTCATCACTAAAGCCTACATATTTGGTGTCTGAATGTGTCAATGTACTTCCCCCCTTACACAATGCTTTTTTGAAGGCCTGTAAGGTATATGTAAATAAAATAAAACCTTAACATCCTCACTGCAAGCAACGTATGTCCTCCCATAACCATTTCAATTTTTTTTTGTACACATGCAAAGCTAAAATGCTAACGTCACATAGCACTGAAATTGTCATTTCAAGACTGGGTTAGTCATTCTTGGCACGTATTTCAGCTTTAAAATGTTCCACAAATAATTTTTCAGCTTATGTGCAACATGTCATCAGCAGGCATGCTGGAAGCATAGAGATATAAAGCCCAAATTTTACAGAGAAGTGGGAACACAAGTTGTCTATACAGAGTATTTCTTGTGGTTACATACAACCTAAATGCAATAGGAAAATGTAGCAACCAAATATTCAAGGGGCGGCCCAGGTTTTTTCGATAACGTACAGTCAGGTGTGTGCTGCAGCAGCCAAAGGGAATGAGATGGAAAACATTGTTTATCGGTGACAACATATAGCTCCACTTTCCACTTTATTCATTTCATGGAGCTTACCATGAGCTTACCTACATTTCTGAGATTGTGTGCAAAAGGATGCGTGTTTTACTGTTCTTTTCTCTCCTTCTTGATATCTTGTGATACATTAAACCTGCAGTAGCATGTCAAGCCTTTCTTTCGGCTAACCTCTGCAGTTATTAAAGTTTCTCTCACCAATGTGCATGTATTTCCACATTACTGGTTGATATATATATGAAGCTAACAAAAGTGGAGGCATGGGCTAACTGGTTATTCATAATTAAAACCATATGCAGCATGAACGACGAGCACTAAGAGAGATGACACACACAATGCGGTGTGTGTCGTTCCCCTTAGTCCTCGTCCTTCATGCTGTATGTGCTTTTAATTATGATGTATATGGTTCTTGCTTCATATGTTCTCAGAATACATAGGCTGTGTGTGGACTATAAGGTTCAAATAACATAACATGGCAGTAAATGTTCAAGAGGCTAGTGTCCTACGATAAAGGTCTGACATAACGCAGTGCCAACTTTTCGAGCAATTGAGCTTAGAGGACCCAAAATCCTAAATATCACATTTTTTTTTATTCACTTTTGTGTATATGATAATGACATACCAGGCAATCAGTTTGTTCAAGCCACTGCAGCATGTAAGTAAGACTTACAAGACATGGCAATACAAAATTTCATGTAGTTTCCTGAATTGTTTATGTGAACACATGCCTACATATTGCATGGTGTGCAAATGGCAACCAGTGTGGGCCTAGAGAGGTCATACACCACAGGTTAGAGAAAACAAAGATTTATATTTCTCCCATAGTGCAATGTCGAGGAAGAAAAAACAAAATGGAGGACGGGAGAGATTCAAGATTGGCCAGTGTCTTTGCACAGTGCGATAGTGAGCATACCAAAAAAAAAAAAAAAAAAAAAAAAAACCATCGTATTAAATTAAAACTGCTACCATTTTCATAGCAATGCTTGGTTCAGCCACAACAAGTCACAGAGTATGTGGGAAAAGTTTCTGCTGAAGAAACATTACTACTAGTTTAGTACAGAGTTGTCTGATCACGGGAACATTTTAGGAAAGGCACTCAGAGCAAACAGAATAATAACCATCTTTCAATGGGGAACAAGAACAGTATCGGAGCCGTGCACAAGTCTGTCAGGTTATAGGTACAATTTGATCATTATGGAAACTCTTTTCAGTTACATTCAGTTCTGGCCTAATTGAGCATCAAAACATGTAACCCACAAAAATCATTTATGCAAACAAGCGATAGTCCACAAAATTATTGCATGATCAATCCATAAAAACAGGATTCAGGCATGCATTTGTCTACAATACAATGCGGTTTGAAGACACAGTTCCACAGTGGTGCACGGCCTCACACTTGGACGTTCGCTTTTTAACTGTTTATATTGATTGGCAATACCACAGTATTTTGTCGTTTTCATCAGTTATCCTACTTTGTGCAGAGCTAAAATTACCTTTTAAAAAAAAGATCTTCCTCCGCTCAGTGTTTACTATAAGTAATGTTGTACAAGTGCAATATTCTGAGCTGCAGATACCAATGAACCAATCTGCACTGTAAATGATTATTGTTCCTCAATATAGCCCAAACGTCGCAAATAATTATATTGATCGCACTTTTTCTTCAGCTGAGAAACAGCAGGCTAACTGCATTGGATTCCTTTACAATAAATCACAGTAGCCTGGCCCTCTATCTCAGTATGAAATTAGTTCACATTTAGTGCACTTTAGAGTGTATATTGCTGCAATAATCTGCCTTCAACAAAATGCCATACCAAAACCTATAGCTACTTCACACAATCCTCTATGAACAGTGTTATTATCCACCCACAGGCTGACAGAGCATTGCACTATCTGTAAAGGAAAGGAAAACGACTGAGGAAACCCTTCGGGGAATTCAGAGCACATGTAACCATGATAGGCTGCTTGAATGCACAACTTCTCAACAACTGTACATAACAATGTTCATAACATTACGCAACAAATTTCCCATGTTCAAAAAATATAAACTGGATTTGAGTTTGGCTGCTACTTTGAACACATTCATCGTGCCTATGCGAGCATTAAACGGACACTAAAGACAACTTTACAGTTGATTTACTTGCTTCTAGAAAATTTAATCCAGAACACCTGTACCATACTTCACAGGCTTTAAGATAACTTAAAAGTGTGTTTCTTAAGAAAGACTGGTTGAAAAGAGCCTATCTGTGTTTCCTGTGGCTCCCAGTAGTGTAATGAATGAGAAGAAAGGTGAACCAAGGGGCTCGATTTTCGTTAATCATTACTATATGAGGCCAACAGAAAATTTCCTTGGCTTCATCTTCTGTTGGTGTCATATGGTTCCCCGTAGTGTAATAACACAAGCCAACCATAAAAAAGGTGCTAGAAATATTTTTGTAGTAGATGCTACCTTGCGACTCGATGCCTTCGGCTTGGGCTCATTATGCTGGTTTGGTTAGCTAATGCTGCCCAAAATGTCGGTAAAAGAGGAAATGTCTCAAACTATGGCTCTTTCCTTGAGTGAAGCCTGTCTGTGTGTGCATGTGGTGCTGGTACCGGAAATCGAGGGTTGCTTTTACATGTTGAATAAGAGGCCAGCTCGAGAAAAAGTTCACTCTAACAAGGTCGAATGCAAGCTCCCATGTACGGACCCAACTGGACTTGAGCACACATCTATAGCACCTTAACTGTAACAAACATGGGCCGCAAGGAGCAAACACCGCATGCTGTGGGAGAAAGAAACATTAAGCTAACACATTCAAGTCTGTGTTTAACTCTTTCATCAGTGTCAGTGACGTACAGACACGTTTTCGTGTTTCCGTCCTGCCACAAGACTGGCGTATCCCTACGTTCTCCACTCTCTTCAGTAGGATGTGTGCAGTAACATGAAGTTAACGCGCTCTGAAGTAGTTCCGCCACCTGTTGTGTATTTCTAGAAGCACATTTTCTCATCTGTCTGGGTTTTCTCCGTCTGGGTTTTTTGTTAGCGTCCTGCAGAAAGCACCTCTTCGAGGTCGAGGTTGCATCGCGCGGAGCTGCGTCCGCGAATGGGAGGGGTGGTTCCCAGACTTTGTGCACCACTAAGGCGGTGATTCTTCGGTCAAATATATGCCCCATGGTGCAGTGCCACCACTCTTGTGTGTTTCTGCCATCTGTTGTACATTTGTAGGAGGTTTTAATTATTCTTTTTCTGGCCCTGACCCAGCAGAGCTATCACGGGAGCTTTTGCGTCAGAACGAAACTTGGTAGGAGATGAAAAACAAAGTTAAGGATGTGAGGACCACAATAAGAGTGCATTTGTCACTATCCGTGTAAATTTTTTTCCACTCTGTATAATTGAAAATAGACCGTCGTGTTCGTTTTATAACATCTGAGAAAGAAACACAGACACTAAGAGTGCGTCACCTCAAAGAAAAAAAGAAAATAAACAGACACTGAAAAAGTTAAAGTGTGTTCAAATTAAGTACGGTGATGACTGTACTTTCCTCCCCGTTGCTACATGGTTTTGAGTACACTTTCTGACATGTAGTTGAGGGTGCCATCTGTAGTCCAGATTGTACACCAGAGGAGACTATATTGGTAGGCACCAATGCCAAATTTTGCATGATACTTTTGCTGAGCGTGTTACTATTTGAGAGAATAGTGCCACAACTTATTACTCTTACTTTGAAATCTCATGTACACATATGGCACAAGAGTGCATTCTTATTTAAAAGTGACTCAACGAAACACCACTCAGCTGGAATGGTACAGTGAACAAGAATGTATCGTACCAATGAAACAAATGCACATTATTGACTAGTGGCTCGCTGACAGTTCATGCCTTCGCTAATGAAGTCGCCAAATCTCCTATCGTCTGTTTTACATAGAAGTTAAAACTCAGAACGGCAGCAGAATGGCGCATTAGTGGCCTATACGACATCGCCTACATTATGTTCAAAATTTAGATTCACTTTAGTGTCCCTTTAAGGCCGAGCACAGCAACGGTACATGTAACACACAAGCAGAAAACATAACACATATTTTACAAATGTACAAGGCTTCGTGACCACCGTTCCCACATGACCTAGATTTACTGTATGGTGCACGATTGTTCTGGAAAAAGAAAAGAAAGACATCTGTAGAGTTCTTCAAAACCCTAGAAGACATTTAAAAAAAAAAGGACACAAGCAGAGACGCAAGCAGGTTCAACCTTGTCTTCCATCTCAATAACAGCTCAAAACTAAAACCACGTATACCCCTGGCAAAGTAACGTTAGACGTAGTACTGATGAGTCAATGCCCAAGAAATTTAGACTTCCCCAGACCACTAGGATGTGCAAGTGTTCCAGAAAAGAACTGACAAGCAAACCTGTGCACAATAATTGAAACACATGCTAGCATTTATAAATGTCATTTATAACTGTGTCATTATATATAATTACAGTGTAATTATGTTATATTCATCACAGTTTATAATACTAGTGTCATGCCATTTATAAATAGTGCTGAGCTGTTATAACTGTCCAAGCAAAAACAATCCTCTGGATGCGTACAGCTGTGTCACTCTCCTGAAGCCTGATTTTATACTGTCAATCAGCACTCCTGCCTAATGATGGTGTTTTAAACCAGTGACATCACTCAGATTCCCGGCACTTGGGGCAGCTTCTTGGTGCGTCATCTCTCCTCCATTCTTCTCTTTCTCTTGCCACTCTCTCCGATTTCTTAATGCACATACTGATGAGCGACTATGAAATCATTTAAAACGGCACTGTTCCTATTCTTGCCTGCAATGTGGCACTCATTTCTGCTTGTTATTCAGCATTTTTATCCTTTATGCACTAAAAACAATTCAATTTGCTGTTTTAATTGTGAATTTATTGCTGAATCTAGCGTTTGAAGCAGTTTCAGGTATTAAATGCAGCAATAATTAGCATGGCTGCATGATCCCCTTGCTTTGTTATGAATTAAATGATTGGGAGTCTGTGCTTTAATGCCTGTCCCATAACTTTCCAGAATATATTGCGCTTACTGTATAAAACATCTGATAAATTATGCACAGTCATCGACCACGCAGACGTAGCTAACTACAATGAAAATATAAAAAAAAATTATAGGGTTTTACGTGCCATAACCCTGATCTGATTATGAGGCACACCGTAGTGGGAGACTAAAAAATTAAATTATAGGGTTTTACGTGCCGAAACCACTTTCTGATTATGAGGCATGCCGTAGTGGAGGACTACGGAAATTTGGACTACCTGGAGTTCTTTAACGTGCACCTACATCTAAGCGCATGGATGTTTTTGCATTTCGCCCCCATCGAAATGTGGCCACCGTGGCTAGGATTCGATCCCGCAACCTCCTGCTTAGCAGCCCAACACCATAGCCACTAAGTAACCATGGTGGGTTTCTGAAAATATTCCTTTATACGTTACCATACATTAAATGGCCTGCTATTCATACCTTTGGGAATGAAGTAGCCATTTTCCAGAGTTTTAGTAACGAACACAACCTTCAAGCATTCTGGCCTTCAAGCCATCTCTGAACACTGAAGCACAACATTGAGCATGTGTGTACAATGTCTAGCAACAGAATGAGCAAATAGAGAGAGACAGTACATTTGACGGTCAACTTCGCTTCTTAGCAAAAGTGGGCAGCAACGAGCGAGTGTTGGATTTGTAATCTGTTTCCCCTCAATGCTTTTGTTTAACATAAGGAGCCCAGCAGAGTGTCTTTAATATGACCACATAAAGAACAGCAACTTTAAGCCTCACGTGTGCGTTGCTTTTCATGTGATGCTGCTGGTGTCATTACACCTCACGTATAGAAGTGCCTGAAAGCTTACACCACACATGCTGTTCTGTCAGCACTTCTCTGCTTCAGCCCAATCAGCTGTCCCAGGTGTAGATGTTTACCGCATTCAGCTATAAGCCACGGAGAATAAAAAGACCTGAGTGACAACCGCAGCAGCACAGCCACCACTCAGTGGGCTGCACTTGGGGAAGTCGGGCCAATTACATTGTATTATAAAAGTTACAACTAAAATTACAAATTCACATTGGGTTTCACAAATTACAACTTCGAACTTCTAGTCTGTAGCAGAGAAAAAAGCCACAATTTGACATGTCCCTCAGTTTGCTGCTTTTTTAGAAGCAGGTGAGGATATTGGTGCGTCTGAACAATGAACAAGGACTGTTTGCACTGAACCATATGTCAATCTTTCTTGCGCATCTGCATATGCGTGTAGTCTTGCGCTGGTTAAGAGTGGACAAAGATGTCAAAAGCAAGGCCATAGTGCCTCACAAGTAACTTCTACGACTCGAAGAGCATTGTACTCTGCTTGGCTAAGCACCAACTGTGTGTTAAACAAAAGCAGATTTCGCGTGCCGCTTGTAGCCGCTGTTACGGATCACTAAGAAGATGATGGAATTCATTAGTGACCGCCAATAAGACATGCATGCAGCTGAACTCGTTAATATCTCTCCTCGAGGACATCTTTCCCACTCTCTGTGTTTATATAGTTTTAGCAACAAGTTGACCTAATGGACGAATTGGGAGTGTCACCAGAAATGTCGATTCTGCGGAACCCCTGAAACAACTTTTCGGCCATGCAACACAAGTGGCATGGCTGACTTTAGAAGTGCAAGCATTTTGCTCTGCCGAGGTAGCTGCAGTTATCAGCACATGCCCATCGTCTATATCCATTCTAGGACACAACGCAACTCATGAGTCGTAACGATCTGCCAGTAGAGTACAGCAATTGAAGAAGTAGTTATTCGAAGAATTGTGCGATCTACTGAGCACCTGCTGTCACTTTATATGCTTGAACTGTTTCGGGTTCTCTGTTGTATTCTCTGTTGTAAAAATATTAGTTCGGGTTCAGTTCTGTCTAAAACTGCTGTTCGCACATGGTTTTCAGTTGAATTTCGATGGGGGCGAAATGCGAAAACACCCGTGGTACTTAGATTTAGGTGCACGTTAAAGAACCCCAGGTGGTCGAAATTTCCGGAGTCCTCCACTACGGCGTGCCTAATAATCAGAAAGTGGTTTTGGCACGTAAAACCACATTTAATTTAATTTTAACGGTTTTCAGCTCAAGTTTGGGTTCATTTACAGTTCCATTTCAAAATCCTGATTGTAAGGACATTCTGTCAATTTCTATGTGCATACTATTGATGTAATCCATCACACTTCAGAGTTGACTGCTGTTTAAATTCTAATTTTCTAGAGACTTTGTGGATCAGTCAGCTTTAAGAAGCTGTGTGCCAGCATCATTACATCATCAGCATCAGCATCAATTCCATCAGCATCAGCATCAATTCCCATAATAATGTGACAGTGCGCAGCTTTCTGTGCCATTTTTTTAACACACGCAAGGGCCATGCAATGTCCCACATTAGTCAACATGCTGTCAGGTCTTATTAAAACTGTGTCCTTGTGAAATGAGGGGTCACACAGCAAGGGTGCCTGTGCCATACCAAATGTGGGTTTGCATAAGAAGTGGGAAACTGAGAGGCTGAATAGCTAGTCAAGCAACCATTACACAGAACATAAAGACACCAAAGCCAATGAAAGCATAGAACACACTAACTTCTCATTGTGTTTTCAATGCATCTAAAAATTTAGAGGAGAAGGTGAAATTGTTCTTCGGTTTCAATAATCAATCAAGGAAATTGGAATGAAACAAGAAACCTGCACCAGCACTCAATATATCATTTGCGCCATGCAATGGCTGTCATCACTGTCTATTACTTGGGTATTTTCGTATGGGCAGAATTCACCTACCAATGCTTTTATGGCTGTTTGAAGGCAAACTTGTTGCCACGTACAATGGCACAACCACCCGCAATGTTTCTTCATTGCACACATAAAAGTAGCACAGTCAGCTAATAAGATCCAACCATGACGGAAAACAAAAACAATAAACAAAAGTGAAAAAAAAAAGCATACAAAAAATTGGTGTTGGGACTCTCTTTGCAATAGAGATGCCCCTTCTCCCTTCATTGTCAGAACTAAGAGTAAATCACATGCAAAGGACATGACCTGTACGAGTATGATGATATTAGCATTATTAATTTATCTGGTCAAGCTCATTAAGGAACAGCCAGCATGCACCAGTACACCAAACTGTATACCTGATTTCACAGGAGCTGTCCTTCCTACCTCCATGGTTTGCATAGCCATGTATGATTTAACTAGTTCTGCAGCCTCCAGCCACTTTTCAGCCTGTAATAAAAACAATCCTCAGAAATATGAAAAAATAGCAGTTGAAATTGTAAACAAATCAAACACAGAGGTCCTAATGCTAAAGATATTGCCACTGGCCACCAATTTTTTCCAGTTACAAAAGTTTAAATACAATATTGGTTGAACACACTTTGTTTCAGAATGCCATGTACCATATAGACTTGTGTAAGGGCTGCATTTCTTTTTTCCGATATGACAAGGTACAGCCTTTCCATGGGACTGGGCCAGTTGGCAAAATTTTTTCAAACCACAAGTTCTGGGAACTTGCACGCTTTCACACAGAACGCCTTCCTAGATTTGCTCATTCTTGCAAGCTCCTCTTTCTGCTTCAGCCACCGATGTAAGCACTTGCCATCAACACCAAAGTTGCAGCCGGCTGCTCACTTTTCATGCTCTTCGGCGTACGCATCAACCTTAAGGTTAGATACTGCGTCATACATCATCAAATGCTTCCTCTTCATTGTAGACTCCCGGCAGCCGACAGATGAGTTGAAGGAGCTGGCTGAGAAAACTAACCTCGAAAAGAAAAAATGGCGCAGGTAACTTGCATGCTGACATGGAGGAACATGGAAGAGCCAGTCGTGACTGCGCCTCAAATGCCAGAGATCAAAATGCAGCTCTCGCCGTTTAGCAGCAGCATGTAAAAGCACACAGCGCATGAAAATTCGCTGACGCGCATTCGGCATCAGCACACCTAACACAATTGCTTTTAGGTTGGAAGTTTTTTTTTTTTTTTTTCCAATTTCGGGCTGCAAGTTTAGGGGTGCGAATTATACACGGGTGCGTCCCTTCTTGAGATTATACAGTATTAGAGCCCCACTATCCAAGTAGAAAGCTCAAATGAAAATAAAACAAGCAGAGACTATCAAGAATGTCATTCATAAATGGCCACCAGTGCAACCTTTGATGATGACAAAGCTTAAGAAGATAAGTAAAAAGAAAAGGTTGGTGATGTGGCTGCCTTTTCAGTGTACAAAATTCAGAACAAACAGAAGCACTGGTATAAATTCTAAAATAATGCACATGAAATCATGAAACATAGCTTATCTAATGTAGCTTGTACTTTAGAAAATTTGTGCCAGTAATGCATACAGTAAAGGAAGGAAGCACAAAAATAACTACAAGTAAACATTTCTTCAATTGCATAACATCTAAAACAACCGCTCCAGTTTGCATTACTCTCGTTACACTTCACACACGTCTCGCATGATGAGACAAGAACTGAACTGATTGCTATTTGCAGTGTTTGTCAAAAGCTTTAAGCAACTGCAGGTGAGACCATTACTGGTGTCAGGCTGCATAATGAAGTACCTATAGAACTTTTGTTGCAACAAAGATGCATACTTGAGAAGAGCAGCAGCGCTCCACACTCTTCTGTGCTCCGGATTGCCGAGTGTGCAACACAAAGTATGCAACAGGGCCTGACAATGAAACTTGCCATTTGTGCAGTGTCTATAAAACTTTTGACAAAGACCAGCACACCATGACATTGCAGGCACTTTAAAGTGATGAACAGTGGTAGAACAAGGAATGTTGCAGCGGGCAATGTTTCGACAAGGAGGACAAGGTCTTTGTCGGAAAAAAGAGTTGTCGAAATGTTGACTCCCGTGACATTCCTTGTTTTACAACCGTTTATCACATCAAGCCTCCATCCCTGGTGGACTTCTGTCTAGTCTGGATTACAAGCACCTTGGACAGACAGTTAGGACCACTCAGAAAGCAGCAAGACCAGCCTGAAAGGAAAAATTGTCATCCATTCAACAGTAGCATGAAGCCACAAAAGGAACTGTAAGCTAGAGGAAACCTGCGGGCTTTCATTGTAGCACTGTGCTATTGTCAGATGGATGACAATCTTCCTTTCTTGAAAACTCATCCACTTTACAGATTTCTTAAAATCTTATTTCCCAAGAGTAGAGTGGCACAGCAAGCTACACTGCATGTGACTGTAAGCATCTTACAGGGGCCCTGAAACACATTTTGTCGAAGCTGCAGTTTCTTTGTCTCTAAGAAGTGAAGCCAACATCCCTTCCCACCTTTCTTTCAGCAAAGAGGATTTTTCCTTCTTTACAGGTGTCAATGAAAGTAATACACACTGTGCTATTTTCTTTCAGGCATTGCCAACCTGCCTTGACTTGCTCACTGCAGGTTATGATCTTCAGATTAGTAGCCCACAACACTTCAGCACTTACCTTAGTAGAGTTAAACCTCAATATAACGAACTTCAATATAACTAAATTCTTAACGAAGCATTTAACTTTTCATAACCTCTTGTCCATAGAACACCATGTATTTAGAAGCTCAATATAACGAAATTTCACTGCACTGCCGCCGCAAAGTAATGGCAAGACAATAAATGGAAACTGCCGCAGACGCAGATGGTCAAACGATTGAATTACAAGTGGCTGCTTGCAAACGTATCTCTAAAATTGCGCTCCACCTGGCAAGATTGACCGCCTAAGTGGAGCCGCATCATGTTGCCTATTAAGTCCACATGCGATAAAGTCCTATCGCGCCCGGCGCTCTGGCCCAACAACCTCTAGAGAGCTTAAGGCCTTCTAGCTGTTCCTTCCCACCCTGAACTACGTTATGCAGAAGAGGCCTACATAGAAGTTTCCTGCAGTGCACTACGAAGCCACTAGCGGCGCACATGAGTTGAAAATGAAGCGCAGAAGATATACAATGGTTTACCCCGGCTATTCGGAAAAAACCGAGGGGACGGCGGCGGCGACAACAATTTGATTAGTTCCAGGAGCCCTGCCGCTCCTTGTATAGCTTCGGGGTTAAACAAGTCCCGGCATGCTCAGCTATACTGTTGCTTGCTTCCGAACACACATTTTTTTTTTGTACGTGACCAGTGCATGTAGTCTTAACACTTGTGCTGTGCTTGCGATTTTGTGTACCGCGAGTCTTCATTGTCCCGGAATGTGGAGTGCCATGCCAAGATATGCCTAATAAGTGCTGCGTGCCCCATTGCCGGCGCAATTACAAATCGGGGCGGAAAAATCATGTCTTCAGGTTTCCGCAAGATGAAGAAGCCCAGAGAGCCTGGATAAGGGTGATACCAAATGCAGACTTCACTGTATTACCGCACTCCAGGGTAAGATGTCCAGGACTTCTTTAAATAGTTACTTTTGATAAATATGGGAAGGCTAATTGCTCAATTACAGAAAGTGCCTTTAAATCAGGAATGTTAGAATAAAATTTTGAACAACTTTTAACTTCCTTCTAGGTTTGTGAACTTTACTTCATTGTGGCCAACATCGTGCGGGAGGGCTCTCACCTCGACGACCTTACAGGGCACACTGTCACTGCACCACTCTCACATTTGCGTCTTCGCCCAGGCGCAGTCCCATCAAAGCTTCCTCAATATCCACCTTATCTTTTGAAGCCAAGCACCTCGAGGGAGGACCCTGATTCCAAGCGCATGCGTCTTGAGGCTGCTTCTTTAAAAAAGCGTGTGAAGCGTCTGCTGAAGCATCCCGCAAAGAGAAGGAAGCGGATAAGATTCTAAACCTAGAAGACCTGAAGCAATTTATAAGAAGCAAAAAGTCTACATTCTGGCACGCTGTTGAACGGAAGGAACGACTAATTTTACTGCACATCACTGAAAATGATGCTCCATGCATCAAGTATTCAATTGCAGTAAAAGCCGACCTCGGCATGACAGTTTACTTTGCAAAGACGCCGATAACGAAAGTGGGCATCGATTCCCCAGTTCCAACTGTAGCAAACAGCAAGAAAGTGGTGATGGAGCTACTCAAGAGCACTGAGAATAGCAGCGCCTACTTCACTCAAAGTCCTGAATCCTCTAATGAAGACATATGCGAGCAGATTCTTCTGCTGCTTGAAAAGTTATCGTTCTCGCCCGCAGATGGCAGTTCCAATGTCATACAGTTTCTTAGCGAGCAGTTAAAGCTATTCTCAATGAAGAAAATTCGGAGGCATTACTGAGCCGACGTCATGATATTTTGCTGTCTACTATTCACAGTATCACCTCATGCATAAAAATATATACGCAGATCTGGACGCATGGCTCTCCCGCACCCAGTGACCATTCGTTCAATATGCTCATCGTACGGCATGAATCCTCAAATCGAACATCAGAGTGAATCATTCCTCCGGTCCATGGCGGGAAGAATCACCGACTTGAATGACCGCCAACGTTTTGCGACTCTGATGGTGGATGAAATTCACATCAAGCCCTATTTCGACTACAAGGGAGGCAATATTACCGGTGTTTTTCTGAACAGCTCAGCTGCAGCAACCAGCGCACTTGTCTTTATGATGCAGAGCATCTTGTGCCAATTTAAGGAAGTCGCTCACATCGTCCCTGTCCAAAGAGTCGATGCAGAAGACCTGCACAACTTGCTGAGGAAAGTAATATGCGGACTGGAAGAGATTGGGTACAGGGTAGTTTGTGTCGTAAGTGACAACAATGCTATCAACCCGAAGGCCATGTCTCATTTCTCGTCACCTCCTTCTAAACAAATTGTTTAACTTGCTGAGGAAAGTAATATGCGGACTGGAAGAGATTGGGTACAGGGTGGTTTGTGTCGTAGTGACAACAATGCTATCAACCCGAAGGCCATGTCTCACTTCTCGTCACCTCCTTCTAAACAAATTGTTTACGCTCACCCATTGAACCCCAAAAGACCACTCTTTTTTGCAATAGAGCCGGTACACATACTCAAGTATATACGCAATAACTGGCTTAACCAGAAAAACGACGAACAGTGCTTCTACTTTCCCGTGTTGAAACCAGACTTCACTGGAAAACAGAAATTCTCTCTGCATCATTTGCTACAATCAGAAATTGGTACAACTTGGAGTCCGAGAGGCTGTTAAGCTATGGCTACAGCCTGTCAAGAAATGCTCTCTGTCCATCGAACATTGAAAGACAGAACGTGAAGTTGGCATTGCACATCTTCAATGACTACCTTCCTCAGGCCCTTCGAGTCCTTGAGATGAAGCACATACTTCTGTTTTTGAGGGTACTGCCACTTTCATTGAGATAGTCATAAAATGGTCGAAGATTGTGAACGTGAAAACTCCTTCAAATGGAAAAAGGCTACTGGACAAGTTCCAAGAACCAGTGCTTCCTTCCGAAAATGATATCAAGATTGATTTCCTGCGCAATCTTTTGGCCTGGTTGGAAAAGTGGAAACGCAAAAATTTGGACAGTGGCACGTTAACGAGAGAGCCCCATGCCGCTATCGACCACACAACATATGCTTTAGTGGAGTTCACAAAGTACTGCTTCGAAGAGCTCAAGTTCTCGTACGTCCTTTTAGGAAAGATCCAGACCGACAGTCTGGAGGAGCGCTTCGGGAAGTACAGGATGCTAGCTGGATCCCAGTATCATGCGTTGGTAAGACAAGTGTACGAATGTGAGAACAAGCTAAGGCTGCAAAACACTTTACCAGCCATCATTAAGGATGAGCAATGGGATGAATTTCAGAAATAAACAGACCACCCAAGCCCTAGCCTAAATGTGGTAGTAACGAAGGATGCACTCTCTGAAATAAAAGACATCGTCCCGGTACTGGTCTACATAGCGGGCTATGCCATGTACGCTACATTGAAAAAGCTCACGTGTTCAAAATGCAGGGTCACACTGACAGAGAAAAGGTTGACATCAGTCTCACACACGGATTGACGGTACAACCTCGTCAAACAACTTGACAGGGGAGGTCTTGTCTATCTAGCTATATTTGCTGTCAACGCTCTCGCACACAACTATGTAGTTGTTAAGCAACTATCAGCGAAAGAGGAATTTTTTAATCTGCCGAACCAACATCGCTTAGTCACTGACCTAACGCTTGAACTGCTCGTCAGTGATGATTCCTCAGAGTTAGACGCCTGCGAGGATGAACATAGATGTGAATTTGTGTTAAGACACCTTTTGTGGTGTAACACGAATATTTTATTGAAGAACAACTGCTGCAAAATGAATGACAATATATTGGATGCCAATGCTAAGGCAAGGAAGAGAAAAGCTGAAACTCTGCGCAATAAGGCAGCTGTTTCCTTGTAGATAGCTGCACGAATGTTTTATATCCCATTTCTAAACTTATTTGAGTTGTTGTAAATGAGTGGACTGTGGTAATTAGTGAGTCGAAAGCGATATTAGTCATTTAAGCATAATCAAGATTGGAATAAGTACATGTGTCCCCAATAAAATTGTTCATACGCAATTGTGAAGCTAATTGAGTGCGTTACATTCATCATTGCCGCACCACAAAAATCGTAAGTACAAAAATACGGAAGGAAATGTTTTTATGGATTCAATTTATTTGAAGTAATAGGTATGAACTATGGGGTATAATAAATTATAATAATAATAATCCACAAGAAACGTACATTACAAAGACGACAAAGGCGGGATGCTATAAAAAGCTGCTGGCATCAATACTTGCACAAGCTTTACAAAGCTGCTTTGTATCTGTGCCTCTAAATAAATGCTTTGTAAGGTGTCTGCTGCTCATTCCGCAGTTTCGACTGAAGAAAAAGTGTGGAGTGGTCAATGGAAGCATACTGCTGCTAGGTGAACCAAGCCGCGATCCCTTCATTCAAACTCTATCCCTAAGCGCGCCGCCGACCTCTTCTCCGTGACGTCACTCGCTGAGCACTCAGGCCTTCTTGTCTAGGGGGTGTTGACTGGCCTCGCGCACTGTGTGCTTTAGGTGCGAGCGAAAGTGTGCAAGGGTGAGACAAGAAAAATGGTGGCTTCACGAGTGCCGCCTTCTGGCACGAGGAAAAGGAAAGAGAGGGAGGGGAACGAGCTTGCGGTAACATGATCAAGCGCACGAGCAGGCACGTGGGGCGGACCCTGGTATGTGGTAAGTTGGCGTGCGTCTCAGCTTTGGCTGCGCATGGCTGTAAGCGCAGCTGAGCGCATATGCAGCCGCGCACCCTGCTTTAAAAGTGATCTGCCGCCTGTGCAAAAAGCGGGCAAGCTGTGCAGGCGTGGCACTATGTAAGCTGTCTTACCGCGCGCTTAGTATTGCGTAATCTCAAGTTTTGGTGACCCGCTGGAGCAAGAGGCCGACGAAGCATTTGCTCCCTGCTGCTGCCACTTTTCCTGACAGCACCGTCCCAGTGCGGGCGACGCTATCAGCCATGAGGGCGGAATGCACGTGATAGCGCAACTGGCTTCGCTTAATTCGTACCGCTGAGAAGATATGTTGACGTGCGTGGAATGAAACTGTATCATTTGTCGCCGACTCCCAAATTGATCAAAATAAATTGTTTTCTCATCCAAATTTACTTTTTTCGGTTGCCCGATAATTCGGAAGACTCTGCGGCCCCTTTCCGTGTAAGAAAAATCGATCGGTGACTGTACTCATTTGCAAAAAAGGTCGAATTTTAATAAAACAAAATTTCAATTTAACGAAGCAATTTTCCGGTTTTACCGACTTTGTTATATCGAGGTTTAACTGTAGTTGAAAGTACAAATTGACAACCTGTTATTGTTCTAGAGTCTATACACTTCAGATGCTTTGTGCCCAATTACAGTGCATTGAAAGTAAAGGCAGCACTATGAAAACAATGATACTTAAAATGACGTTGCAAACATCACGAAACATTTCTGATAGGACCTGCACTGCAAGCTTTAATAACATGCGTAAAACGCTTTACTAAAACGAGTTGGAAGGCTGATGTCTGAGTGCTTGCTCTCAGGGTCACTCTGTCGTCAAATAGCAGGTTCAGTTTTCTTCACAATGTCTTACATCAGCCATATTTTTCAAATCACTAGATAGCGGCTTTTCAAGTATGCTAGACATCAAATAGTCGATGTTCTCACATGTGACATTCCTGTAAAGCAGAGGTTTTCAAACTTTCTGGCCTTGGGGAACTCTATCTGCCTTTCCTGAGTGCCAAGATTGAACCAGCGTTTATAGCAGATGTGTCCTGCATGTCGTTGCAATACACCAGCAGCCCCTGTCATATGTCGAGAATGAGTTGCACACGGCTAGATTTGAAAGTTGCTTTTAAGTTTATTCTTGTTCACACCACCCTGCAAGCACAAATGAAACAGGTCCAGCACGGTCACTGTGGGCCTGTGAATCGCACAGCAATAACTCTTGAACTCCGCTTTCACAATGGCCTTTCACACGAAGACTATGAAAGTGTGGATGTGGTGATTTTAAATGTTAAATTCAAACTCCAATGTAAATCTCCATCGAAGGGGGTAGGGGGTCCGATTCATTTTGGCCAATTGCAAAACTCGAAAATGCTGTTCGTGGAGTTTAAGAGGTCTGTGGAAACTACTTTGGAACCCCCTGGTGTAGAGAGTTCCGGCACGGAGTCATAGTTCTGTACACTTGACAAAACTAACTAAAGAAATAAAAATTCTCAAGCCATTCTGCAGCTGTACTCTATTCACAATTCTGAAGATACAAGAAATGTGGTGAACTTCCAGTAGACAGAATTAACTGGCACCTGAAAGTGATATAACAACAGCAGTGAGTGGCTTGGGCTAAATTTGTTATACTACTTCATTCACTTGTTGCAATGCAATTGCATGCTGTTGCATTGTAATACAACAGAATTTAATCTGCACTGTCAGTTACGTACTGAGAAAGCAGAGTGAACACATGGGTGTAAAGTCACACTAAACAAGTATTGTTTCACAGCCTATGCATGAGCAAGATGTCCTGTTAAGGTTCTACTGCAAAAGCACATTTCCAGGTAACACACTGAGACAATTAAATGCACCCGTGCTACAAAAACTTACCTCTGCTCTCAGTACCTCCTTTTCATCTGGCCTGCATTCTAAAAAGAAAAGTATACCAAGTGAGTTAGTGTATGCTGTCTGAGATCTGTACAGACACTAAAACAAGAATGGTGCTCAGCTTATTACATACAAGAGGGACTTACTGCTCATAAAAGGAATGACTACATCTAAAGCATCCTGATAAGTCTTCAGTGCATCCTTAAGTCTGTTTGCAACAGCCTGAAATAGTTAAAAATTATGAATTCAGTGATTTAATGGCATTTATACCATAAGTAAGAGATAGATCTAAAATTGGAACTTTGTAACATCCTATTCTGAGTAAACACCAACTTGGTATTTACAGGGCCACTGACAGCAAAGCTCTTGTTTCTGACTTTTATTGCTTTAGTTAGTTATCTGTTTCTGATAATCACACAATTAAACTCTAAAGTAAATGCCCCAATGTGATGAATAATTAATGATAGTGTGATGAAGAAGAGTTAATTATGAGCAATTCTAGCGTCACTTCAACATAACAAGCCCAGAACCATGCAAAAAGAATTCCACATTATGGTGGCCATAATTGCCAAGACATATGATTACGTGAGCACAAAAATCTGTGATTTTGAGTGCACTCTTTGGATTGCCACTTGCAGAATTCACCAGGTAGAGGCAAGCATGTTAAACAATGTCATTGGCATAATACCATATTTACTTGCATAATGATGGCACTTTTTTGTCAAAGAAATTGATGCAAATTCAGGGTGCGATCATTACGCAGGTTAAATTTCCCGTGAAAAGAAAACTTTTTTTTTCATCCCACATTTGCTGTGGGATGACAACAGGTCAACAAATAGGCGGCTGCCGCTGTAGCAGTGCGGGACACCAAAACAAAAATGGCAGCCGGCGGAGAAAGCTGAACGCGATTTTTTTTTCTTCTCGCTAGTGCATTACATGCATTGGAACAGTTTCTTACGTATAAGTAATGAATAATATTGTTACTATCGGCAAGTTTGCAGCAATAACGTAGCCATGACCACTTTGAGGGTACAGAAACAGAGATGGGCGTGCTTAGCTGCCAGTGACAGAAACCCATGGCGGGCATGCTGCGGAAATTGCGGCATTTGTCTTCACTACTATCTTAATACGGCACGTTTCCGCTATGGGTGGGTGAATATCTTAGCTGTGTTACAAGCATCGGCGTATGAATATGGTACACTTCTAACGTATCAGTGTAAATGTGGCTATAATCGTTGCCACTCATGATTTGTTCTGTGCCCACGAGCGCAGATGAGAAGAATCGAAAAGTGCCTTTTTTGTTGTTATTGACCACAACCATTATAAAGCCTACAAATAAAAAAGCCAAGGCAAGTTTGGTTGGAGCTTTTTTTTCATGCAAGTGAGGAAAGTGATGAAAGGAATGAAATGGGGCATCTGCTTAAGAATGTTTGGTGCGTGCAGACCGCTTGATATGTCTTGAAGAGTCGTTCGGGTAGAATTCGACTGATGGTAAGCGCGATCATCATTAGCTAGACTTTGCACACAACATATCGCTGTGGCAAGTTTGGGGTGCGAGCATTACACAGGAAAGGGAAAAAATCGAATTTTGATGACAAAATTCAGTGGTGTGAACATTACGCAAGTGCGACCATTATGCAAGTAAATACGGTAATTGTGATTGTCGCCATTGTTAAGTGAGGCCAATGATTTTGTGCCAGTCGGAATCACTTCTATAGTGGGGGTAGCAAACCATTTCAGTTTGGTCCCTGCAGAGCTACAGGTGAGAAATTGACAGCACCGCTAACAGTGATGAAGATGACAATGCATGCATTAGGCTGCCATGGAATTAATAGAGTGAATTTAACTGCTTTTCTCAGGTGCCCATTAACTCCCACAATAGTTGCAAGCGAAGTTGACCCATTATTGTATGTGTCCTGCGTGGGGAAACAAATTAAATAATATGGCTGCTGCGGTGACACTATGGGACACTGGACACTGCTGCACCCTGCACTGATGCCCCATCATGACGGTGTGTTCAGACTACTGCTAAGCACAGCAAGATTTCATATGTCATCTTTCACACAATGTGCGCTCATCCAACAATTCAGTACACATGGGACGGGCGTTTGAGCAAGTGAGTGAGCAGAATGTAGGCTACGGCCAAATCCAGCATCCCTGTGTGTACGTTTCTATGTACAGAAGGCTTAAGATCCTTGTCACGAAGTACAAAACGAACATCTTTGCACAACAGTCCTTCGTTTTTGCACACAAACATACGAACATTGTCAATAAAAGCATGTCACTGCGAGCGACAAACAGTTCACAGCGATGTACAACCTCCTGACATGAGGCTATGCAGACAGCCACCAGTAAAGCCAGCCAGCCTACTCACTGGCCGCCACAGCTGACGCTGCTTGCTATCCAGCAGCAGCTCATCAAGTAGAATGCCAATATTGCCAACATGTTTAATTAACATTTGTACAATTATACCACGCTTTAATAAATCCGACTTGTTTTATCAAGGCCGTGAGTGCAAGAGCAAACGTGTAAGCTAAGCGAGTCACCTTGCTTAGAAGATCGGTGTGAGCTGTCCATCTGCGAGATGAAATGCCCTAGCATTGAGGCTTGCAATTATGACAGTGTTCTAGTATTGGGTGCTGCTTTGCAGAACAAGTGCACTTGCAACATAACTTTATTCTATTAGTTACTATTTCATGTAAGAAACAGACTGTAACTGATCTTTATGCCTCTGTGAGTGGCAATAAACAGGAATGCCTCAGCTGTGGTGATGGACTGGCGAAGAACACGTCTGCTGCCTGTTTGAAATTTGAACAGGTCTGTTTTCAAATTTGATGTAATCTGCGTAAATTGGCTGTTCGCACGACATCCGATCCAATGCCGCATCATGTTGGAACTTGGAAATCGGTTGGCTGCGATAGTTGGTGTAGTTGCACATCGGATCTTACTGTGTCTCTCTCCTTTATTCAGATGTGATATAAAAGCAAGGAAGCAACGTCCCACCATGCTCCGCATGCTCTGAGCAACTATCCCAAGCTATGACATCGACAATATTTGCAGAGTTCACAAAGTGGCGGAGAGAGCGCAAGGAGCCAGTAAACTCGTCATATTGAGCACTACATTGTCAGGTGCTATCGTTTGAGGTCAGTCGCTTGTGCTGACTTTAAAACCATTTTGAAATATGTTCCATGTAACATTCACATTAACATTTGGTTATAGGTACATATATGTATGCCGGGGAATCGAACAAACCAAACATCTCGAGCTTGAAATTCGCTGTCAGTGGTCTTTTAAATTATGATTTGTCCAAATCTCAACAATACTTTTCGATTAAATAATGTTAGTGCACTTCAAGTTGCTCATTTGATTCCTGGCTTGAACAATGGTGCAAAATTTTCTTTAATTTGCTACTTGATGATTAGTGACAATGGTGGTTACCAAGAGTGTAAGATCACCAAGACCAGCAGGCCTGTTGAGGTCCATTAGAAGTCTCTACAATAATACGAGCTTTAGTGTGACTCTATAAGAGTGCCTAAAGCCGGATAAACACTGCCTTAAAGCATTTTGTGCCTATAGCTCATGCTCTTTACACAGAAAAACATTATTTCAATGACTATAAGCAATGATTTCAACAGCAAGCAATACATTTCTTAGGAGGAAGAGCCTTGACAATTTTTTCACTAAATGTCTCGTGTTAGTTCATTTGAATGAAGCATCATTGGTAGAAACTGGCATATCAATGCACAAGTGTGCAAGAAATGCTTTTAAAACCTGTAGCACAAGGGGAGGAGCAATGCAGTAGCAGTGCATGGTTTGTTTTAATGCTGCACACGGTACCAAAAGTGTCCAACCATGTCCTGCCAGCAACCTGCTATGACCATTGCAGTAACCCATTCTGTCATCACAATGACAAAAAAAATGAAAGTACAAATAAAAGGAGGTGCCATAACCGCTATTGAATGTAGTAACTTTCCATCTGAAAACTGAAGCTCTGGTCAACTGTACTACAAGAACATTTACAAACTGAGTGGTTAAATGCAGCCATGACTCGCCAGTCATTGCTCACGAGTTGGCATCTCAATGCAAGGACAGTCTCATACCAGTAAAAAGGTTATAGAAGGGAAAGTATGTATTCGCATTGAACCAGTATACTGAGGAGCCCCCATGCAGCATCTCATGATTATAGTCACTAGAGTCTGATTTTTTTTTTCTTTCTTCTGTGAAAGTTGAAATTGAGGATGCGGGTTACACACCAGTGTGCTTATACCGTATTTACTCGTATAATGAACACACTTCTTTTCCATAAAAATATGTGCAACGTTGGGGGATGTGTTCATTATGCAAGGTAAAATTTCGAGCGTTTTTCCGTGGCCACCTCTAAAGAAGCTAGTTTTACCCAAAGTGCGAACCATCGATTGCGATAGCATATGTGTAGACAGCTACATAAAGGATAGTCGTTTTATTGGCCATCATCATTGCCGCCGTCATCACCAGTCTGGCTAAGCCCACCGCAGGGCAAAGGCCTCTCCCATACTTCTCCAACTACCCCGGTCATGTGCTAATTGTGGCCATGTTGTCCCTGCAAACTTAATCTCATCCACCCACCTGACTTTCTGCCGCCCCTACTATGCTTCCCCTCTCTCGGATCATATAAACTTGCAAACATTCGCTTCAACCCAAACTGAGCGGCGGGAACGCAGAACGAACAAAAGTATGAGCCGCCATCGACTCAGCCCTGACGCAGATGACTTTGAAGATAGGGTGCGCCGCGGCTGCGTAATGCGCAGTTGCTGCTGGAGTAAAACGCCCCGCCGCCCCTCTCTACCCTCCCCCGGCGTCATGCGTGCGACGGAAGACGGCTTGTTTCGTTGCCGCTTTCCTCCCTTGTATGTGGGAGATAGAGCCCCGATCATCGGCACCCCTCGGTCGCGATTGTGCAATACGCAGTTGCCAGAGTACAACCACCCCTCCTCCCGGTGTCTTTTGCGCGACAAAAGACGGCACGCGAAATTGAGCCACGATCGTTGGCCTTCCTCGCACGCTTTCACTAACATCTACATCGCGCGGCAATGATGACGACAGCAAAAATGCGCCTGGAGCGTCCATATAATTGCTATCACAATAAAAGTAGGATACACGGTACCATTGATTCGGCGTCTGACATAGCGTCGGACTTGAACCCGCAAGGTGCCATATCAGACGCCGAATAGTACCGTATGTCTCCTACTTCACTGCAGCAAATTCAGGGTGCGGTCATCATGCGAGAAAAAGAAAAAAAAAAACACACTTCTTGATTGGAAAAGTGGGGGCTGCATTCATTACGTGAGTGGGTTCATTATGTAAGTAAATACGGTATCATAATACAGTAACATCATATCATCAGCCTGTCATTATCCATCTTTTTTGATAATGTGAGATAACTTTTGCCTCTTGAATAATATCTTCCCATGTGCGACACCAAGAAAGGGAAAAGACTCAGATTCCTTGTAGAGAAGCTATAACAATATACTGTATGAGCTCTAGACCTGCAGCATAGTTGAAAAAGTAATTGTTCGAACCAGTTTTTTTGCAGAGTTGACCAAAAGAAGGGCACTCTGGAGAGGAGGATATCGATCACAAATGTCCTCTGAAAATAAAAGTAAAATAGGTTATCCCCGTTAAACACAATCAGAAAGTAATGGCAGAAAGCCATCTACAAACACATTTTCATACCAAATTTTCCTGGCTAAGCAAAGTTCTAAACTGTGAAGCACACATTACCACATATTTAAAGTTACTACAACAGTTAAGTGCACAAATAGTGAAGGTGGACCGCAAGTTGCATGCAGCATTGAGAAATACAAAGAGGGAAGCTGAAGCAACAACAGCAGTTGGAAGCCATGAATGAAGGTCCTGTACAAATTGACAAGTAACAATGAAGTGTATGAAAACAGCAGACAGAGATTTCAATGCTGAATTCACTCACCGAACTCAGTTCCACCCCCATGGTGGTCATCATCAATGACAATAGCCTCCCTTGACTTCAGTGTCGACTTAAGCGTTTCAGCACGCTGAAGGTATTCGCTGACCTGTGAGAAAAAATACCATTATATAAATTAAATTGATCGAATTCCGGGGTTTTACATGCCAAGAACCTCGACCTGATTATGAGGCAGGCTGTAGTGAAAGACTTCGGATTAATTTTGATCACTGAGTTTTTTAATGTGCACCTAAACCTAAGTACATGAGCATTTTAGCATTTCATCCCCATTGAAATGCAGCCGCTGCAGCCGGTATTAAACACATTACCTCGAGCTCAGCAGCGCAACACCACAGCCACTAAGCTAGCTACCATGGCAGGTGAAACAAATACCATAAGTGGCACGAGATTTGCAAGCATGCTTTCATTACATAAATCGCACTGTAACCAGTCCGTTGTGTCATTTCAGTGCTTTTCTAAAAGTGCAGGTGCTACTGAGAATAGAAAAATTTTTTCCACCTGACTGTAGCATGAAGCTATAAAGGAAACCCATATAGGTTTCTCAGGAAGAAAGCTTCGCAATTGAAAAAAAAAGTTTGTTCTAGTTCGGGACACTGCATTGCATTTCCTTTTGAGCCATGTCACTCTCAACCAGCAACAATGCAAGAGCTTTCTACTCACTCCTCACTTTCAAACGGTGCTGATCAGTCAAGCACATTTGCTCAGCTTCTCAAAAAAGAAAGACGTCAGTACAAGAAAGCTTACCACCCACATGAAGTAGCACAATAAAATAATTACTGACACATGAGCCATGTCAGTTATCTAAACATCGCATGATGAATTATTTCAAGTTTTTTGGTGCTTTGGGATTTTAAATTTTGTCAATGAGAATGGTTCGCAGCAAATGTGGCTGGTATAAGATTGGAAGATAAAGCTAACACTCTTAGAATCAAAGCTCAACTCAAAACATTTCATCCGAGACAAGGAAGTGGTGACACCATACTTGAAAAACTAAGCAGCGTAACTGTGCTACACTGCTACAGAAAAGTGAAGAGCAGAATAACTAATGACAGGGATCATCATTGGCGATCATAGGGTCCAGCAAAGCAGCACCTAACACTAGAAAAAATATGTGCAGTGACTTCTTCCAGGGCTCTAATCTTTAGACGTTACTCCACTCAAAGTTGCATGGCCCATAAAAATGATGGGGCAAAACAAACATAATTTGGAAGGAACCTGAGAAATGACAAAATCTGTATAATTTACTTTGCTTACTGCCTAGTGCTCATTTAAATATTTTTTCCCCGTGCTGCATACACAAATGCGAACAAGCAGTCTGTCTTGTGTTATGCATTTCATAAGCATGGAGTTGAGAACAGCACAACTGGCTAAACAGGTTAAACTGTTAAACTGGCAACAGGTTAAAGAGTGAAAGAAATGCATGAACCAAAGTGAGTTCAAATGACATAAACCTTCACAAAAGTCTATTTGCACAATTAAAAAATAAAGCTACAGAGAACAGTAGTGCTGCAGTCTTTTTAGGCAACTGAATCTTGTAAGGTATAGCATCACAATTTGCTAATTTACAAAATAAATTCAATATTCGTGCCTGAAATATAAATTATCTTGCTATTGTTTCAGAAAACCAAATACTGAAAGACAGTTACACTTTATAGCAGGCTATTCGCTTATGAATATTATGATGAGGTTCTCATGTATCCACAGCATAAGAGCAAGCTAGCTTTCTCAGTGTTTTCTCGCTTTCCTTTCCTTCCTTTTTTTATTTCTTTCCAACCTCCAACTACCTTTCCCCTGAGTAGGGTAGCAAAACAGACATGCATCTGGCTGACCTCCATGCCTTTTCTTCCCTTTATTCCCTATCTAGCCTTCTAGACAGCTTAATATAAATAAAGACGTGCACCTTTGCTTGTAACGATTTCCACTTTTCCAAGTCAGTCTCATCTGAAATAGACAAAACAAAACAGTAACGGAGAAACAAATTATCTAAGCAAAGTTATAAACATGCTGTGGAACAACAGCAATATGCTAAAGACATTTAAGATTTACAAGGCGCAACAACCACAACAACAACAGAAGAAAAGAAATATGTGCAGGAGAGACCTTGCTGGTAAAATGCTGGTTTACCAAAGCATATGTTTTCTCCTACATGGTACTCTGCAAACAAGTTGGACAAAAACGTGCCAGAAGAAGGAAGACAAAAGAAACATGAAGTGTTATTAAAGAAAATGTTTTTCATTTTCATTTCACAGTCAAGTTTTTAAACAATGCACAAGTTTAGTCGGAATTAGAGTTCTGAAAGGCTGCCAAGTAAATCAAGGTAGGCAACCAAGAAGTCAAGATACTGACGCTACTTTCATAGGCAATTCTATGCATGTAATATGCACTTGAAATAATGGAAATACTAGATCTGCAACCTAGTACAATGCGTTCAACTAATTCCACTTAGCAGCAAGTTTCTCAATACAATGTGCCACCATTTTACAAAACAGGTCCAGTTATGTCATTCATATATGAAGCTTTTAGTAATGAAACCCTTTTGGTTATACAGTAGTTGTATACAGTCAAACTTACTTATAACGATACCGATTTTGACAATATATCGGTTATAACAATGAGAAGCCGCTGCACCATCAACTTTTGTATGTTTTTCATGGTGAAATAACCCGCTTACTACAATACCCCAATGCCGCATTATCGGTTATAACGATGAAGTTTGGCTGCTGAGTGTCTGAGCCGAACTGTAGTGAAATGCGAAATTTTTGAAAAGAAAAAAGAAAATGAGAAATTCGAGCCGCTGCAGGACGGGCCGCTGCTCCAATAGCCACCACGCACTCATTTTCTGGCCATCTCTACGCGCCTCTCTCCCGTCGCCCTTCCCCCCCTCCGAACACGAATGGGCTGTGCGCACATCTCGGCTGTGCCCACAGCTCTACGCCGCCCCACCCTCCGAAACACGAATGGACCGCGCCAACTGCGCTGCTCACAGGTTGCTTGCTGGCTCCTCATTCAGCGCAGTTCTGCGAACAGCTTAATCGCACTCATTGGTCTTCGTTGCTTGCGTCGATGTCGTTCCTGGCCACGTGGTTTCTCGCCGCCGAAACGGAAGATGGCTGATCCGCCCGCTGATCATCAGCAATGCACGACGTTGCCGGTGAAAAGAAAGCGCATGTGCTGTAGCTTTGGAAACTGAGTGCTCCTAACCGATGAAGCGATCGTCACGACTGCTTGCATGAGAAAGTGATGGCAGCAATTACGAGGTAGGGCAGGCTGCCCGATGAGGCGATCGTCGCGAACGTGCTTGCATCAGATAGCGACGGCGACGGTGGCAGCGATGATGCGGTAGGGCAGGCTGCCTCAACGTTGTTCTCACAGGACACCCGGTAGATGATTCAGTCGCTCCGGGGCTTCGTTTTTATGAGGAAGCTTCCGCTGCACTATGTGGAGCACCTGGATGCCTTGGAGAGGGATGTCTGCAATCTTTGCGTAAAGCATGCAAGGCTGAGGGATGTAGGGTTTTCTCATGCAAGCCAGTGAGAAGTACGTGTCGACATGCTCGTAGCAATCCCACCTCAGCATTTCTTCTGGATTTCTCAAGCTGACAAGCTGCCATGGCAGCGTTCTCAGAATTTTTAAAAGGCCCCTTGTGGGGCCACCACAGCGATGCTTCAGTGGTACTCGCATATCACTTGACACCCGTGACAGTTCTTTGCAGTTGTTATAGCAGTGCCATTCTTTAACGCCGAGAGCCGCGGCTTGTTACACGCGATCAGAGCACCCAGGAAGCAGTTAAACGAGTGAACACAATCAGCAGCCGGATGGAGGAAGGTGGTGGGGAGGGGCACTGGCCTCCCTGCCATTATAGTTTTCTCACAACAGCTCTGCCATCCTGCTATTTTGATTTTTTCATACAACCCGGTTATAACAATGGAATTTTCGTGGCACCTGAATATTGTCATAAGTGGGTTCGACTGTATATAAAAAACTGGGTTGAATTGCTTACAGAACTGAGACATCACAAGTTCAGACTACGTCAACCTTTTCCTAGAGCATCAGGAGCTCTGAACAACCTTCAACCTCTACAACTTTTGGATGTTAATAAGTGTTAAACCAGCATATGCATTACTTCTAAGCAGTGAAGCTGCAACAGGAAGTAACCCACCTCATACCAGAACGTTCTGATTGCAACATCAATCACAATATGAAGAATCAAGAATGTTCAGCACAAAGTAATTTACTTTGTAAAACAGGCAGCAGATACTGCAGGCCCTGGCAGTAGAGATGTAGTGCTTCTCGCTGGCAACCCTGGCTGTCCTTGGCCACTGCTTGCTGAATCAGAGAGGCCTGCAAGGAAGCAGCCAGAAATTCACAGGAAGCTTTACCTCAGGAGCTCTTACCTAAACACATGGGAGCAAAGAAATCATTTTGCTCGGCATTCACTGCACCCCATTTGATGAGGTTTGTCGCATTTAAAAGAAAAGGTTAATATTTATTGTTGTCAGAAGCAGATTTCTAAAGTGAAGCTTCCCTTGTCTCTTCCTCGAGATTTGGCATTCATTGTTTTTTCACCAGATACGTTTATGGATATAGTTAAATCTTGATATAATGATGCCAGCAAAATCGGCACTTTACTTCACTATATTGAAATCTTGTTATATTGAAATCTGCCCTTTTAAGCAAATAAGTAGAGTCATTGACAGATTTTCCATTCACAGAAGGGGGCCACAAAGCCTTCCTGATTATTGGGCAAAAAAATTAAAAAAACTAATTTCAAAGAGAAAAAAAAATCATTTTGTTTAATTTAGGAGTCAGCAACCAAAGATACGGTTTCATGTCATGGCGACAATGTTGTCACATCGTAGTGACAGTCAAGAACATATAAAAGCAAGCGACATTCAAAACACAACAATAGCGGCAAACACAGTTGGCGATTCGCGAAAATCTAATCTGTGGGTCAAGTGCGCCGGTCTTTTTCATGACTCAACAAAGGCTCCAACGTAATCGCTCGTGCCCGCGTGCCTTCCAGAAAGCACTGCACAATTCGCGTCACGCATGCAGTCAGATTGCACAGGGTTTGGTGACAACAGACAATGAATAGAACCATCGATAACATTCGAGAAACTTTTGATACATGCAGGTGCATCCTGTGCCGAGCGATAATGTTTAACATTTGTTAGCTGGTGAAAAGCGGTCACCAGAGAAAGATAAACAAGTACACGTGTCAATATCTTGACATCAGCAGTATGAAACAAAGCCTGCAACGCTTTTACATCTACTCCACCCCTGTGACAGATAGGGCTGCCCGCAGTGGGATGACACTATCATGAGGAGTACAGGCAGAGGGAAGCGAACACTTCGGGTAAGTGCCCGAACAGACACCCTCGGCACTGGTTATTTACAACTGGGCATGTGCCTATTCTCGGCCAAAGGGGTATGAAGCCTTATGTGTTTAGATATGTGTCATACATCTATGTGCATACACCTCTCATCAACATTCCTCCCTTGACAAGCATCATACATCGCTTTTGTCTGAGTCGCACCACTGCATTGACCTTTCACATTGTGCATTCAACTGATTCAATGTTTACAATTTTCCTTAGCTTGCGAATAGCGTAGTGCATAAACATAAATATTACGTGGGATTACTTGTTGCATAGGATGAATATAAACAATTGTAGGCAATATGTTTAGTTTTACACCATTTAATTAAGTTCTTCGCTAAAGCTTTGCTAGCATGTCACATTTATTACACCCGCTACCTCATTAACTAAAACAAGCTTCGCGTCATTTAGGTTCCAGCCCTGTGTTAGATCTGCATGTTCTTTCTTTATGCCATCAATCTTCTAATAAAATATATTTGAAGACTGCAAAATTAAAAAAAACCCAAGTATCAAGTTTACAACTCTAACTCAACAGTAAAGAAACAGTCTCACAAATCTGTAAATGGTACCTATTGAGACTTCTAAAGCACACAAAAGTAACATATTATACAATGGTCTCAAATATACCACTAATTTGTAAGAATTTTGAAAAACCCTCGTAAGCCCTGTAACACTTTTGTGTAAGCTGAAAACTAGTACATCAAATTTATCTGCTTTAGATGCTCAAACAGATGCAGTTTACGGAACTGCAGTAGTGTTTTTGGTACAGAGCTATGGATTTGTGAACTTCATGCTTCTAATATTTTTAATCTTATCAATGTTTTGCAATTTCTTAAACATGTATGAGGTTCTGAATTGAAATTCTGCTTCCTACAAATGCAACAATCTTTGCTGAAATTTTTCCAGCAGAGTATTTCGAGAGTATCACGAGAGTATTTACACACGTTACATGTATTTGAACAGGGAAATCAGAGTTAGCCCCATGCTAAAGCTTCCTCTTAAAGGGCCCCTCACCAGGTCTGGCCATTCTCAATTAACAACTGCATTGCATACAATGCACGCTAATGATCGTGCCTGCTAAGTATTACATCCCTGGTGCACCGCGGAAAGATCTTAAATTCCAAACCAAACCCATTTGCCCTCCTAATCGCAGGCACTGCGCTCCCAGTTGGAGAGCCGACGTATATCGCACAAGTGCGCCTACGTACATGGCAGTGCTGTGACGTTGCTCATAGTCGCATGTGACTTTGAGAATTATTCAAGGCAACAGCAGTTACTATTTGTTTGATCTTTTGATTCAACAGACAAATTAAAGTTTAGAGCAATAATAAAACCTACAAACAGACTGTTAGCATGTCTTTGTTTAGCTTCGTACTGTAGCAAGAGAGAAGTACTTCCATTTTGTCTGCTTGTTCCCATGTCGTGCAGCCGCGCGAGCAGAAAGCCAAACTACATCATATTCTACCATATTGCAGTGCGCAATCATGCTCTGAGATCCGCTTGCATCTGTGGCAATGTTCATATAGCACTGACTTATACCACCAGTCGGGTGTTCTCGTGCACGATGGACAAAACCGTGCGCTGCACGAAAGGACACAAACGCAACAGCTCGTGCAAGAGACTATCAGTGGAACTGCGCAGGGCAGCAAGAAAGCGAGAGAAAAAAGAAAACTGAAAAAAGAAGAAAGAAAAAAGGCGGGGCCCATGACGAATGCATCACGTGATCCTCGGGCTCCGGTATGGGAGAACATAGGGTTTCACTTGCGGAAGCTAGATGGGAGCAAATGGAGAGAATGTTATGCTGGTGGTGACGCTTGCCTCCTGAAATAATGGGTTCGCAGCAATTCAATATTTCTATCTCGGCTATTAATGAACCAATCTGAAAATTCTTGTGGCAGAACACCCCCTAGAGGGCACGTAACAACTTCCAGCCTATAACCAAAATTTCCTATGTGGCCTGCTGAGGGGTCCTTTAATCCTTTCACTGTCGGACATTTCTGGCCGTGATGCACCCTCAGTGTTGGCTTGGTTTCGGGAATATCGGGGAACGAGCATAGCGATTTATTTGATCATGATCGTGATACAAATAACATAGTCAATGGAATATACACATTTTAGTGTTCTGCAGGTGTTCCTAATAAACAAAATGAAGATAAATGAGGAACATACGAAAAAAAGAGACCACTGCTCTCAGTACTTCTTCAGAATGTGGTAGATCCTGAAGCATGGGTCCAGGCAGAAGCCTTAGTTTCACTGAGTGCAAATAACACGGGTGTCTTTCCTTTTCTTTTCCCCTTGAACAGTATTCGCACACACGTGACACCTCCATTGGGTCAAGCTCCCTTTGGTTTCGCTTTGAGGAATCATATGGGGGAAGCGTAGTACTGTGAGCCTCGTCGGGTCGTCACCGCTCCATTTTCCACCTCTACTCCTAGCAGAATGATACTCTAGTATCAGTTGATACACGAGATTCAAGCGGAATTCACCAAATGTCTTGTGTCCACCATTTTCACAACACACGATGAAGGCATTTAGGGGGCACATCTCCATCATATGAAAAAAAAAAAAAAGCTTTTTGTTCCCCTTGAGGCTCTTCCTAATGCTTTCAGCAAAACTCACCATGACCATCTTGTCAACTAATCCCATCTTCATATTGTATTCGAGTACACAAGCGGGCTTTCTCTTGTTCTTGCCTGCGAACCTATCCACCTTGCCTGTGTTTTCTAGATGTGCATCATGCATAAACGTTAGGACATGCACAGCCCTCTTGTCAGGCCATTTGAGCGCAAGAAGCGTCTTGGTATGAAATGAGTCCACTTCCCCTTTTTTCATCTTTTTTGAGAAATTTTGAAACCCCTTCCTGTCATTCCGGAGAGTTCCACATGCATTGTTTTTTTATCATGAAGGCAGTTGAACAACGCTAGACTACTGTGCCAATTATCTACGAATAGTGAATGTCCTTTTCCGAGGTAGCCTTCAAGCAGTTCTAGAACGAGAGAGCCGGCTCGGCCCGTATTCAGAATTGGAAGAGCCATCGCTCCAGTTTGCAGTCGAAGGCCCCGCGCAGTCAGCCATTCAAAAGTAACAGCTCGCATGGAGGGAGCACTTTCAGCAGCCTACACAATGCAGAGAAATGGCACATTGTGAAATCAAGATGACAGTGGAAAGGGGATACAACAACCTTGTTTGCTGCTGACAGCGACAAGTGAGGCCATGGTGAGCGAGCGAAAGCAGCGATCAAGTCATGTTTCGGTCTATTGGAGAGGCAACGGTGCACGCCCCTGCACTTGACGCACCGTAGCAGACACGCCAACAGAATAATAATAAAAAAAGTGCAAACCTGCGGCAGATGGCAGAACAACCCTTGTACCCATAATCGCATGCGTGCTGCATGGTCGCTCAGCCCGAGAGAGTAGCCCACTCCAGCAAAGAATGGTGGGCGCGTTCGCTTTGTACTCTTCAATATAGGTATCAACACAACACGGGGTGAAAATACAAGCTTCTCAACAGATTTGACAGATGGCGCGACCAGCCCAAGCACGCCAGCTTTCAGTTCGGTGCTAATTTTTTTACGCACATACCGGTACTCAGTGACACTGCAGGTGGGGGGCAGGAAATGCAAAAACATACGGTGACGGCGAAAGGGTTAAGCCAATGTGTCAAATGAAATTGTACATGCTGTTACAGTTCACATTGTACAGCATTGAATGAAACAGATGACAGATGCCTGGGACAGGGCGTGCCTGATCGTCACACTCATCAACATGAAAAAGACTTGTCCGTCGGGCGTGTGCGATAGGATTATGCGCAGAATGTGCACATTTTACTTTCCTATGTCTCTACATTCACACCCTCTACGCCAACAAGTGGCTTCCCTCCCATGACCCTCTCTATGGATTGACCCAATGTGGCCTATGTTCGCCCCCTCTCATCAAGGAGTGGCTTCCCTCCCATGACTCTCTGTGAAGGTTGACCCATCGTGGCCTATATTCAACCTCTCTGCACCAAGGAATCGTTTCCCTCCCGTATCCTTTTGTGCAGGTTGACCCGACGTGTCCTGACAAGACCCTCTACCACGGTGCAGCAGAGAATGAGGCTGCCTGGACGGTGGAGTGATCACATCTTGTCGGCCCTTGCGTGCAAGCGCATGCATGTTGAACGTTTCTGCATTTTTTATCTTGGAGCGCGCCACTCACCCATAATGATTCAACTTCTGTTATTTGTTTTTACATCACTTCGTCGTCCCTGCCGAACCCTCTCTGATGGTCAACCTGGTTCGAGCTCCAAGATTCTGTTGAAGGTCACAAAACCCGTCCCCATAACAACCCATAATAACAATAAGTGCACTTTATTAACACAGCTATGTCTCTCACATGAAATTGATTCTTCACACCTGCTGCACTATTTGCTGTGACAACAAAACTGGAAACAAAAAGAACGAATATAAAGATATAGACACACTGCATTAAAATGCAGTACCTGTTTTATGTCTGTATAACAGTGCTGCATGGGGCTCATTTATAGGCATATGCCTGATCAGGGCCTCAGTTCTTAATATTTACGGCGCCGTCTGTGCATTTATAATCCGCGCCAATTTCCTAACTTTTTCTTTTCTATCATGTGCTGCCACTATGTGGGAATACAGGGAATTTTCTTCGCGAGCCTCCCTCTCTTGGTTTTCATTGCATGGTTTGTTTTAGAGCTAGTTTGCTCCAGCGCGTCTATATACTACCGCTGGCGCATTGGCACGCGCACGGGTGGGCGGCAGTGTGGGTTTTGTTTTGCAGGCGGTTTTGGCTTCTTGCGCTTGAAAAACTGATGGCAATCTCGTTACTAATCACTCAAAGGGCGAACGCCCCTTTCTCGCTCGTTTAGTGCCCACAGGGGTGCGCATACGAAGGATGCCGCCGTGCATGCGTTTCTGTTGCTTTGGTTTTTTTTTTTTTGACACTCGCGAAAACTAATTGCCTCTGGTTGGCGATAAGATGAAGATTAGGGGAGGTTTGTCACATATTGTGCTTTTTTGACGGGCAGAGAACACAGTTTTTTTGAGTGCGCGCACCTACGCAGTTTGATTACTCTATGGATGTACATATTAGTGTAAGAGCATTAACATTTGAGTCTTGCAAAATATTCTTGTGTGCGTATTTTCAAGGCCTTGAACTATGTGTATAAAAATGCATCAAATTTTTAGTTCTTATAAGTTTATTTCCTTTTTTATTGTTGTTATTCATGAATGAAGAGTACATATATACAGGGTGTCTACCAAGTTGACATTTCCAAATTCACTGAGTGATGCGGAACTATGTTTTATATCAAGACGAGCAGAAACCATATCGCCTGATGCTGTCACTCTTTAGTAAGCATATTAAAAAAAATTTAAAACGACTTAATGCAATTTGAATACTAAGGAGTTGTGTTCATGTTATTCAAAAAGGGAATAGAAGGTAGGGGTTAGTAAAATGCACAGCAAATGTCTTCGAAAAGAATTGCAAATCAAGTTGGACATTCTGAAATATGAATAGAAAAGTAGATGCATACAAAAGCAAATATTTTCGAATATGAGCTATTTCTATCAACTGATAGCAAGCTCACTGGTATGAGGCGTGAACTTTGTCACAATTGAGATTCGCTCTCAACAGCTTGCAATTCAACTTCAACTGTCCTGACATACTTTGAGCCCGCGCACGACACCTCAGTGTTGTGTTTCACTGCTTTAAAGAGTTTATTTTGGTTTGGATGAGGGACACTTGCATCTCAGCATCAGCCAACACTTTGTTTTTTGAGCTCAAGCTCTTTCAAAACGACGGCAGCACGCTTCCTTTCCCGTTCATTCTTCAGTGCGCAGGTCCTTTAAATTCTGTTCTTGTACTCCTTCCGATACTCGTTCGCCCCACGGACCATTTGAAGCATCTTCTTGATCAGTTGCACAGTCCGCGTCCGAGTTTTTGAACTCCTTAGGGGCCGCGAAAACGTCCGAAAAAACGGCCAGATGGAAAAAAATAAATGCATGTCATTTACTGCCCTTAAGGGCTCAGACCGCCACAGGCACATTCGAAAACGCTCTGAAGACCTGCCGGTACACGTATTAAGCATATCGGTGCTCATACTGCGACAGGAAATACCAGGTGCACGCGTGTATAATTAAGGAATACATACTGTGTCCCACGGCAATAGCCCCTTCCCGCGCATGTTATGCTTCACTGCAATACTTTTGCATATGCTTCACTAAGTAACATTTGTGTACAGAGGCGAAGCCCACTTTCGGGAACCGGCATTATGCAACGCACCGTGCTTTCCAAGCTTCTAAGCCAATCGCGAGAAGCACAAAGGCGGAGTTTGCCATTGCTGACAGCAGCGAATTCTTTCAATAAATAACACGGCACCCAACAGCAAGAAGCTTCATAGCGAACGTCGAAGCATCTAGGCCTAGCGTTGTCGCAGTAAAGGCTACGGCTGCCAGCGGATCTGCGTGCGGGAGCGCCGGTTTCAGGCGGCAAGGTAATCAAAATGGCAGCAGTGGTGGCTTTGATTAATGCCGTTTCGGACCTGCGGTCACGGCAAAACGTCCGGAAAGTCGGACGGGGAAGAGTTCTTGCATCCAAAATTTCATGCGTTCTGATACATTAACTCTATGGGGTTCAAGGCGGTGCAGCGAAACCGGAAATCCGGAAAGTCGGTCGTTGGCTGTACACTGGCAACTCCTCCAGCCAACGACAGCACGTCAAAGACGATTCATTACAATTCCTGTCTCTTACTCGAGCCAGCATTACCGCGACTTTCGACACTTTCAATAACATTGCAGCTAATTTTCCCTGATAGAGGCACGAATTCCCCTAGTTTTCCCCGAGTTTTTCCAGGCTACTCAAAATCCCTGAGAATTCCCGGTTTTCCCGGTTGGTAGACACCCTGTATAATATATCAACGCAAAATATTTTTTTCTCACTTTACGGTCACCCTAGAAAAATCGCGGTAAATATTTTTTAAATAAGTCCCTCCGATGAATTGGAATCTGCAATAAAAAAACATTGACCCTGGGCGGTCGCATATGGCGAAAAAAATCTACCCTCTAAGGGTTAAAGGGCCCATCACCAGGTCTGGCCATTTTGAGATGACAACCGCAGAGCATACGATGCGTGCTAACGATCGCGTTTGCAAATAATTACATAGCTACACACGGTGGAAAGGTCTGAAATTTCAATTCCGAATGGCGTTTTCCCTTTCCCTCGCGGCGACCGCGCTTCAAGCCAGAGGGTGACGTCCTCGTGTCCCTGTGCCTACGTGCTAGCTTCCACAGTGTGATGTCACTCGTAGTGACACATGATTTCCGATAATTATTCAAGGCAACATCTGTTATTTGTGTGATCTGGTGCTTGAATTAACAAATTGAAATTTAGAGAAATAATGAAATACACAAATTGAATGTTTGAATGATTTATGCTTTACTTCGCACCGAAGCAAGAGAGATGTACTTCCTCTCTGTCTGCTTGTTCCCACGGTTGTGCAGTCATGTGCGCAAGTACCGAAACTATGCCATTTTCTACCGCGTTCCAGCGCGTGATCATGCTCTGCGATCCGCTTGTTCTGCCTCAGTATTCCTGTAGCATTGCATTATACCGCTAGTCATGTGTCCTTGTGCACAGCATGCAAAATCGTGCGCTGCGTGAATGAGACAACAGCTGGCACGTGACACCGTCAGCGGAAGTACCCAGCACCGAAAAAAAGAATACGAGGAGGAAAAAAAAATGAAGGCAGGCCCAGCCTTCATTTTTTTTTCTCCTCGCATCATGTATGCATCATGCGACCCTCGAGGTCCAGTATGGGAGAACGCAGGGAAGGAATTTCGCTTGCGGAGGCTAGACGGGGGGAGTGGAAGAGCGTCTTGCTTGGCAGTGGAGCCCGCCTGCTGAAATCATGGGTTCGCGGCCCTAAAATATTTCTATCGTGACTATTAATGAGCTGATATTAAAAATTCTTGCAGCAAAACGCTCCCTAGAGGACATGTAACAACTTCCAGCATATAACCAAAATTTGCTATGGGGCCTGGTGAGGGGCTCTTCAAGGTTGTGTGCTGAAGTTATGAAAAACTTAAGACTGATGAGGAGGAACACAGACCCATGAAACACCACAGCTGCACCACATTTCTGAGTTTAATAACTTTAACACACAAGCTTGAGAGGAAGCTTTAGCTCAGGGGGCTATAATCTAAATACATGGACAAGGAGAAATCGTCTTTCTTGGCAACCACTGGACCAAGTTTGATGAGGTTTGTTGCATTTCAAGGAAAAAGTTAAAATCTAGTGACTTTAGTAACAAATTTTTGATTAGGCTGTCAATATTTTAACAAAAATTATTGAAAATTGTAAATTTTCAGAAAACAATACTATGAAGTTTACAACTCTAATTCAGCAATAAAAAATGATATCACGATTCTGTAAATTGTGTCTAACAGTACATCAGACGGACAAAATTGATGTATCTTATACGGCTCTCAAATATACCACTAATATATAATAGGACTTTTGCAGAACCCTTTCAAACAATGTAACAAATTCATGTAAGATGTAAATTGATAAATCAGATCTGTCCACTGTAGATTCTCTGACGGATGCAGTTTACAAAACTGTGATACCTGTTTTTAGTGCAGAGCTACGAATTTGTAAACTTTGTGCTTCCATTTATTTAAAACTTACCAATTTTGAAAGTTCCTTTAAAATAATTCAGGCCCTAAATGTAAATTCTGATTCCAATAGTCACAAGAATTTAACATTCTCTCTCAAATGCAACAAACTTTTGGCCCGGTGATCATCTCAGAAAAGTGTTTCTGCGTTTTACATGTATTTGAATAGGCGGCATCGGAGTTGAGCCCAAGCTGGAACTTCCTTTTAAGTTATGTCAAATCAGCTAGCCCACTGTCAAGTTTTCTGTTCTGCAAGCTTGAGCTTTTGCATATTTCCTGCATCTAATTAAGAATCTACCAAGGGACAAATGAAATCACTCACTCCTTTCTTAAGAGTCTCTGCACTTGGAATGTGCTCCAAGTCAACAAATGGATGGGCAAAAAATTCTTCAAAGCCTATGCGTTTCTCAGGATTCCGCTGAAGCAGCTTCATCAGCAGGTCTGCACAACAGTCAGACACAGATGCGCCCTGTGGAAGCTGCAAGCAACAAAAATAAATAATGTAAGCAATGAAAACTCAGAAATACAATAACTGCTTTCGTTGGTTTGAGTTAAATAGTGCTACAGTGAAGCTGCTAAAATAAAACAACCCTCTCTGAATTTAAAGAAATCTGCTGTTTGCTGCAAAGGAACCTGTCCCTTCATATAGACAACTACTGTCTGGGTAAAAATGCAGCAAAGCTTAATTACTAAGCCTATGCTTTTGCCACTTAATGTAGTAAATGAGTGCCTTGGCAACCTACTCCTGTTATGGTACTGTGGCTCAGGCGAGACAGCCAAATACTAAAGGTGCAATGTAGATGGAATACTATAGTAAACATAAGAACAAGGTTTCTGATCTAAGAATAACTGGCACAGTACTCCTCTAGAAGCTGCAGTACTTAATCTGTGCGAGTAAACCAGCTCACAACAGATTAGCTCTTGTAATCTTCTTTTCACTACCAACCTGGCAAAAGCAGAAGTAATACTGCTCACCTATCCGTCAACTGACTTGCGGGCAGACTACAGTATTGCTATGTCACACTAAATATATGTGCTGTGGTATGCTTCAATAGACAAAGCTCAGCATATGTACAGGACACATGCGCAAATGCTGTCAATACCATGAAGCCTGTAGGCCTTGCTGTTTCACTGCTGTGCCCATGTGCAAGTTAACTTCGGGTACATTACAGAGATGTAGCCATAGAGAAGTGTAGTCTTTGCCAGTGGGTTATTCTGGTAGCCCATCTATGCAATGCTTCCCAGTGGTTGACACCTTTGTATGTGATGAATGAAAGTAGAAAACTAAGGCATTTTTAAGCCCATGGTTTGTAAGATTAAGTACTTAACAGGGCTTAGTTTGTAAGGGGAACAAACACAATGATGTCTTTGCAAACCCACTTGTTACGCTGTATGGCTTCATAGCATGGCTTGCTCAGATTACAAAAAAAGCATTACAAAAAATTTTCAATGTGCACCCAGCCATGATTGTCATTCAGTCCTTAGAGGGCTTAATGCCTTTTCTGCAATGGCGGCACCGTGAAACTCACGATTAGATCAGTCTGTTCAACCTTTGTTCCTCCAAGCCAATTCCACTTGTCTTAACCACTACACCAGCAGCCTGAACTGCTAACCAGTTGCAATCAAATGTCAACTGAACAAACAGCATACAATACTTGCCTGTATAGGCTTGTCAGTGCGAATTTTTGCTGCTACCTCTTCAAAAGTTGACGAAGCATACGGGGCACTTCCAAAAAGACATTCTGCAAATGCGGACACAGTCGAAGGTATCATGTGTTGCGTTCTTGTGAATGTCAAATAAGTATGCATTCAGCAGACCAACATACCTTTTCAGTCTTTTTGAGCTGTGTTGCCGAGTTGTGAAAGCTGCTGTTCGAAACAGCAATTTTCAAAACAATATCTTTCTACGATAACACAGGTAAAAAGCACTCAAAGCCTCAAGTTTTGACAAAGCAAAAAAAAAAAAAGAAAAGCAAACAAGGTCACATGAAAACAAGGCCACATTTACAAAAGGTTCATACAGTGAAACATTATCTAGGCACTTCAACTCTGGTCCTAGTTATTTTATTTTTATTCACGGTGTTTCCAGCTATGATCCTTTACATATTGACTTTAGATTGCCAAGAAAAAAATTCACGAGCCATTTCACTCTGTGAAGGTGGATGACCAGTGAAGCTGTTTAGCACATGAAACAGAGGTGACACAGAATTTTGAACACAGGTGCCAACATATTTATTGTCCTGATCTGTGGCCATCGTGACACTACAGGTACGCACACACATTGGCGTATCACCTCTGTTATTAAACGTGTCCATCACGTAAGACAATGAACGGTTCATACCCCTTAAGCAATGGCTTATACCCCCCCAAAAGCACCCTCCCCGTTATGGTCAGTGAAGTGAAATTCTATGCTGGAATGATGAGCGACAATGGATCCAGCTGTAGAAGAAGACGACAACGAATGCATGAGCAGTGGCACGAGCATGTTCGCGCAGTTGGCGCTGATAATTTTTTAGCAGTCCTTTTTGAAAAAGTTGTACAAAATGTTTTTTCAAAAACATCTGTCTTTACCCTTGTGCCTGGGACCTCTTTGGTTCCCAGGTGTGACAAGGGTAGTTCAAGGGCAGGTTACAGGTCCCCCAGCCCACACGGGTATGTGCATTGAGCTTCGACCCTTTCTGCACTATCACCAGGATCATCCATATGATGATAGTTTCTGCAAACAGACACCACGAAACCCTGAATCTGAGCCATATCCAACTTCACTGAAGAAATATTTTTTAGCAGTCTGTGCACTTATCCAGCATGCGTATCCATGCCAGAAAGCACAACTCGTTCCACGAGCATACTGACTGCGAACCGAATAGCTTTTCTGGTCCCTGCACGCGTTTAAAGAAGGTTGAACTAACAAAGCAGCAGTGATGCATGTGACCGTTGCAATAGATGGTGACAACTTAATGCACCTCGAGTTAATCGCTCAGGCACCGAATGGATGAAAATATTGGCCTTCACACCTCAGGAGAGGCCAATACGTAACTACCGCCATCCAAAAGGAGTGAAAACTGCGAGAAAATGTTGATTGCCAAATAGCTGTCAAGTCTCAACATTGATTTGGCGGTGCTTTAGGAATGTGTGTGAGGAGTGGTGGTGTGGAGCGGGGTACGTGCCTGCTAAGCTGAAAACTTCTCAGTTTAGGATGAAGATTTAGTGATGACAATGCATTAGGCTGAAGATTGGCAATGCTTGATGTTGCTTGTAATTTGTCTGAATTAGCAGTTCAAAACACCCATGAGCTGGTGGCTACCTGGCTGCGCTTATGAATCAGTGGTTACACACAAATTCTACTGCTGCCGCTTCACCCTGCACTCTGCCAACACCGCCAGCTCCCACATTCTCCTGTTGTCTGATGCACACAACATGCTTTGCCTTGGCCGAAGGAATGTGCAACTTACGGTAACGAAGATGCATGCAGTGCAAGCTGTACCTTCGAACCACGGCCACAATAATCTGCTGCACATGTACAGCTAAGGAATAGCATTTTAAAACAATCAAATTATTTTTCATTATTTTCACCTTGCATAAACAGCTCACACAAAACTACACTGTCATTATAGTTGGAGTCAGGAACTCAACACGACGAATGGTAAATAAGAAAATGAAATTGACTGTAACAAACGATGACTACTGCTCATGTTCTGGATGATTGCTCGGCTTATGAACATTTCTTGAATGTGCCGACAGAGTGCTGTTAGCTGCAGATTCAGTCAAATGCTTGTCATTGGACACCAGTGTGAAGAAATGATTTTCAACATTGTTTAGAAGCGTTCATTTACCAATGGCGATGAGTGTTGTATGAAATCTGAGCCTTGCAGTGCACTGCCACCACACTCACGAAACACTGTAGGATCTGCGCTTTGCTACTTGAGCACAAACAATGATGGCAAAAATGAATTAGCATTTACAACTGCATTAGAGAAAGCAGTCGTCTCGCTGACAAAGACGAGGTAGACAACATCTTTCCCAATGTTACGGTCGTGCAGAGCGATCTTTTGCATTGGTTTATTCAGTGGTTATGTACAGCCCAGCCCTGCCTTTACTTGCCACCAATGCCAGCCATAAGCGCAGATAATCGTTATAACACAGTAATGAATATAACAAAAGAAGTGTGTTTTCCTTCAACTTCGTCACATAGCGAGGTTTTACTGTGTTATAAACATCTGCAATTGAGTGCCTCTATAATGAAGTTCTTGGGACTTCCAATATCCTTCAGTATACAGGTCACTTCGTTGTAGAGACAATGCACCGCACCATTCAGAATTGAGTGAGCTAAGCATGTTCAACAAGAGAAAGCCCTAATATATTGTGAATTCAAGAGAGACCTAGCGAAATAAGTTGATAATTTTTTGTGCACAGTCTGTCCAATGGAATGTGTGGTTCCAGCAACCTTATTGCACTAAGGTTCATGGCATGCTCTGCAGCGAAACCAGAGAGTAACGCAAGGTAAAGCTGGAAATTGTCAAATGCCACTATCACAATTCATTTAAAAGCTCCTCATTACTGTTGCCTTTGCTGACATTTGCATCCTTTACACCCTAGATTAGGCTTTGAAGACTTCATCGGTCCTCAATTACTATTATGTCATGGTGTCATCAACTGCAATGTTTACACAACAGCTGTCCTACTCACCAGTGTGTTACAACAAGCACGGTATGAGTAGAGTGATTTCTGCAGCAGTGCAGCTCACACTGGCATCAGCAAGCTCGTCAACTGTGTCACTAGTGTTGTTGTTAGCGCTAGCGCAGCTCAGTGTTGTTACAGAGGGCAGTGACAACATCGCTACATGGCTTTCATTGTAAAGCAACAAATCAGCTGTCAAGGGTGTCTAAATTCCTCTGTTGCATAAGCGAATTCATTGTAGTGGTCTTCATTGTGGAGCCGTTCTCAATACTTATGTAGGAGAGGAATACAGGTGGGAGATAACGAATCCTTCCTTATACATGTCATTTCTTTGTGGAAGCGTTCATTGTATAGGCGTTCGAAGTATACACCAAGTATTTGCAGTTGAACATTGTTACCCCACAATACAAACTGCTGATCTTGAAGAAAGTTATTAAAACTGAGTCATGGAATATAATGACCTGGCACGGTGCAGTTGATAATGGAAGTGGCAACATGGAAGAAAACAGGACGGGCCCTAACTCACAACTGTAGGCACCGCAACTAACTTGTGTTGCATTGCATTGTATTACGTTGTAATTCGCAACTGTCCACAGTTGTGAATTGGCACTCGTCCTGTTTCTTTCCTTTTTCTTGTCCCTTCTTGTGCTACCATAATCACAATGAACACTGCACAGTGAGTCACGAGGCACGCCACAGTGGACAGCTGCAGGTTGACGATAGCTGCGGGCACCCAAATCATGGTGCATGACTATTTTCGCATGTTACTTTTTATCAAAATGCAGTTACCACCGCCAAGAAGCTAACTGGTGAACTCGTGCTCAGAAGCAGAATGTCATAGTCACTGAGCCACCATGGAAGACACTGAAAGCATGTACTATATGTTTCACATAACTTGAACCAAACCTTAAAGATAGAGGGGTACACATAAGATGAACAAGGCCACTGGTGTGTTGTTCACATTCGTCTCAAGTTACTCAGACTATTTCTTCAAGTGCAATTAGTTAGCTAATTAGCTATGTTTAATTATGAAAAATATTAAATGTTAGATTTACAGTTCAAGTCTCATTCAGAAAAGTTGTAGAGTGTGCTCCTAAACAGCCAATGAAGTTCTTTTCATGATTGATGTTATCTTTTACATGGCTTCTTTCTTCTAGGCTCTAAAGAAAGCCTGCAAAGTATGAAAAATATAATAGTTTTGCCATAAGGGTGAAACAATGAATGTGATAGCAACTTGTCAGAATATTACACAAAGTGTAGGACTCATAGCTGTAGAGGCAGTATGAAATGGAGTAAATGTAAGCTGACTAAGTATAAACGAGCTGTCGTGCTAGGGGTCCTCTGTTTGAATCCTGCCATTGGACAACTTAATTTATGTTTATTAATTAAAGCCCACATCTTTCTTAGCAACTTTCCCACCACTTTTCTGTATCAAGTATGTTTCAAACCTTTTTCCTGGGCCGATCCCGGAGCCGCACCAATAAAATTGCATGATTTACAGGTTGGAGCTCTGTTATTGTTTAGCATTTTTAATATTTGGGTCTGAAAAGATTTAAGATAAATGGCATGTACTGTCGGTGTTTTGTTTCATGACATTCATTTGTAGACTGCCATTCTCAACATCTTCAGGAATAATTCTGTCAAGAATGTAAGACTTGGTATGAGCAGCTTTAGTGATAGAATGGTGTGGCAATATAACCTGCAGACATCACATGTCATATAGCATGGCATATAGCATCATCAACCTGGCTATGTCCACTGCAGAGCAAATACCTCTTCCATACTTCCCCAACTACCCTGGTCATGTGCTAATTGTGGCCACGTCCCTGCAAACTTCATCTCATCCGTCCACCTAACTTTCTGCCACCCCCTGCTACGCTTCCCTACCCCTGGAATCCAGTCCGTAACCCTCAATGACCATCGGTTATCTTCCCTCCTCATTACATGCCCTGCCCATTAATCTTTTTTATGCGAAGCATATTACTAGAGCTCAACCCAGCTCCTCAGGCGCGGCGGTGTCGCCTTCAATACCACGTGACACCGTGACGTCACGACAGAAGAGAAACGGGGCTCCAACTCGCGCCGTCGCTCGCGGCGTCGCGGCGGTATATAAGCAGCTGCGCTTTTTCTAGGTGGCTTTGGCTCAACTCTTGCAAGATGGGCTGGGTGGGAATCGAACCAGGGTCTCCGGAGTGTGAGACGGAGACGCTACCACTGAGCCACGAGTACGATGGTTCGAAGCGGTACAAAAGCACCTCTAGTGAATGCGGTGTTGCCTTAGAAACGAGCTGTTTCTAAGGCTCAGGCATGCGTCGCTTGCTCAGGCGCACATTTCGTTGCCGCGCCGAACGCTGCGTTGCTCGACGCTCACCGCGTCCAATGCGGGGCGCGTAGTCGCTGCGCCGTAGCCCATTGTCTTACACCCCTTGGCGGGTCGACGGGAACGCTGTCGCGTTCCACTCTTGAAGGCGAAGCAGAGTAATGCATGAGTTGTTTCTTCTACTAGCCGAACCAAATATAGCCAAGCAACAGCAGTTCACCAGGCTAAACAGTGGTTCAACAACTAAAATAAAGGCTAGTATGCTTCGCATCCTGGGCTTAACCTTAGCTAAGCCACAGCCATTTTTTTTTGTTTCAACTAAGATGTCATTAACTATCGTTTGTTCCTTCACCCAATCTGCTCTCTTCTTATCCCTTAATGTCAGGCCCATCATTGTTCTTTACATAGCTCGTTGCATTGTCCTCAATTTAAGTAGAACCCTTTTCGTAAGCCTCCAGGTTTCTGCCCCGTCGGCGAGTGCTGGTAAGACACAGCTGTTATACACTTTTCTATAGAGGGATAATGGCAACCTGCTGTTCATGATCTGAGAATGTTTGCCAAATGCACCCCAGCCCATTCTAATTCTTCTGATTATTTCAGTCTCATGATCAGGTCTGCGGTCACTACCTTCCCTAAGTAGATGTATTCCCTTACCACTTCCAGTGCCTCGCTACCTATCGTAAACTGCTGTTCTCTTCCGAGACTGTTAAACATTACTTTAGTTTTCTGCAGATTAATTTTTAGACCCCCCCTTCTGCTTTGCCTATTCAGGTCAGTGAGCATGCACTGCAATTGGTCCCCTGAGTTACTAAGCAAGGCAATATCATCAGCGAATAGCAAGTTACTAAGGTATTCTCCATTAACTCCTATCTCCAATTCTTCCCAAACCTCGTCTCTGAATACCTCCTGAAAATATACTGTGAATAGCATTGGAGAGATTGTATCTCCCTGCCTGATGCCTTTCTTTATTAGGATTTTGTTGCTTTCTCTATGTAGGACTACGGTGGCTGTGGATATATCTTTCAATATTCTTACATACGGCTCGCCTACACCCTGATTCTGTAATGCCTCCATGACTGCTGAGGTTTCGACAGAATCAAAAGCTTTCTCGTAAACAATGAAAGCTATATATAAGGGTTGGTTATATTCTGCACATTCCTCTATCACCTGATTGATAGTGTGAATATGGTCTATTGTTGAGCAGCCTTTACGGAATCCTGCCTGGTCCTTTGCTTGACAGAAGTCTAAGGTGTTCCTGATTCTATTTGCAATTACCTTAGTAAATAGTTTGTAGGCAACGGACAGTAAGCTGATCGGTCTATAATTTTTCAAGTCTTTGGTGTAACCTTTCTTATGGATTAGGATTATGTTAGCGTTCTTCCAAGATTTCGGTACGCTCGAGGTCATGAGCCATTGTGTATGGCCAGTTTTTCTAGAACAATCTGCCTACCATCCTTCAACAAATCTGCTGTTACCTGATACTGCCCAGCTGCTTTTCCTCTTTGCATATCTTCTAAGGCTTTCTTTACTTCTTCCGGCGTTACTTGTGGGATGTCGAATAGGTCTAGACTATACTCTCTTCCATTATGGTCGTGGGTGCCACTGGTACTGTATAAGTTTCTATAGAACTCCCAGCCACTTGAACTATCTCATCCATATTAGTAATGACATTGCCGGCTTTGTCTCTTAACGCATACATCTGGTTCTTGCCTATGCCTAGTTTCTTCCCTGCTTTTAGGCTTCCTCCGTTCGTGAGAGCATGCTCAATTCTATCCATATTATACTTCCTTATGTCAGCTATGTTACGCTTGTTGATTAACTTGGAAAGTTCTGCCAATTCTATTCTAGCTGTAGGGTTAGAGGCTTTCATACATTGGTGTTTCTTGATCAGATATTTTGTCTCCTGCGATAGCTTACTGGTATCCTGTCTAACGAAGTTACTACCAACTTCTATTGCACGCTCCTTAATGATGCCCACAACATTGTCGTTCATTGCTTCAACACTAAGGTCCTCTTTTTGAGTTAAAGCCGAATACCTGTTCTGTAGCTTGATCTGGAATTCTTCTATTTTCCTTCTTACTGCTAACCCATTGATCGGCTTCTTATGTACCAGTTTCTTCCGTTCTCTCCTCAGGTCTAGGCTAATTCGAGTTCTTACCATCCTATGGTCACTGCAGCGCACCTTGCCGAGCACGTCCACATCTTGTATGATGCCAGGGTTAGCGCAGAGTATAAAGTCTATTTCATTTCTAGTCTCGCCATTCGGGCTCCTTCACGTTCACTTTCGGGTATCCCGCTTGCGGAAGAAGGTATTCATTATCCACATATTATTCTGTTCCGCAAACTCTACTAAGTACTCTCCCCTGCTATTCCTAGAACCTACGCCAAATTCCCCTACTGATATGTCTCCAGCCTGCTTCTTGCCTACACTGGCATTGAAGTTGCCCATCAGTGTAGTGTATTTTGTTTTGACTTTACCCATCGCCGATTCTATCAAGTGAAACTTAATAAGAGGTACAAATTGAAGGTTGTACAGGTCTACGCACCTACATCCAGTCATGATGACCAGGAAGTCGAAAGCTTCTATGGAGACTTGGAATCGGCGATGGGTAAAGTTCTAGCATTAAACGTTGCCAGGTTCAGATTCCAATGGCGGCCTGTCTGGATCCAGAGATTCTTAGCACCCTCTGCTGCGTCACAGGTCTGACCACCGTCGTGGTCAGTTGCTTCGCAGCCGCTGGTTACTGAGGGCCGGGGTTTGATTGTTGTCTTCATATAGGAGGTTGTGGCCAAGTACTGAACCAGGGTGGCCAATCCTGCTCTGGTGAGGGAGTGCATTACCAGTTATGGTCACTGGGATCAGGCCGCACTCCAGGCCTGTTTATGCAATTTTATCAACACGTGGATTGTTTTTCTTTAATCCGGTGGAAAAATTGAGCGGCACTGGGATTCGAACCACGGTCCTCTCGTATGCGAGGCATATGCTGTACCTCCACGCCATCACTGCACCCCCTAGTTATATACAGAACTTGAGGGCCACAATGGCAAAAATTTTACAAATTGCTTGGAGTGCCCATATAATTGCTATTGCAATAATAAAGAAAAAGACATTAGAGCACACTTGCACAACTGGCTTACAGCATTCCGTATCATGTGTCCACCCAACACGCACAAAAAAAGCAATTGGCCAGAGCATCTGGCATATGTCAGCACCTTTTTTGTGATTATCAAAATCCACCATGATGTTAAATGATAAGCAATAGGCCGGCAATGAACATGGAAGCAAATGCACTTGTCAGCTTTCAACAGATATATGGGCTTCGTTCTTTAGAAACAAGATCAACAGTACTGAAGTCTATATGTGCAAGCGCACAGTGGCATAATCTTTTTCATATTTGGCAGGCTACTTCAAAGCCCGAAAAAACCATGTAAAGGATAACATTATGGAAACAACTTCAGTAGGTATTTCTCAGGCTCCTACAACTCCTCAAATAAGACTCATAGCCTAAAATTTATATTTATATATTGCATAATTAAATGTAACTCATTAGCCAACTAATTGCACTTCAGAAAATAGTCCACTTAACACAACTACGAATATGTTGTTCGTCACCTATGTATGAGGTTTGCCAACCTTACTTTTAAAGTTTGGTTTAAGTTATGTGAAACACCTGTACAATGCTTTGCTTTTTAAGTGTAAAGGTCCAGTAGGATTACTACAGTTCTGTACAATAAAAATAGTACAAAATAAACATAATGCCTTACTATAATTTCAGCATTTTATCATCAGATTCCATTTTTAACCCATACAAGGAAATCATAGCCCGGTGTTAACCACAGCTCTTATGCACTAATGTAACAGTGCAAAACACTGAGTAAAGGTAGGCGCATCCCGATCCATTTGCACATTGTGGCAATATAGAACATGTGGATATGACTCTGCCCTTCTGTCCATGACATCATGTGGACACTCCCAGCAAGCCAATTGTGACACAACTGTTTTTTTTCACAATTGTTGGAAAATCAAATCAATGCTCTAAATGCATATTTACTGTAGTGGTAAAAATATCTTTAAAGGATTCATTGAGTCCATCAACTCTATTAAAAAAGATACTCACTACTCTCAAAGCATCAGACTCTGCACAAATTCTAGTTCACACACTGAATTCGTGTTTCAAAGGTGTTTCCAATTCGCTTTGCCGACAACTGCAATAAGAAAGAATTCGCTGTGACTGATGAAGAGAGAGTTCTGCAGCAATAAAGGTGCATTTAATGCAGTACTTTGGTGTCTCGGCTACGGAAAGAAGAATGTTTGAGCCAAGATTAGTGCCTATGGAGCAGTAGTCACGTGCGTAAACATGAAGCACTGCTTTTTAGAAAAGCGGTGACACATGAGGCTTTTTTAGAAGCTAAACTGAAACTGCTTTTTAAGTAACAGAAAATCAGTCTCGTGCCATTTTTGCACCTATAATGCCTTGCTATGTAACCAATACACTATTCAATGATTATATGCCATCAACATACCGTACATGATGATGCCGACAGACCACAAGTCCACTTTGTTGCCATATTGGTCACTGAGCAGCATTTCTGGAGCCATATATAATGGTGATCCTCTAAGAGAGCTGGCCAGGTCACCTGATCGCAAGTACTGTGCAAACCCAAAATCTGCACAGAAAGAACACAACGATACACACACACACGCACGCACGCACGCACACACACACACACACGCACACACACACACACACACACGCACACACACACACACACACACACACACACACACACACACACACACACACACATATATATATATATATATATATATATATACACACACACAGGGGGGGGGGGGGGTTACGTGCCAAAACCAAGATTTGATTATGAGGCATGTGAGGGACTCTGGAATAATTTAAGGTACATCTAAGGTACACCTTTAAGGTACACCTAAATTTTAAGTACGTAAGCGCGCGCGTGTGTGTGTGTGTGTATGTTTTTTTTTTTTTTTTTTTTTTTTTGCATTTCGCCCTTATCGAAATGCGGCCGCCGTGGCCACAACGAGATACACAAATGCATTTACGTTGTTGCATTTACGTGTTGTGCCTCACACAGTAGTCAGTACAAGTCGTTTTGATCGGCATTTTGAAGAAATATAAGCAGGTCAGATTCTCATGCTTCCTTCGTTTACCTTACACCATGTTTAATTTACTATAATATATAAATATACGCATCGGCGAAGGCCTCGTCACGTTTATGCATATATGTCGATTATGGAAGGCACATACCTGCGAGCTTCAGTGAAGGATTTCGAACAGAAGAGAGAAGGATATTCTGCGGTTTTAGGTCCATGTGGGCAATATTGTGTTGATGGAGAACCCGCAAAGCCTTTGCTGCAAAGTAAGGCCAAGGCATTTATTGGTAAAACACCATTACAGTAGATCATAAGCAGCCTGTACAGTATCTACCGCTCACCGAGCTGCTGAAGAAACTTGCGAACAACAGACTCTCGAAGTCGTTTGTTGGCTCGTATAAAGCGATGCAAATCGCCGCCGGCGCAATACTCCATAATAAGGTAAATAAACTGCTGGTTCCACTGCAGATAGAACAAAACGCACCTTTAACATCGCCATCCATCTGAAGACCGCGCCAGATATGTTGTTACCTGGAAGTCTATGAGTTCCACAATGTGCTCGTTCTTTATCCTCTTTAATATTGCTATTTCCGTAAGCAAATTCTCGGTTGCTGTCTTGGTAAGAGAGTTTTTGGAGATGCATTTTATAGCAACGACTCGCCGTGCACCTGTCTGAAACATGAAAGTTCAGGACGACATGAAGAGCAAAAACACATTTCAAGCAAATATAGCGTTTGAAACATGAGAATATTACCTTGTGGTACGCTTTGAAAACAGTCGCATACGTTCCTTGTCCAAGTTTCTCGGTAAAAATATATTCGGGAAGCTTGTGCTCGTACAGCTGAGCCATGAGACCGAAACTCGGTTGTGTTGAAAAAACAATGAGGTATGTAGCCGCACCACCGTACTTCTACGAAACAGCGGCCGCCCCATTCTCAGATGCTTTCCTACAGAAACATGGCGTTGCCCATGTGCATGCCGCGGAGTTTACGGTTGTGTGTGCTTCGAGATACTTGTTTGGTGTCACTGAGGTCACGGCGCCGCCCCTCATGGTGCTTCAGTACTGCGTTTGGCCGACACTATGCGGTCAAAGTGCTAAAGCCATCTGCAGCAGTTGTGCGACCAAGCACGGACAAAAGGCCTTATATCAACGTAGGGACGATAGGTCATATCGACCATGGTAAAACAACGCTTACTTCGGCGATCACCCGTGCCCTCTCTGCTGAAGGACTCGCCTCCTTCATTAAGTACGACGAAATTGATCGTGCGCCGGAGGAGAAGTTGCGAGGGATCACAATCAATGCGACGCACATACAGTACAGCACTAGCGCCCACCATTACGCTCACACAGACTGTCCAGGGCACGCTGATTTCATCAAAAACATGATCTGCGGCACGAGCCAAATGGATGGCGCCGTCCTTGTAGTTGCTGCCGACGATGGCTGCATGCCGCAGACACGAGAGCATCTCTTCGTATGCAAGCAGCTAGGCGTGAGAAAGATCGTAGGATTTGTCAATAAAGCGGATGTTGTGGACAGGGACGTACTCGAGCTTGTGGAACTCGAGCTCCGCGACTTGCTTGAAGAGTACAAATTCGAGAACTCAAACTCGTCGCCCGTGGTGTGGGGATCAGCCCTGAGGGCCATGGAAGGCGACGAATCTGAGTACGGGCTTCCGTCCGTGCGCAAGCTCCTTTCCGAAATGGATAGTTACTTCATACCGCCCACACGCGACGTCACGGGCCCTCTGCTCTTGCCGCTCGAGAATGCGATTAACGTGCGGGGAAGAGGCACTGTTGTTGTAGGAACAGTGTTGAGGGGAACTATGCGAAAGGGCCAGCAAGTAGAAATTGTTGGCTACGACGAGACGCTGCACACAGTGGTCACAGAAATACAGCGTTTCAACAAGCCCATTGATGTCTGCCAAGCAGGCGACCACGTAGGTTGCCTTCTCCGCGGGGTCAAGACGCAAGACATTCAACGTGGAATGACTTTGGTTGCCTTAGGAACAGCATCCTTGGGAAACCGCTTTGCAGCACAGCTCTATCTGCTTACCAAGGAAGAAGGTGGCAGGTCGAAGCCCATATCAAAAAAGTATATCATGCCTATGTACTGTGGTACCTGGACAATGCCTTGCCGTGTGGATGTGGCTGGAGATAGTATGCTCATGCCGGGAGACTTTGCCGAAGTAGAGCTGACGCTACCAAAAAAGATGCTTATGGTTGCAGGACAGAACTTTTCAATCCGTGAGGAGAAGCGAACTGTTGCAACTGGAATCATAAGCAAGATTCTTCCAAACGTTATAGCCACTACAGCTCAGGTTGGAAAGATAGACCTGAGTGACATAGAATCGCAGAAGTCTTCGTGAAGTGTTTAAACTAGCATCACCGTTGTTAACGTTAGAAAGTGGTCTTGAATATTGGAAATTGTATATAAATTACCTATCTCATCCATGGTCCATTGGTTGCATTATCATTCATTAATTCAATGTTTATGGTTACTGCTGATTATGGCACAGAATATTGTAACACAAGGACCTGAAAAACACAAAAATGAATTTTATTTACTGATCTAAAGTTAACGCAAAGAAGTAAAATATCATGGCCTTCCATAGCATTATTACATTACTGAATGCTCTTCATTGCTTTTGCACATGTTGGGAATCTACAGGTATAAGAGAAAGCTACTTCAGTTTGCTGAATTAGAGTTTTGCAAGCATGACATTTTAAAATGGGTGTCTAAAGTGGCAGGAAGACAACGTTATGTCAGAGATGCAGGACATGTGGCACACTTAACTTGAAAAATGCTTGGAGCATGCCATGAGCAGAAAGCATCTTGTGTCCCAAGACCAGGCAAGTGCCATGCTACAGAGCTATTCAGTGTGAAATCGTACAGTTAAGAGAGTCTTGCAACATCCTTAATCAAAGCTAAGAACACACCAGAGTGAGCAGAATGCCTTTCACTGGCTATATCATCGCAAAACGTTGTGAAACGGACCTAATAGTATTGAAAATAAGAGAGTGCAATGTTTGCTTTACAGGTTCCTCCTCAACACATTTCCTCTCAGCTGGAGCGGTTCCTGATAGCAATGCCGTGTACTCCTTTTCTTTTCTCTGCAGTTTAATTAAGGTTAACATCTGACAAAGGTATTGGACAAAGACAATAAGAATGGCAACAGGATGAGTGGCATTAACAACTGCTGCTTTCCCACTTGCTAGTATGCATGTACAAGCTTTTATTTGAGAGCGACTCATGGCCATGAATGACTGCGCAGTGGCTAAACGAGAAGAAAGGGGGTTAACCGAGGGGCCCGATTTTTATTAGTCGTATCATAAGAAGCCAACAAACACTGACACCAAGGACAACATAGGGGAAATTACTTGTGCTCAATAAATGAAATAAACGATAAATTAATGGAAATGAAAGCGGATGAAAAAGCAACTTGCCACAGGTGGGAACCGAACCCACAACCTTCGCATTTCGTTGAAGGTTGTGGGTTCAGTTCCTACCCATGGCAAATTGTTTTTTCATCTACTTTAATTTCCATTAATTTATCGTTTATTTCATTTATTAAGCACAAGTAATTTCCCCTATGTTGTCCTTGGTGTCGGTGTTTGTTGGCATCTTATGCACATTGGCTAGTGTTTATGGGCTGTAGCATGAATCTATGATGTTATAGGCAGGACATAATTGAAGTTCCTAGAAAGCTGCAGGTAAGCTAGTGATCTCTTAAGCAGGATTGCAGCCTCTATGTTGCATGCAGTGAAATAAAAAAATTATTTGCATGTTTATGGCGGCATTGTCTGCACGTTGTCAACATTGAATTATTGTGTTAAAGAAGTGTACCAGTGCTCCTTTAATTTGTTATTTACATAGGCTGAATGGTGAATGTGACACGGAATTCCTCCAAGGAAAATAAAAGAAATGTGAGGAAACTAAGGCCACAGTAAAATTGCAATATGAATGCAATATTTTTTAACATTTCTACACAACAAAACAGTTCTGCTTGTTCTTTGAAATAAATGTGCAGTATCCTACATCAAATGCATTCTTTGTAAACTTCAGGCGTTTTGAGTTTGTCTATATACGTATCTATCTGTGAGTCAGTCTAGCAATCTATGCCTGCCTGCCTGCCCTGCCCGCCTGCCTGGTTAGCTAGCTAGCTATGTTGTGATGCTGCCATGGTTGTTTCTTCAACTGGATATATATCGGATTAGGCATGCATACTACATAAATGGCATGTCATGACATCAATGATATGACATATTTGTCATGGCATGTATGTTGTGACACAAATGGTATGAATGACAATGATGCCATCATGGTCGTTTCCTTAATTCTATATATATCAGAATATGAATGAAATGCATGCATGATCCGACATGGATTATATGATATGTCATGGATTTCATGACATTTATGCATGTTCAATCTCTTGTGGAATCACCCTGCATGAGCTTTAAAAAATTTCTTCACCACATAGTGCTACCTTGTTAAGTTCCTCGTTAAATGTCACTTTTACTGCTTTTGACATTCTATGTAACATAGTTAACATACCACTTGCGATATCTGTTTCTGTAACCTTTAAGCATCAAATTAAATAAAATTAATTTTTCTAAATATATTGTGCACCTGAATTGTAGATTTGCTCTCAGCAGTCTAGAAATTTGCGTCATATGTTAATTAAAACAGTGTTTACACAGATTGCTTCAGCATTTGCCTAGTGAGAGAACTTCTGCACTTCACAAGGCAATAAAAAGAAAGATTCTTGTGAAGATATTTCTTGCAAATACCAAAAACATCTGTTTTTTAGTCATCAAAACTGTGAACACAACGAAACTAAGCAATCTCGGTAAAACTTTATTCATGACAATATAAAATTTTAAAATCTGACGAAGTATGAACATCTGGCCACTTGTCTTCTTTCAGTAAAAGCGCTATACACTTTGACAACATGAAAATGTCTACACGAATTGTGAAATCTCGTCAAGTAGCTTAGTGACGTGTTCGTTTTGTGCCCAGTTAATTCCAGACGAGGTTAGCACCTGCAACAAGATGTTGTTCAAAACTTTCAGCTTATATTGCTCTTCTTGTAGCTTTCTTTGCCTAGGAGGAAAAAAAAGAAAGACAGGTTTTAAAAGCCATCACAGGAATGGTGGTTTCATGGTTCACGATTTCAGCACTTCCCGATTGTAATGATGCAAATAATTCCGGATGTATTGCCCAAAGCAACAAAAGATAGAATCGAAGATGATAGACATAACATCAAGAGATGGTATAAAGATGGCATATGGATAAAAGAGCAAACACTTGTAACTGATATTCTGGCTAAGATTAAAGTGAAGTGGGTTTGGCAGGTGATTTAATGTATAGAATGATAACCAGTGGTCTAGTATTGAAGCAATAGAATGGGTGCAAAAAAGAAGAGAAAGGCATTCTAGGGTAGCAGAGAACTTGACAGAGGGATTAGATTTGGAAATTGAAGCCACAGGCAAGGCTTGACAGACATAGCATAATGTAATTGAGCATCTCTGGGAGAGGCCTTTGTTCTGCATTGGACTTCAGTTGAATATGATGGTGATAAATCATTTTTTGTAGGTTAATGATGTGTCCAGAAATCAAGCAATTGTGTTTATTATATTCAAATACCTAGGATGTACAGCTTAGACAAAATGTCAACAAAGAGTGATTATATTAATGTCTATGCCAACAATCTATTTACACCAGCAGCCAGAGCGGCCAATGTGTTTTGACCAAGACAGAATTTTTAAGTAAAATGTTGATGAAATGGGGGTTTATTTCATTTCTTCAGTCTGTTTTGGCAAAGGCTTGCACACCATTAAAACAGCTGCATTAAGTTTTATATACCTCCTTCTTTAATAAGAATTATCCAATTTTATCAAAGGCAATGATGTGGAGATGATATGCGGAGTGCTTTTTTGGCAACACATCATTAATGGTGGAAGACGTAAGTAAATGCTTGAAAAACGTAAAGTAAATTGGCAAATTTTGACAACATGCCTTATGAAATGTGTAATGCTCACTAAATAATTTTAATTTGGTGTGCTTGTAGAAATTGTGGAACTGAAGATTGTCATTGCTCAACACATTCCCAATTAGAAAACATGCTGACGATAGCACCTTTTTTGAGACATCCATCTGTAAAGTTGTAGAGAAATGCACTGACATTCCACATATTGTTTTCCGAGAAAGTATTCCTCATGCACTGTGGGCCAAAACTAACTGAAACACGAAGTTATTCTGCCTCTGATTTTGAGGATCAACTTCCAAAAACTGATGCTAGCCTTAGAATCCCAAATTCTACTAAATGGACATGCCTTTAACACTAACAAGTCTCCATTCCACATTTACAATGTCTGCCCTGAAGTAATTGATCATTTAATTAATAAATACTAAAAAATTAATTCATTTTTTAGTAACTATGACATGTTTACTAGTTCCTGCAATTGCTAATAATATGTCCCCCCCAATATAATAATAATAATAATAATAATAATAATAATAATAATAATAATATAAAAAAGAATATCTCCACTGATCTGTCTTCAAGAAAATTGGATCACTTAAAACAGGCAGTTTATTGGGTTCAGCATTCTTGTCTAAAATGGAAAAACACCAACGAGTATGGCACATTTATTTTAAGGAATTTGGTCTCAACTGAAAAAAAAAAAACGATTATTATAGAAAAATCTTACACACAGAAAGAATTGCACTTAATCAGCATATCTAAAGCCCCCAAATGCAAAGTAACTAGTTGGGCTTGTTGATTGAACACAGTAGAAGGCTACAGTGCGGGAACCGACAGAGTTTGTACAAAGGAGGCACACAAAGTACACAGACACAGCGCTGACTTTCAACAACAACAACAAATAAAAAAATAATAAAAAGGAAAATGTTGGTATAAGAGCTCAATTCCTCGAACACACAATAAATTATTAATTATTCTCTTTTAGTGTGACAAATTCAAAATATGCACCAAATGTGCACCAAATCTACATCAAATATGAGGGGCGTCGTAGTGGAGGATTCGAGATTAATTATGGACACCCGGGGTTGTTTAACATGCATCCAAGGCACGATACACAAGCGCCTTTCATTTTGTCTCCATCGGCAATGCTGCTTCCGAAGACGGGAACTGAGGCCACGACTGGTGCCTAGCAGTGCAAATTTTTCTGCCAAATGAAAAGAAATAGATTTTCAAGATAGTTTGCCGTTATGAACTTATTTAGTGTTGCTATTGAGTGGTTATTTAAGGGGTAATGACACAAATTGAATTGTATCTGGCCTTTTACCACGGAAATGGTTTTCCTGGAGGTCTATGGCAGAGGGAAACTGCATCATTATCCAACATGCACACACATGCCAAATTAGTGCATACATATAGCCTTGTGTGCTACCCCTGCAGATGTGCCAGTTCCCAACTATGTTCTCAGCGGAATTATGCAATGAAACAACAAACACTGCCTAAATATCTTCACTGCAAGAAATAAACGCCTTCAAGCTGAATAATTCCTGTAATAAACTGACTGAGTTTCTTTGGCTCTTTCTGCTTTTTGAAATGAGTAGCTGACTTCAGTTCTTTCGCTGTTCTTGTACTTGGATTGGAGCATTCGTCACTGAACACCAACTAGCCTTGAGACTCACATGCTGTTGCGCGAGAGCTTTGTGGTGTCAGAAAGTTTAGATGGTGTGGTCAGTCATGATTCTGTGTCATATTTATTCAACTAAATATTTTCTTTATAATATTTATTTTTATGCAGCTAAATATTTTTGTCTTCTCGCCCACGCTCTCAAAATGTGCTCTTTTTCCATGGTTAATGCACATTTCAATCGCATATTACTAGCAAACCTATTTGTGACTTCTTCCATTGTTTTCATGGCACTTAGGGGCTGCAGCTTCACTGGTAACTAAGTTTTGTTCAGAAACCAAATAGTGCAATATATAATTTTTATTTATTTATTAGATAGCTGCCAACTCGTATGGTTCCAGAAGTCCTCAAAAGTGCAAAAAAACGTTAATCATGTCTTGTTAATGTGACGAATTCAAAACGGACACCAAATGGAGCGCAGCTTCTTGCCGTAATCACAAACTGTTGATACACGCATCATTCAATCTGGCATAGTGGTCGTAAGCCATGCAGTCATGATGTCATCAAAGGCTGGACATGAACCACATCAGCCATTCTTTACTCTTTCATTTCACAATTTTTGCAGTTTGCTTCATTCGACACAGGATAATAAGCTTGAATTTCAGCTGTAATTTTTCTGAGAATGCAAGCACTCTTTTCACATTATCTCCCCAGTTATCCCGCCTTCTAAAGCTTTTGGCAAGATTATTATTGTGTGCTTTGACTACTGCGCCAACCTATACATCAGAGATATCATGTGACCCCAATCCTTGATTTTTGTGACATGCTGGCAGTTCTAGTCAACATACACACAGCAACACTTCATTTGGTGCATGTCCTGTATTTATCTCATTAAAAATAGTATAATTAATGATTTTCTGCGTATTCAAGGAATTCAGGCCTCGTACCATGGTTAGAGAGTTGGTAGCTACCTAATAAGCATAGAAAAAGTGAAAGAAATTTTGTGTCAGTACTACATTAAACAAGTTCTGAGCTGTACGTTTCAGTTTGCTTCAATGAAATTCCGGCTGCGTTCATTGCAGCGCACCAGCTTACTCTTTCAAGGAATGCTTGCCTCCTTGATCCTGCATTTCCTCGGATGAAATCTTTTCACCAATACAACCTGAAATAATTGTTGTAATATCACTCTCATCACAATGTCAAAATTTAATGCTAAGTGCACAGTACAGGTTAAAACAATCACACAAGCAGACATTCCAAAATCAATTTAGTTATAGTAAAGATGGGTATTATTATTATTATTTGTAAATGTGCATTATGAACATCGGGACCATGCATCAAACAAGCTACAAACCAGCGATGGTATCCTCAGCAATTACTTTAGGGGAAGGTTCCACATCCATAGTATTTCATATGACTAGCCCCAGACGTGCCTGCATTTACAGGCAACAATGTTTTTAGCGCTGTGCAAAGAAAGAGTTCTCAGCACCGTGCCAGTAACACTGTCCTTCATTGACACTGATGTGTCCCGCACTAGTCACACGAAATCTTGTGAAAGTGAAACTATCCTCCAAAGTAATCGCCCGAGAGCATCATCCCAGAACCACACCTTCTTCCAGCAAACCAATAGTAACTTTCATAAAAGTGACCAAGTACATGACACACACACTGTCACAGAAATTGTTCCTACGTTCGATAGACTCAACCAACATTGTGCATATTAAGCAAGAATTGTGGTGTAATTACCATAGTTTTGTAGCCAAATTTTCTGTACCTAAATTTGCACATTTCATATAAATGTAATATAGAACATGAACACTTACCATGGTAAGCAGTCTTCAGTTTCCTTATTGTTGCATTGGCCTTGTCGAGCTCCTGAGATGCCAATGTAAGCATACACTTGTTACATGCGATTTACATAAGGTACCAAACTTTTTATATTGCAGGCATCTCTGCACCATTTGGTTCTAGTGTACATGAATGTGTACCAAGAATTACAGAAATAAATAAAAAACACATAATGTTGGGTAGTGAACTGGCATTTCATTTGAATATGTGTAGAAGCGGAAGATGCACATGCCTGCTGTTTCTCCATGACTTCTTTGCATATTCGCTGATTTTCAGCACAGATGGCCATGACTTCGCTGCTAAGGCTTCTAAGAATGAAACACTTGCATGAAAAGGGTGGCCCACACTATTTCCCATAACGAATCAAGATTCTGAAGTGCTGATCAAACACAACATACCTGTCCACACCAAGCAACAGATTCACCTGTTCATGAGCTAGTTGTAAGCTGAAAGAAGAAAGCAAGAGCAGCTCGGCAGTTCAAATAACAATGGGTTCAAAATGGTTCATGTCTGAAAGAAAATTGGCCTTTACTCTCATTCCTTCGAACTAGACATATACAACAAAGCAGATTTAAAGATTTAACTTTACTTGAAAGCCTGTGAGTGAAATTCACTTTTCTTTAATTCTGTATAGAATGAGATAACAGGTTTTTGAAGAAATTGACATCAGTATTATGGATGAAAGCTTGTGTTTATACTTCAACAGTTGACTTACCTTGGCAGCAGTGATGATTCTGAGGCGAAGCTGTTGATGTTGGCAACATGCTCTTCAAGCAGCATGTGCTCACTAACAAAAGAAGAGTAAGCAACAAAGTTTGACTTCACATCGTAAGCATGGTTGCCATACAGATTTCATGAGAGAGAAATCCTCTACTTGCCTTTCGAGTGCGCCCGTCGAGGCCGATTTTCTCGCTGAAAAAGACAAAAACACTTGTTCAGTGTGCTTTCATGCATACTAGGCAAATCTGTCTTTTCTGCAGTGAACCCAAATCCCTGAACCATTTGCTTAGACTTGTGGTCATTTTTCGTCGGCTTGGCCACAGTTTGACTGCCCGTCATCGCTTCCTCCGGAGCCTGCTTGCCTCAGTACAGGCACATGTATGTGCGCACTTCACTAAGCTGGTGTTTTTAAATCATCATCATCAGCAGCAGCAGCAGCCTGGTTACGCCCATTGCAGGGCAAAGGCCTCTCCCATACTTCTCCAACAACCCCGGTCATGTACTAATTGTGGCCATGTTGTCCCGGCAAACTTCTTAATCTCATACGCCCACCTATCCTTCTGCCGCCCCCTGCTACGCTTCCCTTCCCTTGGAATCTAGTCCATAACCCTTAATGACCATCGGTTATCTTCCCTCCTCATTACATGTCCTGCCCATGCCCATTTCTTTTTCTTGATTTCAACTAAGATGCCATTAACTCGCGTTTGTTCCCTCACCCAATCTGCTCTTTTCTTATCCCTTAATGTTACACCCATCATTCTTCTTTCCATAGCTTGTTGCGTCGTCCTCAATTTAAGTAGAACCCTTTTTGTAAGCCTCCAGGTTTCTGCCCCGTAGGAGAGCGCTGGTAAGACACAGCTGTTATACACTTTTCTCTTGAGGGATAATGGCAACCTGCTGTTCATGATCTGAGAATGACTGCCAAACGCACCCCAGCCCATCCTTATTCTTCTGATTATTTCCGTCTCATGATCCGGATCCGCCGTCACTACCTGCCCTAAGTAGATGTATTCCCTTACCACTACCAGTGCCTCGCTACCTATTGTAAATTGCTGTTCTCTTCCGAGACTGTTAAACATTACTTTAGTTTTCTGCAGATTTATATTTAGACCCACTCTTCTGCTTTGCCTCTCCAGGTCAGTGAGCATGCATTGCAATTGGTCCCCTGAGTTACTAAGCAAGGCAATATCATCAGTGAATTGCAAGTTACTAAGGTATTCTCCATTAACCTTTATCCCCAATCCAGGTCTCTGAATACCTCCTGTAAACACGCTGTGAATAGCATTGAAGAGATCATATCTCCCTGCCTGACGCCTTTCTTTATTGGGATTTTGTTGCTTTCTTTATGGAGGACTACGGTGGCTGTGGAGCCGCAATAGATATCTTTCAGTATTTTTACATACGGCTCGTCTACACCCTGATTCCGTAATGCCTCCATGACTGCTGAAGTTTCGACAGAATCAAACGCTTTCTCGTAATCAATGAAAGCTATATATAAGGATTGGTTATATTCCGCACATTTCTCTATCACCTGATTGATAGTGTGAATATGGTCTATTGTTGAGTAGCCTTTACAAAATCCTGCCTGGTCCTTTGGTTGACAGAAGTCTAAGGTGTTCCTGATTCTATTTGAGATTATCTTAGTAAATACTTTGTAGGCAACGGACAGTAACCTGATCGGTCTATAATTTTTCAAGTCTTTGGCGTCCCCTTTCTTATGGATTAGGATTATGTTAGCGTTCTTCCAAGATTTCGGTACGCTCGAGGTTATGAGGCATTGCGTATACAGGGTGGCCAGTTTCTCTAGAACAATCTGACCACCATCCTTCAACAAATCTGCTGTTACCTGATCCTCCCCAGCTGCCTTCCCCCTTTGCATAGCTCCTAAGGCTTTCTTTACTTCTTCTGGCGTTACCTGTGGGATTTCGAATTCCTCTAGGCTATTCTCTCTTCCATTATTGTCGTGGGTGCCACTGGTACTTTATAAATCTCTATAGAACTCCTCAGCCACTTGAACTATCTCATCCATACTAGTAATGATATTGCCGGCTTTGTCTCTTAATGCATACATCTGATTCTTGCCAATTCTTAGTTTCTTTTTCACTGCTTTTAGGCTTCCTCCGTTCCTGAGAGCCTGTTCAATTCTATCCATATTATACTTCCTTATGTCAGCTGTCTTACGCTTGTTGATTAACTTAGAAAGTTCTGCCAATTATATTCTAGCTGTAGGGTTAGAGGCTTTCATACATTGGCGTTTCTTGACCAGATTTTTCGTCTCCTGCGATACCTTAATGGTATCCTGTCTAACGGAGTTACCACCGACTTCTATTGCACGCTCCTTAATGATGCCCATAAGATTGTCGTTCATTGCTTCAACACTAAGGTTCTCTTCTTGAGTTAAAGCCGAATACCTGATCTGTAGCTCAATCCGGAATTCCTCTAGTTTCCCTCTTACCGCTAACTCATTGATTGGCTTCTTATGTACCAGTTTCTTCCGTTCTCTCCTCAGGTCTAGGCTAATTCGAGTTCTTACCATCCTATGGTCACTGCAGCGCAGAGTACAAAGTCTATTTCATTTCTAGTCTCGCCATTCGGGCTCCTCCACGTCCACTTTCGGCTATCCCGCTTGCGGAAGAAGGTATTCATTATCCGCATATTATTCTGTTCCGCAAACTCTACTAATAACTCTCCCCTGCTATTCCTAGTGCCTATGCCATATTCCCACACTGCCTTGTCTCCAGCCTGCTTCTTGCCTACCTTGGCATTGAAGTCGCCCATCAGTATAGTGTATTTTGTTTTCACTCTACCCATCGCCGATTCCACGTTTTCATAGAAGCTTTCGACTTCCTGGTCATCATTACTGGATGTAGGGGCGTAAACCCGTACAACCTTCATTTTGTACCTCTTATTAAGTTTCACAAGACCTGCCACCTGTTAATGCTATAGAATTCCTGTATGTTACGAGCTATATTCTTATTAATCACGAATCCGACTCCTAGTTCTCGTCTCTCCGCTAAGCCATGGTAGCACAGGACGTGCCCGCTTTTTAGCACTGTATATGCTTCTTTTGGCCTCCTAACGTCACTGAGCCCTATTATATCCCATTTACTGCCCTCTAATTCCTCCAATAGCACTGCTAGACTCGCCTCACTAGATAACGTTCTAGCGTTAAACGTTGCCAGGTTCATATTCCAATGGCGGCCTGTCCGGTGTTTTTATGTAGTTTGCTCTAAAACACTCTCATACGCATTTCACGACACGTAGGCGAGGCGAAAAGAAGACTGCTTGTCCTAGTTACTGGAGTCACAAGGCGCACTTTCGATCGCGATGGAGCCCGATCGGGATCGAATTTCTCTTTCGCGATTGGCTCATGTGTGCCAAGATGCGGGAAGGAGCCGATCGCGGTCTAGAAATTCGAACCGGATCCGGAGCGATCACGATCGAAAGCGGCCGTGTGACACCGGTGTTAGGTGAACAGCACCATTTTATGCAGAATATAAAAGGACCTTGCTTGCCTTCATGATCGATCTTGAGGCGTAGTATCAACTCTTCCAAGGTCTTTATGTAGTCGTGAATAGACGAAAGCACCCCATCATTGATCTGATCGCTTGATGATCCGGAGCTGCATCAGGGTATATTGTGAATGTGTGACTAACAGACATATAATGGTTTATGAGGTGCTGGAAACTTACCTACTCATAACGTCTTGTGCAGCGTAACAATGGCAAAGCCACGAAGAAGCTAAATTCAACTTGATCAGGAAGAGCTCGAACGTTCGAACTTTCCCCGACGAGACTGACTAGAACACACGTTCAACTAGATCAATCACCTACCCTTGTTTCTAGTTTCGGTTTCATTTCTTAGCGCTTACTTTCTTGTTGTTCTTGACTGAAAGAAAAAAAACAACATAATGTTTACTTGAAATATGAGAAAAGGAATCGACTGCTCGATTTTCGTTATTAACTACCATATGTAGTCAATGTATACAATGAAGACAAATTAAATGATTAGGTAAAGGGAAATGAAAGTGGACGAAAAAACAACTTGCCTCCAGTAGGGAGCCGAACGCACAGTCTCCACGTGCGGATTTGTGACATGTGTTTCATTAAATTAATTATGAAAGTCCTTTTATTTTGCATGTACTCACAACCCAACGACCCAACTAATTTAAAAATATTTAGGATGCTTTGTGGGCATAGCTTGAATATCCAGGTTAAATTATTGCCATTAAAGAAGCGCGTGCCTTTTGTGAGCCACGCAGAGTATGCTTTTATGGTAGTAAAAGGATCACCATCTACTCGTAAGGATAATCAGAAACACAACGAAGCACAGACCTCAATAAAGTGCGCAGCTCTACCTGCCTCAGCGCTTATATAATTTTACACGAAGGCCAGTCGAGTGCTCCCTAAAGTGCCTAAAGTACTTTAGTGCTACCTGGGCCAAAGTTCTCGGGCACACAGGCTTCCTCACACAGGCTCGAGGCAGCGGTCAGGGGCACCAGGAGCGGCCGGAGGTTATTCGTCTATTTGACTTCACCGGTAAACAACATGGCGCCGAAAGCTCGGTTTCAAGACGGTAAGATGACAAGCTATCTCTTAATTTAGTGCTTATTGTTGATGTGAACTACTTATAATGTATTCAGAACTCCGGGGAGTTATTCTAGTAATTCTGAGAAGGTTTGGTCGTCAAATACGCGCTGGTAAGAGTTAAATAGCCAAGTGGGAATACGAGTTTGTTCGCGGCATTGTTGTATCCGTTTCTACCAATGGTAGCAGCATCCGTAAGATCGTCGTATTTCCTTCACCCGTGATTTACTTCAACTCCTATGTCCGTCTTGTGCTCCACCGCTGAATTGTTGCCGAGTGTAACTCTCGGCTTGCTATTTTTTTTTTTTTCTAGGCGAGAAGGTTCTATGTTTTCACGGGCCGCTGCTGTATGAAGCTAAGGTAAGTAGTTTTGACAGTATTTTGCACTTTGGATCCATCTCACTCCGAAGCCACGTCTTTATTTTATTTTTGTTTCAGTGCATCAAGGCACAGGTTAAAGACAAGCAAACCAAGTACTTCATCCATTATAGTGGCTGGAACAAAAAGTAAGAACCCTCTCAAGATATCTTGGGTCATGCTTTGTGTCACGTGGCCTTTGCCTCATCAGCGACTTCGCCATTTCAGTAAGCTTTTAAGAGGAAGCTTTAGCTTGGGTGCTCCTATCTAAATACATGTAAAAGGAGAATTCGTTTTTCTCGGCAACCACTGCACCAAATTTGACAAAGTTTGTTGCATTTAAAATAAAACTGAAAACACAGTGACTGTTGGTTTCGAATTCTTGATTTAGGTCGTCAATTTTTTTATTAAAATTGGCAAAAATGAACAGTTTCAAAAAACGAAACAATCAAGTTTACAGCTCTGTAACTCGGCAAGAAAAAATGAGATCACAATTCTGTGAATTGCATATAATAGTACACCTAAAGCGGACAAAATTGATGTTACACATGAATCTAAAAGAAAATATCACACAAACTTTAGAGCTATATCAGTTCGAAAACAGTAAAGCAGTGCATGGCGCTGAAATGAAAAATGTAAAGGCCATGAGATGAACAAGTTGAGAACAAATATTTTAATGAAGCTTTGTCATTCAAGAACCTTGTTTTCATTTTTGTGCAAATGCAACGGCCAGGGAAAAATCTTAATGATGCTGTCCTTTGCTCCAATGTATTGCGCAGGAGCAGCTGTCACTGGTCATGTATTGTGAGTAATTGCACCGAAATTATAGTCGCAACAGAGAGCACATATAAAAAGCTGGAGTTCTGCAAAATATACGAGGGCGAGGCAACTGAAAGTGAGCCAATGTGAATATATGACAAACGGCATACTTTATTTAAAAGTAGTCTCCATGACCATTTAGACATTTACCCCACTGACTAACGAGTTGCGTGATTTCCATATCATAAAACTCCTTGGGTTGCTGCTTGAAAGAGTCTGTAACCGACTCTTTCGCGTCGTCGTCCGACACGTATCTGGTTCCCTTGAGCTGTTCCTTCAATTGCACCAAAATGTGGAAGTCGCAAAGCGACGGGTCTGGGCTGTAAGGCGGATGTTGGAGCGTTTCCCACTTGAACTTTGCCAGTTTTGTGTTCACCACATCAGCTACGTGGGGACGGGCATTGTCGTGGAGCAAGATGACTCCATTTGTCAATTTTCCATGTCGTTTGCTCTTGATTGTGACACGCAGTCAATCCAGCGTTTCACAATATAGGAAACGATTGGTAGTCTCTCCAGGCTTAGGAAAAAATAAGTCAACAACACATTTCCGGTGGAAATGACTGCCTTTGCTTTCTTTGGGGTGGTCAATTCAAATGTTTCCACTGTAAGCTTTGCCGTCTTGTTTCAGGCTCATTATAGTGGCACCATGATTCATCCCCGGTCAGAATTGCAGACAAGAAGTCGTCACCCTCATTGTGATACCAGATCAGATGAGTCAAGGCAGCGCCCAACCTCTCCATCTACTGGCGGTGGTTCAAAATCTTTGGCATCCATTGCGCACACAAGAGCCGACAACTGAATTGGTCACACCATGGCTGATGTTTGCATGCTCTGCCAATTCACCGATGCTTATCCTCCATGCTTGTTTAACCAGCTCATCAACCTTTGCAATTGTATTGGGATTGATTGCACAGCAGCTTTGGCCCGGTCTTGGATCTTATTTGCAACTTTCACGTCCTTCTTTGAACCGTTTGCTCCAGTGCTTCACAGTGGCCAATGAAATGCCAAGTTCAACATACACGGCAGTGATACGGCGACTAATTTCTTTTTGGGAAATGCCTTTAGCTGTCAAAAACCTCCCTACACCATGCTGTTAAACTTTTGGAGCATCCATTATGTCACGCAACCATGTTCAACCCAGTGTATGAGAGCATTAAACAACATTTGTACCCACACTTGTGTGTCACTTATGTGTGATAGGGCACAAAAGTGTCAGCGGAAACAAAGTTCACTGCGTGCGTACACAGAACCTCGCAACAAGGTATTTAAATATATATGTATAAGTCTCCAATAAATCTACGTATCTAAGAAAAAGTCACTGTATATAATGCATCAAACAAGGCAAATAAACATGCTGTGCAATCACAGATTCACAGAAGCCTAAGGCTTCATGGGGCTGACACCTTGATGGGATCGTCCTCTATCTCGCTTGGGAGCACCACGCAGACGCACGACTCCTCGCCAGCAGCACGGCACACATCGCAGGGGACGCTTTCTCAGCAGATGCGCTACGGCGCCACAATCACGTTGGAGGCGTCCTACATCGGACGCTGCACCTAGGAATCGCGCTGTGAGCGGAAAGAGGAGCCGCGTCGCCTAAACATGATGGTTCGAGTGACGCATGCTGGAAGTTGGAAAAGGAGCGAGCGAGAAAACTTATTAAACGCAAAGGTATTGGGGCATCCTCACACTGGTCCCCGCACGGCCCCAATGCGCTCAAACGAGACGAAGGGGAGACGCAGGCGAGTGGTGGGCCACCTGTCGGGGCAGCGCCGTACACTGCGAGGAGGGGGTCTTCTGTGTTTGCCGCAAGATGGCTCTGCATGTGTGCCAAGCGCAGAAGAAATGTAGCGGAAACGTACTTCGCTACTCGTTCAACTGCGACTTCTGTAATTTACATGCTCATAATTACCGATATACACCACAGTATAACTTTCTACGGCACGTTTCTAAGGCAATACCGCATTCACTAGAGGTGCTTTTGTCCCGCTTTGAAGCATTGAACTTGTGGCTGAGTGGTAGCGTCTCCCTCTCACACTCAGAGACCCTGGTTCGATTCCCACCCAGCCCATCTTGCAAGTTGTTTTTATTTATGAAATGCCTTCCGCCATTTCTCGCTCACGGCCAACGCCGCCGATAACACCGGCTTTTCTGCGACACGAGCTCCTTAACGCTGCCGCGTTAAAACACATGTGCTCTGGCTGGCTCTGGCAGCCCACGGGTAGTGAGAAAAAGAAAAATGGAAGAGGCTCAATGTTTCCTCCTGAATAAAAGTCAAAGTACAAAAAAAGAACAACATAAGAACGCAATTATCTTTGCTGGCTTTAGTGTCTTGACATGGATGCTTTGGCGCAGGTGAAAAAAATGTTGATATTCTGTTCTGTGACATGATGGCGCAAATGAACTACCACAACGCTTCGTCTTATCGGACCTCGCTGCACACCTGTCAACTTGTCTGATAGTGTGTAGATTTAGCTTGTCCTGTTGTATGGTCTGTTGTGCAAGTTTAGAATTCTGAAGCCAATGAACCTTTGACGCCCAATGTTTGTAACAACATTAAACCCACAAATTTCCGGAATTGAAAATCTAATGCACAACTTTGGAAATGTCAATGCACTGTTCGTGTCAAAAGTTTATGAGAACTTTATACCCATAAAGTTTCAGAATTGAAATCCATGTGCTCTGTGGATTCAGTGGCCTCCGCGAGATGCCACGACAAGCCCGCTCATCATTGAAATGCCCTTGAAACTTTGTGCTTGGATAGGGTTGCCTGCTTGCCTGCATTATACGACTCCAGGTGCATGGGTGTTGCCACGAAATCCAGCTAGAGTTCGCAATGTTCATGCTGAAATGTCTTTTTGAGCATGAAAAAGAGATGCTAGACAAAATCCAGAATGATTTCTGCTGCCAGGGGTTGTTTTGGTCGGCGGTGTATGACAGCATGAATAAATATCGCAAGGGGGTGGGGGTGGGAGACCCCCCTCCTCGGGCAGGCTGTTGTAACGCGCTGTATGCCGGGGCAGTGTACAGGAACGTACGTCGGACATAACAGAGAGCATAGATGAAGTAGAAAGCTTGGATAACCCACCGTGGTTGCCTAGCGGCCATGGTGTTGAGCTGCTCAGCATGAGGTCCCAGGATCAAATCCCGGCCACGGCGGCCGCATTTTGGTGGGGGCGAAATGCGAAAACACCCGTGTTTTAGGTTTAGGTGCACGTTAAAGAACTTCCAGAGTCCCCCACTATGGCGTGCCTCATAATCAGATCGTGGTTTTGGCACGTAAAACCCCATAATTTAATTTTTAATTTTAAAGGTTGGATATAGTGAAGTATAAAAAGGTTTGGGTATAGTGAAGGAATTGCACCATACGTAGTAAAGCATTTGCAAACTTTTGGGCAAATTTCTCACAGTATTAAAACAAACCGCATTCTGGCAGTTCCATTGAAAAAGTAATTTACAATAATGTAACTATCACTGATCCGCCTAGTGTTGCTTGTGCGTTCAGTAATCACTTTTATTAAAATTATAATAGTACCCATGCTCCTTCTGTTTATCATATGAGTTGATGCAACCAATCTTTCTTTTTGTTTCCTGTAACAGCTGAAGAAGTCCTTACTGATATTTACAACTTAAAGAACATAAGTCCTGGTCTTGATGGAATTTCCGCATTTCATTTAAAGCTTGTTGCACTGACTATTTGTGATGCTCTCAGTAAAATAATTAACCTCATGTTAAAATCCGGTATATTTCCTAGAAGTCTAAAAGAAAGGTAAAGTAATTCTTCCTGTTCATAAAAAGGGTGACAAAGCTCAAGTCGGAAACTATCGTCCTATATGTATTTTACCTTCAATTAGCAAAGTTGTAGAAAAATTAATACTTAGTCGTATTAACAGCTACCTTAACAAATTTAGCTTGCAGAAACCCTGTCAGTTCGGTTCTCGATCAGGAAATTCGACTAACTTGCCTTTGCTAACATTAACTGGTTATATTCGACATTCACTTGATCTCGGATACTTTGTTGGCTCGGTCTTTTTAGACTTCACTAAAGCCATTGATACAATAAACCACAAAGATTTATTTACTATACAGGAGTCTATTGAAACTTCTGGTCCAGCTCTTAATATATTAAAAAGTTATCTATTTAATCGTGAATTAACAGTTTACACAGACTGTGCTTTCTCTGAAAGCAAAATTATTAACCAAGGAGTGCCTCAGGGTTCGATTTTAGGTACACTATTATTTTCCATTTATATAGATGACTTACCTGACTTCCTTAATTGTATCCTACCCATATTATATGCAGACGATACGACTGTTGCCCTCTCGGATAAATTATTACTTTTGCTAACTTTGAAACTAAACAGTGATCAGTGAAAAATGACTGAATTGTGTAATGCCAATTTTCTAATTATAAACCCTACAAAAATGCAATTCATGTTATTTAAGTCATTACAGAGACATTTACCTTGCTCTCCGACCATAACTCTCAATGGGCATGACATTCCTGCCTCCACTTGTGCTTCTTTCCTCAGCATCAAATTCCCACCTTAAGTTTACTAACCACATAGCACTCATAAAACAAAAAACAGCATTTGGCATTAGAGCACTACTAAAATCACGTGCATTTTTTTCCAGAGAAGTATTATTATCGTTATACTTTGCTTTCATTCAGAGTCATATCATTTATGGTATCGCTTCTTGGGGTAATACTTATCATTTTCATCTTTCCTCTATTGAGCATATTCAAAATCAGGCTATCCGCATTATAACGCGAAGCCATTTTCTTCTCTAACGCCCCTTCTCAACTATGTACAAACCACATTCTTCAAGTTACTGATTTGTTTAACTATCATTTAGCGATATTATTTTTCAGATTACTAACTGAACAAGTTTCTTACAACTTTGTTAGTTCTGATCTCCTTCGTAATCCTAATAACACAATATTTGCAGCACACAGAAATTTCCTGTTGCCTTTGTCATACTAATTACGGAAAGATGGCTTCCTCTTTTTGCATGCTTAAACTTAGCAACAGTCTTCCATATTCCATCAAGTTGTCATCTACCTTGTACTCATTCAAATACAAACTCAAGAATTATTTGTTGCCTGATTAATTTCCTATGTGTTTTTGCTAATTAGAAGCTGCATAATTACCATTGACTGTGCATCTTTCCTCGTCCTTTTGTCTTTTACACGTGTCATCACTCAGTTTCTTGGTTATATTTTGCTTATTTTATATTTTGTTTCTCTGCTCCGTATTTTCTTTATTCATTTATATAACTTCTAATCCAAGGGTCCCAGTGCAGTCTCTGACTTTGGACCCTTGTCTGTATACCATTTCTTGTAACAAATTGTGATGAACGAATAAAAAACTGAACCTGAAACCCCTTGGACTTCTGGAAGGTGTGAGAACCTTTATGCAGCATTGCTGACTTTGGCTGCAAGTTGCCTGAATCGGCATACATCTGCAAAGGTTTTTTACATAATACTTCGTGTATAGCAACAGTTTGAAGCACTTTGAAGATTTGATTTCATATTCATCAGTGCTTATCGAAGTATATTGTGATTGCAGTTGGGACGAGTGGGTTCCTGAAAGCCGTGTACTCAAGTTCAATGATGTTAATCTCCAAAAGCAAAAGGAACTCGAGAAGGCGCACCTGTGAGCATTGCTTTCTTTTTGTTATGCTACATCATGTGGTATTACATGCAATGAGCATGTTTTGCAGCATGTGCATCGTGTTTCATGCAGCTTCTGCATATCTTGCTGTTTGCCTCCAAGTGCCTAAGCATATTTGTTGCTTTTGGCTTCAATTTAAGCCATGTGTAAAAGGCACATTAGTAGCTGCCACACACAGTGCTTTTGATATTGATTTTTCTTGGTTATGTAGCTATTCTAATACATGCACCTGGCTGCTGTGCATCCCTTGAGATCATTCTGCCTGTGCTGCATAATGCGTACAGTTGTACGTTTATCACACTATAGTGCATTGCAAGAGCTAAAATTTCAGGGGGATTTTTAGTGGCAGCAAAACTTAATACAGGCAGTTATGGAAAAAAAAGATCACATTATGCAGATTCACCACATGTGAATATATGCCCTAGAATACCACAGATCACTTCTCATGGGACGGCTACTTGAATCATTGTTTATTGATTTTAACAAACTTTATAGCGGATAAAGGGCAGAAGAGTACTTCTCTTGTCTCCTTTTTGACCTTTGTCTGCTGTTAAACTCAATTCAAAGGACATAGAAACCAGAAGACGTATTACATAAATGTGGGCAGGGTTTCAACAATGTTTTGTTAGGGAAGTTGTTCAGTCAGGTACATGTTCACAGGGGTCTTACTCTGCATAAAAAGAGGCTCTAAACAATGATAGAGAAACTCTGTCATAAATCATGTAAAAACTGATCACAAGGAGATATTGGTGTGCGGTGAAGGTAACAGATTATACATGTAAAAATATTGTGCAATGAGCAACCGAAAACATCAAGGCACAAAAAATGTGTTTACAGGAAGGAATTGTAGCAAGGGCAACCTAAGTAATTTCTTGAAAGACCTCAGGGGTATTCACTGGTTCCAAAAAAGGAAATCCAGTAAAAATTAGGATTGATTAGCAGCATTTTCCTGTAACATATCATTTATTGTTATTATAGATTGAATGACATGCAGTGTTGCTAAGTAGAATAAGACTTGTCAAAGTTGTAACTGTATAGTTAAAAGCGTACTTTTTTGTTTTACAAAACTGTAAAGCCAATAATTTCTTGTAAAAGATAATGAATGTATGTTATAAACTTTTAGATTGTACCATGTGGTTTCTGTGTAGAAAAGGCGTTTGTCTAAGCTGAGTAAAGTTGCTTTGCCAGCACATCATATTAATACCTTGTGATAAAATTATGCCAACTGATATTGTTGGTCCAATACTTGCAGCAAATAATGCACGTTGCATCAGTACGTATTCATACCTGCCAACTCTCCCAAATTTTCCATAAGGTTTACAAATTTTGGCTCATCTTACAATACTACAAAAGTTGCATGAAGCTTTATGAAGTATTCTGTTTGCGAAACAGTTTCGCTCACCAGTCTGTTATCATACCCTCGGAAGTCTTCTGGTGTGGAAATGACACCAGAGGGGTACTTGCTTCAAGAAAGCTTTATTCATACAAGTTCTTATAGCAGGTAAAATTGGCAACAGCCAAATCACTAGAAAAAAAATTGTGATATAAAAACAGTGTTGCTTGTCAGTCTCTGCTGATTCACATTTGCTGCTGCTTGTGTGCAGTGTCTAAATTCATCGTCAATAAAGCGCTTATGTATCCCACAGAAGGTGCACACTCAAGGCTACCTTCCAAAAAAAAAAAAATTGCACTGCAGGGTTCTACAATCCTGCATGTCTACAGGATGTGGGATTATTACAAATTTTTGTGTTCACAGGTTGGCAGTTATGCTTATGTCCTGTTGGCTCAGCAGCTTGTGTTTTAAAGTGCATTGAAAGTCAAATGATCGAACTAAATTATATCTAAAATAATGTGAGTGCCTTGTTTCACTTGCTTTTTGCTTTGCTTGCATGTATTGTCATCTGTACAAACCTTTAATCTTTGGCTGTGATTGAGTTCACTTGCGCCTTACCTGCACAAACTGTGGCACATCGCATTCGAGGTTTATTTTCTAGATGAACTCATCTACAAAGAACTAGCATGTTTAGGATGTATCATGGCAGTTTTACTTAAAAAACATTCGTTTTGGCTAGTGTCATTAGACTTCTTGTAATTATGCTTTTGTAAGCAGTGTATTTTCACTGTTCGGATGCAGCATTGCTTGAGTATGTACATCTGCCTACAGAAGATTTTGGTATGTGGAAGCTGCGAAAAACTTCTAAATCTTTGCTGCTTAAAGGGGCCCTGAACCATACTTTATCGAAGTGGACAAATGCATTTGAAGTTAAAGTGTTTTGAAACACTTTGCTGCAAAGAGTACTTCAATTAATTGAGCAGAGGTGGAGTTATTGGCAATAAAACATGCCATTCGCAGTCCTTCTGTTCCTTCTTCAATGACTTACACTGTGAAAGCTACGGCACAGCGGGGTGTGCCCACAATGCTTCGCCTACTGAATGTCACCATGGCGTGCAGTTCATGTTTGATTTTTGATGTTCATGTAGATGCCACTACTTCTGATTCTGGCACCTACAATGCATCAAACGGGGTTGTCCTCAGCGAGTTGCAGTGCGCTTACCCAGCGGACTCGTCGTGCCACCCCACGGTGTCCGCACAGCGTTTGCTTTGTGCACGTCAGTCTGAGTGTGCGCTCATGCTCATACGCTCCTGTCTGGCTGTGTTATGGACAGGCTTTGTCTTTCACCAGCTTGACTGACAGATAGCAGCCACATTCAACTTGCACATTTTGAAGGCTATCAATAGCTCAATACGAAGCGAAGATTGCCAAAGCGTCTAATCAGGAGTGGCCAGAAGTGAGCGCACTCTGGCAAGCATGCATGTGGTTTGACCTAAGTTTCACAGGGTTTGAGGCTAGTTGAGTGTTCAAAACTAGTTGAAATTAGTGAGACCCGACGGCTACGACACCAATGAGCAGGGTGGCCAACGTTTAATTCATTTGCAGGCAGCTGCGGCCAAGTGTGACTAGATGACGGTCTGCTTCTTCTGGAAATACATAATTGTTATCGAAATTTAAAAGCAGATTTTCGCTTACTTCTGCCCATTTATTAAACTGCGTCAGTAAATATACACAGTAACAGTAGCAAGAAGTGTACTGATCCCAACACTCTTTTTGATTGATATCAGCTATTGGCCAATAGCTGCTGCGTATGGGAATCTGCTATATTGCAAAATAAAGTGTCCAGAAAAGAGTCAGGAGCAGGCTTTTGTTGAAAAGAGGGCATTTGAGAGAAAGGTGACTTCGCACTCCACTTGCGAGCTCCATGAGCCACACACAATTGCAAAATTTGGCGAGATGTTCATAACAGTGTGCATGCAATGCGCATTATTTGCTGCAACACAGTTTTGGACCAACATTATTACTTGGCATAATATTTGCAGGCTTTGTTTTTTCAACAAACCTGAGGAGTGGTTCAGGACCTCTTTAATATGCATTGTGATGGAATAGAGGGATGCAGTGTGGCTTCCCACTATACAATTGTAGAATGTGATGCTTAATTGCAAGCTGTGTGCCTAGAACGAGAACTACTTGAACTTTTCCATGGTTTCCATATCCTAAAAGCTTCTGGTCATTTGCACAGTCAAAGACTTTATAAAATGGAACATGCCAACTGTTGCCATTTCTCATCACAGTTTTCTGGTGATCACTTGTGAGCAAAATGAAATCACAAATCTTCTTTTTTCTTCTTTCTTTTTTTTTGCCACTTATAGGCTGCATATGCAGTCATTGTGAGATCAGCCACCTTCCAGCACATGCACTTACGTGGATTTGCCAAGTAGCATATGTTACTTAAACAGTTCCCCTGATGGCTTATTATTTCCCAGCTGATCAGGCACGTCATGTCTGATGACCGGTCACTGCAGGAGCACACCATGATAATCTTGATCATGTATGACAGTGATTGTTGTCAGGTTGTGCTGTTGGTATGAGCAGTGGAAGGTATGAGCAGTGGAAGTTTCTTGCATTCCTTTCTATAAAGTGTGTGACTGTGCAAACTAGTTGGTGGGCTTTGCAAGTAGTACTTTCCTGTCCTACAGCACTGCTTCATAGCAAACTGTCACTGTATTGTGGCAAGTCATCCATGGCGCACTGCACTACAGCTTACTGATGACAGCTGCTTAGTCTAGTGCTAAAAACAAACTTCAAATTCTGCAGTTTTACACCTGCACATACTATATTAGGAGCCAGAAAATACTTGCAGAAATTGTGCAAGTGCCTTTAATGACACGCATGAGACTCGAGCTTTGCCCAGAGAGCATACCTTCGCACAGTTACATGAAAAAAGAAAAATAATTCAATATGTTTTATCCAGGTACATACCTGCATTGACATATGTCCTTTCATGCTCATGACTAGGTAATGTGTGTGAACGAGTGTACCAGGGATGGAAATGCTGCACCAATTGTGCCATCTTGCACCAAACCATTGAGCTGCGCCAACCTGCACCAAAACACTAATTTCGAATGAAATTGCCAAATTTTAGCAGGATGTGCGTGTTCAGTAGCAACCACGCAACCATGGGCGCTAGCACTTAGCCCTGCAAGCCAAGCCAAGCCATGCAATCTGTTTCAGTGTCGGTGTCTTTGTAAGCGTTGGTGTTTTAAAAAATGTTTACTCCGGCTTCACAAACCAAATTAACAACAAAACGGTATAGACGTTTCACCACTTATGCAGGTGGCATTTTCAGTATACACTTGACACAAATGAGGAGAGGTCAAGTCTGCTCACCCCACGCATTGTGGGTGTGTTTAGTGGCATAATTGTAACTAGGCCACAAGAAGATTAGAACCATTTCGTGCTATACAGTGCATTACGAATGTTTTATAAAAGTGTTACACGTTTGCATATATGCGGACCAGCCAAAGATGATTTGAACTGATGCTCATTTCATGGGTCACTCTGGAAGAAAAGCTGCTCTGAATGAATAAGGTCGTACAGTCGGCTCAGAGTGTATCTCATCAGTTTTATTGTAAATTTAGCACTCAGTTTGGCGCTGTATTGGTGCATTTGCGTCGATTAATGGGCGAACACCATGCGTATGACGTTCTAAGTCTATTTTGCACTTGCACCACGTCTGGTTACCGGAATGATTGTGCAGCACACCAACAAACGACCTGCTTGCTTTGATTAACTTCTTGGTGTTAAATATCCAATGGCAACCACAGTTGTCATTCAAATGTGCGCTCAGGCTACAAAACTCTCTGCCCGGCCGCACCACACAAAATCAGGCTCTTGTCGCCACAGAACGCAAGCCAATGATGTAATGTTTTCTATTTAGTCAAGCTTAGCGGCCTAATTGGGGTCATAATTAAACATTCATCAAAACCACAAACCTCCAAAATTGTGTTTGCGACAATGATGTTCATGACGCAACTTGCGCAGATCGAGTACGAAAAATTTAATAAACCATTGTTTGGCGTATGAATTATTGGTTGCCGTTTTACACTGGCTTTATGACGCCTGTGGTGGAACCGCGAATAGGCCTGAATAATCGAGCGTATTAAAAATATTGGTAGACGATACAGACCGGAAAGCCAGTGAACATTTTTATCCCTTTATTGTGTTGAAAAAATATCTTGTCAGTTTTTCTTGGCAAGCGATGTGAACTATTTCCAAAAATGCAAATACCATTACGTCAACTTCAAATTTATTCTGTGGTATTCTACTATCTTAACTGAAGGGCACGAAGAACTTAAAATTACCCAAGGGCACTATGTGAACGGCGTTCACTGCACATTGATGAGTGTTGTTCATGGTGGCCACCATGAATATTTCTCATTCGTTATGCATGAATATGTATAATTAACTAAATTTGTAAATTTATGTAATCAATGAGATGTCATTTAAAAAGTTGTGGACGACATTGAGAAATGATCAGTAACACCATTTAAAACAACCTGGGATTCGTGAAGACTTTTTTTTTAATGAGAAAGAAAGCCGTGAAATAAACAAAAACTAAAAACAAGAAAAAAACCTGCTGTGGCCATGGCAGTGTTTTTGCGCACCAAAGATAGCATCACTCTTTAAGCAAACCTCGTCAAGTAGGTGCACTGGGAATGCGCAGCCGCACTTCTTTCTCGCTGGGTCAGCAGTTCTGGCGCACATCTTCAGTCCCTATAAAATGCATAGTACCGCGATCTTGTTACAGTTTGCTTTCCAAACTGTTACAAGACCGTGGCTCAGGTTTGCACTTTCCTAATATACACAATGCGCTGATGACGACGTTTACGTCTGAGACCACTTAGCTACACCTGCATTTATGGCAATATACAGGCTTTTAATTTTTCAGCTTTGCCCCAAGCGATCTGTTTATGGAACGGTCTTCCAGACAACATCGCTTGCCAATTGAAACACAGTGCATTTTGCAATCTTCCAATCGATCAGTATGCTGTTTCAACCGTATAACATGTCTTGCCTTCTTCTGTTTGCTTTCCTAGATTTCTCTACAAGCTAATAAAAGAATTATTGATCCTAATTTTTTTTTTACTGTATTTATTGCTGTATGCAGGCAAAACGTTTATAATGTTATGTTATTGTGTGTGCTGTTCTTAATGTTATTGCACTTGATATTGTATTTGCTGATATCGTATTAATGTTCCATACTGCTGTGTTGCATGAATCATTCTTTCATTGTACCGATGCTTTCTTTTCCATCCTAATTCCTTATGAATATGTTAAGCTAGTTCCCCCTTGAACAATGCCTTCTCAAAGGCCTGTAAGGTACTTCTAAATAAATAAATATTACTGGTATGAAGACGTCACCTGGATATTTTTTTTTTGAAATTTGTAGGATTTTTAAAATTATTTATTTATGTGTTTATGTATTTATTTTATTTTTTTGCGCTGGTAGAAAGGACTGCACAAGACTAGGGTCGCTATATACACTTTTATTGGTAATTTTTCAGTGTATTCCACAACCTTTGCATTGACACCTTCTTGAATAAGGAAGATAACAAATGTTAGTTTATCAAATGTTAATTCATTAAATTTAAATATTACTTGCTTGTTCACAATGAAAAAAGAACCTACTAGCATTAACACAAGCCTGTAACATATAGAGTGGGCGCTGTTCATGGAAAGCCTTCGGTTATTTTTATTGGCCACATTTATTAGGCACATCTGGTATGTAATGTAATGGTGGTTTCAGAGAAACCTGTATGGTTTTCTTTTGTAGCTTCATGCTACAGTCAGGCGGATGACAATTTTTCCCTGTAATGAATTTCGCTTGCCTTGCGGGCTTCCGCAGAACTGATCTGCCATAACCTAATAGTTTTCTGCAAAGTCAAACAAGGAACACCTTTTCTTCATATGCCTGTGTTTCACTTATGTTGACATTTACCAAGCTGTTCCAAGACTCGTATTCACTGCTCCAAAATGGACAATTGATGCTCCAAACTTGCTCCAGAGTGCGAAATTTGCTGTTCCCATAGCTGCTTCAAAGCTTCCTTGGCCGCTTCCACCCCTGGAGTGTACTCATAAGGGAGTGTACCTGTAGCCTTACAGCAGCACCCATAACCACAGCTCTGACTCATGAGTATTCATTCACCTTCACGCTTGTGTTCATGGCGTAGTAACAATTGTGATAAAATCACTTTAAGTCGATGTGCTGAGTTTAGCCACAAAGTAACATATACGTAAAAAACTAAGTAGGGCTTGTTTTGAGATATCAAGTGCATAGAGAACTCATGTCAGCTGTTCTTGCAAAGCCATGTTGAGAATGCTATGAAATGCTTCCTTGACATATTAATGCTAGTGCCCTTGTGTACAAGAGATTTCTTGTGAAGTGTATTTCTGCTCTCATTCTGGCAACATGTTCAAGGTAGAGAGGAAGCTGTGTGCAGCCATTAAAAAATGCCATAACTGATAAATGTCAGGGCTACATTTCAAAGAAATTGTAACATCTTGCGTGTGGTTAGTGGACACCTAACAGAATTATTGCTAGGATTTACAGCTTACTTATAAAGTAGAATCTTCTTTGTTGTTGCAGGTTAACAAAGTTTCAGTCGACTCATTGATTTCAGTATCTTAAAGTTATGCAGGGAAATTGCACCAGAGAGCTCTGGATTAACCTTTACGATGTTATGTACACTAAGAGGACGCTGGTTGGACTGAACAGCCTTTAATTTTCTATTGGCTGGTTTCCTCTACTTGCAATGGATTTCGTTGCTTTTGCTTTCACCAACACCACTTATGTTCCCATGATGTGTATGCATCAGTGCATTCATTTCCATGGAACACCACATAGCTGGCAAGCTGGGTTACCAAAAACAAACAAGAGGAAGAGGGGTTGAGTGGAAGGCAGGGACATTAACTATGGTTTGCTGTCCCAATTGGTAAACGATTGATAGTGTTTAACATTCATGAGCAGCACTTTGATTATGAGTCATTGTAGCAGATGGCTTCAGGCTATTTTTGACAACGTGGAGTTCTTTAACACGCACTTAATTCTGTGTACACAATTTTTATTTTTTGCGTTCCATCTCCATTAAAATGTGCTGCCTTGACCAGAAATCTATGTTACGATCTTGTGCTGAGCATGAATATCAGTAACTGACAGTGGATGTCAGATTGCTTAAAGGGACGCCAAAGGCAACTATTAAGTCAAGCTAAAGTGATTGATTAATACTCGAGACCATCTAAAGCATCGATATTATCATGAACAGAGCTTTAGTGATAGAGAAATTGAGGTAAGTGCAGACTCTGCTGGGACATTTGAGACTCTAGTGGGACATTCAAGTATCAGCCCAATGATATAGCACTTCCTCATAATTCAGTCACTAGTACTCAGCCACTGATAGTAAAAAGATCATCAGATTGCATTATGAGACGAAAAAGAATGCTACTTGTCTACTTCTATTCATTTCTTAGAAAAAAACATGTTGATACTACCCTTGATGACAATGTGGCTGGTTGAAAGGTTTCGCTTTCTCTCGACTGTGTGCCATTTGCGCTTTTGCGTTTCAGTAGTTTCATTATTGTGTAGTTCTGAGATTTTGTTGGCTCACAAAAGTTGCACTAACTCATTTCTGGCCACACTTTTGCATTTTCCACAAGAAACCGTAGCGCCGGCCGTTGGATGCCGTTTTACTTACCGACGGCAGTAAAGGACAATGATGGCATATATGTCAGCGCGCCACTTGGGGGCTGGCAAATCGAATTGTGCTAGAGGTATGCGGACCCTTCAGACGCTATTTTCACTTAAATTAAATATTTTCTTGGTGTGAAACAAGTGCTGCAAGGTTTATAGAATGATATTTTAGCAGTTGACATTGACTTGGTACTTGCCTTTAGTGTCCCATTAAGCCCAGAGTAAATTTTTTCCCCCTATACACCATATCAGAATAGAAAAAAGAATTTTTTTTATAAATTGGTTAGGAAATGGAATTAATTGTCACTAGGTTCTTGAACATTGCTGCCGAATGTGTCAATTCAGTAACTGGTGCTTAGTTTTTTTGTGCAACGAAGTTCAACTATGGTGAGTGGTAACTAAGGTTTGGCTTAACTTCAGTTAGCATTCCTTTGCAACTAACATTTTAATAAGTGGCTCACTTTGGCTCCTGTGCATTTTCTTTTATGATTGCTTAGCAAGTATGCAAGTGAAAACCTTGCAAGTACAAACTTACTAAGAGTATTGCAGACACCTGCGCAGCCATTCCAGCTCGCTGTCATCACTAAGCTGAAAGGTGTCTTGTGGTACATTGTGTGGCCCCTTTTTTTTTCTTTTTTGCTTTTGGGGCTCTCTCTCACCCCCTCAGTGTGTTTGTGTCTGTGTGTTTTTGTTTCTTGGGTGGCTCAGGTCCTCCGCCTCTCACTCGCACTCTGCTTTGTAAGTACCACCCTCCCCCTCACTCCATGTGCAGTTACCCTTGCTGCCTGGCTGTCCACTTTGCCTTGCTATATAGTCTGCTGCCTGGACACCAGTACAAGCTCCAAATTTCATACTTCAATGCTAGACATATTTAGCACAGCGGAGACGTACTAGCATAGACACATGCTAGAAGGCACAGATGCGAGGAGGAGCGCTGGTGGTGCCATCTTGTGGTGCTGCATTCGACTTGCCTGCTGGTGTAGTGTTTCTGGCAGTTGCATAATCATCCTTAAGCACAAACAAGGCAGTGGTTGGAGACTAAGTGATTAAAAATAGTCGAGTGAGGGATGTCTCAATGAGCTGAAGCTAATGTTGCAGCAAGGGGATTTGTCTTACTGTGATTTAAGACAAGTTCCCTTAACAAAATGTTGTCACCAGCCTTATATAACCACTGCTAACTTTGCTGAAGTAATTTTCATATAATATTTCCGCTACATTGTGTTGTTTGTAGGGTGTCACAAGAGATCGCCACCAGTACTGTTGTTATCGGAGACGTCCTCTGCTAATCTACTATGCGTCTACTCTAGTAGGCCTGCGCTGTGTTAAAACTCAATAAAAGCTTGTGTAGCAGTGGCCATAATCAGAACCAGGAGATACTAAGAACGACATGCTGCTTTTCTTGTCTCTTGCCTTGTGTGTCTGTGTGAACTTCGTCACGTTTTGCACTGCTTGCAGTAGAGGCAGCTATAGGAAGTCCACATTTCGTGGGGGCAGTGACAGTGCAGTGTGTTTCTATTGCAAGAAAGGTACACACCACTCAAGCTTGTCTGTAGTTCAGTTGCACTTTTTTATAACACAGATATAGCGAATTTTCATGTGCTGCAAAATTGATCTCAAGCGTTGTCACTCATGCTGTAATCCTGCAACAACCCCGAGGATATAGCATGCTCTGTTTATGTGTAGTATTAGTTGTGACAGAGGCATTATTCCATTGTGCTCATCAGTGGCGAAATTGTTTTGCTAGTTGTGCATGTGCTTATCTAAAGGCGATAGCAAATGAATGGCACTGTTCCTCCTGAGTACTGTGAACTTACTAAAACGATAAATTGCTTCTTCTGGTGCCTGTTTTCTCAGTAAATTGAATTGTGGGTTGGTTTAAAAATCATTCCTCATATTGTAAATTAGAATTTATATATTTTGCATTACATTATTCAGAGTAGAGTTAGCAGGGTGTCTGCCAACAGGGAAAACTGGGAAAACCGGGAATTCTCAGTGATTTTGAGTAGTATGGAAAAAGTCAGGGAAAACTCGGGGAATTTATGCCTCTATTAGGGAAAGTTAGCTGTAATTTTATTGAAAGGGTCGAAAGTTGTGGTAATGCTGGCTTCAGTAACAGACAGGAATCGTAATGAATCGTCTTTGACGCCCTGTCGTCGGCTGGAGGAGTTGCCAGTGTACAGTCAATGACCGACTTTCTGGATTTTCGATAATTTGGACGACTTCGCGGCACCACCACGTACCCCCATAGGGTCAATTTCGGACGCAAGAACTCTTGCCGTCCAATTTTCCGGACGTTTTGCCATGACCGCAGGTCCAAAACGGCATTAATCAAAGCCACCACTGCTGCCATTTTGATTACCTCGCTGCCTCGAACCAGCACTCTCGCACACAGATCCGCTGGCAGCTGTAGCCACCACTGCGGCAACGCTAGGCCTTGCTGCTTCGACGTTCGCTATGAAGCTTCTTGCCGTTCAGTGCCGTGTCTTTTATTGAAAGAATTCGCTGCTGTCAGCAATGGCACAGACTCCGCCTTTGTGGTCCTCGCGATTAGCTTAGAAGCTTGGAAAGCATGGTGCGTTGCATAATGCTGGTTCCCGAAAGTCAGCTTCGCCTCTGTACAGAAATGTTACTGGGTGAAGCATACTCAAAAGTATTACAGTGACGCATAAGAAGCGTGGGAAGGGGCTGTTGTCCCGGGACACAGTATGTATTCCTTAATTATACATGCGTGCACCGGTATTTCCTGTCACTGTATGAGCACCAATATGCCTAATATGTGTACCGACAGGCCTGCAGTGCCTGTGGCGGATTGAGCTCTTTAGGGCGGTAAATGACATGCATTTATTTTTTCCAACCGGCCGATTTTTCGCAAATTTTTTGTGGCCTCTAGGGAGTTCGAAAAATCGGACGTGGACTGTGCAACTGACCAAGAAGATGCTTCAAATGGTCCGCGGGGCGAACGAGTGGCAGAAGGTGGACAAGAACAGAAAGGACCTACGCATTGGGGAATGAACGGGAAAGGAAGCATGCTGCTGCCGTTTTGAGCTCAAAAAACAAAGTGTTGGCTGATGCTGAGATGCAGGTGTCCGTCATCCAAACCAAAATAAACTCTTTAAAGCAGTGAAACACAACACTGAGGCATTGTGTGCGGGCTGAGAGTATGTCAGGACAGTTGAGGTTGACTTACGAGCTGTTGAGAGAGAATCTCAATTGTGACAAAGTTTGGGCCCCATACCACTAAGCTTGCTATCAGTTGATAGAAATAGCTCATATTCGAAAATATTTTGCTTCTGTATGCATCTCCTTTTTATTTGTATTTGAGAATGTGCGACTCGATTTGCAATTTTTTTCGAGGACATTTTATTTGCTGTGCATTTTACTAAACCCTCCCTTCTATTTTTTTGAATAGCATAAACACTACTCTTAGTATTCAAATTGCATTAAGTCGTTTTTTTTTTTAAATTTTTCATATGCTTACTAGAGGGTGACAGCATTGGGCGATATGGTTTCAGCCCGTCTTGACATAAAACATAGTTCTGCATCACTCGGGGAATCTTGCAAAGGAACTCAGAGAAAACCTGGAAAACTTGGGGAATTTGGAAATGTCAACTTGGTAGACACCCTGGTTAGATGTGAAATTGATTGGGCTTAGGTTTTCTTGTATCATGTTGTACTTTGGCATTTTCTCTTCTTTAGTGCTTTAGCACTGTTTGTGTGGGCTTCATCGCAGTTATTTGGGCCAATTTCATAGGTTTTTAAGGAATAGTGCATACTTCTGAGACATTTTTTTCTAGGAGGGCTAAATTGTTGTGATAATGTTCGACTACATTGCCTATTGCAATTTGGCATATGTACTTAGTTGCAACTGGGCACAATTGTTTTGCAGTCAAGCTTGATGGAACTGTAAGTTTACTTTCAGTAAGACTACTGCTATGCATTGCTCGTATTTAAAGCTGATGACATTTAGAGCTTGTATTGGTAGACACCAGCAACCAATTGCTCAAATTAAAGTGCATGCTCTAAGATTGTGCATGGTGTTTTCCCACTGCTTGTAGCATGGGAAGAGAAAAGTGTGCATGTCAAACTGAATTAAATGCTTAAACAGCGCATTGAGAAATCGTAAAATCTCACTGAAGATTAGCCTCTGTCTGCTGGTCATGGTAACGTTACTTGCTCTTGTCAAATATTTGCCAACGGAATTTAGTCTCTGCTTTCTTTTAAAGAACTAGATGCCAAAATTGAAAGGCCTTATTGTGTCTGCAAAAGGCATATTAAATTAGTATCAAAATTAAAAGCATATCATATTTAAGGATGGTGTAGTAGTAAGTACAATGGTGGACATTTCAAATATGAACACCTGCCGTGGTAGCTAAATGGCATGTCATTGTGCTTCTCAGTACAGGTATGTGGGTTCGATCTCTGCTGAGGCGGCCGTATTTCAGTGAGGGCAAAAAGCAAAGAATGATCATGTACCGTGCTTCGGGAGCACATTAAAGAACTTCAGGTGGTCACAATTAATCTGGAGTTCGCACACCTCATATCAGATTAAGGTTTTGGCATGTAAAACCTAATTTATTTTAAGTTTTTAAGGTATGAACAAGTTTGCTCTACTAGATAGAGATAACAAATAACTACTTTAAACTGTATTTATTCCCAATTCAAAATGTCAAAATGGTTCGGGCCTTGCCCATATCTGTGTATATGGGAGGGACCTGAGCCATTTTAACCTATCGCAGAGGGCTGAGTGAATTTACAATAAAAATAGATTGAAATAGTTTTACATCATCCCAGCCCTAGATTGCATTTATTTAGTTTTCATTTTCACTAGTTCAAGTAATGTCAGCTTGTTTTCACCTTGTATGCGTACTGCAATCCCTGTGCCATATCTGGCAACTATATAAGTAGCAATTCGAGATCATGCTCTCGAGTTATTACTTGCAAAAAGTGTTCTACTTTGTAATTCCTCTGCATTTTGCGAGTGCACAACTGCATTATATTCCACTTGATAATGCAGTCATGTTGTGCCTTATGTTGATCTTGTTACATTGTTTCAGCAAGCCAAATTTAAGGTGCACTGCAGCACCTGAAGCAGCACCCTCCAAGGTTGCCCTTGTGCTTCCCTCATCCTCCTCTCCCATTGCTCTTGCTGGTGCTTGTAAAGTCTAGCTCTGCAGAACTGGTGTCAAGTGGCAGTAAAGGCCAATATCTACTGCATCAAATACGCTCATTCTGGCTAACAACAGGACAATCATGATTGCTAAGACAGTGGTAACAGCTCCACAGCACATACTTCACCATGTACAAAGCATCAGAGGGAGAGTATTCTCGCGCTTATCTCGAAGCCCTGTGTTTGCTGAACCTGCTGTGGAGGTGCTTTTGTATAAGCAGCTTGTTGTTGTGAACCTTGTTTAGCATGCAAGCATTCTCTGACATGGCACAACTGCTACATAGCAAACGAGAACTTTCTAATTTTCTGAAACGAACATAGCATCTTCATGGCTGATCTCGCTAAAGTAAAGCCAGAAACAAGCTGTTACGGCCAACAAATCATGCACAGGAAGAGCAGCATTTTAATTTTGAGCATGTGATTTGCTGCTAACACTTATCTAGAAGAAATTTCCCAAGTCCTGGGCAGCACACTGTCTGCACACTTACGCTAAAATTTTTTTCAAAGACTAAAATACTGGATGCGTGAGTTGTATTTATTTATTAGTTTTCCAAGCTACAATGAAGAATTTTTTGGTTATCTGTTTCAATTTTATACAGCAGATACCCTTTGAGATAAACTTGGTTAATAAGACGTATTCTGAAATGATTAGAAGTGTTAGAAGAATGACATTTCCGAATCAAATCGAATATAAAATATTTTGTCATTTCTAAAGCAACATGGAACTGTGAAGACTACATCGAATAAATTTGGCAAAAAAAGGAAATGAGGCTTATATAAATTGATACTCGTGTGTAATAGCGTTCATGTATAGGCTGCCTGAAAGCAAGCCATTCTTTTTGAATGACTGGAAATTATTGAGCAGAAGTTAGCTGGATTTGTACCCGAAATTTCAGATATTCACACGCCCCTACTAATGAGCTAAACTGTTTGGAGACTTTTGTGTAGCTTTAATTAAAATCTGTGGTTTTGTTGAGCTAAATTTGTCATAATGTGAGGATGCTTGCAGAGCATCTTTGTTTGTCTTAAAAGCAGCCGTGCTGCACACTCATGGAGGTATTGGAGTCTAAAAGAAGCTAAAAGCTCTCAGCATTTCTTCTTCTGCAGTGCGATTAACAGTAATAGTTGTAAAGAATTGAAGGTTCATGTCTACTAGTGTGGTGCATTGTTTTTCAGAAAAGGAAAAAAAAACAAAGCTACTAAACCAAAGAAAGAGATAGACAAAGAACGCTCCTCGACTCCATCCCAAGAAAAGCCTCAGAAACAGAAAGGTGTGTGCTGGCTTTCTTCTTGTCTGTTATATACATACAAAACCTGTTTGGCTTCCCCTTGTCGATTTGTGCTGCTGATGAAATTTCCTCCACCTTGTCGATTTCTGCAGGACTAGCTTACTCATAGTTATTATTTCTGGAAGGACACTTGTCTGCCATGGTGACATATTTGTGTAATGTGTACTCTAGGAGGCTCAAAGTGGTTCTACTATCATGTCAACAGGTGGTGCAGCAGCATCGGCAGCCGCTTCCCACCAGGCAACCCCTAGTCAGGCTTCAGAGTCAGGTGGAGAAAGCCACAGAAAGAAACGGAGCCGTTTGGACCCCCATGTCGAGTCGGTAGGACTCTCCAAGCAGACTTTCTTGTTATGATTTGCCAGACTGAAAGCTTTGGCCTCAGCAAGCCAGTGAGGTCAGAGCAGTCACTCATGCATCTGACTGCTTCCAAGGTCCTGAAAGGACCCTAAACTGTACTTTAATTTTAGATCTATGTGATGTACTGCGTAATCCAAGCTCATTACAGCACCATTCTGCAGAGTTGGAGTCCTAACTTAGTTACAAAATGCAGAAAGAGAACAGATGGTTGGTGACTTAGTTTTCATCACTTATTTGAAGTGCTGTGCAATGATTGAACAACAGGCGTGATATTGGTTAGTAATGTCCTGAATTTTTGTTGAATTCAGCACAATTAATGTATTGAACGTCACCTTGTTTCATTTCACCTTTAATGAAAAGTGTTCTCATGCCATATTTTTTTCTGTGATGTCTAGAAAATTGTAACTATAAGCAAGTTCAGTGGCTTTAATCAACAGTTGATCTGTGGTCCACATACCTGTTTTTGCACTGGGCGCAGGGCAGCCACTTATGAAGTGCACATTTCGTTTTCATTATTGACACTAGACACTATGATCATTATAGACACTGAACATTATATTATAAACATATTGACACGTGTACTTGTTTGTCTTTCTCGGGTAACTGTTCAGCGCGGGATGCGCCTGTATGTATCGGTAGTTTCTCTAATGTTATTGAGGGTTCTTTCTGCTGTATGTTGTCACCGAAGCTTTTGTAATCTGATTGCATGTGCGACAGGAATTGTGTAGAGCTTTATGAAAGACACGCGGGCACCAGCAATTGGTCTGGAACCTTCAATGGCTCATATATAAAAGCTGACGCACTTGACCCCAGATTAGATTTCGACGATCGCCAACCATGTTCACCGCTATCACTTTGCTTTGAGTGTAACTTGCTTTTATGGGCACAAGTTTGCCCTATAAAAGTTTGTTTTGTCATTCACAGATTTGCTTCTGTATTGTTTGCCGTCACTATTATGTGACAATATAGTGTCATTATTACGGATGGGTAAGTAGTAAATTTCAGGTTTAAATTAGAAGCGATTATAGTAATTCTGGTCAATTAAATTATAATTGAATAGTACAAATAGTAGTATCTTTTATTTTTATTTTTTTTATGAAATTCTGCAAGCCTTGGAAGGCCGAAGCAGGAGGGGTAAAGTACATACAGTGACGTAGCGGTTAGCACGACCTTTAATACGCCCAGAAGACGTGGCAGACTGATCACACTCAAGGACAGTCCGCACAAGCAATGAAGATGAAGGACCTGATGTGATGATGATCATGTGCAGACGATAAAAAAGTGCCTAAGAAATGCCCACACCAATATTCCCCGCATGTGAGCGGCCAGCCTGGCCGCAACCTAAAGAGACGAAGAATGCCCTGTGAAAGGCTTCATACGAGAGATGTGGACAATCTCGGCAGCGCAACAGCAGGAGTCAGTTGGAACAACAACAGGTTGAATGCGATAATTAACGGGAAAGGTCTGCTCCAAGACGGTGTATGGGCCTATGAACCGAAACTGAAACTTCTAGTCCAAGCCAGGAGTGCAAACTGGTGTCTGGAGTAGCACCTCATCCCCAAGGCGGAAGAACACTGCGCATTGAGATGTGTCATAGAGATTCTTGCGGTCCTGTTGCCCTGCTTCAGTGTTGATGCAGGCAAGCTGGTGACAAGGGAAGAGGCAGGATATATATTGTTCACAATACGATGCAGCTAGAGTGACAAGGGCGGAAAAGAAAGAGAAGTCAAGAAAAGAGGGCGAACGGTCATAGACAAGGTAGAATGGTGAGTAGCCAGTTGTGCGTTGTATGGTGGTATTATATGCAAAAGCAATGAATGGCAAAATTGCGTCCCAGTTTGTGTGATCTGGCTGTATGTACGCTCAGTCAAGCTGTTGGTTTGAGGGTGGTAACTGGAGGTTGTCTTGTGGGTGGTGCCGGAGGCTCTGAGCAGTTGATCTATGATGTGTGAAAGGAAAGCCTTTCCACGGTCGTTCAGGATGACACGAGGAGCACCGTGACACAGGATTAATGCTTGAAGTATAAATGCAGTCACTTCAGAAGCCAACGCCGAAGTCCTACAAGCTGTTTTGGTGTGACGGAGTTAAGTGGTGGACAGCTGTTGCTATCTATCAATTACTGGTGAGAGAGCTGAGAAGGGGACCATGCAGGTCAATGCCAACAACTTCGAATGGTTCCGATGGACATGGGACCGGTTGCAGCTCTCCACTTTGAGCTGATGTTGGGAGCCTTTGGCGCTGACAAAGAGCACAGGAAGCGACGTACCTCGCTACACTAGCAGATAAGCCAGGCCACTAGAAGTGACCTTTTATGCAGTCATACGTTTTCTGGAAACCAAGGTGACCAGCAATCATCTCGTCGTGATAGGCCTGAAGAACATGAGTGCGTAGAAAGCGAGGCAGAATAGGCACCCAGCGTTGACCGTCAGGGTGATAGATATGGCGGTACAGGACGCAGTTGTCAAGCTTGAATTGTGTCAGCTGTCGACGAAGGTGGGCATCGGTTGGGTGTGAAGTTCCCTGAAAGCGATCTATGATGTGTCGACAGTAAGAGTCAGTGAGTTGCTGAGATATGGGCGGTCCATGGTCATCAGAAGGAATGTGGTCAATAGCAGTTAAGGCCAAAAGGTATGGAAAGACCACCCGAAAGCTTGGCACGAACAGTTGTAGCGGAACCATTGCATGGTGCCGTAGGAAGTGGGCAGTGTGAAAGCACATCTGTGTCCTGGTGCTTTTTACCATGCTTGTAGATAATAGTGAAGTCGTATTCTTGCAGACGAATAATCCAACGACCAAGGCGTCCAGACAAGTTCTTGAGCGTGGAAAGCAAGCATAAGGCATGGTGGTTCATAACGATGGTAAAATGGCAGCCGTGAAGACAAGGTTGAAACTTCTTTACCAACCAAACGACAGCTAGACACTCGTGCTCAGTGATGGTATAATGCGGCTTGCGTACGCGACGACCCTCTCACATAGACTTATCTCGCTGTGGGAGAATACCACCGGTGCCGTGACTGCTAGCATCCGCATGTAGGAGTGTAGCTGCATTTTCATCGAAATAGTGAAGTACTGGTTCAGATGCGAGGGCATTTTTCACATGAGTAAATGCGGATTCGCATTCAGGAGACCACTCAAAGGGAACACCAGAAGTGAGTAATTTGTGCATAGGTGCCGCTATTGAGGTGAAATCTCATATGAATCGGCAAAATAGGAAGTGAGGCCAATGAAACTGCGTAAATCTTTGGCCTTTTCAGGGCGAAGGGAGTGAAGAACCACTGGAACCTTGTCAGGATCAGGACGAATGCCATCCTTGCTCGCAATGTGACCCAAGACCTTAATTGTCTTGCTGGCAGAATGGCACTTTTTCATGTTCAGCTATTGGCCAGCGTTGGCAAGACACATGAAAACTTCGTCCAGACGTTCCAGGTGTTGAGAGAAGGTTGGATGAGAAAAAAAACAATACCGTCCAGATAGCGCAAGCAAGTCTTCCACTTCAGGCCACGCAGAACTGTGTCAATCATGCGTTTAGATGTCGTGGGAGCATTGCAGAGGCCGAATGGCATTACATTGAACTCATATAGCCCATCTGGTGTTGAAAACGCTGTTTTTTCTTTATCGTCCTCATGCATAGGTATCTGCCAGTAGTCTGAATGCAGATCAAGGCTTGAAAAGTACTCAGCATCCTGCACTGAATCCAAGGCATCGTCTATGAGCGGCATAGGGTAGAATTCTTGAGCGTGATCTTGTTGAGTGCCCGGTAATTTACACAGAACCACACAGAGCTGTCTTTTTTCAGAACTAGAACGACAGGGGATGACCAAGGATTACCGGAGGGGCTTAGTATCTTCTATTGCAGCATGTCATCGACGTTTTCTTTAATGACTTTTCACTCGGCTAGAGATACGCAATATGGTCGACGGCGAACGATGGACCTGCCATTGGTCTCTATCCGATGTGTGGGGACGGAAGTCTGTCCCAATGAAGTGGAATGCATGTCAAATGAAGCTTCATGCTTTTTCAGCAAAGCAAGCAACTGTTGTGACTGCGAAGGGGTCAGGTCGGAACTGATGGCAGCTGTAAGGGCAGAAGGAGATGCGGAACGTCCAACAGGAGAAGCTTTAGAGGAAGCAGCTTCAACAGAAACGACAGAGAGAGGCTCTGATTTAGTAACGCAAGCCAACATACTGCCCTTTGGAATGAGATTGTTCCGCATGCCAGGTTTGTAGTGCAGACGAATGCGGAGCCATTGTCAAGCTGGACCAGCCCTAGCTGATGCAAAGGTGGCTATCCCTAATTTCAGACAGCGTGCAGGTGGTTGTATGAGCACGTCACCATGGCCAATGACATCCGATGTGGTTATAACAATATGTTGATGGCAAGGAGGTAGCTCGAGGTCTTCTCCAGCAAGCAAGCGAATTGGTGCATCATCTGCATGAAGCGAATAGGCGCTGTCAGTCATGTGAAGAACACGTTGCCAGCAGCAGAGGGAAGCGGATACCGTAGAAAGAAAATCTCATCCTAATATAGGCTGCTAGGCACACAAACTTAACACTGCAAATGGTACATAATGCAAAAATCCATAAATCTAGACACGAGCAGTTCACGTGGTGGAAGGTCGAATGGCGTCCCCTTGAGTAGCAAGTAGTGTAGGTCCATCATAAGGAGTGGTAACTTTCCGTAGACGCGAACACAAGTCGTGATGGCTAATTTAGAAACTAGCACCAGGGACTGGTGCTTCCACATGTACTCCTTCTACTAAAGCAGATAGCACATTATGCGGAGGCACTGGAGGAATTTTTGTCCTGTCGTGCAATGCAGCTTTTCCTCCAAAAGCTGCATAATTTAGTTTTCCAGGTGACGGTTGGTGAATTGAGAGGCTGGTCGAAGTGGTGATGTAGAGCAATGAAAGGCTAACAGCAAGCGGTGTCTGGCAGGATGGCAGCTAAAAGCCATCTTGGACGTTGCAGGTGGTGATGGAGAGCGGCTGGGACGCAAAGCATAAGGACAGCGTTAGAAAATGGCCCCGGCAGAAAAGTTGTCCTGTTCGTATGTGTCAAATCTGCGATGCTTGGCTTGCTGACGCTTGTGACAGAAACGTGCAGTGTGGCCACGATATCCACAGTAGTAGCAGATAAGTTGAATCGGAAGCCATGGCGGATAGTAAAGTTGGTTAGGTGCATCGGGAGACATCGAGGCCAAGTGTGCCGGCATTGGTTTGGGAAACATTGATAATACTATGGATGGGATAACTGCAGCTACGTGCGTGTATTTTGGTGGGGGCCTAGGGGCTAGAGGGTCCGTGTTGATAGTACCAGCTATAGACGCCAATTCCTCCTTGACAGCTTCATGCAAAATGGTACTGGAGGCGTAGGAAAGAATTGGACCTGCCGAGAAGCCAAGAGACTGCAGCTCTTCACGTATGATTGCGCAGACCATTGCGTGCAACTAGGGATCGGCGGTGGGATTGTTTTCAGGGGTGTCCAGTGGCAGTCGTACAGATTTGAGTTCATCAAGGCACTGGCGTATAGCTACAATATCAGCGACGGTAGCCGGGTCCTTGATGGCCAACGCATTGAAGGCGATATTGTTGATGCCTTTGAGTATGTGGCATATGCTGTCTGATTCTGTCATGGAAGCATTGATGCGGCGGCAAAGAACGAGGACATCCTCTATATACGAGGTATAGGAGTTGGCGAGTTGTTGCTTGCAACTGTCGAGTGTCTTCTTCGCGAGGGCAGAACAAACTGCTGGAGTACCGAAAGCTTCTCGGAGCTGCTGCTTGAAAATACTCCAATCGGTGAAGTCGATCTCGTGGTTGAAAAGCCAAGTCTTCGCTATGCCTGTGAGATAGGAGGAGACATAGCGTATCTTCAGCGCCTTATCCCAACGGTTAGCAGAACTTGCCCGGTTGTAGTTGTCAAGCCAATCCTCCACATCTTCACCGCGAAGGCCAGTAAACAGGCGGGGATTGTGCTGGGGCTCACTGACGACCCAAGGTGGAGAGGCTGAGGCAGGCGGAGCCGATATTGTAGATGTAGAAGTGTTAGATGGTGCGTCCTGCGGCATGCTGGTAGACAGCTGGCACAAATGGCGACCTGAATGCAGCTCCAGGAAGTAAAACGGGCCGGCAGAGGACTGGGGACCGCGAAGCAAGCTCCACCACGTGTGACGTAGCACTTAGCACGACCTTTAATATGCGCCACAGACATGGCGTACCGATCACACTAAAGGCACAGATCAATCTGAAGATGAGTCCTCAGAAGCGGTGAAGACAAACCCGATATGATGATGATCATGTGCAGATGATGAAGAAGTGCCTAAGAAATGCCCACAATACACATTAAAGGGACACTAAAGGTTACTATGAAGTCAAGTTAAAGTGATAAAGCAATGCTCTAGAATGTCTAAGGCGTCAATAAAATCGTGAACAGAGCTTTAGTAACCGAGAAATTGACACTATTTGAGACCCCCCAGCGACATTCCGGTACTAGCCCGATGACGAAGGCACTCCTCATCATAATTTGTCACTAGTACTCAACTACTCGTATTAAAAAGATCATTTGATTAGGTTATAGGACGAAAGAAAATGCTACTTGTCTACTTCTGTTCGATTCTAAGAAAAAAACATTTTGACGTTACCCTTCAGTAGTATGGGTGGTTGAAAGGTTTCGTTTTTGCTCGACTCTGCGCCACGCCCACTTTGGAGTTTCAGTTGTTTCGTTATCGCATCGTGCTGCGCTGGTTCTGCTGGATCGCGAAACTTGCATTTGGAACAAGCAGCGAGAATGCCACACCATGTGATGTCGTGGAATGCGCGAACGGTTCGCGGAACTTGGCCAAGGGCAGTTGCAGTGGCAAATCCAACGTTACTTATCACTGTGTGCTAATGAGTGAACCTCTCCGTTCGAAGTGGTTAAGTGCCGTACCTTTGCCACACTGCAGCGCGTTGGCAAAGAGCCGAAAAATCGCAGTGTGCTTGCTGCACTTTCGTCCAGAGGATTATGAGTTCAACGCCAACTTACTGAAGTCGTGTGGAGTGTCTTTCAAAGCAATGCTTTCCCGTAGCGCTGTTCTGTCATTCTTGCCTCCATTCTCCGAAACGCAAGAGCAACTGCAGGTCGAAGACGGGGTGGTGAGTGCGGCATTTGGTTTTCACGAAGGAAAAGCTACAAATGTGCGAATATGTACAGCCATGGCATACAGTTGCCGTCGTAGTAGTACGCAATGATGCCGGCAGCGCGAGCCCTCAGCAGCAGGTCACGTTCGTCAATGCTTAAATCGCTGAAGTCGAGCCCAGTATCGCGAGCCAATGTGTCGTTGTCAGGGTCGTCCATTGCAACGAGCGTCAAAGTTGGCGTCATAAGATAAAGAACCAGATTATCGTCGCGCGCTCTCCTTTCCGCTAGCCACCGTAGTTCTGCTGTCGGCTCTGTCTTGGCTCTGTTTCTGGCCGCGCGTTTGCGTTTTGTGCAGCAAAGCCGTAGCGCCGTCTGCGGGCGCCGTTTTACTCACCGACGGCGCAACGTCACTATGAGACCATGACGTCACCACTCCTCGATTGGAAGGCGGGTGATTTGAACTGCGCTAGAGGTACGCGGACGCTTCAGAACGCATTTTCTCTTAAAATAAGTCTCTCCTTCGCATGAAACAAGCGTTTCAAGGTTTCTGGGATGGTATTTTAACAGTTCAAGTTGACTCAATATTAACCTTTAGTGTCCCTTTAAAGCAGTACATCCAGAATTAAAGTACAACACACAAAATATTGCAACAAGAACATTAGCAGAAAAAAAAAGATGTTGCATTATGCAAACAATAGAATGAAATCATTTTATGCAAGTATAAATGTTGTTCGTTTTGAAGCACATAAGTGTTGTTTTTTCATACAAACATGACCCAACCAACCGGAAGCTGACAAATTAACAAAGGGGGTGGGGGATTCCCTTACTTGAAAAATTAGAAACAGTTCTATCAAACAATTTTCAGTGCCGTCATTAAGGTAATTTTATCACAAACACAATTGAAAATTTTTTTGCAATGCTGGCAGTGCAGAAAATTTATTTAGACTTTTGCTTTTTTTTTTTGTAATTCAATATACTTGAATTTCATGATTGTGAAGGCCACCAAGGTGTTTTGCATTCACCTGTCGCTCGGCTCGATGTGCGTCTTTGTCGGGGCGATTTCAGGAAATGTAGATGTCACGTGCAACTTTGACTGCACCAACTGCATGATGCCAGCAGTTTAGGTGGTTACAAGAACTGAAATTCGGGCAAGTTTATAAGAATTCGTACTTAAAGTGCAAAAAAAAAAAAAAAGAAATTCACCGGTGGTTACAATACTCCCTAATGCAAAATTTGAGAGCCGCTCTGTGCGTGTTTTCATCTCATGTGTCAATATTTTGTATTCTGATTATATAGGTACAGTCGAACCTCGATGTAACGGAATTCGAGATGTAACAAACTATTTTCATTTTCCGATCTTAGTTGCATTGAAAACCGTGTATTTCTTTTGCAATTTAACTAATTTCGTGACACGGTTTCAATTTAACAAAGTTTTCGGCCATCTCAAGCATGAACTTTGAGACTGTATGGCTAATTCATCTAGCAAAAAACTATAAAAATGTTGGCAGAGGCAAAAGTTATTTCAAACTTCTTTCTGCATGAAAATTTTGAGCAGCAAAACTGCCGTCAAAGCGTACGTGCTGGTACATGGTAGGCAGGAAACTCCGCTGCACCATTTGTTGCATTGGTAAACAACTTGCAGAGGTTGTGGGACGTGTGGCAGCTTGCAGTGCTCAGAGAAACGCAAAACCTGATGATGCCTTTCTACGCAAGAGTGATGGGGAGGGAGTGAATGCATGGTAACGTGATCAAGCACACGATGGGTGGGAAGGGCCCAGGCATGCGCGTCTCCTCTCATGCATACGCTCTCTCCACTGTAAGTACGAAGGTCGAGTCAAATTGGTTGGTGCCTTACGCACATTTTGTTGTTCCCACGCATCTAGTGTTGGCGGTCGCATAATCTCAAGTTTCCAAGACACTGTGAAGCGCTCGCTCATGTTGTGACTGATGTTTGCCTGAGCGCGTATGACACCAATAGAAGTACGAACCTTACCTTGTGTAGTCTCTTCGCTATCATCATCACTGCTCTGCCTTTCTGGCGAAACTGTGATTTTCTTTTCATTCCTTCTTTTTTTTCTCAGGACTAATACTCGTACCTTTTCACACTTCTTTCTTCTTTTTTTTTTTTTTTTTTTTTTTTTTTTTTGTGGGTGCCAGCTGCGGGCACTAAGCGCAGTCAGCCATGGCGTTCAAGATTTACGGGACCGCGCGACGCAACAGACGTAAATCTTGGACACTGTGAGCCCCATCGATGAATTGTCCCCAGCGCGAGCTGCCCTGCAGGCGCTGGCGCTCTTAATCGCGCTATTATGGCCCGACCTTCTTGCTTTTTGTTTATTAGCGCTTACTAACAAGAGAAAGAGACTATCCACCAGGACTATTCTGGGAATTTGTGAAGTTTTGAATGCCGAAACTTTCAACCTCAAATCAAAGAAATTCACAATTTAATTTTTTCGCTAGAAGTACAACTTCGTTAATCTAGGTTCGACTGCACAAGGTTTATATTAACTCTGTGAGTAGTGTAGCTGGTGCGGACAATCTGTCTCATGCAGCGAATTGCAAATGGAGCGAACTACCTCGATAATCAGGAGATCAGCACGTGGGTGATGTGCGGGCACGATTCACAGCAGCTGCCAGACAGACCTCTACTCATGCGACACTTTGTTTCCATACAGACGATGTATGCTACTCTGTCGCCATATCGTAGCCATCATCACCACACTGCCTGCCTTGCGTGGCACTACACTTTTCTTTGCACGCTTTCGTTCTACCAACGATGAGAGCGACCCTTCGTTGCGGGGAAATCATGCCACCAGTGTCAACGGCGACAACACCCAAAGGAGCCCCTCACATTGAGCCTTACTCGTAGCCGCACAGCATTGCCCCTTGCAGAAGCAGTGATCCCTGTCACACATGCTAGTACCGTGGACTGACCTCAGCGGTGTCAGCCGCTGACGAATGTAGCCTTCCCCGCTTCACGCCACCCTGGCCCCCCCCTCGGAAGCACTGATGAGATCGCTCATGCGACTGCAGAAGCTGTGGCCGCCAGCAACTCTGTGCATGTGCAGGCCATCTCCGCTCTTCCTCCACTTTCATCTCCCGCTTCGCTCCGCGTTCGCTTTCATCTTTTGCTATGCTCGTTCGCTCAGTTATGAGGGACAACAACATCGAGGCACGCCGACACTTAACGCAAGAAGGGGCGCCTAAGAGCTTTGCCCTAAAAAGTGAGGAATTGAGAAGGAAAGCCAGACAGCGTGAGCACTCATCCTGTCTGGCTTTCCTTGTGTCCTCGTTATTATTATTATTATTATTTTTTTTCACTTTAAATCAAATACGAGTTTAGGTGGTGATGCGCAGATTCAGCTCGATTGTTTCTACCTTCACGTGAGCTTAACTCATTCTGTCGAGCAAGCACAGAGACGAAATTAATAGGCACACTTGCTATAATTTTCGACTGGTCGTTCATGGACCAGCACGCCACTTCTATGGCCTCGAGTCTATCCTGTGCGCACAATCTCGAGCGCCATCACCAATGAGCCACTTGATTGGAAGCAAATTTTTCACAACGGCTCTTGCTCGCCATCTCGCAAAAGAGTGGTGAATTTTGATCACAGCAGCATTGCCTTGGCTGGTAAGCTGTATCTGCACTGCTTCACCCGGTTTTGGCGACCGATGTTGATGTTTGGTTGCCGAGAAACCACTAACGAAAGCAACAATATGGGGACAATCTGAATGGGACCATTTGGTTACATTGTGCTCAGGAATATTGTTCGAAAAATCTAGCGAGACGCCATACGGTATCCTAAACTTTGATAATCTGTAAAATTGGTCGGCGGCATGGTGGTTTCACTCCTGTTTGATTTGCCTGCAATCTAAACGAGTTCATGAGGTGCCGCACCTTGCTATCCATTTCAGTGGCGCAGCACTGGTACCCTCTGAACCACGCTGCTCGTTTCAAAGGGTGCAGGGCAGGTTCTCGATTTTTCTGGACCATTCCTACTTATGGTGCCGGATTGGTGCAGACAGGCAGATGTGAAACATCAGCACAGCAGATGACGCAAAACATAGGCATAAGTACTGTTGAAACATCGGTTACGCTAGTTTGCTGCATCTGCACAACGCTGGTTTTGTTGTTGTCGCATTGTACAGTAGCATATTGGTGTATAATTTGTCATAGTGTGCAATTCACATGTTCATGCTGATCAATTCTATTTTGACTTAAGCAACATGTTTCTGTCAATTAATTGTCACTACTGGTTGCTTCCTTGTGTTCTTATCGCCCTCTCAAGCTGATAAACAAGATGAGTAAAAAAAAAATTGTGCACATGTTCACCAGTGAAGGCCGAAGAAGTTTGATTATATAATATGGTGCATATTGTCTAATCCTCTGTAGCTAAGAATGGTTGATATTATTTAACCAAACACATAGCATGTAGGTACTATCACACTGAATATGAGCTACAACAAGAAAGTGTGTGACAAACACTCACGCGCTGTCACTCATACTGAGCCCGATAGTACATGTGTACTACTTTTTTCCTGTTTTTAAAACCGAACACCTTGGAAACAGCCATATAGCTGTGGTTCGAGGCCTCTTAAACTAAAGCGGATGGCGAACGTTAGGCAGTGTTTCGTTTGACGTATTTTCCAAAGAGGAGAGGCCAGAGTCATTGTGGTGTCGGCATCAAACAACATTCCACTGAGTTTGCATGGACACTGAGATGCTGACAATTCAGCACTCCTATAAGTGGGTGCGTCTCCATTCTACCTAAACGACTTGCCTGTGATATCATTGTGAAGCTGTGTTTGAGGGCACATATTATTCAAAATGTGGGCTAATTGTTGAGAAAAGGGTGTGTGCATATTCAGAAAGCTGCTCAAGTCAATCACATCCAAGTGGCTGCTAATCGCCAACTCGCAGCGTTCTGTGCCATGACAACCCATCAAGCCTGTCAAGGGGTTAGGAATTTTGGGGAGCAACTTTCTTTCTGGTAGCTTGGGTTGTTCACCTCTCTCGGTCATCACTGGAACAATGAGTACAGTGTATTTGCTTCCCCCTTTATGCGATCATCTTTAGGGGTAGTGCATGTGCTTGGTGTTGACCTTCTCATCAGAGGGGGAGTTCCGTGACCTCTGCATGACCACCGGATTGGCCGATTAGGACATGAACTGTTTTCCTAGCGAATGATGTAGGGAAGAGTGACGGTTTTTTAAGAGAAATATTGTGTGTGTGGGGGTGTTCTGCCAGAATTTAGCAGGCTCCAAGCTTCCCAGATAGATGTAGTGTGCTCCAAGAACAACGTAGCTGCATGCTACAAGTTAACATGTACTGGACTCTGTACTTGAGCCAGTATGAGTTCGCCTTTCCTTTTAAATAAGTTTGCCCAATTTCCCCCAGGTAAATAAACACCCTGCTTCGTTCCTTCGACCTCCCAGACTCGAACTCATCAGCAAGGAAGCAAATCTTATCGAGAAAGTTCAGATGACGGTGTGGGCCAGCTCAGTGTCCCTGGGACAACCCGGTAGCTCAGGCCAGCTAGCCGTTTTGAGGCGCATTGGTGGCATAAGCTAGAAAATAGCCCTTTATGTGATGCCTGACTATGGGACGACTGTACCAGACTCCTACAGCGGACAAACATTAGGCCTGCACCACGTCTGCACCTCAATATTCCTTTCGAGTGTTGCATTGTGCCTGCACCACTGAAGTGAAATGGCACAGTATCTAAACTTCTCATGGATGGATGGAATAACTTTAATGAAAGGTCCTGCGAGCTACGGGGTGCAAGGTCCCATAGAGCGGGCTACTCCCACGTTGGGACCGGGAGTTGTAACTCCCTGGCCGCATCGTGGGCTTGCTGGACAGCCCAGAGCTGCTCCGCCTGGTCCGTGCTACGTAATGCTTCTTGTAGCCTGGCGGAGTCTTGATCCTTGTTTGCGTGGGTCTGACCACACGGCCAGAGCAAGTGATGTACCCATTCCCAACTTCTCATGCTCCGTTGGGAATGGGTTCACAGTGGTAGGTGCAGGCGAATCAAACGGACTTTTCATCTTTGACTTGTCTTGGCTAGGAGTCATGTCAATGGCAATGCGACTTGCTAACTGAAACTGTCTGTTCATTTTTAAATTTATATTTGTTCATTCTGCATAATTACACAAATCCGAATACTGAAATTCAATTTGAGGCAAATACCAAATAGCATAACATTTGATCAAATATTTGAAAAATATTGAATTTGCCCAAGCTTAGTCATTATACACTTAGCAGTAGATGTCTACCACTTTGATTAAAAAGTTGTAGTTGTGTTTGCACCTTGGCAAGTTTCTAGCTGGTATCCCATGGACTTTTCGTTTTCTAGCTTTCTTTTTCCTGAATTTAGAGATACTAAATGGGCAGGGGATTGCTATGTAAGTAGCTTCAAGTTGAGATGTTGAAGAAGATAGCCTGACATGAATTATAGCGCAAAGTTCTTTACATTAGCCTAATGTGACAGTCTCTCACAGCTTTCTTCATTGCCAAGTTGCATTAGGATGGTGCGTAAATGCTGTCAATCTGTAACCAGGTTGTCTCGGGGTACAAAGAAACTTCATGATTCTTTGTGTAGTGCTTCACTAACGTGTAACTGTGCTATCCTTAATTGCTGTGAATGTCTAGTTTTGTGCTAGCTGTGCTAAAGGCATTTTCCTCCTATAGGAGGAAGCATTTTTGGCTCGAGTAGAGATCAAGGTCCGTATACCAGATGAACTCAAGCCTTGGCTTGTAGATGACTGGGACCTTATCACACGACAAAAAAAGGTAGGACTGGCTCCCTCATTACTTTACTGCTTAAGACAGCTTTCAAAGAACGGTCTATACTCCCATTTTATGTATGGCACGCAACATTAAGAAGGCTAGGAGACTTCTCTCACTCTTCGCAATTGCGATAAAAAAAATTGTGCGTCATCTAGTTCAATGTAACATAAGACATACTTTTATGTAACAAGATATGATTTATTTATTACACTGAATACGTCATAGATCTGAACTTGTTTGATGCCAAACAATCAAAGTGGCATGTTTTTGTGACCAGTGGCTACAGGGCACTGCTTGCACTTGCAACCAAAACATACCATGTCGCATACTGGAAGCACAAATGAGCACAAATAACAGATGATTTAGCATTGTTGTGGTAATATAAGAAGTAGTTATTTCGTAGAAAGCATCGCAAGTTAAAAACAACTGCACATACTACGAAATGAGTGGAGTGAAACTTCTATGACCACACTACTTGCATATCTTCTGCAGTGTTGCTCGCTAAGTAGGAAACATAGAGTTAGCTTTTCCTTGTACTATCACACTTGAATGAAATGTGAATGGGAAGAAATGAAGAACACCTCTTACACTTGATAACTTCAAAGTGAGATGTGTGATAAGGGCCTAGCTTGGTGCCAAGTGCGTGCTGGCTTCGAAACTATGCCTCTGTGAATTAATCACCCCGGTGTCATACAGAGCTGTGAGTGTAAAAATGGAAATCCACTTCCTAGTTCACTTTTTCATGTTCACATTTCATCCCAGTGTGAGTGTACATTATATTGCGGCAATGTCTTTTTCATTCCGGTTATGCCATTGTATTGTTGCAAAATTTGGATTTTATCCTAATGTAATAAACAAGTTGGACTTGAGCACGGATTTGTAACGATGTTTATGGCTATATGTCTAACAATGAAATTTCAAATAGTGCTCAGTAGCACAGTGTGGCTACTTACCTAAGTATTTGTGTTGTTAAATGGTGATATGAACAATAAAGACCTCTCCTGCTGTAGATCGTGTTGTGGCATCGCAACATCCATCCAGAGTGTAGAATTGTAAAATAAAGCCTCATGTTGGAAAAAAAGGAACAATCATGCATAAACCGTTTCTATTAACTGATGATCTGAGATTTTGATGACTGCGATATCATTCTGTGTCACTGTTGTTGGGCATTGTGTCACATAAGTGTGAAGATTACATAATTTTGCTACATATTAAGGACCCAGGTCTGCAAAAGAAAACACATGTGTGATGTCACATGGCAGCAATGTCATCAGCCTCATGGCTTTTACATGAAAAGAACCAATTTAGCTTAGCAAATTCTGCCATTAGTATCCTTTAAAAGCTTCTTCGTTATTGAGGGATATACAAAGCCAAATTCCTTTCTCTGGAAGTTTTGTGTTATGAAGTGTGTTAATGAACTTTGCAACTGTCATTGCATTTGCACACAGCTTGTTCAGCTTCCCTGCAATGTTACTGTGGACCACATTTTGGCCGATTATGTGAAACAGAAGACGTCAGTGAAAGGAATTTCATCTAACAAGTGAGTAGTCATGCCTTAACTTACCTGTAGTCAACTCGGATAGCTTGGAGTTTTGTTCTGTATTGCTGTGAAATATATATTAAGTAGAGGAACTACAGTTAATCCTCAATATAATGAACTTCAATATAATGATGTTCTCGATGCAACAAAGTATTTTACTTTTCATAATCTCTTGTCTGTAGAATATAATGTATTTAGAACATTAATGTAATGAAGCACATTTGTATGCAATTTCAACATAACAAAATTTCACTGCTGCCTCAAAGGAATGCTGAGAAATAAAATAAGATCCCCTTTCTTAAAAAAAGATGGTCGAACGCGAAGCTTTCCCCCAATACAATCTGAATCGAAGTCCAAAGCCAACGACTACACAATGAACCCGGGAAATGCTGAGCAACCCGACGCTATGCATATGTGATTTGATTGCTTGTTTAAGATTGTATTTTTTGAACATTGAAGTTGAATGAAGACGCATTTCGTTAAGGCGCGTAGCCTTTATCTTAGGTCACATTGCCATTGATTACACGCACACACTTTCATGGACGACAGTACACTTGCACACTATAGACCGTTTTATTGAGGGCGCCGCCATTTTGCAATCGCAGGGCTGTCTATCGTGCGACGCCATGCTGGTATATGGGATTGCGCTGGAGGGTGCGTGGCAAACGCGCTGTTGACGAGTGGCAAGTTTTCATGCTTTCCCGGGAGGTGTCAACAAGCTGTTTGGATTGGAGAACTTCTTAAGGTGTCGTCCCTAAGCTTTTAGCTTCGATATAGCCGCAATATTGAATGGCGACAGGCCCAGAGGTATTCACGCAGCTCACCCCACGATCGAAATAGGAGGCGAGTTAAGTCTGAACATTGTCTATACATAACGCATACATGTAATGTGTTATTATTGTATGTCTAGCCTTGAACTCTATTCAGGTATCACTCAAGCAACAACAATCAGAGGTGTTTTCATGTGTCATGCATCCCAATCCAGATAACTGCGAAGCTCCAGGGAAGCACGTTTTGCTAGCTGTTGTGGTCCTAAAATTTTTGCAGAACGATTTTCTAAATATGGTTTATCTGGCACCCGGGCATCAAGCTTTACAAAAGAAGGAACTGTAAAATAACTAGATCGAAAGGGCTGTTAACATGGATAAAATGAACTGATGATAGTAGCTGGGATTATGCCGCGATCAACCAGATGCATGCAACGCATTGAAAGATTATGCACACTCTTAGGTCTTGAATGGTACCTGTGTGTTCAAGGGCACCTCGCCTACTCGAGATAGCTGAAAAACGAACAACTATTCTTTCAACAGCAACTTTATTTTCTGCAGTAATAAAGCGTGCGATGAGCAGCATTGACAGCTTGCCGACGAGATTCGGAAGCACGGGAGAGCCCATGTGAACTAGGGCCGGCCGACACACAGTAGGCATGGCTTTGGTTACAGAATTAAAAAGAACACACCTTCATTTCTTAGTCAGCACGTACTGTTTTTATAATATGTCCTTGGACAACTTCCACCAGAACGTTGATTGCCAAGCATAATAATCTTAGGACACGTTTGAACAGAATAAGTTTAATGTGTGTGCACGAAGAAACAGTTAGCTTCATCCATTCGCAGTAGTTGACCGACTTGAATACGCACCATCCTTTCATATCCCAGTTTGATCATGGGTGCCCAGTTTCAAGTTCATCGCCGAGCGCTCACTGGAAACAAAACCTTCCGAACATACACGCAATGGCATCAAGTCCTTTCTGTTTATGCTGGCAATACAAAGCGGATGCTCCTCTATCGCAGCAGCGGTGTCCACGAAGTCGCCGCGGCTGAAGATGCACTTCGTGCTTGCTTCCTAAGGTTATTTTTGCAGATACAGCAGAGTGGTAGCCCGTTGTCTTTGAGTCATCCGACATCGCAGAAATCCCAGAACGAACATGTTAGAATCGCACTAATTCACAATTAAACCACTACCTTTCCACGCTGTCAGTGGGAGAAAATGGAATCCACACAAACCAGTGCAAGTAGGAGAGCAGCGTGGCGCGCTGGTTCGAGGCTACTTTCCTCCTCGCCAATGAAACGGTCTACAGTAAAAGCTCGTTAATTCAGACCTGACGGGACCGCGAAAAATATCCGAATGCCAAATTAATTAATGAACAGGAAAAACATTAAAATCAAGTTGGAGAAGCATATTTTTATTTACTGAAGTATTTTGCAATAGTCGTCTGCTTTTTCGCGCAGATTCCGGCTGACATCACAATTTTTCTTAGCTCTTCCAAGTGGCCAACAGCCCGCAAACTCAGAAGTGCTCAGGCAAACGTCCTCCAAAATCAAAAGCGCCTCCGTGACTTCTCGTGAGGTGCAATGAGGTTGTGGCTGCACCTTCTCACATGATTCTTCGTCTGAATTGTGGTCTTGCTGGGCGCCTGTGACATCAATAATAATTTCTTCATCGGAGAGGAGACCAGTCGTGGCGACACAGTCATCAATCACAATGTAGTCCTAAAGTGTCACATCTGTGGGAAGGACAGCATCGAAGGTCAGGCAGTCATCATCGTTGGACTCGGCTGACACCTCGTCGGCTACTTCCGCATGCTCGGGCTTAACAAAGCCACTGTGCCGAAAACAGTTGGCGATGACTTGCAGAGGTGTATTTTTCCAAATGTGGGCGATGATGTGCACTGCGCCGAGTAAGTCCACTTCACACACCTTTTCAACTTTTGTGCATAAGATCATTCGCAGTAGCAGGCGCTTTTGGTACTTCGACTTCATGTAGTGAATGATACCCTGGTCCATCCGCTGAAGGGCACATGTAGTGATGGGCAGCAAAAAAAACTACTTTGACGCTCTTCAGTTCTACTGTAGAGTTATGTGCACTGCAGTTGTCAACAACCATAATTATCTTGCGGTCCTTAGACGTGAAGTGCCGGTCTAACTGCTACAGCCAGCCTCGAAAAATGTCCGAGGTCATCCAAGCCTTCCTGTTCGCTCTGTACTCGACAGGAAGGCTTTCGGTGTTTTTAAAACAATGTGGCTTATGCGCCTTCCCGATGACAACAAGTGGCAAGCTTTCTGTGCCAGTCATATTGGTGGCAAGAAGCACTTCTTTGCTTGCACTTCTTGCCACCAATGCACGGGTTCCCTTTGAAGGTCGCCGTCTTGTCCGTCAGAGCTCTGAAAAATAGAGCAGTTTTGTCTGCATTGAACACGTCACTTGGTTCATATGTGGCGATGTGCTCAAGCAGCTTCACATTTTTCCACTGGGTGGTCACGCTTTTGTCAATACTGGCCTTTTCGCCCCACACACTTCTGAAGACAAGTTCGTGTCTCTCCTGAAACCTCGCGAACCACCCATCTGAAGCTCTGAACGATTCGATGTTCACTATTACAGCATACTTCTCATGTTCTGCCATAATGAGAGATCCACTCAAAGGCAGATGCGCTTTGCGACAGTCAGTAACCCACTGGAGCAAAGCTTCTTCGAGCTGGGGATGAGCTGCGGTTTGCAAACCGCTTTCTTTATGCATGAAACTTCTCGCTTTCGAAGGCTTAGGAATCTGTTGTTCATTTTTCATGTACGTTCCCAACGTGCTCCGCTTCACATTGTACTTGGTTGTGCTGTCACGTGCTGTCGCGATTCGCCATTCTTCAAAGCCTGCAAAATTTGCACCTTAGTCGCCAAGTTCTAGGCTTCGTACTTCTGCCACTTTGCTGGCGTTGCCATCACTGTAGCGCATGATGGTGGTGGCATGCAAAACATGGTCACAACGAAAAAGAAAACTCCGCAAGAAGAGATGATGCCATCTAGACAACACAAGGGAAAATGGCGTTGAAGGCACAGTGGAAAAAAGAAAGAAGACATCGACGTTCGGTGATTCTGTGATTGCCCCCACTAATTGATGATGATGGTGATGCCTCCCAGGTTTCGGTTTCACTCCAATGGTGCCAACACTGCTTTACCACACTTTCGTGTAGCGGCAACAGTCAGCATTTGTTCAAATTAAGTGGCATGGGGCCTAATTCTGACGAATTAACGAAGGTTTGGTCCCATAGACTAACCTGCACTTTGGCTGGGACCAATAGAGCTGTCCGAATTATCCGAATTCCCGAATTAGCGGGTGTCGAAATAACAAGCTTTTACTGTTATCCTTGTGATCGCTGTGGTGGATGGTCAGAGGCTCTGCCATCATAACCTGGCACAGCCTGCTTGCAAACGTGAGATCAATGCAGAAACGGTGTCGTATCATGGGTCTCTGTAGCTTCTTCAATTTCAGCGGGTAGCGATCTGGCATGAAACGCTCGATCCATTTGCCATGCTCTTTCGCCACATCGATGTTAAAGTCACGGCACACAAGGATCGGCATACTATGTGACTTTAAGGTCTTCACCATTTCTGTCAGGAACGTTTCCGTGTCACAACAAGACATGTTCAATGTGATGTACACGCTGACGATCAGAAGACCAGTAGGCATCTCGACTGCGCAGGTGTCTCCCACATAGCTTCTGCATGCCGTTGGTGATGCATGGGATCGGCCCTAAGGGCACAATCACTCTCCACTTACATCCGCGCGCGGCAGCCTTTTATTCTGCCCTGCGCTGCTCCCACAGCCGGCTCATGGTGACGGCTGGGAATGCATTACGTGCCACACTTAAAGCAATGCAGATATATACAGTTTGTCCAGGGTAGCATGGCGTTCAACCATCTTTCGTAAAGGGGCTTTGATTTTCTTTTTCCAGATCATAAGACGAGCCCGTGTTCATGCGCATTCGCTGTCTCCCGTAAGCAGGGAAGCTCAGTTAATCGCGACGGGGGTGGTGTCATGCCTAGCAGATGCAACTTGCGCTTCCAGTGAACTTTGTGCGCATGCACTACTCTTGCTGAGCTCGTCGCTTCACGCCGTTATCAGGCACTGACCGGCTGGCCTGTCAACCCTGATGCAGTACTGCGAATGTAAACTGTAGTGCTCTACGCGTATGTGTAAGTTGGCTTGGTGTAAGTGGAGTGTGTTTTTGGCGCTCACGGATGAATCAGTGAGACATAGAAAGCTTTGCTTTAATGTATGGAAACTTCCGCGGACGCAGATGGTCAAATGATTGAATTATGAGCGGCTGCTTTCAAATGCACCTCTCAAATCACCGGCCGCTCATGTTCTGTATAAAGCCCAAGTGCGATAAGAGCCTATTGCAGCCCGTGCACTGTGTGCTTTAAGTGCGAGTTAAAGTGTGTGAGGGTGAGACGAGAAAGATGGTAGCTTCACAAGTGCCACCTACCTTCCCGCACGAGCAAAGGGAAAGTGGGAGGGGATCGAGCTCGCAGTAACGCGATCAAGTGCACACGAGGGGTCAGGGGGGGAATGGAGTTGGGGGTAAGTTTGCGCACGTCTCGATTTCTGGCGCGTCTCGGCTGTGGCTGCAAATGGCTGTAAGTGCAGCTGATCATACATGCAGCCACGCACCCTGCTTTAGAGGTAATCTCAGGGTGTCTACCTACCAGGAAAACCGGAAATTATAAGGGATTTTGAATAGTCTGGGAAGACTCGGGGAAAACTCAGGGAACTCGTGCTTCTATCATGGAAAATTAGCTGTCATTTTATTGAAAGGGAATGAAAGTCGCCCTAATGCTGGCTTGAGTGAAGGAGAGGAATCATAACGAGTTATTTTTGATGCCATGTCGTCGGCTGGAGGAGTTGCCAGTGTAGAGTCAACGACCGATTTTCCGGACGGCCGATTTTTGGGACATGCTCAATAATGCGTACTGCTTTGCAGCACCATAGAGTCAGTGTAAAAGAATGTGAAATTTAAGACGCAAGAATCCTTCGCCGGCCGACTTTCCGGACTTCTTGCCGCGACTGCAGGTCCAAAACAGCATTAATCAAAGCCAACACCGCCGTTTTGATTATCTCGGCGCCTCAAACTGGCGCTCTCGCACGCAGATCCACTGGCAGCCGTATCCACCACCACGGCAATGCAAGGCCTAGCTGCTTCGACATCTGCTATTGAGGTTCTTGCCATTCGGCGCCATGTTTTTCATTGAAAGAATTCGCCGCTCTCAGCAATGGCACCGATTCCGCCTCTGTGGTCCTCGTGATTGGCTTCGAAGCTTAGAAAGCATGGCGCATTGCATAATGCCGGTTCCCAAAAAGCAGGTTTGCCTCAGTACAGAAATTTATGCTGCAAAGCGTACGTGAGGTATTGCGGTGAAGCTTAACAAGCATGGGAAGGGGGCAATATTCACGTGATGCAGTACGTATTCCCTAATTATACAGACGTGCACCCGCCACCTCTTGTCACAGTATGAGCACCGATACGCCTCATAAGTGTGCTGGCAGGCCTTCAGAGCTTTTTCGTGTGTGCCTGCGGCCATTTGAGCCCTTAAGGGCAGTAAAGGCATGCATTCATTTTTAAAGCGACGCTTTCTTTGCCTCTTCCTTCAACGTTCTCGTTGCTGCTGCTGCTGCTGCTGCTGTCACGCACACTGCAACGGGGGGGTGATGTCAGATCGTGTATATAGATGACAGGCGCGAGTAAGAGAGGAAAGGCACCGAGAGAAACTCGTTTTCACCCCACCACTTTGAATTTACACAATACCCTCTGGAGCTCCCTGGTCGTCGCCACATTAGCCGTTTGACAGCTGTAATTATCCATGACTCCCCTGAGAAGCATTGCAGAAACTGCAGCGCTTTCCTTTCTACTGATGTGCGAGGCCAGACAGGACGCAGATAGAAATGTAGAGCGGAGAAGAAGGAGAGGGAGGAGAAAAGGCAGTTCCCATACAAGAGAGGGGGGAGGTGACGTGAGAAGGCAAGGAAACCCCACTACTATACGACAGCAGTTGCAGGGACACAGGATAAGCTTAAGTTCAAGGTACGTTACAGTACGTTGCTGCCATCTCTGAAAAATAAACGCCATGCAAGTATGTCAAGTGGGCAACTTATGCAGGGCGCGCAGAAGCAGAGCCGCATTAATTAAAGCGCACTGCAGAGTCCAGGAGTCACTATGGAAGTGGTCGACTGTCAAATCAACACTTCTGTGCTCGCCACGTCAGCGTTGCGGCTATGGCGTTGCTAGAGTTCGTGGATTTGATCCCAATCGTGGCAGCCACACTTCGACGGGGGCGAAATAGAAAGTGCACATGCACTTACATTTTGAGACACATTAAAGGACATCACGGTGTCAAAATTAATCCGAAGTCCGCCACTATTGCGTGTCTCAAAATCCGAGTGTGGTTTTGGCACGTACAGCCCCATAATCCAATTCAAGTTTAATACTTCTACCACAATGCGATGTGCCATGTAAGGCAATGACAATGCTCAACCCTCTCGGAGGTTATAAAATATGGCACACAACAACGCCTCAAGCAAACACCTTTTCCTGTGTGTTCTGTGTACTAAGCAGACAAACGGCAGTGGTGCACGCAAGGTAATGTTTAACATCAACTCGCCACTCTCGTGTTGCCCTAAACGTTGAAGAAATTAAGCTTTAGCCGTCAACATCACCACTAATTATCGTCAATCAAAGCATCCAGCACAAAGCTTCGCTTACATCGATTTCCACAGTGCGTGGGATCTGCATAATTTTTCGGCTACCCAATTTTTCTGGAGTTTTCACGGCCCCTAAGGAGTCCGAAAAATCGGACATTGGCTCTACAACTGACCAAGAGGATGTTTCAACTGGTCCGCAAGGTGAACGCACGGCAAAACGAGGACGAGAACAGAAAGGACCTAAACATTGAGGAATGAATAGGAAAGGAACTGTGGCGCCGCTTCTTTGAAGGAGCTTGGGCTCGAAAAAGCAAAGTGTTGGCTGACGCCGAGGTGCAGGTGACTCTGATCCAAGCCAAAATAAATTCTTTGAAGCAGTGAAACACAACACTATGGCGTTGTGCGCGGGCTGAGAGTATGTCAGGATAGTTGAGGTTGACATACCAGCTGTTGAGAATCTCACTTGTGACAAAGTTCGGGCCTAATCCCAATGAGCTTGCTATCAGTTGATAGAAATAGCCCATTTTCAAAAATATTTGCATCTCCTTTTATTCGTATTTGAAAATGTTCGACTCAATTTGCAATGGGCTTTACCTTTTTTTTTTTTTTTTTCGAGGATACTTTATTCGCTGTGCATTTTACTGACCCCCTCCCTTCAGTTTTCTATCTTGAATAAAATAAACTCTACTGCTTACTATTCAAACTGGATTAAGTCGTTTTCTTTTTCAACGTATTTTAGCATGCTTACTAGAGAGGGACTGCATCGGGCAACATGGTGTCAGCCCATCTTAGTATAAAACAAAGTTTTGTCTCACTCGGGGAATATTGCAAAGGCACTCAGGGAAAACATAGAAAACTGAGGGAATTTGAAAGTGTCAACTTGTTAGACACCCTGAACCTGCCGCATGTGCGAAGAGTGAGTGTGCCGCCGAGACAGTGTGGCATCATGTAAGCTGTCTTCTCGCGTGTTTAGTATCGGAGATTGCATAATCTCGAGTTTTGGTGACTCGATGGAGCGAGAGGCAGACAAAGCATTTGCTTCCCACTGCCGGAGCTTTTCATGATAGCGTCGTCCCAGTACAGACGACGCAATCAGCCGTTGGGGCGGAGGACACGCAAAAAGCGTGGCTGGCTTTGCTTAATTCATAACGCCAATGTGAAGATATTGTCGATGTGGCATGAAACCATATCATTCGTCGCCGACTCCCAAATTCATCAAAATAAATTGTTTTCTCATTCAAGTTTGCTTTTTTGAATTGCCTCATAAATCGAAATATTCTGTGGCCTCTGCTTGTAAGAAAAATCAATGTACTTGTTTGCATAAAAGGTTGAATTTCAATACGAAACTTCAATATAATAAAGCAAATTGCCAATTTTACCGACTTCATTGTACCGAGGTTTAGCTGTAGTACTAACAGATAGACCTATAACTGAATCAAAGGAAAGCGAGAGGTACCTTCACGTAAAGCCCCTCTATCCACGCGCCACCGCCGCTTTCTTAAGTAGCGACAACCGCCTTTTCCCCTCACACCAAATCCGGTTCCGGCATTTCCGCTTCCGGCATTTCCGGTTCCGGCATGTCCGGTTTTAAGATTTCCGGTTCCGGCGTTTACGCTTCCTGGAGTTGCGCTGCGAGAATTTCCACTGTGATTGCAGACGATGGTGAGACGCCCGTGCTTAGCAACCGGTGCTAATTTGAGTAGCTCGCTCTAGCCATTCCACGAAGCGTCATTCGTGTGCATCTACGTGCTTGTTTGCGTACGCTGCGCCCGCACGCTTTGCCTGTCCCCTTTCTCTGACAAAGTGCGGAGAGCCATGCGCTGGGGCACAACACACGAACACAATTCGCCGTACACACCTGCTCGCGTTACAACACGCACGCACGCACCAATTCACTGCACACCTCCACTCATATCGCACAAGAAAAGCACACTTGTTTTCACCATGTCACTGAATGCCCTCCACGCAAATTTGAACTTGTTATATTTCATAGCTTCACGTCATTGCAGTTCTTCACGCAGTGCACGCACTTGGGACGTTCGTTACCTTCGATCTGCCGTACGAGACAAGTTCAACCTCAGAATCAACAGCATAAACTCTATGCGTCTGCCGTACAAATTGGCGTCGCGAACTCCTTCACTAAAGTCCCTCCATACGTGCTGGCTGGAGGGGATGTATGCTTCAAAACAAGAATTCAAAGGGGACAAGCTGTTGTATTCCGCTGAAGTAGTAGTTTGCGGTCGCTGTTTTCCAAATGCACGAAAAACGGGAGCGGTCTCCAAGCACCCAGGCACTACATTCCACCGTACATTGTCTCTCGTGGCACAACTTGTCGCAGGTTGACGCGAACCAGCGAACACGACCAGATCGCCGATTACAGTAGGCGGTGGTTCTTGGATGGAATCGCATTAACAGTTTCAACCGCAGCTGGTGCAATTAAAGCCTCTCCGTAGACGCGAAAGTAAACAACGCTAAAAAAACATAGGGTCAATTCCATTGGAACAGGAAGCTGAAGCTACGTAAGTTCCGCTTGACGCTGGAAGCTGAGGGGGTGAGTGGGAGAGGAGCGTGGAGGAGGAGGGCAGGTTGGCGGTACTTAACCTGGTCGGCGGTGACGCGTGAATGTAGGGGCTTTACCTTCACGGTCATGTTGTGTTTGTAGTCCCTGTGAAATGGACATCTGTGGTGATGAACACCTAGAGACTGAGCAATAAAGGCAAACTATTTGCTAAAGTGATATCAGCGAGTGTGTGATGCATTTTACTAGTTGAGTGAGAGAAAAATAAGAAGTATATTTATGGCCATTTGTTGCCATGTCCACGAATGGTGTGGGCTAACACTCCCATGACTAATCTTGTACACATACAAAAATATGCAAGAAAGTTGGTGGAAGGACAGCTTCCACGGCACCTTAATGGTGGAGCACCGCATATGTAATCTGTAAGATGTGGGTTCGGCACCCATGTGCAGCAAATTTTCTTTGCCCACTTTCGTTTCCTTTTTCCTTATTATTTTAACATTTATATTTTAAAAAAGAACAGTTATTTACCCATATGCTTTCCCTGGCTTCATTGCCTGTTTGCTTCATGTGGCTGTGCTACTAACATTTTACTACTACTATAATAAGCTTACACTAAAATGATCAACACATGCTGGTCAAGTTTTCAAATAAAAGTATCGTCCAAAACAGGAATAGTACACTGCATGTTCTTGCAAAATGATGCAATATATGTATTCTAGCTAGTCAAGCTTCTAGCTGAGATCATTCATGTAATTGTATTAGTTAAATTCTTTTTACACCCGACAACATCACAACACAGATAATCACAATAATACCTTTAGGCACATCATGTGATTCTGAAATAGAAGCCAGCGAGCACGCCAGACATGTTCATTTACTGGCACTGGTCCAAAAAAACCATGGACTGGTACCAATTTTAAGACATCAATGCCTAGAATCTGCTCTGAAATTCATTTACGCTCCATGTATCAGTGTTTTCAAATGCATGAGAAGGCCCTTTAAGCACAACAACGCTTGGAATACCACTGTACTTTTGCAGCAAGAATCACATTTAGTGGCGCTCCTTTAATGCTCACTGTTTCTTTTATGTTCACTGTTCTGATAAAATATTGCTGATGAAATATTGCTGAAAAACTTGTCTCGCTGTAGTGCACTGCCTAGAAATTTTTGTATAGCTGACTTTAAAAACACAACAGTAAAATAGAACTATTTCTTTTTACACAGGGAGAGTGCTGTCATTGAAGTGACGAATGGGCTCAAGGAATACTTCAATGTGATGCTAGGAAGCCAACTTTTGTACAAATTTGAACGGCCTCAGTACGCCGATGTAAGTTTTGTCTTTGATAATAGGTATCTATGCATGATTGTTTTGCCAATAGTGTACAGTGATACCTTGTTAACTTGAACTTGTATATCTTGAAAAATCGGTTAAGTCGAAATTTTCCGCGGCACTGAACTATTTCCCATACGTGCCATGTATATGTTGCGCTTTATCTCTAAGTATTTTTGGGCTAAATTGTGGATATCTCTAAATCTTGCCTGAGAGCGGAACAAGAACTCTGCCGCCGGAACGTTTAACAAGCTTCGTGCGAGGCTGCCACTCCTACCAGAAAGCGGACGTTTTCCCTGAGTGTCAAGTCGGAACCTGAGCAAAACGAGAACAACGTGAAAGCTGGAACCAACATTTTGACAAGTGCACTTGTCTTTTTCAAGGCAACATATGCTTTCCTTGGCACAGTATACAGTGGAATCTCTATAAACGGAAATCGCTTAAATGGAGCTGCTTCTTAAACGGAACACCATGCTCATGGTTAGTTGGTTTTTTATTCATGCAATTGTATTAAGCTTTTTCTCTCAGTAAATGGAACTCCTGATAAACAGAACCAAATTTTCTGGTCCCTTGAGGTTCCGTTTAAAGAGAGTCTACTGTATATAGGTATGGTTCTTGTAAGGGGAGACGGTGTAATGCAGGTGGCCAAGGCAACGAACGAGGGTGTTTGTGTGGCAAGGGTGCAGAATTGAAAAGAGAGGTGTGCTATTTAATCTCGGAGGAGTGTGGGGCAGCGTCATGTGTCAGCTGGTTGACATGTCACTGTAGGCTCGTTTTTTCGTGGAAGGGACCTGGATGACGGGAGCTGGGGGAGGGGGGGGGGGGATCATTTGCTCTCTTGGAGGTCAGTAAACTATCGTCTCTCAGAGAGAGAGATAAAAGTAGTGGCAGAAAATGGTGCTAGTGAAAAAAATATTTTATATGTATAAATAAAAGAACGAAAAGAAAAGGAGGAGAAATAAAAAAAAACAACTAAACAACCTGATTAGAAATAAAAATAAGAAAGTGCTGTAGTTTGTAGTTTGAAATTTAGCATAACTCTCTTTGAAGTCTAGAAGCGTACGGTGAGGGGCTAGTTGGTATGACATTATGAGAACAAAGAAAAAACTCTGAAACGTTTATGCCTATTGTTTGCAATATCTTGAACTTATGGATGAGGTATGATTGTCTGTATTTTCTGTCTTGCACAGAATGGAAATTTGACTGTAGTATGTAGAGTTCAAGTTCATCAAAGTTATGATCTGGTTGGTTGAAATACTCAGTGAGGGCATTGGAAAGCTTTTTGGCTGTGTCTATGTGATGTCCATTTAACCTGACGTTCGTTGATTGTCCCGTTTCGCCGATATATTGTTTCTTACAGAAGGAACATTCAAGCATATAAGTTACATTGGAACTAGTGCAAGTAAAGCTAGTTTTCACTTCACATTTATGGCTATTAGTGGCGCTTTTAATTTTAAGGTCACTTTGAAGGTGCCTGCAGGTTTTGCATTTGGGGCAAGAGCATTCTTTGATTATGGGGGAATGATGTTAGCTGATTTTTACGTGCACTAACATGTGTTCAAAGTTTCTGTTGCGGCGATAGGTCACCCTTGCTACCGCCAGGAACGCTTTTCTCAGACACTAGTTACTTGATAAAGTTAGGTGGTATTTTCATAGGATGTTTATGTTTGGGAGGATATTATAATTTTTTGTTATGAAGGCTGGTGCTCTCTCTAATTCTGGTGTAGGCTTTTTCTTAGCTCATTCGAATGCCTCTCCAATCTTGATGCGACGTCGTAAGCCTTGTCGAAAGGAACTTGTGGATAGTTTCTTTCTGCTAGTGTTGCTTTAAGGTCATTTAGGTGGTAGATATAATCATTGACTTCACTACAAATTATTCTTATTCGTGTTGCTTGGCCGATAAAAATTCCTCGCTTGCAATGTCACGGGTGATAACTGGTGTAGTCTAAATATTGCTGGCTATCCATAAGCTTCCAGTAAAGTGTCGTTCTCACTTTTACATTTTCTATGTAGACCGTCGTGTCGAGGAAGTTGATTTGACTAGGAGAGTGATGAGCAGTAAATTTAATACTAGGATGAAAGCGGCTGAAATGGCTAATCAGGCCAATTAGCATGCGTGTGTCGTGTTCCCATATTATAAATACAGTGAAACCTCGTTAAACCGTAGTTGACCGGAGCTCAGAAAAAGTATGTACTAAACAGTAGTACTGCTTAACCGAAATAGCATGAGATCGTCCACTTGCCTGTCAGAAACGGAACTCGGAGAGAGTGCGATGAAAAGGCAAAAACATGCAGTATTTATTCGACGACCTCCTCCATAAAGTTTATATAGGAGGGCGTGGTTTATTCACTTCGCACGACAAAAGTCTCGTTATTTTCGTTTGATGCCGCGGTGGCCTAGCAGCGACGACAGCGACCTCAAACTTACTGAAGCTGTGAGCCAGCTTTCCAGCCAGCCCCCTCTTCTCGGCAAATACTCACATGGCAGATTCCTCATTGGCATTGCATATTATCCGTGCAGGGACGCGGTAGTACTACAGATGTCATGGGGCACCTTTTTCATTGAGGGGTGCTGTTCTCATCGCAACGATTGCATTCATGCGGCTGACGTGATGCGCAGATTCTGGCACTGTCGGGGCTGAATTGCCCGTGCTGTCGTTTTCCGTGTCGTCCTCATCACTGTCGTTGGGCAACACTTTGGCAACAGAGGCAATGATGGCAAAAATCGAACATCGTAGCCGTCATTTTTCCGCGGTCACAACAGTGCTGCCGAGCAGCTTCTCCTCATTCCAAATGCCACACACCATAGTCGATGGTGGATCCCTGTAGCGTGTCAGCGCTGACTTCTTCGTGCCACGTTCGATGGCAAAAACAATGTCCAATTTTCTACGCTGAGCACCTGGTGTTTTTTATCTGAGCTTCGTCATGATGCCAGTCCTTGCTTGCACGATGCTGAAATGATGTTTATGTTGATGTGGCTTCATGCGCGTACGCACAGGGCGCTTGGAGGCCGTTGCTCCGATTTCAGTCTTGTTGTTCTGACAGGGGCCGCCCGATGGGGACGACGCACCACCGTGATTGCACGACGAAAAGTGGAAACACCACGTGTTAACCTACACGTACGCAATAAGCTGGTACGGTTTATGCGGATACAAAATGCATTATGTTCAATGGCTGCAGAGTCGGGGATTTGACTTTACTTTTAAAACGAAACTACTGTTTAAGCGGGTACAGTTTAACGATGTTTTACGTATGTCAATGTAACGGAGATAGGTGGGGGGTTTTAAAGGGTATGATGTGCAAACCTGCAACTTTTCACATTTGACTGAGTGTACGAAATTTGAAAAGGAGTCATTTCTCATCGTGTATCTTAAAGGGGTCCTGAATCACTCTTTATCAAAATGGAGAAAGGCATTTGAAGTGAAAATAGGCTATTTCAGAAATACTTTGCTGCAAGAAGTACTCCAGTTTGTTCAGCAGAAGCGCAGTTATTGTCAGTCAAACATGACCTCTACTGTGCTCCCATTCCTTCTTCAATGCCTTGCACTGCAAAGGCTGTAGCGGAGTGGGCCCACAACACTACACCTTCTAAATGTCACCCTGGTGCACAGTTCAAATTTCATTTTGAATGTGGACGTAGATGCCATGACTTTCAAATTTGGTGCCTATGACACGCTAAATGTAAGCCAAATGCAAGCCAAATGCAGTTGATCTCAGCAAGCTGCAGTGCGCTTAGCCATTAGACTCGTGGCGGCATCCCGCGGCGGCCGCAGTATGTACGCTACATAGCCGAACGCAGCTACTAATAGCAGCCACGTATGGGAATCCGTTTTATCACGAAATAAAGTGTCCATACCAAAATGAGGAGCAGGCTTCTGTTGAAAAGACAGTATTTAAGAGGAAGATGACTTCGTGCTCTGCTTGCAAGCTCCACGCACCATGTACAACAGCAAAACTTGGCAGAGATGTTCACAGCAGCATATGCTACCGGCGGTCTATGTTACTTCACCAAGCCCGAGGGGTGGTTCAGGACCTCTTTAATTACTTCAAAGTGAATAACCTCCCCCCCCCCCCCACACACACACACTTCTTTTTGTAATTGTTTTTGCACCCTTTAATAATGACTTAGCACTATAATAACTACATATAAAGACAATGCCACCTGAATGCTTGAATTCCAAAGTTGCACATGAGCTGTGTGAGGTGCCCTTGTGGATTACTCGATTCTCGACTGCTCACAGGACCTACAACTAGCCTAGAAATACATAGGTGTATTTTATATCTTGCTGCGTTGAAATGTGCCTGTCCACTGTGTTCGGGAATCAAACCCACGATGATGTGCTTAACAAAACGCATACATTCAACTCCCGTTACAACTGGCCCTGATAATCTGACAAAAAACATTTGTTTTATCCGAAGTCCGTAATATCCGAGACGCCTCACTTCCGAAACTTTCGGCGCTATGTCTAATAACTTTATTGCAATGAGTGAGTGACGAACATCCAAAGTAAAAAACAAACAAAAAGTCGCAGTTTCGTCCGAAAGGCGAAGCATCGATTGTGATAGCAAATTAAGCAAGATAAGCGTGGCATCAGCAGCGAGCGAATTGACCTTCGTGCTCTCTCACTTCAACGCGAACTAGACGTCGAAAGCACAGCACATACACGAAGCTGCCGGCACTGGGCGCGCTGTCTACATCGCGGATCGCTTTGAAGAGGAGGCCTGAGCGGACGTGTGCTTTGTTCACATCGCAGATCACTTTCAAGCACGGAGCAAAAAACATTTAGGAGTGGAAACTCCGCTGTTTGTGGCAACCAGGGAAGGTCACAAGCCCGCAGAGCCACTATCAGGTTGGCGGCAGGGAAAGAAATTACCACCGTTTCGGTTGCCAAGACAACCGGTTGTGTGTGTGGCTTGCGTTCGGCTGCATGCCTGGCACAAGCTCCACTAAGGGCACTCACGCGCTCTTCTTTAGCACTCGTAGCCTGGACAGCAATTGGTGCTACGCTTAAACCATTTGGGCACAGTAAAAAATTAAACATTCTTTTCCATGACCGCTATAATAAGGCAATTTGTAGCTTCGGGTTGTACGCAGCGCTATTGTTTGATACCCACGCCTTCAATTTCTTCGAGTATGTGACAAAGCTAATTTTCCTCAAGCTCATGGGCCTCACACACTGTGTGAACATCGCTGACGTTCACCACCTTTAAGTTCCTAGCTTGTCATATACACTCATTCTTGATCTTTTAACGGTAGCATGACTGATATTTCGTGTTGCTACCCGGGGAGTCCGCTTCTTTTTCGGGGATGTCAAAGATGCTAGAGACAGAAGAAAGATGCAGGGAACAGCCTCTGGATGCAGTCCTGTTCTTTTTTGGGGTAGTCTAGGATTACCTCACCTCTAAGCTCACCGTATTGCTTATCCCATCTCATTATGTTGCTCGTGAAGTGCTTTTCGCAGATGTAATCTCTATGTGAGCTGACGGCCATCCCCAGGAATCGCCGCAACCTATGCTTGCAGTAGTTTAGGATCATTCAGAGCCTTGAAGATGCTCACATTTTCCCTGCAAGGCTTGTACCCAATTTTGCAGTTTTCAACAAAACACCTGCGTCTCAGGCTAGCAAATTCTGAAGAAGGGCATTTATGCGTAGCAGCACTGTCAGTATCAAGGCTCTCTAACAGACATCGACAAGGACTGTTGCTGTTTGACTTAAGGGCGCACATACACAACGTAACGGCGTGCTCACTGAAGCAAACGTCCGGGTCGTCTACTTGTCGTCTGCCTTGAGTTGAAGACACGAGCGCGCCCGAGCTGCTCGCCTGGGTATCTGTTTTTTTTTTTGCCACTGCTGCTTGCATGACGCGCCGCAAAGCGCCGCCACTGCATGCACTTCTCTCGGCATATGCTATTAACGCGACAGCGTTAAGGAGCTTGTGTCGCAAAAAAAAAAAAGAACGGTGTCGGCGGCGTTGGCCGTGAGCGAAAAATCCCGGAAGGCAATTCATAAATAAAAACAACTTGCAAGATGGGCTGGGTGGGAATTGAACCAGGGTCTCCGGAGTATGAAACAGAGATGCTACCACTTAGCCATGAGTTCGATGGTTCAAAGCGGGACAAAAGTGCCTCCAGTGAATGCGGTGTTGCCTTAGAAACGTGCCGCAGAAAGTTATACTGCGGTTTATATAGGTAATTATGAGCATGTAAATTACAGAAGTCGCAGTTAAACGAGTAGTGAAGTACGTTTCCGTTACATTTCTTCTGCGCTTGGCGCACACGCGGAGGCATCCTGCGGCAAACACAGAAGACCCCCTCCTCGCAATGTACGGCGCTGCCCCGACAGGTGGCGTGCCACTCGCCTGCTTTTCCCCTTCGTCTCGTCAAAAGCATGCCGAGCGAATGAGTGGGCGGTGCAAACGGGGTGCAATAACGCTATCGCGTTCCACTCTCGATGGCAAAGCTTAAGCGTCCTCCAATTTTTTTAGTGACGTTATCTGGTCGCCCGCGCTTACGGGAGTTTCAACTCCTAAATATTCTTCCTCCGTGCTTCCGAGATACGGCGCCTGCGTGGGTGCGCACTTTGTCCACATCACAGATCACTTTCAGGATACAGTGCCCGTGCAGGCGCGCACTTTGCGGTCCACATCGCAGATTGCTTTCAAGGTACACGGCACCCGCATGGCCGCACCGTTAACAGCAGCCACCGGAGTTGACCCCCCCTTTCCCTCGCGTCCCCCCCCCCTCCCCAGTGCCTCACGCGTGAAAGAGGATCTGTGATCTGTGCCTCACGCGCGAGAAAGTGGGGTTCTGCCCCACTTTCCTCCCTCACTCATGCGCAAGATATTGAGCCGCGATCGTCGGCTCACCTTCGCAAGTCAGTTGCCAGCTTGTGTCGACATGGCAAAAGTCCCTTCTGTATGCCCGATTTTTACAAAATTTGTGGCTAATTTCGTCCACTCTAGTCGATAGTCCGTTGTAGCACGGTCCGTTAAAAGCAAACTTCATTGCATTAATAAAATAGGTAGAACAAATTAAGGCTGAAATATGGTCCATTATATCTGAAAGTCTGTTGTACGCGGGTCCGTTGTAACGAGCGCAGACTGTATTACTGCTGCTAAATCACCCTAGCAAGTAGTGTTGGCTTTTAAAGGTGCCCTGAAACATTTGTTGAACATATCAAGAAAACGTTGCTGCTCTGTTGTAGAGGCTGCTGTGAACATGTGAGCCAAATTTTACTGCACTGCACACAGCAGGGAATGAAGCTCATGTCAAAAATGGCAAAAATTTGCTTACTCTTGCTTCTGCAATGTCGTCATGCAGCATTATCGAAAGCAGCTGCACCCACCAATGTTATTGGCTGATTTTGTGATCGCGAGAGCATTCTCAGTAATACATAATTGCTCATTTTGATTTAAATAAATGAGAAATATATGTTTGCGATCTGAAAAATACAGAAAAATAATTTCATCTTTGCGCTGCGCATAGCTGCGTAAGCTGCGTATGGCCTCCGATATGGCAGCGACATGCTGTGCAGCGTAGTCTACTACTGCTGCCGCCATGTGACACTCAAGTGTCGTCTGGGGCTTTGCCCTCTTGGTTTCTCCACTGTGGAATTCGGCATGCTAGTGGAGATGAAACGAGAAAGAAAGCCAGGTATCCGTGTGAAAACTCCATCTATAGTTGAATGATTCAAAAAAAAATTTCGAGCATTAGATTCGCTAGACAATGTCCTTTAACAGTTAGGCCATTCTTGATTAGTTAGTACGGTGTTTCAGGGCACCTTTAACCCTTTCGCTGTCGGACCTTTCTGGCCGTGACGCACCCCCAGTGTCGGCTTGGTTTCAGGGAACGAGCATAACAGGGAATGAACATAGCAATTAATTTTTGATTATGATTGGTATACAAACAACATAGTCACTGCAATATGCACATTTCAGTGTTCTGCAGCTGTTGTTAGTAAACATCATCATCATCATCAGCCTGACTATAACATCCGTTCAACATCCGAATCTGACAATGCGGAACTTCCCTCTTCCTCGCATGAGACTGTCCGAGTCCGAATCCGAGCTCGGCTCGTATTCTGAATTGAAATTGAGCCACCGCTCCAATGAGCAGACGAAGGTCCGCGCGCCCAGCCATCCGAAAGTAACCGCGCGCAGGGAGGATGCGCTTTCAGTCGCCCGCACAACAGAGAGAAATGGGACGTTGCGTGATCAAGAAGACAGAGGGAGATGAAAAGAGGCTAAAACAAAGTTCGAAGGGCTTTACGTTTACTGCTGCAAGTCTGAAGCGAAGGTGTGGCGAGAGAGCGAAAGCAACAATCGAGTCGCTCTTTTCGGAGAGGCAACGGCGCGGCGCGTGCCTCTGAACTTGACGCGCCGTAGCAGACACACCAACAGAATAAAAATAAAAACCTTCAAACCCGCGGAGATGGCAGAACAACCCTTGAACCCATAACCACACGCGCGCGACGCATGATACAGCGAACGCGGAGCCACCGCGCCACTCAGCAAAGAGAAAGGGGCGAGTGGCAGTCGCACCGTACTCTTCAATACGTGACTAACACAGGTCGAGGCGAAAATACGAACTTGTAGAAAGAGTCAACAGATGGAGGGACCAGTTCAGGAGCGCCAGCTCTACGCTCAGGCGCGAAATTTTGAACGCATGATAGAGAACGTACCGGTACGTCGGTGACACTGTGGGGGGGAAGCGCGAAGACGTACCAGTACGTCGGTGACACTGTGGGGGGGAAGCGCGAAGACGTACCGGTACGTCCGTGACAGCGAAAGGGTTAATAGCCTTGAACAAGACTAGCACTGTGGTACCTTGGAAGTGGTCATTCACTCTTCTACTGGTGCCGGGGTTCATAACCATGTGCCCAGAATTGTCCACTGTTATCCAAGTTGACATGCTTTTCTACATCTAGGTTTTAAATGAGAGACCAGACACCCCAATGTCGCAAATATATGGTGCCATTCACTTACTCAGGCTGTTCGGTAAGTTGCCCTTTTGCATAGCTTCATAATGGGACTCTGTAACCGCCCATATTTGGTCTTTCCTGCATTTCTTTTCATAGTGTTTTGTTACCACTGTGGCATCAATATGTGCACACACTATGGTGTTGAATATGACAGCAGCTATTCGCAAATGGTTGACCAGAAAATGCTCGCAGGCCTAATAGGTGAAAAAAAGAATGTGCAGCATTGCTGTGCATTGCGCTTTTTGTATCCCTACTTCTGTGTATACCCCCCTTACGCTATGCTGCATCCAGAGCCAAGCCCGTAAGGTATGCTAAATACCATATTTATTTGAATATAAGGCAAGCCTTTTTTCCCAAAATTCTTAGCCTCGATGTCACTGCCCCCGCCATATATGCGAGGCTGATAGCTTAATTTACTGCTTCAGTGTGGTGGAAGCTGTGCCACATTTCCGGTGATCCAGATTTTAGACAGCAGCACAAATTGTAGCAACTCGTAAAACTTGGCAGGTGAGGCTGTACAGTATTTTTGCACGAATAATCCACACCGTGAATTATAAAAATTAAAGTAAAGGTGGGCATGCGATGCTGTAAAATCATACTATTAAGCGAAATTTGCGCTGCTGCGTCGCACTTTAAGCTGAAATTCACATATAACATGTACCAATTATTCCGGGGGTTTCGATTACTCTGTATTTCGGATGATCCTTTGCCGAGTCAGAATCCGCTGGCTACTCTATATTGCCTTACAGTAGTGTGAATACTTTCCCTTTTCTTCAGTCCCCCAACTGCACGCTCACCTTATAATCACCCCTTATAATCAAGTAAATACGCTAAACAAAATGATTTCAGAGAGTATTACAGGCATCATATGAGCTGAACCAGACCTCATTAAAGAAGTGCTCTGTCGATGATAAATGTTGCAGAGCCCCTTTAAAGGCACACTAAAGAGAAAAGTTCTTTAAGCTGCATTAGTGAAGTACCGTTCTACAATGCCAAAAAAAGCTATTCTCGCTGTGAGAAGAGGCTTCGTAAGCAAGAAAAAAAAATGCAAAAGCGAAATACACGTGGCAATGCCACCTTGTAGTTTACGCACCAGCTTGCTGTGAAGTTGTGGATTGTGACGGGATCTGCTGGTTAGCCTTTTATTAGCAAAGATGGACTACATTGTTTTCCAAAAAATCCAATGAGTGAACAATGAGTGAACGGGCTTCTGCGTGAAATAAATTTTTAAAAATGAGAAAAAATGGAACTTTGATTCTCATTTTCTTTTCTAATAATCAAGCTATTAGCGTAATATTAACAAAAATAGAGTGTTGAAAGAATGCTTTATCTGCCTAAACTGGTTTAATATCTTGCTTTCGTTTACCATTAATTTTAAGCCATAATTTAATCCATTTGTGCTTATGACACAGAAAACTTCAGAATTTAATTTTGAAATGTGATCTTATGTTTCAGTGAAGCTTGGCAGCATGTTGGCTTACACACCACTGGACGAGAAGAGCGTCCAGCTTCTGCTCCATCACATTCACGACTTTTTGAAGTGAGTTTTTTTTTCTTTTTTGTTAGTGACTGCATTGGTAGATAGTGCTTTCCAACAACAGTGAAGCATGCATCATTGTGTGAATGAGCTCTGTTAACCCTTTAAAGGCACTGTGTACACATTCATGTAGACAAAGATAGTGCATGAACAGCAAAGACATTGATAAAGGTAATGATATTCGAAACATGTTGTATACATCTGGAAACACTTCTGATTGGAAAGGTGCTGCAAGTTTCAATAAAAAAGTTCACGATATTTTAGTAAAACTAGAGGGAAGGTCGATGGTTAGGTGTTTTTGCTTGATGTCTGGGTGTTGTATGTAGCGAGTTAACTTCTTTCATTGTTTTTCACAATGTTTTGCACCAGACATTAGTTTCATGTGGCTAGATAAGGTGCTTTTCAAACCTGCTAGACATGAAATATTTGATGTTATCATGTTTGATGTTCCTGAAGTGAGTTCTTGCATGGAGTCCACATTCTGTAAACTTGACAAAACTCACTAAATAATTGAAAATCATTAATCTATTCTGCAGCTGTATGCTCTTAATGATGCTGAAGACGCAAGAAAATGTGGTGAAAGCAAGTTTTCAATCAGCATAATTAATCAGTGCCTCAATGCATTAATTTAGCTAGGTGTTTTTGTTTCTAGATGAAAATTCTAGACATATCCTTTCTGTTAAGTAGAGGTGCAGGTTGAATTCATGCACCCTGATTAAAGCATTTCAATTTTCATTCCTCACATTTGGCTAGCAACATCTTGCTTGGCAATTGGCAATGCAAGATTTGAACTACGAGACATTGAAAACTTACTACTATAATGCAGTCATGCGCAATGTACCTGGGCTAATCGATTCTTGGTCAGCTTTCCATTGTCTCCTGTGGCTGCCATGAACATAGTGTGTGCTGTCACATTGACAGTAGCTGTGTGCAGCATTGCTCCCAGCTACGTTGATTTAATATGCTCTGTAGTTTTATAACGCAATAGCCTTAAAAGCCCCGTGTCAAAGAAAATCTGGTGTTGGTGCCGGCAGAAGCGTCTCCAGCCAAGAAAATTATCTCAAACCACGCATCCCGATCTATACAGGCCCTCTGCATGGCACATAGGCGTTACTGGGCTAATCGAATTTCTAAAACTAATATACGTCAGAATATTTGTAAAGTATGGCTTACACACAACCTACACACATGATAGCGTTGGATTGTAATTTGAATATACATGAAAACACGATTCTCTTACGCTAAAAACTCAAACACAAACCCCTTTTAAGGGGGGGACGTGGGTCCTAAAAATTGTTTTCTTATTTTTGGGTGAATCTTAAAGTCCACTGTCTGGGGTAATTTTTCGTGCTGATTTCCGATCTGTTATTAGATTTTTGATAGCTGTAGCAGTTCAAAAATATTGAGGTCTGAAGTCAAATTAATTTCAAACTTGTTATGGGGCTTTTTGATGATTCTGTCTTGCTAAACCAAAAACTAAATGCATGACACCATTGCTAAAGACCTACTGTCCTATGATAGCATTTCCCAGCTGCCGTTTGAGGTCTGGCTTAGTAGGAGTACCGTGAGCGCCTTTGTCCCGTCGTCTTCTTCACATGCCAGTTCTCTGACTTCTGCCATTCGTGACACTGTTCGCCAACACGTTGCTGGCGCCTTACTACGGCCGCGCAGTGCCTATAGCACCATCAACCTACAAGTTTTTACCTCAGGAAGTGTTTGTTTCACAGTTCCTTTACGAGGCTATGCAAGCTGTTGCACAATAGCCATGTAAAATTTTTATATCTGGAAACGTACACTAGGATGAAATTGTACAATTTGTGCTTTGTAGACTATGTTAATGAGTTTTGCAATCCATACCAAGCAGTTAAAGAAAAAAAGATTTTCAAGGGTTACAAAAGAATGTTACAAAAAGCAGGTTTACTGTTTTGTTGAGACGGCATGCTTTGAGGCTCATATAACTCGCGTGCCAATAGTGACATATCTCGCAATCACAGTGTGTTGCTAAAGTCATTCATTTTATGCATTTATGAAACTTAACAGTCAATGTCCGTTATTGCGAACTTCCTGGGGCTGCGAAAATGTCCTGAAAAGTCGGCAGTCTGAAAAACTGAATGCATGCCCTTTACTGCCCCACAAGCTTATATCGCCACAGGTATGTCTGAAATAGCTCTGAAGGCCTGCCAGTACACTTATTAGGCATCTCCTGTCACTGCTCATACTGTGACAGGGGGCGGCGGATGCACACATGTATACAGTTAAACGTCAATATAACAAAGTTGGTAGAATGGCAATTTGCTTCATTATATTAAAATTTTGTATATTGTTGTTTGACCTTTTATGCAGATAAGTACAGTCACCGATAAACATTTCTTACACAGAAGGGACTGCATAATTTTCCAAATAATTGGGCAATCTGTGGACGCAAATTTGAATGAAAAAAGAGGTTAATTTGTTGAAATTGAGTTGGCAACAAAAGGTATGGTTTCATGGCATGTCGACGATATCATGACATCAGTGGTACGAAGCAAGCCCACCATGCTTTCTTGTCCACTTCACCTCGGTGCTGATAATGTAGCCTGCTGAGGGACGATGCTATCACGAAAAGCACCAGCAGCGGGGAGCGAGTGCTTCATCTGCCTCTTGCTTCAGCACGTCTTCAAAACTCAAGATTATGCAACCTCCAGTACTAAATGTTTGGAAAGACAGCGCACATGATGCCATGCCATCTCGGTATGCCCGCTCTTTGCACATGCAACAGATTGCCTCCAAAACAGGGCATGTGGGCTGTGTATGCACTCAGCCACACTGACAGCCATGCACAACCACGGCTACTGTGCGATCAGCTGTAAGAAATGCAACTGGGTGTTCGCTAATGCACTGCACTCCATTTATGCTGAAAATGTGGAACAGTAGAGGGAAGACGTGTGCAGTAGTTGGCTGTAAAAATAATGACTGGCATATTAAGGAATGGAGTGAATCTGTGTGACCAAGCCCACAGACCACTGCTACTCAAGGACCGCTGCCTGTGTTGTCGGTCCTTGGTGTTGCACAGCTTTCCTCGGGGAAAAAAAATGTATCGTCCACCAGCGTTGTATCGCTAACCTCAAAAAAAAAGGACATCAGCCCCTGAATGTCGTCAAGAGTGAGTACACCTTGTTACACACTGACAAAGGGAATAGCACAGCTTCCTCACATAGTAAATTTCTTGCACGTTATCTATGCACATCCACTCCAACTCACCAACCTTACTCCCACTCTCAACACATCAAGAATAAGTTAATGGGCGCACCCTTGCATGGGTGCCAAAGCATGGGTGACGGCAACTACACCAACAACACCTGAATGTTGGAAGCTGAACGTTCCGGGGACAGTCCACAGGGTATAAGTGAGTGACTAGCAATAATATGTCTTTGCTACAAGTTATTACACAGTGCGGAGCATCTGTGTTCCAAGCCATTGTGGGCAGCAAGAACAAATCTATTGCAATTGAGCACACCTTCCAGTATCTAAGCAGAAAATAAACAATCAGATAGTGACTGCATCGAGCAACTTTACAGAGTCAGAAACAAGACACGCCGCTGCTTTAAAGTGTTTACCAAATAAAGAACGAATAATGAAACACACTACTGCTAAGCTAATTCATAAATGGAAAGTTTGGACAGTTTGGAATACATTCCTAGCCCTGCTTCTAGTACAAGCACCGTATACGCTGCTCACATCGTTTTGACAAAGCTTAATGAGCTCCAAAAGCACTTACATGTCCTCGAAGCTGTGACCAAAGCATTGTGTCGTCCACCCAGTCACCATCTATAATATCCGCCGAAACTGAAGTTTGCTTCTGTCTCATGCACATTCATTGTAAACATGGAGGCAGTGGAGGCAGCTGAGGCAAGCAACGGACACATCGCCAGGTGATCAAACATGGTAATGCCCACAGGATCGCCGTGAAAAGGGTCTATATGAAACATGATGCTGCTCCGCTTTGGCAGCCGCTCATGTTTGCGTGGCACGCGATTCAAGAGGTGCGTTCGCAAGCAGCCACTTGTAATTCAACCATTTGACCATCTGCGTCCGTCCACAGAAATTTGCATTTATTGTCTCGGTATTTGTGGTGAGAGTGAAATTTCTTTATATTGAAATCATGTATAAATACACATTATATTGAGGTTCTTCGTTATATCAAGAATTTTGTTATATTGAAGTTTGTCACATTGAGGTTTACCTGTGGGTTAAACCCACGGTTATCCTGGCTGTGTCTTATCACAGAGCCAGGATTGCTGTCGCCCATTGTAGCCCAAGATATTATGAAACTGATGGTAGTATGTTCAAAAGTGATTGTCCAAGAATGTGGCCCAAGTTTGTCAACATGTTGCTGCATGCACATATGCTTGCCTGCGACCTGCTCAGTCTGTATCTCTACAATTGTCATGCTGTCGCTACAGATGGACGAAAGTACAGTCAATGAATCATCCCCTGGCAATGTAATTGAAATCGACTGAGCTGCGATTGCTGAGTAATCACAGCTTGCTTCGCAAGTCATTATCAGGCATTTCCCTCACATTATCACCGCCCTCCTAGATGTGGACATCAAGGGTGGAGTTGGCACCACTTGAAGCTGAGTGAAGAAGTCACTCGGGATCGCGTTGCTATGAACATGCAGATGAAAAACACTAGGTGTGCGGAACTCGTGCAACAAACAGCAAATTCACTCGATGCAGCCGCTCAACACTTAGGGGCTCGGCTTGGCTTGTCCTGCACTTTGGGTGCAGTCGGTAACTACTCAATTGACTAGGCTGCGCTAGTGTGTTTAGAGGAGAAGCTTTTTTGATTGCCAGCGACATATCAAAACTAAAATATTGCTATCCTTTATCATTTCTATGGCTGGCATGCAGTCATGCAGGCAGAGTCTGAATATTGAACAGCATGGTGTAAGGTGTCCGAAATTTGGGAAATTTCATTGAAGACAACACCCACCAAAACCGTGGTGCATCAAAAGCGTACATTGGTGAAGGTCAGAAGTGCGCAGATATATATAGTGTCTAGCATGGTTGACATATTTCTTTTAGAACTTTTACATTATAGGTGGTAGACCCGATATTTTTCTTGTCATTACTGTACACCCATGTTGCTGCACTAGGAATGTCTTTTGTATTGTGCAGGAAAATTGTGGGAACAACATTGTATCAAGGGGGATAGGTGTCTATGAGCCTTTGCTAGGACCGAGGTTTAGCAATGTTACACCCGGGAAAACATATTTCTGGGATTCTATGGTACCTGTATTCACGTATTTCGATCTCTTCTAGTTCTACCACAATATGATCTTCAAAAGCAACCTATTTTCGAAAATTTTCGAATTTTCGAAAATTGCCAACTTTGAAAAAAGTAAAAGCACAATGCTTACAACTTCATAGCTCTGCACTTAGAACAAATATCGCAGTTCTGTAAACTCCATCCATTAGAGCATACAAAGTGGATAAATTTGATATGTCAATTTATATCTTACGTGAATTTGTTACATTGTTTACAAGGGCTTCGCAAAAGTTCTACTCAAAGATGAGTGGTCTATTTGAAAGCCATGTATACTATATCAATTTTGTCCGCTTTAGATGCATCCGGTGCCATTTACAGAATTGTGATATCATTTTTGATTGCCAAGTTGCAGAGTTACTTGATAGCTTTGTTTTCTGAAAATTTGCGATTTTTGACAATCATTAAAAAATTGACAACCTAAATCAAGAATTCGCAACTAACAGTCACTAGATTTTAACTTTTTATGTTAAATGGAACAAACTTCATCAGATTTGGTGCAGTGGTTGCTGAGAAAAACGATTTCTTCTTTCCCATGTATATATATATGAGGCTTGGGGGTAAAGCTTTCTCTTAAGTGCTGTTGTATAATGGTGTAAATCAGTCTTAATACTGCGCCTTGGCAAGTGGTGCTTATATTTTCTGAATGGAAATTGGAGCAAAGAGAGACACTTTGTGTTAATTTTTTTCTAGGTACATGGCTAGGAACTCCCAGCTGTTCAGTCTGAACGACTACACAATAGCGCCTCCAGACTACCAACGAAAAGCCATCTGAAGTTGAAAAGCTGCACTGCTGAAAACAAAACCTCTAATCACTGTGTGGAAATTGTCTTCCTTGCACTTGCTGCATTTATTTGCCGCTGCAGGTGCAGTTATGCTATATACGTGAGCTCAGGAGAAAGGAAAACTCCTTTGTCACTGCTGTATCTCACTAGTAAACACAGCTTTGCGACAACAATTGTGTAATTTATGCCCAAGTTGAACGCATTTAAGCTGTATTCATTCTACAAATGTCATTCATTGTCAAGGTTTCCAAAAGTATAGTTCTCAGTCTGTCTGAAGATCTTGTTGGATGACTGTCATTAAACAAAAGTGTGAATGTTCATTGTGAAAGTATGCATGTTTACAAATACATTTAGGATGTTCAAGCTCATTTTGTTGTTAGTGGTCCTTTTACTTGCTTTGCAAAAAGAGTGCTGGAACTAGTAGTCATGCCTCTTTTTGCCACAAGCAGAAACGGTCTATGTTAATACATAAATGTGGTACTGTATGAATACACAATTTTTCAGGCTATTCAACATGCACATGAACACACACGTCTGAGAGTAGCAGCATGGCTCTGAAGTGCGTGTAGATTTCTCCACCGCAAGACTTGCTATGGTAGTTTAGTGCCTATGGCGTTTTAGGTCATAAGTTCGATCCTCGCTGCAGCGGTTGCATCCGAAATGCAAAAACACTCGTGTGCTTTAGGTGCATGCTAACACGTTCACTGCGGCACAAAGAAACAAAGTTGGCGATGGCAGCACCATCATGGCACTGCAATTTGGTACTTTCTTTGATGACTGTCTACATGACTGCTTCCGAAATCAGTGTGTCTAGTTTTTTTAGTACAAATATTGCATCATAGACACCCTTTTTTTTTTTTTCATATCTTGAACTTGTTCAGGGATGCTGGCTGGCATGTGTTTTGGCAGATGGCGCCACCAGGCTGTGTGCAACAAAAAATCCAGTGCCGTGCGACATCTCGGCACATGCAAGGATATATTTTTATTTGTTCAAATGAATATAGCTCATATGGAAGTTCATAATAAAGTGTTCCTCGACTGTCATGGATAAAGCGGTGTGGTATTCTCCTCCGTGCTCTTGGGACAAAGGAACGACAACACAGTAGTGCAAACAATCACAAGGGCATTTATTGCACCTTTCATAGATCAATGCCAGCTAGCCGAGTTGCTATCCACAAAACATGCCGATGGGCGCGCGACAAATCTAGAAGTCCGACTCACCGCGACCGGATAGCGAGCGAATATGTTCGCCCCATGCTGGATCCCAACGCCTGGTCGTTCGCGCGTACTGTCACGCGAACAGTGGCGCATTCCAAGGCGGCCACGCGAGACGGTCTCGCAGAAGTATGGGTCGGCGCACGCGCGGCACGGCACGTCTGTCCCGCTCGCTGTCTTGAATCCAAGAGACAGCGCCTTGTCTTGCCCGCACCCAAGTAACCCCGCAGCGGCGCGACACTCGCGCCATCTCTCGCACCGCGCTTGTACCACTCCGACCGCCGTGGGAACCAGGCCACGCGAGCCGTGCGGGAAAACAACATATCAGGGGATGCGTGAGAGTCGCACATCCCCACAGCGGGCGGACCACGAAGGCAGCACAGGTCGACCACGTTCGTTCATGTCGCGACAAACTTGGCTCCTGCGAATGTACTGTGTGGCTTTCCCACACTATCTTGCTTCATTTTGCGTCCAAGGTAACGGACCTTCATGCTACTCTGCTGCCATAGGGAACATATATAGTAACTCTTGTAGTCGTTGCAATGGTGGCGTGCCAGGACAGTGAGTGAGTGCATCGTGCCCAGCAACATGGACATCAATGCACTGCATGCATTGGCTGATAAGCCGGCTGCAGGTTCAAGAATGTTGCATCACCCTCAAAACTGTGTGTTAACGGAAGAAAGGCTCAATTTTGTATTTTGTTGTTTTGAATAATGGGCTTGGCAGTTTCACCTGTTTGGCAGCACTATTGCATTCCCACAAATGCACTTGCCGAATTTGTCTGGCAACACTTGATGTCCCTACGACATCTGTGCTGCCTGTGTGAATGGAGGAGCAGCAAGGGGGCTTCTGTCAGTGAAAGACGTCACATGGAGCTCGTGTGAACACTTAAAGGGCATACGTGTCCACTCCACGACGAGCTGCCACAGAATGATTGCTTATCTCCCGGTTGCAATGCAATATTTCAAGGATTGTTGGTTCAGGTGAGAAAATATCTCCCACATAAAGCAGGAAATGCTAAGCACACATTATTGCATCAAGAAGACTGAGCCAGATGTGCACTCAAATGCGCATTAATATGCTGGAGAAACTGCTTTGGTAATAGCTCGCACATGCTTCTAGCTGTATCTCCAAGGCCAGCACGACACACCAAGTGAATGCCTTTTGCACACTTAATGGTTCTATGCTTGCTGAAAATTTGCCATTTTTCTGCAGGTGCTACCCGTCGCTTTTTATGCCACAGTTCGAAGCATTCTGACAGACTGCTCAAATGTTAAGTATAAGAAAACACAAATTGCAAGGCCACATAATGTACCATCCTGTTTGGCTTTTGATTCGGTGTTAAAGGCTGTTAGTGCATTTAGAGGTTACTAAGTAGAAACAGCACACCAGTCTGAGTAAAGTTTTCCTTGTGTCAACAGTGACATGCAGAAAGCACTTGCAGAAAAGGGCACGCCTAGTGTCTTCTACTTCGTTGTAGTGCAACCTAAATGACAGGGACACAACACGGAAAGGCACATTTGACACAGTGCTGTGTGTTTGTCAAATGTGCCTTTCTGTGTCCTTGTCATTCAGCTTGCGCTACAACAAATTAGAAGATGCCACACCAACAGGCCCATGTAGCTACCCTCATCAATGCATAATATGATGCCACAAAGGCTTTGCCACCATACTTGCCGTTGAATTTTGGTTAAAGACAACATACCGTATTTGCACGATTCTACAGCGCCACTGATTATAACATGCAATTATATTTTGCCCAAATATTAAAAAAGAGATCTTTGTGCCGTTTTTAATGCGTACCGTGTTGAAACGATCTTACGAAACATATGAGGGAACATGGACATGCACGCAGCTGAATCTCGGCATCTAGTCGCCATCAGAGTCCAACGACACCTCTTTTTCGCTGTCTACTAACCACAGAAAGTCATCATCAATCCCACTTAATGCATTAGAAATGCCACACTTCTTGAAGGTTTGTGCAACTATCATCTGGGGGAGTGCATTCCGTGCACCATGAACCCACCTTGTGATAAGTGTCGCTTTATTCAAACGACCCGTTCAGTGGCAGTGTGGCTAGCTAGCTTGCATTAAGTTTTTTTTTTAGTAAAAATATGCTTCGTTTTTGATTTTGAATAGAATTAGTTACCATTGTAATGTGCATGTGAATTTGAGCGCACTTTTTATTCAAAAAAGGTGGGCGTTGGAATCGTGCAAATATGGCACTCGGAAGTCAATGTGGGTCCACAGAGGTAACATTTTTTGAAAATCCATTGCCATAAACGTGCCATTACAACTGGACGTACTATGATGCAAAGGTTTGCAGCATTTTATAATGATACATATAAGCACCAGTTCACTAAATCCAGGAGCTGCTGTGTTATTCCAGTGGAGAAGCGAACAAAAATTTGCAGATATTAACAGAGCTCTTATTTTAGTTTCTAGCCTAAAATGCCACTTCCACTTGCTCAGGAATGAGAAGAAAGGGAAGGGGGTTAACCGAGGGGCCCGATTTTTATTATTCATATCATAAGAAGCCAACAAACAAGGACACCAAGGACAACACGGGGGAACTTACTTGTACTTAATGCGAAGGATGTGGGATCGTTCCCCACCTGTGGCAAGTTGTTTTTTTCATCCACTTTCAGTTCCATCAATTTATAATTTCTTTATTTCAATTAGTAAGTACAAGTAATTTCCCTGTGTTGTCCTTGATGTCTTTGTTTGTTGGCTTCTTATGCTATTCCACTTGCTCAGTAACACCTGCAGTGTACATAACTTTGTGCGAAAAAAATTCTCAATTATTAAGCGTGCTGTTTTGCCTATAAAACTAGTGCTAGACACAGAGCATACAAACTGAAAACAGAGTAGACAATGAAACAACTGCAAGATGACCAATAACGTAGCCATACGTACTGGTTCTAAGATGTCTTTGTGACTGGCTTTGCTCTCTTTGGAATTTTGCAATAAACAACGTACAGTTCATAAATGTTTTCATTGCGTCAAGCATCTGCCTTCAAGTGCAAAATTCTTTTATTAAATTGAAGGTTTCTTTGCATTCCTCTCTGAGGTCTTGCATGCCTGCTTTGTCGGTTTCTTGCAGAGTAATATGAGCAGATCCCGTTAACAGTGAAAAAAGTAGGCTGGGTCAATCTGGGAAATGGTGTAACAAAGTCTGGGCCAGCCCTAAATACTGTAATGGTAAGCTGGGCCTATCCTGGAGATTATAATTAAAACTGGGCTGATGCTGGAGACTTTTCTAAACGTAGTTGCATAGAAAACGTGAGTTGCATGGTAAGGCTGAGCATATATAAACCAGCATTGTAGAAGCGAGTGTCATTTTTACACCTTTGCTATGGAACCGAAGCATATGCTCAAAGCCAAGAACTAGCATCTTGCAGCACAGGTATTTATTCACTATGCTGCAAAATGCAATGCAGAACATGAAAGCTACATGTGCGTTACCACAAAGCCATACAACAAAAAACTGCTGTGATGGCAAGACATCAACAATTCCTTGCGGGCAGTTGGAAATAACATTGTGAGCATCATGTGACTGCATAGCACTTGAAGCATTTCAACAAAGCTTTGTTTAATGTAGATTCCAACAAGTATGCTGGATCTGCCATCTTTTCTTACTTGCTATTGCTGTCACTGCTTTGCCCTTTGAGCAAAACTGTGATACCTGTGCATTCCACCCTTGTTTGTGTATGATCAAAGCTGCAGCTGCAGTGTGGTGCCCAAATGGCAGAACGCCACACAAATAAGTTTTCATCATATCTGCACAAATACTCTTGCAGTGCAATCATATAGAGTGTTTGCTTGTCCAAAGTACATCATTCATTATTGTTTACACACATTTAATACAACCGAAGAAACCAAAAAACAATCAAAATGATGCAGCCATTCACATTCAAGTTTATTGTGCTAGTACCAGTAATGTGCATGTTTGATACGATTGCACAATAAAGAACTGCATTTTACATGCTGTTTTAGTAAAGAATGAACGATTGTGACAGATGGAACATCACTAGCCAGACAAGTCTTCTAAGATGTGGCTTCCAAGGAAGACTCTAATCTAAATCCACGACTTCCCAACATTCCTATGCATATAACAGCAAAGCAGCGTCGGCTTTCCCTTTCGGCTACTAAAAGAAACTCCATGAGGCTAGCTAAGTCTATGCAACAGGATTCTGCAATTAAAAATGCCAGAATCTTTGGCTAGATCCAAATTTATTACAGATTCAAGATCACACATACTTATTCTCATTGCATTACATATGCATTTGACAAACTTGATAAACGCAGTACGTAATACTTTGGATGTTAGAAATGTTGCCAACATTTGTGCTCTTAATATCACAAGCGTTCCGATTCATTCTTGTAATCTGACAAGTGACCTATCGATTCTCATAACTAATTGATCAGCCCTACTTTAACAAGACGCAAACAGTGAGAGAAAAGGGTCTGCAAATTGTGGGCATTCCCTAAATGCAGTGACTTTGTATCATCATAATGATTGAGTGCCTTTGCAGCAAAGCATATTGTTCTAGGAAATGCATGCTAATAAAATAATTTCCATGCTCAACAACTTGCATATTTATACTCTCGCATTTCAAAAATTATTTTTGGAATGAGCAACAATCTGTTCAGACTCTTCAAAGATTGCATGTGTGTAGTCCATTCTGTACCTGCGGGGCAAAATATTGCATGATCTGCAAGCATGTAACAAGCTGCATTCTTGCGCCCTCTAACAAAGCAAGTGCCTGATTTTGACTCATGGCATTGCACATGCACATTTTTTCGTGTGTGTTCCTGTCAATACAGCCATTCCTGGCCAGCTTTCCAACAAATTATGTGAGGAGAGCGGTGGCTGGTGGAGTGTGTGATGCATTGTCGCAAGTCGTAATAGCTGAAACAGACATCGCTGTCCTAGCATAATTTTTTGCACTCACTGTGATTCCGACAGTGGGCACACAAACATGAAAGGATGCACAATGTTATGCCAGATGCTTGCTTCGTTGCAGTTCAGCACACGCTTGCAGATCCTGCAGAATTTTGTTTCTGCCTGTACAACATGTTAGTGTAGGGAGTTCCCTGGTTCAGTCATTAGAGGGCGAAAATAAAACTCATTTTCGATTCTAGCACTCAAAGTGACTTCAGCCTAAATTTAAGTCTGGCATAACTGCCACTATTGTTGCTTTTGTTTTCTTCACTGCAGACAACGCAACTTTGCGGCAGGCAGGCTCTGCAAAGGTATAATGATGCCAGTTTGCTTTTATTGCTGTATTTGCGCTTTTGAGTAGCAAGATGATAGATGATACTTTTTCATTTCTGCACCAAGAGCCAAAAAAGTAAAAAATGACAGACTTGTTATTTTAAAAGCCAGGCGTAGAATGCGGCCCCATGCAAGATTTAAGTGAAAACAGCCAAAGAGCAAATTTTAGGATTTTAGAACTCTGAAAGAAGTTACCCAAGTACCCTAGATCACCATGCAATAATTGAAAATTTAAAGCATGCTCGAAGTGGGAAATTGCTTTACTTACAACCACAGTTGTCGACACTTCTGCCATTGCTGTGGCTGCCAATGCACGTTGTGAATACATTTAGTCACCGGCCAATTAAACTTCGACTCACTTTTCATGGTGCAGATGTGCTGTCACTCGGTGGTGCCCATGATAATGATAATGAAGTTAATCTGGCAGATCAGCAGAATTTCTCCAAAAGAGATTAAGGCTCTTTTTCCAAGCAAGTATTGAGATAAGCAGGAGAAAATCGCATAATCACTGAAATTTTGAACCTGTTCTCCCAGCATGTTTTATTATACTACCCAAATGTGCTGCAGTATGTTTGAAGCGCTTTGCAGTATTACAGGCATGAAAAAAATGAATGATGATAGTGCAACGAATAAGATTTATTACTGCTTATACTCTTGACATTAATTTAACAATACAGGGAAACGGGCACGAGTCACACATATGTACAACATGCACAGGTCAGTTCTTAGTTACGGCATTTAAACAATAAGAGCAAGAGCTGTCAGTTGTGCAGTATTTTTACACATCAAGGTTGTCAATGACCAGGAAGAAATAACACTTTGTAACATGAACACTTGAATCACAAGGCTTCTTGGAATGTATGTACTAGAGATAACAGACAATGAGTGTTCCTAGATTCGCACAATGCCGCACATTGAATTGTTAAGATCACAGGGACAAAATGGTAAGAGCATTACTACCAGCATCAAAGAGCTTGGTGAACCAGTACAGGCTTGTCCGTCTTGTTTTAGGTCACAATCTGAACAACTATTACATGTATGAATCAAAGCCTCACATAATTACACAAATCTTTTGTTCAACCATGCAAAAGGCTTTGCTACAGAGCATCTGTGCTGCTGCTGGACTTAAAAAGTCTGATCACAGCTTGACAGCTGAATGTCACTGCTTAGTTTGTAGAATACCTGTAACACTGGCTGTAGCTAGTACATCTGCAGTGTACAATAGTAAACATCTTCATTGGTCCCCTCTCCATCTAGACACTTTTCAAAATGTAAAATCTTAAATACTCATTAAATATAAAAATTACTAGTACCATGCAAAACAATGTAAAACAAGTTGTCAGCATTGCCATTCAGCATCACGACAGACTACATAGCCTTGGTGCCATCAGATGAAAACAAAGGTCCAGCAGCAGTTATGCAACGCAAGTGCTCGTATGTGCAGCCTTTGTCACAAGTATATGGGCTGCTCGTGTTCACCATACTATATGCGATTTGGATGTGTGCTGCAGTACCCGTGGCACTCCCAACTCTCTGGACCTCTTGATGGTGAGTAGGAGAGTTCTTTTCATTCCTTGGGGTACTGGAACTTTTGGCATAGTGCAGGAACACATTTAAACCGCCAGCAGTCAGCATGGTAGTTCACAAGCAATGTAGCCCATTTACATTTAACGAAGACTGTACTTCAATGTCAGTTAAGTACCTTAGAATGTATGCAATGACTAGCACATAACCACAAAACAGCATGCAACCAAGAAAGTTGACAGCAATTGCATATAATATCGACAAGAATAATATGTGTTCCAACTGGGCACCAACAAAGATCTCAGCTGTAGCAATTGCAAGCATCTTGATTTATGTGTGTTTGTTTCGTGCGAGGAGGGAAAGGGAGACACTACATGTTTATTGAAACCAACACACATACCACCAATGATGTACCAAGATCTTTACATTTCCCATGGCCACGTAGTAACATTCTATGACTGTCAGTGTAATAGTTGTTCAGGTGTACTTTTCTCATTCAGACATGTGGCAACAATACAACTCGCTAGAAAGGTATGCCAAACTTTGGGCTTACCAAACTGTTTTTCATTTTTTATGGCCGGTAAGTACAGACTCTTAGACATGAAACAAATAAAATTTAGCAGGATAAGCCTTGATGGCTGCATTTAGTCTGTCCACAGAGCATGATACTATACACGCCTGTTAAGTGGGTAAGCCTTGTAGCAATGAAGGCTAAACATGAAGGGTTGTTATGTTAGGAAATTTAAAATAATTGGTATGCGTACAGATCTTGCTTCGAGTCAGTTTACTGTGCTGTAATCGTGCATACAGTGCAATAGCAACGGTGCACAGTGACAACCCACAAAATTAAGATTTCGATGAAGCTTGTAAAATCTTGTTCCAAAAAAGCTTAGCAGTCCCTTAACCTCTCTCTTTTTTTCAAGAAAAGAAAATACATGGGAGAACCCGCTGAAAAATAAGCCTTCAGCATGTACCTTACAAAAAACATAGATGGGAGGTATTTCATAGCTGGTACAGAAGCATGGGTGAATGAAGGGAAAGAAGATGGAAGAAATTCCTAGGAAGAGGAGAAATGGACTGCAATGTCTCTTGCATGCAATTACTTGTAAGCGTAATACGGTGGTTCCACCACCAGCCAAGAGGCATGCTGGAGCTCTAAAACTCAGCATTCCAGAATGGAGTTGCTTTTCAGAACTGATACTAGCGAGCATAAGAGCACAAATACACGCTGTACTCTACTTTTGCCCACATGAGTTTTACCTCAGTCCAATAGCATCTTGCATTGTCTCATAACAGCTACATTGCTGCAAAGTGCTTGTACAGACTCCTTAAATTTCGTGGTCTAATAGTCTTATCCAAAACAGTTAATATTGTAGCGCTGCTGCTTTATTGCCTGTGCTAATGTAACCAATATGCTAGTAGACTGCAACATGAACACAAACAAGTTACTCGATTTTAAAACTCATTCGCAAGGGTTTCACAACCCAGAGCTGCATCTGGACTAAGAGGAGTGCCATCACAGAGAGCTTTGCATCAATTCTGGCCACATAAGTTTCTTTAATGCTCACTAAAATTTTGGCACACATTCTTTGTGCATTCTGTTTCATCACAATGCTGCTTCCATGGCTAGGAATCAAGCCTAGAACCTTCTTACTACTTCTTACTACAGAACTAAATCACCGGTGTAAATCAAGATTGTGTAGCTAGCCATAAGTGCAGTACCATGCCATAATACAGTAGGGGCTATGCTTTATTTTCAAGTAAAGTTTGCAATGAAACTCATGTCTTGATGAAAGTTAAACAAGGAATCGAAATAAAGCACCATAGCCATTCCTTATAATATTCCTTTCTCTATACTGCTTTCAATAAACTTCTATACTGCTTAGGATACCTATTTCAAGCCATCAGAATCATGACAGGAGAGAACTTGCCAAAATGCACAAAATAAGGCTTCACACTATTCCTTATATAGTCATGCTTATATGGTCATGCATTAGGAGTAATCAGTGTCAAAACTAGTAACTCAGCAGTATTTAGTGTGCACAAATCCTATTGCACTACAACCTAACCTTTTTCTTTTTTTGGCATGTGCCATCAACATAAATTCAATGTAAACAAGTTGAGGTCTCACTCAATGCTCTTTGTTTTCAAACTTGCATGCCTCTATAACAAAATAATTCAGGCTCAGTCGTGTAACTTGGGGACTACACTGCCTTTAGAAATCAGCCATACAGCAATTGCACATCAGACAGTGAGTAGTAATTGTGTGTGCATCTCTTCTGATCCATTTTCGTCCTGTTCATCTTGATGGGTTTTTCATCTACGCTGCCAGCACAATCAGCTTATTCACTATGTAGAATAGAAGCAGGGAACAAGACAACAAAAGACAATGCCTTCATCTTACAAAACACAAAGCCCTTCACCATCCTGTTTCTTGCTTTTTGCTATACACCTCTGCGACAAGAATGGAATACCAAGTCACTCATTCTGCCATCCTACTCCGCTGATTCACCCTTTTCCATTTCCTGTCTGTCCTTTTAATGCGCAGCGTTCTTGTCGAGTGCAGCACAGTGTTTCCTGCCATCTGTCTGATTGTTTTTGTCTTCTTTCACGGCGCTCTTCTATGAATAAAAAATCTTTTAAGGTCTCTCTGGTGCTGGCTAGAATTTAACCCATGTTAGACGACTTCCTCACCAGTGTCAGGTGGGGTTTTCAAGCACAGCAGCCCAACACTTAATGCGCTGCACCACGAGTGCCTCGCCCCAAGAAGCTTCTTCTCACCACAGCAGAGCTCGAGGAAGATAAGTGTAAGCGTGCCAATGCCGCTCATCATCATTATGCAGCTCGGACACCCGAGGCTTGCACTGCCCCACTGGAACGAAATCTCTGAATCTGAACACTACGCCACGCAAACGGAGCAAACAAAGTTACCATAATGGAATAAAACATTTCACCTTCAACAACCACTGTAACATTCGCACTGCACATACCACTAGTTCGCACACGTGTTACTACTGTGTTAGCCATTTTCCTTCAGAAAATTAACGCTATTCATGGGAACTTTTCTCATGAAACAACAATGCTTCGCACCATGTCGCACTCAACTGGAGTTTTGGCTGCCAAAAATTGTAGCTCAACATTTTTATTTTGGCGAAACTGGTACTGCAGTTGCATTCCAGTGGCTGCCATACACTGCAGGTTTGCATTTGAATTATGCAGCCTGATCTTCATTTGCAGTAGGAACAAGTTCTTGCACAACTAAGATGATAGCAGTTCTCCCAAAAGAAGTATGTTGCATGGCATCACAAGCTGGGTGAAAAAACAAATCAATACATGTACCAATACCAAGATTTGCAACAGTTGCTTAGCTGTGCTCACGCCTTTCTTGATGTACAAGTGCTCCTACCCAAAAGTAACAAGTGATGTTCCACACTGAACATGAGCACAGTGTTCAGAGCAAGATAAATAACGAAGGGTGACTTGAATAAACAGATTTTCTTGGTTGAAGACACTTGATAACCTTGCCCTTATATTCGTAACAAGCCTGTACTGGAGTCTGCTTCTCAACTCTGTAAAGAGAACAGCAGTGCGGTCCTATGGCCAGAGCAGTTACCAAGCTTTAATAACTTTTCTCACAAGTAACTGCGACAGAGTTAATCGAGAAATGTCCCTCAATCTCATTTCCATCATTTAGACATGAACCTGCCCAATTATGAAATCATCGTTCAGGAATTCTTGAAGAGTGCTTGTGAGGCATAGTGGCTGCACCAGCCAAGGGCACACTCTACTGCCCTACTTGATGTATTTGAGGAACAAACTCAAGTGTAGGCTCGTTTGCATATAAGAGAGTTAATGCTGTAACAACAACTTAAAAAAAAGAAAAAGAACACTTTTTAGCACAAGTGCACTGATCTTCCATCTCGAGCATTGAAAGTTAAACATTGAGTTGATAAGCTGCCAGTGCCAGTGGTGGCACTACTGCGCAGATTTGTTCTCATAGTTGAGACCCTTTGAACCAGCCATTTCTTAGTGCTGCCAGCATAAGTGGTGCTGGAGCCAAAGTGGGAGGTAAGAAATGATGTTCGGAAAGTCGGCAGGTCATGAGGGAAAAATGGAGTCGAGGAGACTGGTCACACAGAAATCCCATTGGCTCATGCCAGGTTGTGAGACGGTTACTTGAGAGTGCTCGCATCTTTGTCAACCTCGGGAGTAAGTGCATTGGCAAGAAGTGGGTCACGGCCCCAATAGTAGACAGGCGGCCCATACGAGAAGCAGTCCTTTCTGTCGAGGATCTTGTCTCCATCCACATAGTACATCATGTAGAAGTTGCACATTTCGTCATTGCCTGTGGAGCTATATAAATGAAATAAAAAAGAGGTAATTTAATTAGCTCATGATCTGGGTTCACCTAATGCCATCTCTTCTTTTCTTTAGAAGAAGGGGCCCAAAAATAACTGGAATCGTACTCCTGCACATCGTGTACTTGTAGTACGAGGTCTCGCCGCTACGGCGCTGTGAGAGGACTCCTCCCAAATCAGTATGCCAAGTAGTGTCAACCGACAACGACGTGTGTTGTTTTTGTGGCAGCTTTGTTTGGGTGTCTGTAGTGCACTTGTGGCAGATTGAAAGAAATGGCAGATTTTCACGAACAATGTGCAGCTGTGAAGTTTTGCTTTTTCCTTGGCAAGAATGCAGCAGAAACTGTTGTGATGATGCAAACAGCTTGCAAAGGACATGCCCTGAGTAAAGTGCAAGTGCACAAATGGTTCCCTTGGTTTAAAAGGGGGGATGACAATTGAAGATCAGCCCCATTATGGTCGTCCTTCAAGTGCACGAACCGAGTACAACATCGCCGAAATCCGTGATCTCATCAAGAAAGATCAATGCAGAACAATCGACCAACTTGAAGACTTCTCCAGGTTATCCTGGAGTTCTATTCAGCCTATTTTGCATGACGATTTGGGAATGCAACAAGTGGCTGCTAAGTTTGTGCCCAGATTTCTCATCGAAGAGCAAAGGGATCATAGCGTGGAAGCCTGTCATGCAATGAAGGACACAGTCACAGATGATCCCGAGTTTTTCAACAAAATCATCGCAGGCGACCAGTGGCGGTGCTATGGGCATGACCCCAAAAGTAAACAACAGACAAATCAATAGAAGTCACCCGGCTCGCCTCGTCCAAAAAAAAAGCTTGTCAGATTGAATCAAATTTGAAAATGATGCCAATCTGTTTCTTTTTTACATCAAAGGGATCATACACTCAGAATTCATCTCTCAAAACCAAACCATCAACCAACAGTTCTATTTGGAGCTGTTGAAATGGCTGCACAGAAGTGTGGCATGAAAACGTCTGGCCTTGTGGAATTCCGGCGAGTGGTGCCTGCATCATGGCAATGCTCCCGCACACATGGCTCTCAGTGTTCGCCAGTTTTTGGCCTCAACGTAGACGACTACCTTGACTCATTAACCCTATTCGCCAGATTTAGCTCCAGCTGACTTCTTTCTGTTCGGTCGGATGAAAAGGGACTTGAAAGGCAAGCATTTTGCCGATGTCAACAAAGTCAAATGCAATTTCACGACTGTGCTAACAAGTATAAAAGAACCCAAATTCGCAACATGCTTCCAACACACAACATGCTTCCAACAATGGAATCAACGTTTGAGCAAGTGCATTAGTACTAATGGAGAGTAGTTTTAGGGTGATTAACATAGTATTTTAAAAAATAATGATGTCCATGCTTTTTATCGGAAAATTCCGGCTATTTTTGGGTCCCCCCTCGTACGTGAGAGAAGTGTGCAGGGAACCACACACAAACTTGAGCAGGATTCACTCCTGACGTTTTGTTAATATGGTAAAAGCAGCCTCAAAATACTGTACAATGAAACAGTGAAGTACACTGTACACTGTAGCAGTAGTGTTCTGCTATCTGCCAATGCTGTTGATCACACTGGACAAAGCTTTGTGGAAGTGCTATCACCAGAACTGAACTGATGTTGCAGCACAGTGTCTATGCTTCTATAAGCCTCCATGCCCCCATATTTCCATATTTACCCGATTCTAACGCAAAAGTTTTTTTTTTTTTTCTAAATAAATGCCTACATGTTACAATCGGATATGAAACTGAAACTGCATTCGCAGCATCGGCGTGGCAACAGGCTACCATCAAAGTCAGCATCACTGTCATTGTCATCATATGATGGTGGTAGAATAAAATATTGCTTAGGTTGATAATAGCAACACTACACTTTCATAACCATTGGTCATTAACAAAAGTAATTTTACATGCTATGCTGGTGGCAACAGAGCAGTGTCATGTGTTCTTGACATTTAGGAGGTTTGCAAGCATTGCAGGACAAACAGGTGAAATGGTTAGACGAGATATGGGGCGCCATCCCCGATCATAGTGGATTTGTTTCAAGAAATGCAGAATAAAAATGCAGTAGAGTGCACAGAGGAAATGTTGTGGTTCATAGACAGCAATAAAGAGCTGTGTTTTTACAGTGACGATGATGGACATTAACTGTAAATAAATGTTTGTCCCGTGACAGTAAATTCTACAAACTTCACATATGCCTGATAGCAAAAACAGGAGACATGCTACTTCTTTCTCATTGCGAAGGTCTGGTCGACATCAGACTTGGGTGCAGATTATTTTCATTATTTTGTCATTTTGAACCCATGATTGGGTGTGCGTTAGATTTGGGGGCCTGACAGAATCGGATAAATACCATACATCATCGGCAGCAAGAATAGTACTGTCAGAAAGCTTAGGTCCAGTACAGCTGTGAATGCTCTCGCCTAGAAACTTTTGCAACAGATAAGTGGCATTGTATTCATTATTATACTAAAAGGTGAAAATTGCAGCACATAACACATAACCGCATGAATAATTTAGCAAGTTATTACACTGCATCAGTTCATTCAAGGTACTTGTAATCTGCATTAAAGGTAGCTCCAGATCAATGGGATGGCCTACCTCTTATTGTACAGCTGGCATCTGATAAAAACACGAGCAAAAACTCACATGCACATTCTCATATACTTGTGTGTATCCATAAAAATTCATCACAAGAGAAAGAAAACGAAACTCTAATCAGCCTTTAGATCAGCTTGGCAGCAAATGCGTTAAGCATTACATGAGTGACAACAGCACATCTGGACTTAAGCTACTCACTTCTACAGAAAGCCTCTTTTTAAAGGCATAATAAAAACAAATTTTACTCATACAGTTCTATGTACTTTGCATTAATTTTGGCACATTAACATCCAAACAAAAACAAAATCTTAGAACCATGCTTAGCTACTTACCCAACATAAGTGGCTCTGTTCCTAAAGTTGTACATTGTGCAACGGGCAGCCTATACAACAAACAAGACACTCAACATTAGAAATTATAACCCTAGTACACTCAGTGGAAAAGCAATTGCTCTTCACAGTTCGATGACATCTACATTTTGCTTAAATAAGACCCTTTGTTCTACTATACTCGCAGACAACATTCTGTAGCAATGAAGGGAAAGCTATAGGGGAGGAGCTTCTGCAGTGTTAGTGCGCCAAGTAGTCCGGCGCTACAGTGTCACAGCGCTTTTGGTTTTTGGAGCAAGCACTGAATCAGCGTAGCCTGCGACAGTTTCACATTTGCTCAAACACGGATGACAAAAGCAGAAAAATCAGTCACATTTAATACTTTGTGGTGCATTTCGCCTTACATTGCTTTTGTAAAGAAAATGTCATGTTTTCTTTTCCCCAGCTTACACTAATGCAGATGAGAATGCGGGAATTTTTTTAAAGAGAGTTCTTACTCGCGAGCGCTTTGGCTTCACAGCTTTCACTTCGTTGCCATGGAATGATGTCCATGTGTATAATTAGCTGTGCGGTGAACTAGCATGGCATGCCAGAGCCATAAAAGCCTGAATGCACTTTCACATCCAAAATATTTGTACTCCATCTCCTATTTCCTTCCCTATCATTCAGTCATGCGTGATGCCTTTGTGTTTTTGGTGTGCCCACATTTCTAAGTGCTTTAATGCTGTACAAGTATATAAAAAAAACTTGTCTACCCAGGATCAGCACCACAGTCCAGAATACTTATAGCAGATCAGGCACACATTTCAAGTGTCAATTTTTGAGGATTTCGTCAAAAACAAACACAGAGAAAAGCTCCACTATTATGAAAAAAAAAGCTGTGCACAAGTTATTAGTGCTCAAGGAAGGAAATTAATGCTGGAGCAACAATAAGGCATTTCTAGCAGCTCCACAAGGATCACATTTGCAAATAAAAAAGCATATGCCAATCCTTTCTACACGAATGCTAATGCATAATAAAGTTAAAGAGAACGGCAGATGCCTGGGCCGCTACCTTGTACACGTTCGATTTCGCCTCGCGCGATTGTCCAGGCTGCGTCGATATTGCGGCCTAGGCCAATCTAGTCCAATCGCGTGAGGCGAAATCGCACGTTGGCTTTTCGAACGTGTACAAGATAGCGGCCTTGGTCCTCAATTATGAGGCCAAGGAAACACTGGCCCGTTTCCTAAAAATGAGACGGGCAGCAAGAAAGGCCACTGCTCAAGTAACTGCCTTCTACAACTGTAGAGGACACACAATGGTTAAACATGGGGGAATATCAAATCTCCTGATAACTATGTGACCTGCTGGATCACAGATGTCAGTGTGTCAAATCACATGAGGGCATTAAGTTACCCCAGCTAGTCATCACTAAGTTCTCAGCTAAGAAAGCAGAAAGCTCTGGGCTCTTATATTGGTCAACTCTGCCAGCAATCTTCCAAGTGGTTTCACAAACATCATCCTGTCGTGTGGCTATCATTCACACAGAAGGATTTTGCTGCAAAAATGAACCCACAATAGGTAAAGTGGATTACTCTAAACTACTAACAGCACGGAAATGCACATATAAATAGTCCTCACTAAGCATGCTGACATATAGGACAATGATTTATTTTGCTGTGGCTGACAACTCTTATCAATAGGGTTAAATCCCACATCACTAGCAGCACTGACGAAATTAAACTTACCAGGATGTCACCCTTGGTGACCTTGATGCCTTTGTTAGCAGGGTAGAACATCTGCGGCTGCAATGGGTCGTGCTTGCCAATGTTAATCCACTGGCCATTCCTAACAACATAGCCACTAACGGCCTTGCCTGCAAAGTGCAAGTAGTCAGCATATAGATTGGTGACATAAGTGCTTGCATAAATGCAGAACAATACAAAAGTGCTCTTTGCCAGCGACTTTCTCTGTTCAATTCATATTCTATCAAACAAAGTGCAACGAGGTATGTCTCTTCTTGTAATAGACCTCTGCAAAAGTCACAGTAAGCAGCCAGCCTTCTCAATCCTGTACAACTAACAATATGTCAATGCAGGTCCTCAAGCAAACGTTAACCCTGTGAATGCCATAGGTCTGTTCACTGACCCAGAATTAATCATCCTCTTACTATATGTAGTCAAAAGTGTATGCCCAGCAACAGCGTCTTCCTCACTTTACATACAAAATGCCCAATCAAGCACAGACAAACGAAAAATATATTTTTGGAGCTACAGACTTTTCTGTTCTTGGAAGCCACTAAGCAAAAGCAGAAGTCAGGATACAGAAGAGCATGTAAATCAACTTATAAAGAGTTACTTCAAAACTTTAATGTCATTTTTTTAATGTTGCGGTAAGAGACTGATTATTATATAGAATAGAGAATGAAAACCAAACTTCAATTTCTTAATTTTGCATAAAAACCTCAGCACTGGTAAGTCAGCACATCATGAATTTCAAAGTAAGTTCTCTTACTCTGGCTGTTGTGACACAGTAAATGTTCTCAAAACTCACTCAGTTCAATCTTTGGCTCTTTTACAATACAGTGCAGTCTATATTGACTGATAAATAATTAACTAGGCCTGAGCACATGTCAAAATCCTCATCAAGGCAAGCTGGTCACCCATTTTTAGTTTTTGCGTCTTTCCTGGCTTATAAAATCCCCTCACATGGTAAGAGTGCTTTTCTCTCTTTTTTGCTATTGCAGAAGCATAACTTAATAATGCGATTCAGCTTACTTTTCTTTTTAATGTCCCTTTAATAATCCTTACTACTGATGCAGCACTATGATAATGAATAATCATAAGCGTTCAATCTGTGCAGTGAAAACAAACCCCGTCATTGGCATTAATGTATAAGAGACTAAGATGCACCACACAGGCTACAGGCCCTGCTCATACCCTGTCAAAAACAACTACAGGAACATCAATCCACCTACCGAGTTTGTGCGTGTGGGTCCTGAACGCAAATGGATAGAGGGTCAAGTTCTCGTCGATGAGGCAGGCAGCTTCAAAGTGTTCTGCATATGCAAAAATGGAGAAAGCGTGATGCATCACGGCTTTGCAGCAGACACTGAACACCACAAAGTTTGCAAGATTGGTGTTTTACCCATTTTGTGTGAACGAATCATGCCTCCTGTTCCCAGAAGGTAAATACCAGCTCGTCGTTTCACACTAAAAGCAAGAACAACACAGAGTCAAAGGCAGGACATAGGACTAAAAGGAAGAAATATGGGTGATCACTGGGAGCCGAATGCATTACAATGGGCCTGACTTTCATTGTATACCACCGCTGTCCCCCGCACCCACCAGTGGCACACAATGCACCAGCTGGCCATGCGGGCCGATTATCGCATTTTAATCACTGAGCACTGTACAACCGCCGGAAAGGTCACAAATTGCAATTACTCACAGCTGTGTATTTCCAGGCAACACAGAGAGGACAATGCCAGACATGTCTGTCTTGTGTGGATCTGCCGAAAATAAAAGGGAATTAGAAATTTCAAAGATCATGTAAATATGCGTATAAGAAGCATTGCACGTGTCTGTTGATGAGCAAGTGATAATTGTAGGTGGTATTCAGCTGGGCCTTAAACTGCTGCTAGGTCAGTACTGCAATGAATCAATTGAAGAGATCTGCATACCTTGCTGTAAGTCTCTTTGAAAAAAGACAGCACTAACAAAGAATGTGCTAACTCATCACGATATGTGTATGGTGTAACAACTGGTTGTAGCTAATGGCAGCTGCACAGCACATGGCAGTCATGAAAGAAACAGACCATTATTTGGTGCACAGTAGTCGTTCCCCAAACATGTTCTTGATGTACGAGTCTGACCAATGCAGAAATATGCATGTATGCCAGTAACTACACAAGCATCATTACCATTACATGCCAATGATTTTCTGGTGGCAGTTTTGTCGACGTTAAAGGGGCCATGCAACACTTTTCGAACACTGCAAATAAAGTTATCTTGTCGCTACAAGATGTCATGAACACTTGCTGGATATCATTTTTGAAAACGTAGCCAAAGAATCTAGTTTCAATTAAAAGACTGCCTGTAATTTTCCTTAACTTATTGAATTCCCTGCCTTTTTTGTATATTATTAAACAAATATAAACCCCAAAGGGTGTACATTTGTTTAAGAGTGAATATACTATCATTGCTTAATGCGAGTTTGTTAAAACAAAATTATGAATGTCTGCTGTCTCAAAAAGTGCAATAAATAACTTCAGGTTTGCATTTCTGATCTTGAGCGACCGTCATTTGCTCAAGCTGTTGTGACTTCACCAACGCATACAAAAATTTTCACTAAATTTAGTCCTGTCATCTACTCTGTGTGTTCAAACGTGCCAGTGTCTCCTGTGGGTACCTGTGAACGAAGTGCAAGTAGAAGGGATTCTTTTACCCTAAAGAAAAAGCCGCTGTCATCCCCGTAGGTAGTCTGTTATTAACATGAACTTTTACTTGCTTCACTGGGTTATATTATTGTTGATGATTAAGTGAAGCAAAGGTTAAAATTTCGAACGTGCAATGCGGTGTGTGGTAATAGTAAGCACGTGCATTATTCAGAATGAGCCAGAATGTGCTGGCAACTGTGACAAAGTCTGACAAAACAGTGAAACTTCGTAACTGGTAAAGAAGTGGTGCCATCTGGTGGCAAAAAACAGTACCATTGTGCCATTATCACAGCCTACTGGACAGGGCAGCGCAAGGTCTCTGTCACACCACCACTTCACTTCAAAGGCATTTCAGAAACCAAAGTTCAGCACAAACTGAAGGCTGGGACACTGCAGGCATCCCTCTATGTTAAAGCACTGACACATCTCCGAGCACTGAGGGCACACCATAAAAGAGTGGAAGGTAACAGGGCAACATTTGATTGTCAATAATCATGCTCTAGGAAGGACACTAAAACACTTTCTATTCAGAAAGCCTTACAATGCTATGTCCTTTAATTTAAAATGAACTCTGCACCTTTTTAAGAAAGAGTTGCAGGGCACCTTTAATATTACATGAATAATGTACGAGCAGTTTCAGCAAAGAAGACCTGCTGGCTGCACATTACCTGAAACAAGAAGATTGTAGTGCCTCAGGTCAGTAAGCTCAACACCCTGCTGCATGAGCAAGTTTAATGACATTATACACCTAGTGCTTGAAGTACAAATGCAATCACGTGACGGTATGCAAATGACATTTCGAGATAAGGCATTCTGCACTTAATGTGATTTGCTTATGTTGTTTCATCCACTTTTACTAATGTCTTCCCCACTCACTACTCATTAAGTTCAAATAATGGTGTATGCAACTTATTCCTATTATACCCATGTGCATTCCTTGTAAAATGTTTGTTATGTGTGTGCCCTTCTGAAATAATCCCAACAGGGATGGGCAGTATGTAAAAATAAAGCAAATAAAATAAGATTAGGTCATTCTCCTTGCTGTTTGTACCCACCAAGAAAAGCAGTAGTGTCAGCATAGTGAACTTGAAGCACCAAATACTTGATGCCGCTATCACCACCAATCTTGAAGCCCACACCTGCAATAAGAATAGCAAAAACATGACAGTGGGTACTGTATTCTTGGTCACTCTTTTTCATCTTGAATGCATGTGCGTATTTGTACTGGCTTTTCATTTAGCTTTCGTAATTTTAATGGAAGCCTGCGAGTCAGAAATAAACTGGCACTGAGTGAGAAGAATAATGAAAACCAACGGGCTCGGGTTTCTGTATTTTACAACCACATGAAGTCAACAGACAATGAAGCCAGGAAGACTACAGGAGAAATTGACTGTTATATTTAACTGAAATGCAGAAATACTAATCAGGAAAAGTGGAATGATAGTGGCTGTATAGGCAATATGATGCAAGTGGCAGCTGAACCCACACCTTCCACATTACATGTGTGTGTAGGTGCACTATATCTAGCCCTGGGAGTGAGTGCCAGCGGCACTCACGGTCATGATTGGCCCATGTTTTTCACACCGAAAGCATTCCGTCCTTATCCTGGCAAGAACTAATTACCTGGTCCTAACCCTAGTCAATATACAAAAGGAGGAAAAAAGAAGACAGAATGAACCCACAATCTTCCCCCTGTTTACCTTCAGGCAGTGAAAGGGCCGGAGCATCCCGAGCCCATGCGTAAATGATCTGAGGCCCTCGAGCACAAGTCGGCCCTTTGAAGAACTCCGAGTTGGAGTTGCTCATCTCTCCACAATCCCACACTGCCCTCGGAGAATCCTGCTCACGGTAGCCCGGTTCCAGACATCCGTAAATTAGGATGTGGTGGGCCACGTGCATTGTTGCGTTAGGTTTGAATGCCACTGAAAAGCAGATAAAGAAAGGTTGCATTGTTAGAAATTTCCTGCATAAGAAAATATCCTATAAGGAGAAAGAGACTGATTGGGTTCAATTTTGACAACGGTGAATAAAATAGTTAGAAAGGTAGCCTCCAGTTATTCAGTTCAGGACTAATTCCATATCCTATATCACATACTTTTACATGTTCTAACATTCCTTAAACTGAACTTATGATTGCTGTGGAGTTTCTATAAAATCTAAAAGCAATATAAATTGCTGAAGTCTAACGATTGCCTGAATATTACGGTAGATTCAGCTATGTAGCAAGAGCGTCGCATACATGTAGACGAGATGCTCTGACATAAGAATTCACACATTCAATATTACACTAATGTGCTTGTGATAGTTTCTGATCTCTGCTTACTGCATTTGTGTGCTTTTCATTTATGTTCTGCAGCCTCTGTAGACATATGCGACTCTGTTTCAAGTCATTCTCAGAAGTTAGAAAGCCTAGTTTTACCACACTGCGGTGCAATTACAAATTCACTGATTTTCCTTTTAGCACTATGCCACATATGTGAAATAAATGCTCATGCGCCATAGAGTGTACATAAAGTTTGACGTAGTAATTCTGCGGAAACCCGCAAGGTGGAGAGAAGTAATGAATAAAGGGAAAATCAGACAGTCCTGGACCAGGACGAATTTTTCTTCAACTACGAGGCTTTTCTTTCGAGGAACCCGTATGGGTTTCCTTTGTAGCAATCGCTACGAATGGGTGGATGTCCGATTTTCCCTTTATTCATTACTTCTCTCCACCTTGCGGGTTTCCGCAGAACTACTACGTCAAACTCTTGTCTTTGCTTCGTGTTGTCGACAAATTCGACTTCGCCCTGCCATCTGCTAGCCACCTGGTTAGCTCAGATGGTAGAGCGGCTGCCCCGGAAAGGCGGTGGTCCCGGGTTCCAGTCCCGGACCAGGACGAATTTTTCTTCAACTATGAAGCTTTTCTTTCGAGGAACCCGTATGGGTTTCCTTTGTAGCAATTGCTATGAACGGGTGGATGTCTGATTTTCCCTTTATTCAGTGTACATAAAGTACTCTTACTTTCGAATTAGGTTTTTCCTAGTATTGACCATTCCTACTGCAATATCATATTGCCACTAAGCTGTGGAGGGGGTGCACCTATCGGTCAGATAGGCCAATTGATCCAATTGGACCAAGAGGCCATGACACCTAAAAGACCAATGCATCTGTAAGACTGATACATCTATTGGCATCAATGATCATATAAGCTATTAATTTTTTGTGTTAAATTTTATATTTAATTATATTTTCTTTTATTATTTTTGTATATTTGCTAGGGTATACTTAACCTTCATGCACACTAAACTAAATATAACAGATGTAACTTCTAGAATACTTTCACTTAATGTAGGTGCAAATACACAAAGTGGTAAAATTTGTGCTAAAATTCAAAATTTCAGTTATAACTGTCATGAGTTTCTCTAAAAGTTCAGATTTTAAGACGTAATTTTGCTTCAGTTATCAATGAAACCCAGTTTGAGCACATTAAATGCCAAGATTTTTTATTACTGATATTATGATCAGCAAATGAAAGTGCCTATGTGTTGCCATACGCAAGATAGGAGTTGACTTAATTGACTCTGTGGGTGCATTCACTCATACAGCAGAAACTTATTCATTACAACTAAATTATTCCAAATTTAACACAGCAAAATGGGCAGGAACAGTCAGCAGGTTCTAAAAGTCCAACACAAATATGAAATTCAGAAATAGTGCCAACATATAAGGACTGCGGTAGAAGCCACGAACAGTGAATAAAATGTCATTGCACCTACGAAAAAAAGAAACCAGGTGGAAAAAAAAAATACTTTCCAGAAAGCAAAGAAACTATACATGTAAAATCTAGCAACCATGACACACAGGTGTTCACACAATGAAACTACACCTAAAACAGCTGTGCAAATGTTGAGGCCAGAGCAACTGAAATCATTAGTTCTGCAACAGGAAACGATGCATGTAGGTATTTGCTCCTTCCTAATTTGATGGGAGTACATTTATTTTTACGAAATACCCTATCAACTTCTGCAACAGCCATACTTCATTTCATAACTATTTTGTTTAAAAAATTGTAGTAAGACATGACCTTACCTTTTATATCCAAAGATTTCTTTATAAAAACTAATCTGCTTATCCAATGCCACATACAGGGCGATACACTCAACTATATAATCAAAATTGAAAACATAAAATGTGGTATGTTAAAGACACCTGTCACCCCTGACATATTGTTTGCATTTACCTTGAGCTAACAACAACACTTTTGTGGTGCGGTTAGGGAACTAATTAAGTTACTTCAACTAATCACTTATCTAAATATTCATCTGAAGGCACAAATTGTATTTTATGAAGTAGTAGTTCACGATCAGATACGCCTGACGCAATTGCCTTCATAATGATAACCCTCTTTAAGGACAACACACATAAATACCCCCCTCAAGAAAAGTATTTTCTACCTAAATGTGCCAACTGCACTGAGAAGAAGCGTAATAAAGAAAGAACAAAAATGTCTTGCAGAACCTTTTTCAGTAATAGGCAGGCAATACCAGACAGAACACTAGAAATGGGTGCATCCCCAGCCGCCCAGGACTTCATTCAGAACTTGAACCGACAGCTCTCGTCACATGTAAACTATAGGTGTAAAGTGCATTTGCTTTACATTATGTGTTTGATACCAATGAAGCTGGAGATCCTGCATTGGTTTGTCTTCTCTGACCGTGCTCTCAAAAGAAAGCAAGTCGCATTCCAAACTCCTTCCTGGTCCTGTGTTCCTGCTTTAATACAACAAATGACGCTTGGTGTCTGCCATTCAGTGTTGGCCAAAACCATTTAGGCAGTAACTCTAAGACAGTATGAGGACTTGGCCAGAAAAAAACAAATTTTTTTCGGGTATAACGCTTGTTCTTTAAATGATTTCTTCCAGATATGAAGAAAATCTACAATTTATGAAAACATGACATCATAGAAAACATGACATCATAAAATGTTTACAAGCTTAAGCTGTCAAGTCTTGTTTATCAACGAATGGTATCAATGTGGTGGCTGCAAAACAAGAAGACAAGAATATTCCAGTCAGCTTTTGGTGTTAGCTTATCACTTATCAGTTATGACTATGGCATTGAAGTGGCTCTCAGGCTTACATTGGATGCAGATACTATCTATACTCTTACAGCGAGCATGCTGGCTTTGTTGAGAACATGTTTGAGAACACTCCCCCTCCCTCTCTCTCTTTTCCAGTTTACAAGTGCTTCAAAGACATGAGAACTACACAAAAGGTAACTTCATGGGACCAAATGAACGGTTTATTTCTCACCATGCACTGCAACTTTTAAAAATACAAGTTATACCTTGTATACTAAGTTTACAAGGTTGCATATCTTAGTTAATTAGCTCATTAAGTTCATTACTCAATATATTCTGCCAAGCTTAAGATTGAACTGGCCATTGGTCACATCAACCTATACAGTACTGCTTTCTTTAAATGTCTGGCTCTAGTTGGGTGAAACACTCTTCATTCTAGAGAGAGACTGCAATGGACAAGCAGTTGTTTCAAATGTGATGATACAAAAGCAAAACTAACACGGCACAAAAAGAAGCATAGATTACATTATAAGCTTAACACAATACAATACTGCTAAGCACACCATGAGTTTAAGAAGTTATACTGCAAATGTTGACAAAACACACATGAATGAATCATTGTACAAGCATACAGGAATTCTCACTACATGCACTAAATACTATGTAGCACAACTTGTGCTCGTGAAAAATACCAGATAAATTCCATTCACTCTTCTAGAACAAATTTCTTGCTCCACCTTGAGTAACTTGTTTTTCACTGGTTGTTTCAGATTGACATACTCTGTAGTGGATTACTTCCTCTTCTTTGGCTGTTGAGACATGCATTTAACTGCAAGACTTAAAATGCAAAAACTAAACGGGCATCACACTCCAGTTCCATATGAAAACGGTTGCTGTGATTCATACTCATGATAACATTGTGCCATACACCGGCAGATTTCAACTTGCAACATTCAAGCACTATCCATGAGCTTATTTGATACCATGGTTGATCATTGGGCTAGTTGGTTCTGCATTATTGAGGTATTTTTCAGCATATTAGACTGGGACCTGTCTTGTTCCCGTCTATCTAACACGCTGGAAAATACCACAATAACTTATTCAATAACTTGGGTGTCTCTTTCAAAATGACCAGTGTAATTCGCCATATATGTCCCTGGCTTGTCTGGAACAAGTTTTTTTACTCCCCATTGATAACTCGTTTTTCACTGGTTCTTACAGAATGACATACTCTGCAGTAGGTTACTTCCTCTTCTTTGGCTGTTGAGACATGGATTTAACTGCAAGATTTGGAATGCAAAAACTAAATAAGCATGAGATTCTAGTAGCGTGTGAAAATGGTTGCTGCAATTCCTCATGATAACATTGTGCCATGCTCCGGCAGATTTAAACTTGCAACATTCAAGCATTATCCATGAGCTTACTCGATAACTTAAGCATCTCCTCCGAATCGACCAGTGTAATTAGCTTAATGGTGAGAAACCCCTTTTCATACTCACCCACATACTTATGCTTGCTTGGCGTTATATGGAATGCTGTACATAGGTAGGTTTCATTCTGCATCAAAGATAAGAAAGATATATCACATGTAGTGCTTTTCCTTCACATCAAGGTTTTTAAGAACACTCAAATGGCCCAACTATTATTTTTGTCAAAAACCTATTTAGTTTCACTTAAGATTTTGCTGGTCTGAAATGGTTCCAACAGGGTTTCTTATTTAAACCAAACTGACATAGCGAGATTATATTGGGAGGATAATAAATACAAGGAGTAACTATCATGGCGCTTGAATATATATCATTTATGTGCAACCGTAAAAAAAAAGCATGTCACTTGGCTGAGTGATTGATTTTCATATTTGAAAGCTACACCAGGGTGCCAGAGCGGAGCACTTCATGCTAACTTTGATCACATGATTTCTTTCAATATGCACAAAAGATATCAGTGCTCGGACACTTTTGTCCTCTGCCTCCATCAAAACACGGACGCAAGTGTCTAGTAATCAAACTCACTACCCAATGTTCAGCAGCAGAACTCAACAATGATTTGCACTGCAGCAGGTTGGGTTGATGTTCAGAAACCATTTTGCCACAGTCACTTCACAGTGATCATAACACAATTATGCATGCAAAACCTTGTCAATGTGATTAATTTGGCTCACTTTGACATAATTCATTTAATGAGTTGTTGATCACCACAAATTAAAAAGGAAAGTACATAGACTGACTGACACTGGTCTCAATGGACATCCTTCTAAAAGCATGCACTACCACATGGATTACGTTTCACTTCCTACACAGCATAGAGTTTCCAACAAAAATTTTTGTAGGAAACTCTATGCTACACATCTCAAGGCTATCTCGAGCCAATAAATGTTGCCAGCACAATTCTCAACTCTTTATTCGAACTCTGGACAAGTGGGACTAGAACTGTACAATGCAAATTGGTTATCGTGCACCATACTTAGACTGTGTTCTATTTTGCAACGTAGTGAATAAAAATGAGACAGCTAGGAAATCTAACATCATAAGATTAATGCGAAGACACGCCCGTCATAATAAAAGTATGGTTGTTTCTGCTGACAGTGACAAATTGGTCAAAAACACATATTTAAAATAAAGAGGGGGAAAAAAAGCTAATGAGATGTGCATGTACACTGAGAAAAACATATCGCTAGCATGTATTACTACCATACTGATGCTTGCACCAAAAACTAAAAGAAAGAAGAAAGGAAAAGAAATTAATCAGCGACAGTTATGTCACGGTGCACTTTCTTTTCGTCCGGTCGGAATGGAGCGTTATGATGGAAGCAGTGACATTTATTTTGCTCTCTAGCTCTTATCATTACTATATTAAGTTTTACGGTTGCTGCCTCTGTCAAATGAGATTAGCTTAAGTAAACGGTAGTGAAGTGGGGAAAGAATGCCGGCAGGCGTACGAATAAGAATGTGCAACAGAGGACGTCAGATATGTTTGTTATATAACTCTTATGGAGGTCCAACCAAAGTCCAACAAAGCACGTTCAGAGAATACAAAATCTGCGCACAACCGTCGAACATATTATTAGCCAAGGGCAAAGGATAAAATAAAAGCAACGTTGCATCAGTTGTTGTTCAAATAATGATTAGATGCTTGCGAGCTTCACTACACGTAGCCATATGGCTTTCCCGGCAAATGCGAGTATGAGCAGACAGCATTTACGATCTCAGTGGCCAACGCCTAGCACAACCACGTCCTCCACTTTGAAAAGATGAAAGACCAATGCGGTTTGCGGACCGCACACCTTCCTGTCATATTCGGGCAAGCGTGACAACTGGGGCAAGAGGAGGACACAAGAAACTAAACGGACATGTTACCTGCGTGGGTCGAACGTGAGGCATCAACAACGGGAACTGTGTTGCCGCCGATGCATTCGCTGACATATATACAACCGTGACACATAGTAAGAGTAAAGAGCAAGCAAAGATTCTTCCCATTTTCTTAGCGTTATCTCAAACAGCTGGTGACCACGCAACAGATGTTAACAAGGGCCCACAGTCGGGAGAACGAAAGTACGAGACACAGAAAAAAACAAATGCAATGATGATGATGATAGTGAATGACGTCACGAAAGCGCTTGATGATTTTGCAACTCATAAATGGGCTTAAATTGAGTTTAATTATCCGTGGAAAATTTTTACAACGGTAATAAAAAAAGGTATTTTGCTCGGCATTGCTAGACAGTGCCTCCAACGATGGATCCCTCGGAAAAAAAATGCAGATCTCGAAGGACATGCTTTAAGACATGGCCGTTATGACGCCATAGAGTTTCTCACTACATTACCTAGAGGGAAATCTGGCGCTGCTGCGCTGTGGTATGCGTGGGTGCAGTGCACTAGAGTAGGCGTAGTGTGCTCACTGCCGCATCCCTGCGCCCATAGAGTTTCCTACAAGTAATTTTTGTAGGAAACTATGCCTGCGCCATGTCGCCGTGGCCCACTCAGCGTCGACGGCTCTGGCGCCCGCCAGAGGTGCGGCCGCCTGTTTCTCCTGAAAACACGGAGGAAGGAAACTCAGGAGAGCTGCTCGGACCCGCGCGCTCCGCAGCAATACTAAACAATAGTTAGCACGTTAGCATGATTCCGCCAAAGAGGGCAAAATTTCCCGCGGATATTCCTTCGTCCGTTGCCATTGCCGTGGCGCGGTACATTGCGTACAGCGTTGCATGCGCGTTCATTTCATGAACTTTTAGTTCCTAATGTCCCGCCTGGCCACAGCAACATCCGGTAGAGCATGGCCAAATAACGCAGCGCAACAAAACACGGAGACCAACGCAAACCTGCCCACACGGCGCCTTTGCCACGGTACGAAACCTACGGAGCAACACGTGTGAGCGCACAGAAAAATAACAAAACCGCCAATGTGGCCCGAAAGTCGTGGCCACTACAGCAAAGAAATAAAAAATCACCAAAAAAAGGAGAACCTACTACGTCATTTCCTCCACACTTTTCTCCTAGCGCGCGGAGGGGGTAGGCATAGAATTTTGTAGGAAACTCTATGGGGGTAGGGCCTCTCCTCAGTTTCCTTCCTCCATGCATCATTCCCATGTTGGTTGAGGCAACGCTCAGGAGAGCCCCGTAGACACTAGCGCCACATTTCCCTCTAGGGTACTTGTTTAGAAACTCTATGGTCCCGACCGTCAGCAGCAGAGCAGCCGAACACGGCACTAGAAATTTATCCAGCATGACAAGCACCATCGCGAGAGCGAGGGTGCGGAGGAGAAGTTTGACGTCACTCGGTGTACTCTGGTCGTGAGCGCGCGAAGCGCGATAGCAGCGCCGACCCCGCAGCCGCTCCGGCCGCCTTCGCCGTGGTCCATTTTAATGTGTGCGCGACTGTACACGCCTATAAGTGTCTCTTGGCATTTCGCAGCTCTATGAAAAAGAACAAAAAACATACCCGCGTTGACAATTATTATTATTATTATTATTATTATTATTTTTGCAAGACCCTGACAACGAGCTACGGTTGGTGAACAGGGCTCAGACGGCGGCAGCAGCCATGGCTACTCGGACTGAGAAGGCCACCCACCTTTGGGCTCAAGACGCCTGGTCTAGCAATAAAGTTTATTTCTCTCTCTCTCTTGCGGTGAATCGTGCAGTATTCATTGAAGTTGTCATGGCTATGAACGTTTTGTTGATTAGACACGCAGTTACTTCATTCCCTACATTATTTGCGTACAGTTCTGAACCCAAAATGAAAGGTTGTTTTACCCTGCGCTAAACTGGCACCCATGCTAAGCAGTTGCCTTCCTTGGCCAACGGCATCGAACCGACGACAACTCGTGCTTAGCATGAGAAGGCCATTGTTCAATGAGGCCACTGTTGAGGGGTCGCTGCGCAAATGAAAAACAAAACAATATTTAAATAAAGTTATGAAAAAAATTAGGAAGTAAAGAAAATTAACTCTATATACTACTGACAATACCAACGCGAAGGAAGCAGGTGGTGGGATCAGATGCACTAACATTTGTAAATGAAGTTTTCAACAAGGAATCGAAATATATTGAAAAGTGTTATTTGTGATTAGGTGCTTCATAGAATATTTTTGTCATGATATTTCTTGCGGTTATGAAATCTTCATGCGTGTGATTTGCTCGTCCCAAATCTTTCGCGATGTCTTTTGCGCCGAGTCATTCAGAGTAGAGGAAGAACGGCTTTCTATTAACTGAGCTTTTCGTTCTCCGCCTCTCTATTACGTTGCCAACAAAGACCGAATGCTAGCGTTTTGGGACACCTACATCCGGAAAAAGCACAAGTGGCGCAAGTGGAGTGGCTGTGGGGTTCCGCTGCTCAGCTCCAGGTCGAGGGTTCGATCACAGCCGCGGCAGTCGCACTTCGAGAACGGCCTAAATGCAAAAACGCTCGAGTGCTTGGTCTTAGATGCGCGTGAAAGAACCCCAGGTGGTCAAAATTGGCCCGTTAGTGCCCCTGCTACGGCATGTCTCAAAATAAGATCGCGTCGTTCGGGCACGCTATAGAATTTCATTTTTTTTTTGTTCCAAGAGAAACGATGCGGCAGGAGCAGACGACTGCGCGTACAGACAACTCGACACATGTCGCGGCGCGCGCTCACGAGTTGCAAGTCATGCTCGCTGCCGGAGCCCAACGCGAATGCGAAGGCGGCCACGGAACCTATATGACGGAACCGCGAAGATTCCGTCCACGGATTAAAATATCCATAAAACTGCGGCGACAACGCTAACGCCATTCCATGTCCAAGAACACAGTGGAAACATGTGGAAGCTTCTAGAACATTCCGAGGTCGGCAACTGTACGCAGGCTGCAACTTTTTTTTTTTTATTCCTTTGTCTTTACCATCACCCTCGCGCCGATCACGATGATAACGGCGACTAGCGAGCCGCCGTTATCACGACGTAGTTCGACATTAGACCAATGAGAGAAGAAAAGAAATTGCCCGGACGTATCAACGCATGCGCCGAAAAGCTTGGCATCGTAATCGTCGAGGGCATATTGCGAGCATCCAGGGGCTTGGGCCGCCATTTTTCATTTTCCGTCTGCTTCGGCGTGCGTCGTGTCTGCTGCCTTCTGCGTCGCACCATACCTCGAGCTCCTGCTGGTCTTAATTACGCGCTAACAGTGGCAGCGCTTGTCGAAGTTGCACGCTGCGCATGTTCCCGCCTTCGGCCGACTCTGGAAGCACTGGCTTCATGCCCCGCTGCCTGAAAAACGTGAGGCACGCCTCGAGAGACTTGTTGCCCGACCCGCCTGCCGTCTCCACCTCGGCAATTCCTGGCCCCGCTTTCGAGCTCCCGGAGTGTAAGTGACCGCCAGCCGGCATAACTACGTTACTGTATACGCCGACGACACTCCGGTCGAGCCGGCGCAGCGTATATAAGTCGCAAGTCGTTCCTGCAGAGTACTCGTTCTTTTGTTTGTGAGCGTTCCCACCCCCCGACGGCGCCGGGACTACTGAACTGTGCATGAACTCTGAGCGTGGCCACTAACCCCCAGGGCCTGCGCGGCAACCCCTCGTCACGGCGAGCGTCGTCTCTACGAGCTTCGCATCGAGCGTCCTAAACGCTCAAAAGGCCTGTGCTGTGCACTTTGTGCATTTTTTCTAGATGGTCTAGCTGGCGAGGGTGGCGCATGCCTTAGAGAAGTTAACTGTTTGTTCAGTTGCACTAGCTAGCGCTCACTAGGGTTGTATAGCTACATTAAAAATTGCTTAGCTGTAAGCCCGAGGTTTCGTGGGCATGGCTTGCGGCCACACGGGTCTTCTCCGTGCCGGAATCGAAGAGGACGGGCCACGTGTTGCGGGGTGGCGGCGTATAGCTTCAGGTTTCAGCTGACACACAGGGTTAGCTCGCACTGCGCAGGCTACAGCTGATAGCCGTCCTCTTACGACTGCGTCAGGGACATGGACCCATCCGAATGGCCTTGCGACCCGACCCCACTATTTCGTGACGGAGATAGCCCGCGCGCGTCAGTGCTATCGAGCGAAATGTGGAATGACGGAAGCAAACGGCATTCGGAAATTACCTCGCCAGCTATTAGGCACTAACCCGCTCTACGCAGCACCTCAACGCCGGACGTCGCCTGCTGTTTTCGTCGGAGCCAGGCCGAGCAGCAGCTACAGTAAGCGGCCTGTTTCGTTGCCGTTGTTGCTGTTCGTTTTTCGATGTGTGCTTACTGTCCTCGCTATTTTCCAGAGCATCACCCGTGCCGTGCGCGGCCTACAGTGTTCCCTCGTCGGTGTGGCCTTGTGGCCCTGCATCTGGTAAATACCGCGTACAGATGAATAGTAGTACTACATCTGTGTTCTCGAGTGCTTCAAAAAAAAAAAAACCTTGTTGTCGTTTCAGGGTTCCGAGGTCCGCTTTCGAGATTGCGGACCACGAGTCGGAAGGATATCCAGTGTGCTGCTCCACGTTTGCCATCCTCCTAACGTCCCCCACCGGAGATGGCCTTGAGCACTTCTTACCATGGCTGACCGCGTTGGCTCCTTTGCATTTCCACGTCCATAGCGTCCTTCTGCTACGGGGGACTTCGTTTGCTACTGCTGGTAAATATCGCTTAAACGCGATTCGTACTATCTCGGTGTCCTATTATTATTATTATTATTAATTTTATTTTGATGATATGGTTGTTAGTGTTTTTCCCAATACTGCCGCTCTTGACTCGGAGCACAGCAGGTGGGACTACTTCAGGCACAAACGCCCTTAGTCGGAGCTGCAACGTGTGGCCGCTTTGCCAGTTGCTCGCATGTCATAGGTGATACTGAACGCTACAGCGCATAAAAATAAATTACGCTGCTCCCACGCGCTGTTCGAATCCATGTAAGCGAAGCTTTCTGTACTGTTTGCGGTAATTGACGGCAATTGGTGACTATTTTTCACGTCGTATGCACTCTAGCGCAGAGTTGGTGTGATATGTTGCCTTGCGTACACGACTTGTTTGTCTACGTAGTACACAGGACATACAGCGATGCGGGATTTGCTTGTGCGCCATTGTTCATAGCTGGGGAGAAGGGTCGACACTATCATTTCCTCACACGGCGAGTGATAGAAGTGGTAAACTCTAAATTACGGGGTTTACGTGCCAAACCAATAATACGTGTGGCACTTTCCCAGAGCGAGGTATTGGACCAAGAAGCGGGAGATTCCATACTGAGCACACTGTAATTGGCTCTCAGATGACCGCGGCGTGTTGACGCATGTTAGAACGATCAAAACCGGTGACTGCTTCGAACATGAATGGTTTATTGAAGTATTCGAGTTTTCGAGTAGTTTGATGCAGATATTTTACAGGCTCCCGCCTTCCAACTTGCATGAGATAGGCTTTGACGGGATGTTTGAGGCACCCTTCAAAGATGTTGTTCGCAGATGTTCCGAGAAATTATTCGTTGCCTTTCTGAATTAGACAAGCCCTTGTTATTTCGTCGCGACCAGGGTAACTCCTTTCAACTTGGCACATTTTCCAATAAGTTCTTCAACCCGGTCTTAACACCAGTACAGTAGCACCTAGTGAGATATTCGCGATGCCATCTCATCCACCAAGCTTTTACGAGTTCGCATCTGCTTCGCAGTGTTTCTTCAACGTTTCCGTTGTATAGCCTTGTTTGTCCACTTTGAAGCTGTTGGCGTCCGCCTATGTTGGCAGGTATCAGTGGCATGGGCTCATTAGGTTCGCCATGCACGTATGTTAACGGTCAATTGTTGAGCGCTCCTTAAACTTCTGCTACAATTGTGCGTGGCTGCTCCACTGTAGTTGTACTTGAGATTTTTCGCATCAATGTCTTCAGGCTTAGTGTGAGGCACTCGAAAAATCCTCCCACACCTCCATGGTGCGCACTCGGCTATTGTTTTCCATTGGTGGGTACTGCAGTAATCCTTCGCTCATTCGTATCCAACAGCTTCAAGCATTTCCTTCTCGGCCTTAGTAAAGGTACTGGCGTTGTACGAGCAGATTACGGCAGGTATATCCCGTCATGCGGGGAATTGCCGGAAATCTTGAAAAAAAAAAAACTGGATATCGACATGTCATTGGTCATCTTCAAGTGTACTCCTCTCGTTACCACGCAGGTGAAAACGTATTGTTCCACAATGTCGTATTTGTTTCTCGCATAAAGTGTTCCGGTGAGGTCAGCTCCTCTGACTTGCAATTACCCCGATTCGTTGACTCTGTCCGCCGGAAGGGGAGGCAGAATTTAATTGACCTTTCTTGTGTTACGCCTCTTGCAGACTATGCATTTATTTAACACTTTTCATAGCTTGGCGACCCTGCAATATTCGCAACTTAACCCGCACTTGCGCTAGCTTTGTTTGAAATCCACTATGCAATATTTGATCAACGTCACGTATTGGCGGTTCAGTGAAATACCCGTCCTTTGGAAATGCGATGAAGTGCCGGCTTTGATTCTCGGCTGTAGTGAAAGTCTTTTGTCTTGAGTCCTTTGTTGTGACAATACTTGTCCATTTATTTTACATTTAGCGCTCGAATCGGCATTGCCACTTGGCTGCCTGAGCAGTACTTTCGTCGTATTCAATATGTCTCTGCAATTAAACGGCCTGTAAACGGCCTTTGTGATCTTGCGTTGTCTATGAACCTGAATACACATGCTGTTAGATGCCGCCTGTATGACGAATTTGATTTCCAAGATTAGTTGATTCTCTCGTTCCTGTGCAGGTGTGACAATGCACTTCGTGTTCATCGTCCATCTGTACATTCGTGTGAATCACGCTTGCTCTTTCCGGCTCCACGGATGGAGCTCATTCGGGTCCATGCCACCCTATTTTTCGAGTCCGTCAACGTCTTTGCGCTTTTACCACGTGTGGAGATACCCCAGATTGTCTTCACCTTGAATGCACGACTCGCTCGTTTGTGTTTTCTCTTATTTCTGCGACTCTATTACCAAATGTATCCCCTTTGCTTGTCCCTCTGATACAATGAAGTACAATCATTGAGTCGGTCAAGCAGCCTGCTTCAATTCTTGCGGTGAAATGACTTTTGATGTAGACGCCTAGCCTTGATGCCATCACCGCTGCCATTAGCTCAAGTCTTGTTAAACTTGGCTCTTTGATTGGAGCTGCGTCGCTTTTCGCTGTCGGTAGGCTTTGTTCCACCGGTTTACACGACTGCGAAGTATAGTGCCGCTTCGTATGCCGTTATACTTCCGTCGACATACAGGAATTCTATAGCATTAACGAGAGGGTGGCAGGTCTTGTTGTCAAACTTAAGAAAGGTACAGCTTGTATGCTTCTATTTTTTTAAATAATCTTTACTACATCCAGTCATGTCATGGTTTACAGATCCAGCCCGCATAAGCAACATTGCTTGTGTGCGAGACTGGGCAGTCAGCTGGTAGTACTGATATGTGTACAAATAAAGAAAAAAATATAGGGAGAAATGATATTGCAAAAAATGAACAAAAGATATTATTTGAACAGATATTATTGCATCAACAGGAAAAAACACATTGCCATTAAAGATGACTTCACAATCAGGTTCGCATGCTTCAAATCCCGAAGAAAACTTCAAAGAATATGATCATTACGTATCACCCATGACCGTAAATGTGATTTTATTTAAATGTTCCTGCGATATCATTCTCATTCAATTTATTGAAATTAGCTGGCACGTAGAAAGCACGAGTCCTCTTGCCGTAGTTTCTGTACACACGAGGCACCATATTTTTCTGTGACGTAAGCTGCGAGATTTCACGTTCAAGTTTTTGAATTTAGTAGAAAACTAACTCTTACACATGGCGTCGAACAAAACTTGTTGCTCGACAAACATGTCTGACTGGTACATGCTCAGCAAGACATCTTACCCATGACCAAGTGTGCCATACGAGAGGCTATAAGCATTTTTTTAGGATGTGGTTAATTTTCTTAAGTCTACTAGAAGAAGCAAATCCATAAATTGTTATTCCGTACTTTATGATCGATTCCCCAAGTGCTTTGTAAACAATTTCACGAACATTTACATCACAGAAAGATTTTAGGGCATACAAATGAGCGCACACAGCACGTAAGTCTTGCGAGCTCTTCAGTGTGGACATTCCATGACAAGGTGTCGTCGAAGTGTAGCCCCAGGTATTTTGTGCTATTTACCAGAGTTACCGGAGGACATGAGCATGCAAGGCGTCCACTGGTGTGGAGATAAAGAGGGGAAATATCCGCGACTGCTTTATATGGGCTGTGAAAACGTATATTAGTCTCCAATTTATTAATGAACATTGTTGTTAATGAACCCATCAAGTAGTTTAGACATCATACTGTAATAGTCTAACGGCTTCATTTGAAAGTATGTTCGATACAACCAAAGCCGTGTCATTAGCGTATAAATTTTTAATTTTAGTGGTAAGCAAGCGAGATCATTCATGTAAATGTTAAACAAAAGCGGTCCCAATACGGACCCTTGCGGTACCCCTGATTTAACACGCAACAAAGAACTATAGGACTCAGCCACACGGACACACTGCTGTCTGCCTGTTAAATAATCTTTAAAAAATGAGTAATACGGGCCTCTGAAACCACATCTGCTTAGTTTTGATAGTGACTGTTCATGATCGAATGTGTCAAATGCTCGTTCTAAATCAACGAAAAGAGTCAAAACAACATTGTTTTTATCGATTTCGTTACACATAGTCATTAAAATCTTCCGACAGGCCCACAGTACTCTGTCCCGAGCGAAAGCCAAACTGCGCTGGGTTAATAAGGCTAAACTTTTCACAGAATGGGGCCATATTAACATAGACTATTTTTTCCAATATGCTTGCCAAAGACGAAAGAATTGAAATTGGTCGGTAATTCTCGTAAAGTTTTCGAGATCTTATAAAGAGGTCTCACAATGCTAACTTTCATGTTTTCATGTATCTGACTGGTTTTTAGTGTTTCATTTAGGATGTAAAGTAGTGTTGATTTGAGCACATCGAAATTCGCAGCTATATCTCTTATCCGAATTTTATCAACCTGAAGATTTTGTTAAACTCATGGATCGTATAATATCCCACAATTCTATTTCATCAAGAGTAGGCAGAAAAGCAGAACGAATGTTCGAGAACGTAACATTGTTTCGAAGATTTGCCGGAAAGCACCCATTTGTGATGTTTACTGATTCGATAGTGTTAAAATCATTCGCTATCTGACCAGCAGGTGACTCGAGAAAGGCGTCCGCAAGAGTATTATCAGCACCCTTTCTTGCAGGTCTCCCTATTAGTGTTAACCAAGTTCCACGTTTTGCCGGTATTATGACTGCAAGCTGCAAACTTGCCTGAGTGGTAGCGCTTCTTAGCTAGTCTTAGCGTTTACTTTGTTTCTCATCTGCCTAAATTCTCTAGCAAGAGCGTCCCCGGGTTTATCTTGGCATTTTCTAAGGAGTTTGCTTTTAACGCTGCAAAGCTCCATTATTTCGTTATCAATCCACGGGCTCTTTTTATTTCTTTTAAGCTTTATTTTCTTTTCGGAGCAAAGGTAAATCTCTCTGAAGGCCTCTACAAACAGTTCGTAAGCCTTTAGGTGGCTGTGCCGCGTTAAAGAACCCCAGTTAAATGTTCTCACACGTTTATCTACTTCATTAGAATTCGAAACATATTTCTCTACAATCTTTGTTTCAGTTAAAGCAATAGCATCTCCTGAAATTGCTATAGCGATAAAGTAGTGGTCCGCTACTTTTTCCTTAATAACACAGCCAAATGAATATTTGCACATTTTTGTGCTGATATGGTGTATACGTGACCTTGTTAAACGATGGCCGAGAATTTCCTCTCGTGTATAACTCTGAATTTCGTTTTCGAGTCCGTAGCTTGCCAAGTGTTAAGTAATCAGATGTTGCAGGCTTATTTGTTGTAGAAATGTCTATTAAAATCACCGGCCAAAATAATGCTGCTTCTGTTGGCGTACTTTTTGAGGAAGCTTTCCAAATCGTCTAAAAATATATTTAGGTTAGTGCTCGGTGGCCTATAAACAGCACATATTGTAAATTCCAGATCTGCTTTAGTCATTAGCACAGTAACTATTTCCGCATCTTGAAAATCAAAGGACACTCGTTCACAATGCCAATCACTTTTTACATAGACCACTTTTTACATTTGATCCTCGCTTGCGTATTGGAGAACTAGAACTCGCAGCTCCTTCATTTTAGACATTGGGTCCCTCCGCTTGTCGCATTCTCCTTTAAGAAGTGGCTCATCTCGCGCATCGTCCCTTCTCTAATTTTTGAAAGCCTATCTCTGCGCATATCGTAAAACGTGACGGCAAGCCAAGCGCATCAAATACCTTTCCTGCTGCTTGTGCAGCACTGTCCTTTTGGTTAAGTACGTTGTTGCTGGCAAGGAGGCTTACTTGTTCACAGGAAAGGATAGCACGTCTTTTGAGCACTTTCATAAAATGGCAAGAAGCATTGTGTATTCTTTCGATCGAATCCCTATGTCATCGTCGTCCCTTTCGTTTTCGTCTATTTTGCTTAGGCTCTCTTCATTGGATGTCTATTTTCCAAAGATCATCGCCGCCTCTTTGATCAGTTCTGCCTTTTTGTATAACTTGACAGCACCTTAAAACGTTGCTACCCCTAGGATTACTTCATCCACGTAAATCTTTCTGTACTGGTTTTTGCATCTCCAAATCAAACAGCCACTTGTTTCGAACGGTGCTTGATTGTAGCTGCCAGAAGAAACGGGTTCGGGGTTTTACCGGAAGTTACTCGTCATGCGGCAGGTTTGTACTTCATTCCGCAGCTTTTCCTCGCATCGTCATGCACCCACCACAGAAATCTCATGGCATCTGTCCTCTTAGTGGATCGAAATTTGTAGAAATGCCTTTTCAACGTATCCAAATAGGGCCACCTTTTCCTTAAAGATTTGATGTCCTGCCTCCAGATAGTCGTTTAATGACATGCCTTTCTGCGTGTTTGAAGAGGCATCGAATACTACACGAACCTTTGTCGTGGCTCGATCTTCTTGAAAGCAGTCTATCAAATGTTATCGCTCAGCGCATGTATGTGCATATTGCATGCATGCAGGACGCGAACTGTGTTGTGCTTTCTGGAAGGCATGCGAGCACCAGCGATTACTTCGGAACCTCCGATGACTCGTGTACAAAAGCCGACGCGCTTGACCCGCTGATCAGATTTTCGCCGATTGTGTTCGCCACTGTCGTTGTGCCTTGAGTGTAGCCTGCGTTTCTGGGCACACGTCCTCCCAATAAACTTTCGCCATTCTGGTTTTCTACTGTGCTCTTGATCCTCATTGCCACGTGACATCTGGTAGACCTGCTTCACGTTAATGCACCGGACGCTCCCAACAAGCCGTAATCCAAGCCTGAACTCCGAAGACCACCAACGTCGCCAAGGACCAGCGAGGTAGATGCAGGCTGCAAGAACTGCCCCCGGAGCACGGACTTCTGCCTGAGACGACCAGGAAGATTGTGGCCAAGTCAACAACCACAATGGAAGCCCCAGGGTCCATGTTTCAACCCAGGGAGCCACCAACTTACATGAAGCTTCGTCGGACGATCCGGAAACCTGGCTTTCTTAGACTTCTGGAAGAATCTCAGCCTTCAACAACTGGACCTCTGAGGATAAGCTAATTAAACCGTCGCACGATGTCAACAAATGCAGCGGTCATGTGGGAAGAGTTTCAGAAGTTGACCTCGTCACAGCAAGTGGCTTCGATTGCTGACGTCGTACGCGAGGAAATCCAACAGTCACACGGGGTCCCTCAGTCACCTCAGCCGGGAGCGATGACGCAAACCACCGCAGTCCGCCATCCCGTTCCCCCTCCGCGCCTGCCAGGTTCCGATAACGCCGCCTGTCCGTCGTCCACCGCAGCCTCTGCCAGCACGCCAATCTGTCGTCAGTCATTTCGCATGCTGCGTGGGACGTTTGGCCCACCACAATCAGCTCTGCTACCACTGCGGAGAAGCGGACCACGTACACCGCCGATGCCCATACCGCGAGTCTGTTCATAGTCTACGCGCCACGTCCACTAGCTTAGCGAGCTGCCACGTGATATCACAGACTACATAGCCGGAACGCAGTGGAAGCCCTAACGTCCTGCGCGTTCGCCGTCGTCAGTACGCTACCTGTCGCCGCAGCGCCGACCACACACTGGCCCAGCTCTGGGCTGTTCCGCGAGTCCCTATTCGGAAAACTAAACGCAGCTACCGATGGAGGTGGTGTTGCTGCACGTCTAGTAACGAAGATCCTCAGATGATGACGCTTCGTGATCTATTTCGACGGCACAGCGACGACACGCCGCCATCCCGACGAAGCCTGGAAGCCAAGAATACGCCAACAAAAGACAATCTGACCACGCCACGTACTAGCCACAGGTCAACGCGACACAGGTGTGAACCGACGTGAAGATCGAAGTGCAACGGTAGAACCACTGGCCGCGATGTGCTTCTCAACGGCCAAGAAGTCACCGCGCTTGTAGACACTGCAGCTGACTACTCCATCTGTGGATTATCCGCCGCTAAGTTGAAGAAACCATGGGACAGAACTCAAATTCGGACAGCTCGAGGACACCTCATGACTGTCATGCCACCTCATGACCATCAGTATCACGGGACAATATCTTCGTTTTTCTTTAACCTTTTCGGTAGTCGGAGAGATTTTCCATTGCATTTTCCTTGTTGATTTACAAGTTAACGCTTTAATTCCAATGCAAGTGAACTTGATGGCGGCGGTTTACTTCTGTTTTACTCTGAATTTCGGCTTCTTTAGTATTGACACTGTTTGGGGATCCCCATTGATTCAACGCTCCAAAACCTTTATCTCTTGCTGGATTGTTTCCACAGCTTCAACCTTCAGAACCATGATTGATTGATTGATGTTATGCTTGATGAAATTGCTTTAGGGACCTTTTTGAGGGCCTTGCAGTGTACAACCTCGTATTGTCTCTACTGCCATCAGTCTGCTTTCGACATTTTACGCTTTAACAGCGAAGAACTCTCAATAATTGAGCCCTTCAGCAGCCCTATGACTTGTGTTGCAGTCGTCTCGGTTCTGTCATCCGCCACTTGTTGCTTTAGTTCCATTTCTCTCGATGGAATTCTGATTTGTAATAGTTAGACAACAGATACGACGTCGGCTTGTAGATCATTTACTACCACGGCTGATTTGTTTCCTCGCGTTGCTACAGTTCATTTGACAATATTAATTTGAATTTTTCGTCTCCTTCGAATGAACCAGTTGTCAGCCTTTCCTGTAATATCTTCGCTCCTATTTCTTTCACTAATCCAGCTGTAATAAATATGAGCTGACGTTCGCTGTCTAATAATAATCGGTATTGTCTGCCACCTTATTCTCCCCCTATCCAAGCTACAGCCGTTTCCAAAAGCGCAAAATTGATTTACATTTTAAGTTGCGTGTAGAGTAGCCGTCGTTGCTTCCGCTTGCTGTTCAGACCCGCTCTACCTTGCCACAGTTCTGCCTACTTATCTAGCATGTTGTCTTTTGCACTGCTTGCATTTCCCTCTTCCTCTACAAATAGGTGCAGTGCTTTGTCCGTTGCATCTGAAACATGCTCTATTCTCTGTAAGAATGTTCCTTTTCTTTTTTCTCATTGGAATGTTCCGACGACAGTTCTGTTACATGGTTGTCCTGCTTGCAGAACAGGTAGCTTTTGTTTCTGAGCTATAAATGCTGTAATACCGAAGCTGTATGCTATTATTGCTTGGCTTCGCAACTATCCTCCTGTTAACACTGTCTTCCTGGGAAGATATTTGCTATCGCTGGAATGACTTAAGCCTGTGCAGCTTTTCCTTGCATAGTTTTCCTGTTGCTTTGCGCGCTAGCTTTCATGGCTGAGCTGTTTTTCATCGCTTCTTTTGACTTCAACTGCACTGATACATCCGGTGGAATTGCTCTCTTCAACGCTGTTAACATCGACGCGAAACTGGCACTCGAATCACTGAAGGTGCAGACCGACAATCTGTTCAACTGGGCTTCGTGCACTATCTCGCGTAGTTAATAAGTTTCTTGCACCGACCTCACTTTCTCTAGACTCAAGAGCACACTCATGCGCAGCTCCACTGATCATTCACGATTTCCAAACTTTGTTCGTAGTATTTTATCGCTTCATCACAACTTTCATATGCAGATAAAGCAATGAAGCCCTTCTATAGCGTACGCTGCCTTTCCGGTTAGAGGTGCTAATAAACATTTGTCCCTTCCCTGAGGTTAGGTCTGAGGTGAACGGCTCACTCGTACTGAGCCCAGAAGCGATTCCACTCCAGAGCTCTTCCACCAAACTGTCATTTTCAGATTAGGTGGCTTATGTATTTCCCTTGCATCTTGTTCTGAACTTAGTGATGCCAGCTGCGTTGTTCTATTCAAATCAAACTGTATGGCCTCTCTAATTCTGAACTCTATTGTACGCAAAATCGTCTTTATTTTCAAGTCGTACTCTATCATTCAAATGCTGCTTCGGCAGTATTTTCTGTGACAAATTCCTCCATTTGTTCGTTCGCGCTGTTGAGGCTTTCGCTTATTCTCTTGCGTTGTGCGCAACTTTTGTCTGGTAATTGCGTTGATAAGCTTCGTGATCTAGGGCGAAGCGCTTTGCTTTTCTTCGTAAATATATGCTTCGCTCATTTCTAGTCGAGTAACAATGACGTCTTGCTTCTCAGTGAGCTGTTCCGATGCTTATATATGGTCTTCTCTTCGGTCTCGTTGCCCGATCCGCTGCTCCACCACCGTTTCCTTTTCTGCTTCTTTGCAGGTTGACCTTCCTTTTGGGCGGAGAGGTAGTAGGCTGGTTCACAGCACCATTGTTGAAAACGATAGACCGATGACTGCTTCGAATATGAGCGGTTTATTAAAGTAGCACGTGCTCGTGACAAGGAGCCGCTCTCTTGCCAAGTCTTCGAGTGCTTCGATGATATTTTACAATAGATTTCCATACTGTGGCACATAGCCTCAGCGGGCGATCTGCCAAGAAGTGAGTGGTGCAATGGCACATGCCCAGAACGGGTCATTGCCTAAGCAGCAGCCTGTACAATTAAGACACGAACAAATACAAGCCTGCTTAGGAAGTCTCATTGTGTAGCGTGGTTAGTTACGCGAGAGAACGTGCACTCGCCTGTTTTCTTTCCGTCAAACACATCGGTATGAACAGCTTCAAGAAAGCTTAGTTTCACGGAAATTCCAACATGTTCGATGGCTCCGCATCTGTCTGCAATGGCACTTTGTTGTTACGGTCGCACCAGACCCGTATGGCCGACTGCTGTTGCATAGCTTGTCGAACGCGAGCGACACTTTTTCATGTCTCCTACGGATTCTTGTCCCGTCCCAAGCCTTTGTATTTTCGTGCTTTCCGTGCCGTCTTCCTCGGTAGACCAGATCCGTATTTTTCAATTTGTAACCTCATCGAATACCCTTCGTCGAGAATTCGGGAGCTTACATATCACACGGCTTGCTTTGCTTTTCGTCTTGCCTTGCATTAACCGTGGATGCGTTCACAAGTGACCGCTTCCTGACCGAGCACGTCCCGATTGTGTAAGCCGAAGCGAGCTCGTGTGTCACTCATGCCTCTTTGCTGCTGAGGTGATGGAAGGTTCGGCGCTGCAACTCGCGCTTGCGTCTGTCGGGAATGGCTCGGCTGCTCTGCGCACGATTCCACGTAACCTGGCTTCCAGCTGTCAGTAAACCCCGTAGCAACGGTATCTTCTACTTGCGTACTCGTTTCCTATAGACGCAGTATGCCATAAACGATATAATCTACTGACATTTTCTAGATGGTCTTATTATTTTGTTTCAATCATTCCATTCATACTAACTTAGATTTCTCAAGCATTAATTTTTTTTTGCAACATTGTTAACGAGTTTCTTTTATTCGACCAGTCTCTATTCCTAAATGTCCTTAATATCGACGGCAATTTCAAGTTCCTTAGCGATCTGCTCTAGTCCTGGGTTGGTTTCAATGTACCCTCGCATAAGTAAGCTGAAGTACACAACCGTGTCGATCCCAAAGAGCGGTCGTGGGAAGGCCAGCGCTACTAAAAAGGTACTGCTCGCGCTAACACGTACCACGACGTTTACCCACCTGCACAATGTAGGTCAGGGGTTAATTCGAGACCCGAGTGGCAGGTAGCGCTGCCATGCCCGGTCACCACGGCGTTGACGGTGCGACGTTTCAAGTTCGGAGGTATCGTTGCACTGTGCCGATATGTCCAGAGCGGTCCACACCTGTAGCCGTTCAGTCGTACCACTTAATCCGACGAAAGGTGCGGCAGGCAGCATGTGGCGATGTGCTCCTGCGCAGCCAAAGTCGCATCGAACCGCACCGCTTGTTCTACGCGCGCGCCGGCAGATCCGGCGCGAACATTAGCTGCAGAACGTAGAACTAGTCAATTACGAGGTGAGTGCTGGTAGCACTGCCACGCCCTGGCGTTATTGAACAAGCAACTAAACCAGCGATCAACATGCATACACAGGGCAAATAAGTGCACAGGATGATGATGGTTGAGTCGCTTGATGGTAAAACCAGCACCGTCCTATGCTCTTTTTTGCTGTGTATGCGCCTGGTTAACTGATTGAATTCTTCGTTCGGTATCCACCAAATCCCCCAGCACTTAGCCTTACTGCATCCATGCCTTATTGTTGCAGAATCTTGACCTGTGCTTTCGATTGCAGCCCACGTGTAAGATGGATATCCAGCGCGCTGCTCCACGTTTGCCATCCTCGCAACGTCTCCCCTCGGGAGATGGCCTAGAGCACCGCTCGTACCGTGACCGACCGTTCCCCTTCGCCGGTGCGGTCTCGCTGGCAGACGAGATTGCTCATCGCCCTGCTTTGCTACGGGCAAGTACCACGCACAGACCACTCGTACTACGGCTGTGTCCTCGAGTGGTCGAAAAATCAGCCTTATTGCTTCAGTTCGTTTCAGATTCGCCTTCCCTTTCGTTACATAAATTTGTTTGATCGCTTTGACAAGTATACAACGAATGAAATAGAATGAGAAACCAGGGAATACAAGTGCTTGTCGGTACCTGACCAAGTCCGTACTCAATATTTTGCATTAGACGAACAGCGCTATCATTGTCGCTAAAATAAAAAATGTAAATTTTTATGCACTTCATCAAAATTCACTTATCTGGACTACCATTTCATAAGCAAGCATGAAATGCATTTACTATCTAGTAATTATAATTTAATACATCACGTGACTAAACAAACCTTTACCTTCTGTCAGCAATTACTTACCTATTTATTGGAGTTACCTCAGAGGCTTCCGAAGCAGTATTGCGTGAGGGGACGATACAGGGAATTACAAAACGGAGTACGACGAAAGTATGCATCGTTAGCGAGTAAACATGAAAGAAGTCTCTAACAATGTTAACGCAATACAAAACATTTTTTAGGCGAAGAAAATCCTACTAATCCTTTGTTGCGCAAACTTGGATAGCCCAGGAAAAACACCTGGCATATAAAAAGCAAAAAAAAAAACTTCGCACTACCTAAGCGTAGGGGAAAAAAAAAGGATTGGTAGCTTGCTGAAGTGTCTCTAGGACTTTGCTTGCTGAATTTGTTTCAATATTACAACCATTCCCGACAGCGGGGTTCAAGAGGTCAAGGCTGTCTGCCGTAATTTGTCCTTGGTTTTCAAGTTTTTTGTAGATCTCTTAACCTCAGTATTAATATGTCGCCAGTACGCACGTGTGTGGTTCGATTTGTAACGATCTCGGGAATCCCTAGTGGTCTGTTATTCAGAAACTTTGAAGCGAAAGGAAATGCTTTATTTCGTCGTTCGCCTTTTAATTTTAGTACTAAAGTTGTGCCCCACATGACAATACATACTGTCGAACATAGTATAGAAAATGGACTTGACCTGCTTCTAAGTGGCATTTGGTCTCGTCCTTCCTAAAAGCACCTATTCTACCAGATCGCTTCGTTTAAATTGCCAACGTGGTCATACCAAGGTAGTCATGAAAAGCATCCAAAAATAGTATACTGTTTGTCCGCTCTATATGATCAATGCCGCTACACCTAGACACGGTTTACTCCCGTGCTTCGAAACCTTAAATGCTCGCGTTGCTTTGCTTTATGTGCTTCAATTCAATTGAGGCTCGTTCACATCTGGCAACTTTGCCAAGTCCCTTAACCACCTGTTTGATTTTATCTGTTAATTCAGCATTAGACACAATTCATGTCATCCGCGTAGAAAACCTTTTTTTTTTACTATTAGTGGAATGGTAGCGATATTCACCTATAAACCAAAAATAAAAGCTGCCCTAAAATACCCTTGTGATACACCTTGTCATTGACATTAGCTTGGAGATTGATGCACTCGTGAAACACATTGCTACAATTTTGGAGATGGCTTCTAATTAAGTCAACCCCTGCAGCCATTAATTCTGTAAGAAAACTCTCTGAAGAGGGCTTAATATTTGACTTCATCAAAGGCCCATCTTAGGTCCAGAAATATTCATACTGCATTCAACTACCGTTCCACATTTTATTGCTTCCTTTGTTTGCAATTGGCAGCTAAGTTAACTTGTCCCGTTCAAAACTCCACTGGTGTCGCGAGACAACTTTAATGCTTTTTCAAGAAACCGAGAAATCTTTCTTGTGCAAAACTCTTTGGGATTTTCTAGTGGAAATGCTCAGTACGGAAACTGTCTTTTCAGGATCCCGATGTCTGCGTTCGATTGAAGCCCATAAGTTAACCAGTGGGCTGCTCCCCGTTTGCCATCCTCCCAACGCCCCCTTCGGGAGGTGACCTAGAGAACCACTCGTACTTTGACCGACCGTGTTTTTTAAATTACCTTCCCTCGCCCGTGGCGTCCTGCTGGCAGTCGGAACCTTGCTCCTCGCCCGCCACTACGGGTGAGTATCGCGTAAGGACGTCTCGTACTTCGGCTCTGTCCTCCAGTGGTCAACAATGAGCCCGTTGCTGTTTTCGTTTTGCAGATGACCGTTTTCGATGTCGGTGAGCGAGGAGAACGTCCGAGGCAGTTTTGCCAAAAGGTGGGAAATTTTACATATTGTGGACAATGTCTGAGATCTCGGGGGGAAAATTTTATTCTGGCAATCAAAAACGTGTTAAATTTTTTTGACGTCAGATGCGCTTTTTCGCTTTAATGTGCTGCAGTATACAAAAGCGTGGCAGTTTGGGCGAGTTGGTGTCATGACTTTTTTAAGCTTGTAGCGTAGCTCAGCAAGAGCAAAAAGGAAGGTTAATGAAAGGGAACGTTCACTCTGTTCTCCGTTCCCTTTCATTACCCCTTCCACCTTCCTTTTTGCTCTTTCCGAGCTGCGCTACAAGACTGAAAAATGCAGTGTACAAATATGGGCAATAGTAGTTTATATTAGCAGAGAAGTGAAGTCAATGCGACGTGCCTGAATTATTACACGGAGGCTATTTCGCGAGATTTCTGAATGTCGTCTTCAGGTGGCCAGCTTCGGTTACGCTTTCTGCAGCTGACTTCAAGTTGCAATGACACATTACGAAAGGGAGCTCGGCCACCTTTTTGCGTCTCTAGTGCGAGTAAACCTTAATTTTGGAAGCAGTTTCAGCACAGCTGGCTAGATCTTTCGTTAAGGCACTGAATTCCTCCACTACGGGGGATGACCACTAGTTTCATAAGTTTTGGGTCATGTGTTCAGGCGAAGCGTGGCCAAACTGAACATTGCGTAATTTATTTTCTAAGCCAAGTAGGACGCTTGAATCATGCCGATGAGGAGCGGAAAGTGTAGCTTATTTACAGATGGATTTCTTGATTGATATTATAGCTTGAACGCGTGAATAGCTGACACTAGAACTGTCTGAGGTTTGAAAGGCATTTTATCAAGGCACTGTACTTGGTTTCGAAACTTCCTTATTTTTTTTCCACTGCCAGACACTCAAACGCACATATCTTGGACTCCATCGTGCTTGTTTAGCGTTTCCTTGTCGAATGGGTTTTAGCTAAGTCAGCTGCAGGGAATTCGGTCGCAGATTATCTGCAAGTGACTTCCTTGCAGCGTATAGATGCTTTTCTGAATAAATTTGGTCCTGGCGTAGGCAAAATTTTCGCCCACATATGTGGCAAAATTACACGTGACAATTTGGTAGCACTGGTTTCTGCTCAAAATTCCAAGTATTTTCTTGCCTACGTTCCAGATCAGATGCTTCTGAGCAACAATCATTCCACGGCTGTGCCCGTTTGCACATCGGCCGGCAACTGGACATCCAAGTCTGAGTGTGGTCACTAACCCCAGGATCTGCGCAGCAACCCCTCGTCACGGCGAGCGTCGTCTCTACGAGCTTCGCATCGAGCGTCCTAAACGCTCAAAAGGCCTGTGCTGTGCACTTTGTGCATTTTTTCTAGATGGTCTAGCTGGCGAGGGTGGCGCATGCCTTAGAGAAGTTATCTGTTTGTTCAGTTGCACTAGCTAGCACTCACTAGGGTTGTATAGCTACATTAAAAAATTGCTTAGCTGTAAGCCCGAGGTTTCGTGGGCATGGCTTGCGGCCACACGGGTCTTCTCCGTGCCGGAATCGAAGAGGACGGGCCACGTGTTGCGGGGTGGCGGCGTATAGCTTCAGGTTTTAGCTGACACACAGGGTTAGCTCGCACTGCGCAGGCTACAGCTGATAGCCGTCCTCTTACGACTGCGTCAGGGACATGGACCCATCCGAATGGCCTTGCGACCCGACCCCACTATTTCGTGACGGAGATAGCCCGCGCGCGTCAGTGCTATCGAGCGAAATGTGGAATGACGGAAGCAAACGGCATTCGGAAATTACCTCGCCAGCTATTAGGCACTAACCCGCTCTACGCAGCACCTCGACGCCGGACGTCGCCTGCTGTTTTCGTCGGAGCTGGGCCGAGCAGCAGCTACAGTAAGCGGCCTGTTTCGTTGCCGTTGTTGCTGCTCGTTTTTCGATGTGTGCTTACTGTCCTCGCTATTTTCCAGAGCATCACCCGTGCCGCGCGCGGCCTACAGTGTTCCCTCGTCGGTGTGGCCTTGTGGCCCTGCACCGGGTAAATACCGCGTACAGATGCATAGTAGTACTACATCTGTTCTCGAGTGTTTAACAAGCGCTGCTTGATTTCAGGTTCCTACCGTCTGCTTTCCATTGCGGCTATTCACATGCATATCCAGCTGGCGGTTCTGCACATCTAGCGTCCGGCCGTGTTAAGTCTGCATTTTTCTCGCCGGTGGCTTTCAGCTGGGAGATGGAGATTCGTTCAGCTTCCTGCACTACTTCTGACAAGTACTATGTATACACTCCAATGGTACTACGGTTGTTTCCTCGTGTGGCGTATAAGCCCTGTGGCATTTAAGGTTCTCAACGTCTGCTTTGAATGAAGCTGTTTTCCCCTGACGGCTATGGTTCCTATTCAATCAGTGCTCCTTTTCTTAATCCTGCTGCTACACCTTGCCGGTTCCGCAAGTACACGAACTTTGTGGGCTTCCGATGAAATTTGCTCTCGAATGTATTTACTATGCAGGCCTTCGAGGTTAGGTTTCTGCTTCGGAAGACTTCCTTCGCCAGAGTTTCCAAAAGGCTTTTGGTATGTCGCTCTCAGAGTAAAACGACGTTGAACTTCTTCCGTTCCTGGCTATATTTCTTAGCTGATTTCATTTCCTCACCCGTAATTTCGCCTGCTCGGAGCGCCGAATTTTTCACAATGCTTCTGTAACTCTACGTAGTGTTCACTTTTGTTGAAGGTTGCCATCCTATTCAATGTTTCTTCCCAGTTTTGTTTCCACCCATCGGGTCCGCAGCATAGTTTCTCCAGCTCCGTCGTGAACTTAACGATTGCTTCTTCATGATACCATCTACTTCATGTGCTCGGGTATATAGTTATCCATTATGCAGTACACATCTACCGATCGCTTTCCGCAGTAGACTTGAAAACTACGAATGAGCCTTTCAGAGAAACCGCCCCCACACGGTGTTTTGTGGAGGAAATTCCCACTTTGTGATAGGTCATAAATTCAGTTGTTTATCGACGTAATGTTGCTTTGACCGCATTCAATCCGTTATTCGTTCTCCTGAAAGTCTTCTTGCATTGTTGCTGAGCACATTTACGTTAGAGCTGAGAAACGCCGAATATAGTGTAGAAAACCGATGTGAAGAGTCCAACAGTTTCACATTTGCCGTGACAAGAGGTGTACACTGCGAAAGTTGCTACACAAAGTTTGGCTATGTCTCCTTTTTTTTGTAGTTGCTCCCAGCACACCATTGAAACGCAGACCACCTATTTCAATGAGGTCTTCGTTACTCTATCCTCAAGAGGAAGTACTTGCTCTTACGACGATCTGGAATTGTATCTTCGCCACACAACGCACTGTCATTATTTCTTTCACGTATATGCGCCAGTGTACCGCGTACTCTACCGTGAAGTTTGTCCATATAGGTCTCGCACTAATAGTCAACGGATTTCTTCCATTTACATGTGATCGTGTGCTGCTCGTCTTGTGATACGGGCCTTACCGATGGCGCCCTTGAAGTCTCATTGGATCTTTATGTTAATATATCTGGTATTCACCTACTGTCTGCACATTCGCTTGCTTGCTGAATTTCTGCAATTTTTCAATATACACCTTGTTCTAGCCAAATGAGGCAGGTGTCGGCGGTATTTCTTCTGCTTTTAGTGGACCGTAGAACTTGTCCTCTAATATTCACGGAACGAAACATTCACGCAGTTGCTCTCCAAATATTCGAGTAACTGCCGAACTTGTCTACTTCAATGCCTCGTCTTGAGATCCTTCTCGACGTATATCTGACACGAGAATCATCTACTTTCCTTTCATTATTATCCGGCATTTTGTAACGGCTATTTGGTCTGTAGCAACTGGGATTCCTTCCACGAAATTCTTCACTACATCTTTTCTACGGTGATTCCTGGTTATATCTGCTCAACCTTTCACTACTATTGACGTATCGCCATTGTTCTCCTACTGAGTAATTTTTTTTTCTTTAGTCCGTGTTCAGCGGATGCTTCGTGCATTTTCTTTCTCCAATGCAGCACGATTGTACAAGTGGTCAGATACTTTACTATTGCTCGCAAGTTCTAATTTGCGAGACTGACGACGGTGTTCATTAGAGCTACTCTGTTCTTTGCCAGGACCAGCAGTGTCTCCACTCTGATATTACCATGAATGCTGCACTTGAATACAACACCGGGCTTGCATCCGAGAAGTGTCAGTGCTTACGTTCCGTTTCTTGTTGTCGATGCGGTCTTGAGTCCTTTATCTTCCTCGGTATATTTTTCCATAGATCATTTATCTTCCTCCGGAAGAGGGTTGTCCCAAGATTGCGGGTTTTTCCCGTCATTGAATACCGATATTGGCTGTTACATTGAAGGACGTTAAATTCCAGCTGACCGAATATTTTTGCCCTGACTTGAAGTACTCGTCGCTTCGTGAGCATTTCACTCGAGTCTTCACATATATATGATAGCAGAATACCGTCGGCCGTGTCCCAGTTCATTCCTAGAATACTGGTCTGGCTTGATCACCTAAGAACGGCACCTTGATGCGCATTTCAATTCTAATTTCTTCACTGTTTGATGTCCCTTTCCAAAGATTCATTGCTGCTAGGCGAAATTTCTTTTGCTTCTACGTACACGCCTTTTGCCTGCTTTGATGTTCCAAGCATAACTTCATCAACACAAACTTAATTACGTTTGCTGTCATTGCAAGAATTTCTTCCAAAATTCATTCAGTGTAGGTACATCTGCATTCTCATTTCCCCCCGTCTGAAGATAATCATTCAGAAGTCCTGATCTTAACCACGAGGCGTCAAATACGTTTAATTTTCTTGCTAGTCGATATTCTAATTTCTTGATGGCACGATATGGTAGCTATTCATTCTTCCGAGTACGCTCATTCTGCGATTCCAAGCGTGAAACAACTCGCATCGAACAGTTGTATTTTTATCTCGGTACTGAATTTGTCTAGTGCCTTCGAGATCGTCTTCCGATTGCTACTCGTTGATTTCCACGTTAACTTGATCTCTCCATCCTTCTGAACAGTCCTTGTGACTACATAGAACACCTTATTCATCCTTTCTTTCTGAAGAGTTAAGCCAGTATATTCCGCCATTTAAAAATTTCAAAATGCAAGTTTCGTCAGTTTCTGCGACGTCAAGAACCATGGCGAGTTTCGCGTTTCGCAGTTCTCTTCTACACCACATGGGTCAGGCACAATCCAGTCGGAAATTTTCTACCTTCCATTGTATCTTCGTTTGGTATCTTCACTGGGCTTTCCTCCTCACCTCCACTACTACTAGTAAGTATCCTTTACACGAGACTCGTATTGCGGCTGTTTCCTCCAGTGGTTAACAAATCAGCACTGTGTCGTTACAGGTGCTGCACTCCTGTTTTCAACTGCGGTCCACAAGCGTACCCAGCGTGCTCTTGCACGACTCTACGGTCTGCGCTCCAAAAGATTACTTCGGCCACGAGCATCACCTCTTCCAGGAGAGACTTGGGCTGCTTTACATTCCCTCGCTAGTGGCGTCCTGCTGGTAGACTGGACTTGCCTCCTCACCCTGCACTACTACTGGTAAATGTCGTTTATACGGGACTCGTATTACGACTGTCCTCCGGTGCTTAACAAATAAGCACTGTGTCGTTACAGGTGCTGCACTCCCGTTTTCAACAGCGTTCAACAAGCGTACCCAGCGTGCCCTTGCACGTCTCTACGGTCTGCGCTACAAAAGATTACTTCGGCCACGAGCATCACCTGTTCCAGGAGAGTCTTGGGCTGCTTCTACGTTCCCTCGCCAGTGGCGTCCTGCTGGTAGACTGGACTTGCCTCCTCACCCTGCACTACTACTGGTTGTAGCGAAGAGAGACGCTAGTGGGTTCAGCGCTACTGGCTCTAAACGGTAGTGGGTAGAGCGCTCCTGCTCAGCAACGGCTCTCGTGCTTAGAAGCTGTGACTGCCCTGCCCGTCGACGTTGCGCTGCTCCGAGCTCTGCCTAATAAACACAGTTAGAATTGGTGGAGTGTGCGGGGTACCCTCAGACGATCATCCTGGAACTCCGGTCTCGTACCCTACCATCTACCATGCCCCAAGACTCCTCCCAGCAAACGCCTCCTCCTGCACCCACTGCGTGTCCCGGGGTGCCTCGTCATCGCGACCCTCCTATCTACACTGGAGCGGACGACACTGACGTGGACGAATGGCTCACGGCGTACGACAGGGTAGGCGACCATAACAAGTGGGACGAAGCGGCCAAACTGAGCCATGTTCTGTTCTACCTCGCTGGAGTTGCCAGTCTGTGGTATAACAACCATCAAGCAGAGTTCCAGACGTGGTCGGAATTTAAGACTTCCCTCTCTGATGTATTTGGTCGCCCTGCTGTTCGCAAGCTGCGTGCCGAGCAACGTTTGCGAGAACGAGCTCAACAGCCAGGCGAAACGTTCACCAGCTATATCGAAGATGTCCTGGACCTATGCAAGAAAGTCGATTCGACCATGACGGAGTCTGATTGAATCCGAAACATCCTGAAGGGCATAGAAGACGACTCCTTTAACATGTTGCTGGCCAAAAGTCCACGCTCTCTGGCTGAAATTGTCACTGTGTCAGAGCTATGAACTCCGCAGGCAGCGGTCACTGACCCGTAGATCTCTACCGCGTGACGAACACCTCGCTGGTTTGGCTACCATGTCCAAGCAGGCAGCGTTGCTCGCAGAAATGAAGGCGTGCGTCCGCGAGGAAGTTGCCCGGCAACTCTCGTTGATGGATTTTGCACAGCCGCAGTCGGTACACGCGCCTACGCCAAGTTTTGCGCCTCCGCTTCGCCGTGTCATAGCGCAAGAACTGCACGAGGTTTTGCCTGAGCACCACCAGCGTGTTCCTGCGGCTGCGCCTCACAGCTACGCCGAAGTCATGGCCAGGCCCCAACAGATCCCGACAGCTGTGCCACTCAGCTACGCGGTAGTCGTCACCCAGCCTCAACTCCCTCAACGGGGACCTCTCACGTACGCCGAAGTCCTCGCTATGCCCCGACAACAGCCTGCTATGCAATCAATTCACCAGCCGCCACGTCCAACGCGTCCTTCCACATGGATGGGACCTGCCGCAACGACTCGGTGGCGTACAGCGGACAATCGACCGATATGTTTTGCGTGCGGCTACGCAGGCCACGTTGCACGCTACTGTAGTCGCGTGCAGTCGCCTAGCGCTACACCATATGGGCCAAGTTCTATGGCAGGTTCTCCGCGCCCTTATTACGACGATGAACCTCGGGCTGCGTCACCACCATTCCGCCGGTCCGCCAACATCCGCCGCTCAACTTCTCCACGCCGACGCTCCCCATCACCGATGCGGCCTCGGCCCGAAGCTCGGGATGAGAAAAACTAATCGTCGCAGTCCATGAGGCAAGGACTGCGACCCCATCGGAACGCGGAAGTCCTCAACGTAGCCCGACCAATGCGATAGACGTGTTAGTTGACGGTGTGCGCACATATGCCCTCGTGGATACCGGAGCCGCTGTATCAGTTATGGACGCAAAGCTTTGTCGCTTCCTTCGAAAGGTTACGACGCCCATTGCTGGACTCGCCCTCCGAACAGCAGGCGCACAGCGTATTCACCCGATTGCGGCGTGCACCGCTCGTGTTCTCATCGAGGACGTTGTATACGCCGTCGAATTGTGATTTCCTCGTGCTCCCACGAAGTTATTCTGGGGTGGGACTTTCTCGCCCGCCACGATGCCGTCATTCATTGCGCACGGGCCGAACTAGAACTGTCGCCGATCTCAGATATGACGCTTGCCGATAATGCTTCTTTTGCGAACAAACTACTCGTCAGGCACGACACAAACGTTCCTGCCAACTCGTCAGTGATTGCATCAATGCAGTGCAGCAGCCTCTCTGACGCCATCGCACTACTTTCTCCGTCGGGCCACTTTTATACTCGAAAAGGTCTGCTGCTGCCTTTTGCGACTGTGAACGTCAAACAGGGCTCCACAGCTATTTTTGTCTGTAACCCCTTCCCATAACCTGTGATGCTGCTTCAAGGCGAATGTCTTTGCCACGTGGAAGTGATCGACGCTGTACGGATGTTCCCGAAGACACGTCCTGCGCCAGTTACAACACGCTCGGTTCTCTCTCTACGTCGGACCCTTTGCCCACAGGTGTGTTCGATTCATCTATTGCCGATGGCCTCACCCCACCTCAGCGTTCGCAGCTTCTGCGCCTCTTACAATTTTGTTCTTCTTTTGATGTCGGGCAACCTTCCCTTGGCCGGGCGTCTGCTGTCACGCACCATATTGACACTGGTTCCCAACCGCCATTGCGGCAACGACCATATCGCGTCTCTGCCACAGAACGTCGTGTGATTAATGAGCAAGTGGACGATATGCTTCGCCGCGAAGTGATCCGACCCTCGAACAGTCCATGGGCATCTCCTGTCGTCCTTGTTACGAAAAAAGACGGCTCGGTACGGTTCTGTGTAGACTATCGGCGCCTGAACAAGATCACTCGCCAAGATGTATACCCGCTGCCGCGAATCGATGACGCCATCGATAGCCTACACGGAGCAGAATTCTTTTCATCTCTAGATTTACGCTCCGGCTATTGGCAAGTACCCATGGCTGACGTCGATAGGCCGAAGACAGCCTTTGTCACACCCGACGGCTTATACGAATTTAACGTCATGTCGTTTGGACTTTGTCCATCATGCGTTCAAAGGTTGCTGGCGCATTACAGTTCTCCGCGGTTTGAAGTGGCACACGTGCTTATGTTATCTCGACGACGTTGTTGTTGTTTTTGCCTCTGACTTCACCACGCACCTTCAACGCCTACGGCGTGTTTTGACGTGCTTAGCAAACGCTGGCCTCCAACTGAACCTAAAGAAGTGCCGATTTGCAGCGTGGCAGCTCACGATACTAGGTTACGTCGTCCCGAAGGATGGAATCCTCCCCGATCCAGACAAACTTCGTGCCGTAGCTGAATTTCCTAAACCGACGTCCGTCAAAGAACTGCGCAGTTTTGTAGGTTTGTGTTCCTACTTCAGGCGCTTCATTCGCAATTTCGCCGCCATCATATCGCCCCTGACGAAGCTCCTTCGCAGCAACGGACCTCTCCATTCGTGGTCGTCCGAGTGCGACGAGGCGTTCGCTAAGCTCCGTCGTTTGCTGACGTCTCCTCCCATTTTGCGCCACTACGACCAAACGGCACCTATTGAGGTACACAGATGCCAGCGGTGTTGGCCTCGGCGCTGTCCTAGCGCAGCGCAAAGGGTTTTCTTAATGTTGTGGCATATGCAAGCCGTATGCTTACTAAAGCCGAGACCAATTACACCGTCACGGAAAAAGAATGCCTGGCGATCTGGGCGCTTACCAAGTTCCGGCCCTATTTGTATGGTCTACAATTTGATGTCGTCACGGACCACCATGCACTATGCTGGCTGTCGTCATTGAAGGATCCCTCAGGCCGTCTCGCCCGCTGGGCGCTTCGCCTACAGGATTGCGATATCCGCGTACTGTACCGGAACGGACGCCAGCACGCTGATGCTGACGCCCTCTCACGTTCTCCCTTGCCAGTCGACAATCCCTGCTGCGCAATATCCCAGCTTGACGTTTCTTCCGTCGACATTGGGACCATCGCTTCTAAGCAGCGCAAGGACCCCTGGATTGCCTCCATCATAGACTGCCTTGCTGATCAGTCATCGCAGCCAACCACTCGTGCGTTGCGCCGTCAAGCTCGCCATTTCGCCATTCGAGACGACCTGCTTCACCGACGCAATTACACCTCTGACGGCCGCCAGTGGTTATTACTTGTACCTCGAAGCCTGCGTTCTGAAATCTGCGCATCGTTCCACTCTGATCCAGTGTGCTCACTCGGGACTTTTCAAAACCTACCAGCGCCTCCGACGACGCTACTACTGGCGGGGAATGTACAACTACATTCAAAAGTTCGTTCGCTCATGCCCCGACTGCCAGCGCCGAAAATCTTCACCCCACCACTCGCCAGCTGGTCTGCAGCCTCTACCCTGCCCTACCCGGCCGTTCGGGCGCGTTGGCATCGATTTGTATGGGCCACTTCCCCTGACGTCGTCTGGTAACCACTGGGCCATTGTGGCAGTAGATCACCTTACACGATACGCTGAAACCGCCGCTCTCCCAGCAGCTACAGCGCGCGATGTTGCATCATTCCTGCTACGCCGATTCATCCTGCGGCATGGTCCACCTCAAAAACTGCTCAGCGATCGCGGACGCGTCTTTCTGTCGGAAGTAGTTGAAGCGATTCTCAGAGTGCCACGTTGTTCATCGTACGACTACGGCGTACCACCCTCAAACGAATGGCCTCACAGAACGCTTCAACCGTACGCTCGGCGACATGCTTTCAATGTACGTTGCCTCCGACCACACGAACTGGGACGCCGTTCTGCCATTCGTCACCTACGCGTGTAATAACGCTACGCAGAGCAACACTGGATTTTCAACCTATTTCTTGCTGTATGGTCGAGACCCTTCGCACACCATTGCCACCATTCTGCCGTACCGGCCGGATGCATCCGAGTGCGTGCCTATTTCTGCCACGGTCAGACATGCAGAAGAGTGCCGCGACCTCGCACGGGCCTTTACTTCCGCTGATCAAGAGCGCCAGAGGAGCACTCGCGGTGACGCCACTGCCACGGTCACCTTCGATCCGGGAGCGCTCGTGTGGCTCTCAGTTCCTTTAACTGCCCCTGGCCTCTCATCAAAACTGGTCCCTAAGTATGAAGGCCCTTATCGTGTTCTCGAACGCGCATCTCCTCTGAACTATGTCATCGAACCAGTTGAGCCATCTTCAGACATGCGCCGCCGTGGACGAGACATTGTCCATGTCGACCGTTTAAAGCCTTACTACGACCCGCTCATCGTGACGAGCTGTTAGGTCGCCGGACGGCTCCCTTCTCGCTCCCGGGGGGTGATTGTGTGAAGACACACTAGTGGGTTCAGCGCTACTGGCTCTAAACGGTAGTGGGTCGAGCGCTCCTGCTCAGCAACGGCTCTCGTGCTTGGAAGCTGTGACTGCCCTGCCCGTCGACGTAGCGCTGCTCCGAGCTCTGCCTAATAAACACCGTTAGATGGTAAATGTCGTTTACACGGGACTCGTATTACGGCTGTGTCCTCCAGTGCTTAACAAATAAGCACTGTGTCGTTATAGGTGCTGCACTCCCGTTTTCAACTGCGGTCAACAAGCGTACCCAGCGTGCCCTTGCACGTCTCTACGGTCTGCACTCCAAAAGATTACTTCGGCCACGAGCATCCCTGTTCCAGGAGTCTTGGGCTGCTTCTACGTTCCCTCGCCAGTGGCGTCCTGCTGGTAGACTGGACTTGCCTCCTCACCCTGCACTACTACTGGTAAATGTCGTTTATACGGGACTCGTATTACGACTGTGTCCTCCAGTGCTTAACAAATAAGCACTGTGTCGTTACAGGTGCTGCACTCCCGTTTTCAACTGCGGTCAACAAGCGTACCCAGCGTTCCCTTACACGTCTCTACGGTCTGCGCTCCAAAAGATTACTTCGGCCACGAGCATCACCTGTTCCAGGAGAGTCTTGGGCTGCTTCTACGTTCCCTCGCCAGTGGCGTCCTGCTGGTAGACTAGACTTGCCGCCTCACCCTGCACTACTACTGGTAAATGTCGGTTATACGGGACTCGTATTACGACGGTGTCCTCCAGTGCTTAACAAATAAGCATTGTGTCGTTACAGGTGCTGCACTCCCGTTTTCAACTGCGGTCAACAAGCGTACCCAGCGTGCCCTTGCACGTCTCTACGGTCTGCGCTCCAAAAGATTACTTCGGCCACGAGCATCGCCTGTTCCAGGAGAGTCTTGGGCTGCTTCTACGTTCCCTCGCCAGTGGCGTCCTGCTGGTAGACTGGACTTGCCTCCTCACCCTGCATTACTACTGGTAAATGTCGTTTACACGGGACTCGTATTACGGCTGTGTCCTCCAGTGCTTAACAAATAAGCACTGTGTCGTTACAGGTTCTGCACTCCTGTTTTCAACTGCGGTCCACAAGCGTACCCAGCATGCTCTTGCACGACTCTACGGTCTGCGCTCCAAAAGATTACTTCGGCCAAGAGCATCGCCTCTTCCAGGAGAGACTTCGGCTACTTCTACGTTAACTCGCCAGTGGCGTCCTGCTGGTAGACTGGACTTGCCTCCTCACCCTGCACTACTACTGGTAAATGTCGTTTACACGGGACTCGTATTACGGCTGTCAATCAGAATTGTTACAAGTTGGATTATATTACGAGTATTTAGTATGCAGGAGCAGGTCCCATAGTCGGACTGTATCGGGACCTTGTGTACAAGAACAGTTACGATAGTTGAGATCTCAAAGCAACAATAGCATATAATGTATACAATTTAGCAACAGGAACTGAACATTAACAGCAAAAATACAGAATCGATTACAAATAATAAGGTTTAACTCATCTTATGGTAGCAAGAATAGTATGGAAAATACCCGTTGTTTATCTACAAGAATAAAAACAAAAAAAGCAAAAAGGAACGGACAAAAGAAATCGGGACAGTAAATTTTCTCGTTAATCTGTCAATAATACATTATTAGTTCCCTTTTGAATTGGTGTAAAAATGTTGTGCTTTTCCTAATGAGAGGAAGTGTTCCATACCCATATGGAAAAATTCCACGGTTTGTTTACCGTGGTTGGTGCGCATTCTTGGTGAAAGAAAATTGTTATTCAACGTGAAGCTGGTGGTACTATGAATTGTCAAGTTAGATTGTGAAAATGTGATCGATGGTAGCTCGTTATGTAGAAATCTGTAGAAAAACATACCTAGATTGTATTTAGTGAGCCGAGAAATTGTATGCATGTTGTTCTCATGTAGTAAGGAAGGGGTATTACAAAAGCGGGAACTATAAGTAATTATGATGGCTCGGTTCTGAACTGTCCGTAGATGCAATATGAATATTATAGGTGGTTCCCCAACATATTATAGCAAAAGTAATGAGTGGACGAAAGTGGTATAGTGAGAGCAGTGTGGTACGTGTGAAGTAACCGCGTGCTTTAAGGTGCGTATACAGTAAGCTATTTTCTTTTGTGAGCAATATGATTTTGATATTTCAGATTACAATCATGTAGAATGCCAAGGAAAGATTAACTTGGATGAAGGCAGTGGGGACCAAAACTGATGAGTGGAATGGAAGCTGTTTCGCTGATGTGAAGAGAATACAAGTTTAGTCTTAGTTGCGTTAATAGATAACGTGTTAACATTACACCAACTTAAAATGTTTTCCAAGTCAGCTTATTACGAGAGCTTATTAACGAGATGACATCTTTATGAAAAGTGAATATTGTGGTATCATCAGCGTACAAATTACATTTTTTCGAAGAAAGACAATTAGGTAAATCATTAAAATAAACTATAAACAGAAGTGGCCCCAGGATGGAGCCCTGAGGCACACCGGTGTATAGTTCGCTGCGTGTCGAGAATAAGCACTGGAAACACAAACAACTTGAACCCGGTTATATAAGTAGCTTTTTAGTAGCGAAAGGGCGCGACCGCAAATACCGATTGCTTCGAGCTTAGAATAGGGTATTACGATTTACGCTATCAAATGCTTGCGTTAGATCGATAAAAACTGCGGCGGCGAGAAATCCCTCGTCGATAAATTTTTTTAGTTGGTCCGTAAGATGAACAAGTGCCAGCTCTGTGGAATACCCATGGCGAAGACCGAACTGGCATGCAGAGAAGATATTAAATTTAGATATTTCGTTAGCCGAATTTCAATTAGTTTCTCAAGAGCTATCCCAAAGAACGGCAGATTGCTAATAGATTTGTAGTTGTGCAATAAGCTATCGCCCTTTTTAAAGACTGCGATAACATTGCCGCACTTCAGTTCAGAATTAAAGAAACCAGTCTTGAACAATAAATCAAAGTAGGTCTGAAATTAGGTGCGCAATTAATGTTAGCAGGAAGGACCTCATCAATTCCAGGGCTTGTCACTTTTAGGTTATTTATAACAGTAATGGCGGTAGACAGTTCATGTTGATCATCTGTGCAGGAGTAGGTGGATTATTAGGAAACTGCTAAAAGCCTCGGCTATTTCAGCAGGGGAATCGAGCTCTACTCCATCCTTTGAAATTCTGGGTAGCTGGTTTAGTTGTGTCTATTTAAAAAGGAGTTGACAATCTCCCATTCCTATTTAGTGTTATTAGCCGCCTGTAAAATTTGCTGGAAATACAATAGTTTAGTTGGTTTTATTTTGCAGTTAAGTGTTACAGAAGCTTTCTTATCGGGCACTTAGGTTCATGTTAATTGCCTTTTAGTTTTCCTATATAAATTATCCCATTTGCTCATTTCTAGTAACTGCTGTGAGAGGCATGAATTCTGAGAAAATGACATTATTTTTGCATTTATTTTTCGAGGTGCACTTCCGGAAGTACGAGATAATCAGTGAAAAAAATTATGAAAAGGCTTTCTGCAGGTCGTTTAGTGATATAATTTAAGAATAATTTGTATTAGCAACAGTATTTATGAAGCTATCTTTGTCAAGAACATCTTTAGTGTGTGAAAGTGGGCAAGGTCGCACATTAGAATTGAAATGTAAAAGCAGGGGGGGGTAATGATCACTGATGTCGATGTGGAAAACTTTTGCCTCTGGTGAATGAATCAGGTTAGAAAATGCATGATCAATAAGTGTGCCTGTACCATCAACCACTTCGCGTGTGGGAACATTAAGCAATCACGTTCGTAGCTATGAAATAAACTAGTGTGGTTATACAAGTAGGTGATGTTTCGAGTAAATTAATGTTTATATAGTCTATTAGAACATTTTTGTTTTCTAGTCGTACAGTATGTAAAATAAGATGGACATTGTTACAGAATTCATTGACTGACGATGAGGCAGAACGGTAAATGCAACCAAATATGAAATTCTTCCTATCTTCAGCAAGAAAGCAGTTACTGAATTAAATCCAAACCGATTCGCACTTGGTAACCGTTAACGATAGATAATGTCTTCTTCTATAAGCAGTATTAGAAGAAACATATATGGCAGCACCACCGCGATTAGTCGCCAGTCGGTTGCTGTATTCCACTTTGTAGTTAGGGAAGCAATACAATTTTTGTCATCGTCAGATAACCAGGTTTCAGAATGGCAATTAGTGAGAACGGACTAGTTAGCGATGCGAGGAAATTATCAATAGCGTCGAAGTGTTTATGAACACTCCTAACGTTAAAATGAATGATAGAATGAAATCCGTCTAAGAATTGATTGCATTTCAGTATGCAAGCCATGTTTATTGTCAGTTGGTTGAACAATTATGCCTAGTCTAATTTGGATGCATGGGTCGGATTCGTCACGAATATGGAGAAATTTGCTGTTAGTAGTCTTCCTAGCCTTAATTTGGCAGTTGCCCGCCCAAAGGAACAGTTTCTTTATTTCTTCAATGTTTGCGCCTTGGAAAAGAGAGCCTTGTTAGATGGGGTCATATATGCTCATTTAGAAAAACGGGAGCGTTGGAAGAACCGGAAAATCCAATGTTCATGGGACAGTTTGGCTTTACGCGCTTTACTAACAAAGTCGGTTTTCTTCGTTCTCGAATGTAAACGAGCGATGATATTCTTCTTGTCATTAGATCTGGTGGGAATGCGGTGAACAATGTCCAGATCGCTAGGCCACACGGGACAGCCCATTGTGTCCCCTACCTCCTCCAGTGTTTAACAAATCAGCACCGCATTTCGATGGGGGCGAAATGCGAAAACACCCGTGTACTTAGATTTAGGTGCACGTTAAAGAACCCCAGGTGGTCAAAATTTCCGGAGTCCCCCACTACGGCGTGCCTCATAATCAAAGTGGTTTTGGCACGTAAAACCCCATATATTATTATTAACAAATAAGCACGGTGTCGTTACAGGTTGCACGACTCTACGGTCTGCGCTCCAAAAGGGTACTTCGGCCACAGGAATCGCCTGTTCCAGGAGCGGCTGCTACTGCTTCTACATTCCCTCGCCAGTGGCGTCTTGCTGGTAGACTGGACTTGTCTCCTCGCCCTGCACTACTACTGGTAAGTGTCGTTTACACGAGACTCGTATTACGACTTGTCCTCCTGTGTTCAACAAATAAGCACCGTGTCGTTACAGGTTCTGCACTCCTGTTTTAGATTGCGGTGGGTTCCTAGCACGCTCCTGCACGTAGACTCTCCGGTCTGCTCTCCAAAAGGGATTACTTCCGGCACGAGCATCACCGTTCCACGTGCGACTGCTATTGCTTCTACGTTCTCTCGCCGACGGCGTCCTGCTGGCAGACTAAACTTAGCCTGGCACCCTTGCACTTAATTTTGGTAAATATCGCGTACACACGACTGTACTGAACCTGCGTGTTTTCGAATGACCAAAAAATAGGGCGTGTGTCGTTTCAGGTTCCCAGTGTTGGCTGTCGCTTGCGGCGCAAATGTTCCAGCACGCCCATATACAAGAACATGCCTGGCCTTGCCTCACGAGCAACCATCTTCAGCCCGATCGTCCTGCCACGTGCTCTCTACAACAAGCTTCCTCATGAACTCGTGAACGCGTCGCACGCCTGTCTTGGCGGTGTCCTGCACGGTGTCGACGGCGTGTTCATGCTCTGAAGGACTGCGTGTAGTCACCATCCCGCGACCGTCTATCCGATGTGCTCCTACAGTTCGCTGTTGCCCTTTTCCGCAGGCATATTTAACAAGTTTAGTGTGGCAAGCCTTTCTGCTTTGAAAAAGTGGTACGTTGCTCAGCGCATGGATGGCGCTTCTAGAAATCGGGTTAATACGAAGCAGATCAGTAAAAAGGTTTGCTTACGTGGACACCACTCAGTCCTTAATGACTGTCAACGTTTTCATGAGCCAATCTGTAAATTTTTGGTGGCGAGAGTAATGGACGTTCATTGACATTGTGCACTTTTGTAGTAGTGTGTGTGTGTGCGTGTGCATGTTACCTACTCTGTGCTTTTTTTTTTTTTTCGATCGAGAATGTATGATATGGGCTCCGCTGCTAACTGGTGCACTTCGAATTTTTATATTTTGGTAGAATTTCCAGCGTCACAGTTGCTTCACTTTTCCCAGTTCATTCCTGTTGAGAGAGAGAAAAACTTTGTTAGACCAGGTTTCTTGAGCCCAAAGGTGGGTGGCCTCCTCAGTCCAGGTAGCCATGTCTCGCTGCCGCCGCCCGAGCCCTGTTCACCAACCGTCGCTGGCTGTCAGGGTCTTGCGTCACCAGCAGAGCCTCCCACAGGTCTTCCGATTCTTTCTCTATATCCGCTTCTTCCTGCATGTTATCGCCTGGTGATGATGATGACGGTGGTACTTCGCGGTTATTTCTGCACTCCAGCACCATATGGCGCAAGGTGTTGGGCGTGTCCGGCGGGCAGAACTTGCAGTCTCGCCCGTAGGTGCCCGGATACATGGCGTGCAGCAGTGTTCCATGCGGGTAGGTTCCAGCCTGGAGTCTTCTCCAGGTTACCGCTTGCTCCCTACTCATCGTCTTATGCGCGGGTGGGTAGCGACGCCTCTGCTTCCTGTAGTGCGCCAGGATGTCCGAGTACTTCTTGGACATCCGTTCATCATCCTCGTCGCAGTCGTTGGTCCGTGTTCTCTGCGTGTCGGAGATGGCTCGGCGTGCATGATCTCGAGCCGCGGCGTGCGCCGCCTGGTACCCCGCGAAAGACTAGTGTCCCGGCGTCCAGAGGATTTGTGCTGTTTCTATCTCGGTGTTGGTCAAGACATGAAGTGCTGCCTTTCCGATCCTTCCGTTCACATACCTCCTGTATGCTTCTTGCGAGTCCGTCACCACGGTAACCAGGGTCTTGCACGTTGCGAGGGCCAGCGCTATGCCCAGCTCCTCCGCTGTGCTCGCGTCCTTGGCACGTATGGATGTGGCTGTAAGTTCGCCCCTTTTCATCGACCACGCAGATTGCAAATCGGTCGTTTGTTCTGTACGCAGCTGCGTCCGTGTATCTCACATTTTCTTTGTGCTGTTTGTGCGTTCCAGTATGTGCTTGAGCGCTGTATTCTCGCCTGTCTCCTTTCCTTGTCGTATTCGGGATGAATGTTTCTGGGAATGGTACTTATCTGTAACTTGTCCCTGATCTCGTGTGGGATAAGCTGAGGTAGGTGCCTCTCATCCTCGACTTAGTAGCCCAGATCTTGGAGCAGGGCTCTTCCCGTTTTTGTTAGCTTTAGTCTCTCCAGTTGGTTGACGTTGTGCGCTTCCACGAGCTCTTCCCACGTGTTGTGAACTCCCATTTTGAGTAGTTTCACTGGATGTGGAAGGGGACAGGCCCAACGCAATTTTGTAGGATTTTCTGATGAGGGCGTTTACTTTGTCTCGTTCACTGTTCTTCATGTCAACGTATGGGGTCCCGTAGGTGACGATGCTCGTGAGCAGCGCTTGTATTATCCTCGTGCAGTCTTCCTCCTTGAGGCCGTGCCTTTTGCTCGTCACTCTTTTGATAAGGTGGGTTGTTTGTTGCATTGTTCTCTGAATTTTTTTCCAACTCTGCTGCCCCGACCCCGTCCTTTTGAATCGGGAGCCCGAGGATGGGGAGCCTCGTTACCTGCAGAATCATGCCTCCCACCTTTACTTCCGGGTCTGGTATATGCTGCGGTTGTCGGCCTCTTGTGCGCTTTCTTAGTACCAAGAGCTGACTTTTCTGGGGCGCACGTCAGTCCACATGCTTCCAGGTACCTCTCCGTTGTGTCAACAGCTTCTTGCAGAGCGTCTTGCTGTCTACCTGTCGACCCTCCCGTAGTCCAGATGGTGAGGTCGTCAGCATATATTGCGTGACCAATCCCTTCTATTTGCTTGTTTGGGTAGCGAGCTCATCGCTAGATTGAATAGCATCGGCGAAATGACGGAGCCTTGTGGCGTTCCCTTTCGCAGTATGTCGAATTTCTCAGAGCGTAAGTTGTCTATCCCCACTGTGGCTGTCCGTTCTTTCAGAAAAGCTTTGATGTAATTATATATATATTTCTACCGCAGTTATAAACGTTGAGGTGTTGCAGCATGGCTTCGTGTGAGGCGTTGTCGAAAGCCCCTTTCACGTCAAGTGCGAGGATGGCTCTTTTGCTGTGCGTGTCCAGTTTGTCGAAGACTTTTTCTTTGATCTGCAGTAACGTCTTGCGTGGACAGGTGAGCTCTAAATCCGAACATGGTGTTCGGGACGTGTCCGTTGTCTTAGAGTTGTTCGATCATGCGGTTGTGCACCATGTGCTCAGTTTTCCAGCACACGACGTGAGGGATATAGGTTGAAGGTTCTGCACGCTGGTGGGTTTGTTGGGTTTAGGTATCATGGTTACCTCGGCATGTTTCCATTCCGGTGGTACTTTACTGTTCCCAGCACTCGATGTATTTTAAGAGTGCCTACAGAGGGTCCGTCAAGGTTCCGGAGTGTCTTGTCGTTTATTCTGTCGTACCCCGGCGCCGTGTTGCGGGTGAGCTTGCTCAAGGCCCTCTCGATTTCTGCTTCTGTGAAGGGCCGATCCACTTCTATATTTGGGTTGCCTCGATACTCGTCAAAGTGCGAATCTACAGTTATGTTACGCTGTGTACCGAGGAACTTCTCCACTTCTTTGTCTTTCTCGTTCCCCGGGTGGTTGTGTATAAGTCTCTGCACTTCCTGTTTTGCGGCGTTCTTGTTCTCCTTCGATAGTGTCTTGAGTACCACCCATGTGCACTTGCTGCTTAAGGTCCCTTGAAGCTTGTTGCATGTTTCGCGTCAGTTCTGTTCAAGTTCAGAGTACTATTGCGTTTCCTTGATCAGCTTAGATTCGAATTTTGAGTTTCCGGTTGCATTTGTTACTAGCTAGCGTTTCGTGAGTCCCCTCCGCGCCTCCCACAGGTGGAGTAAGTGGGGGTCGACCACTGGGGTGACTGTTCCGCACTCGGGTTTTTTATTATGGTTAGCCCGTCTGTTTTCTGGCAAGCCCATGTGGTATGGTATAGGGTTGGTTTGTCTCCACACCATGGGCACTTGCTCTCGTACTGCGTGGGGTAGATTTTGCTTAACATGTTTAGGCACGGGAATGTTCCCGTTTGTAGCTGTCGCCATGCTACGGCGTCTTCTCTATTTAGTTGGTGAGGGGGCGGGTATTTTCGTCTGATCCCTCTGTAGTAGTTTAGCATCTGTGAATAGCTTTGGGCTACGGGCTCGGGTTCCTCAGTGAGGTCGGGATTGTTGGATGCTCGGTTTGTTGCGTGCCCTCGAGCTATCCTATCCGCCTCCTGATTTCCCGTAATGTCGGTATGTCCCGGCGCCCAAACTATCGTGTGTTTGGCCTGGTTGTTCGCGGTTTTGCCACTTGAGCGGAGGATGCGGAGCGCGCTGTGGCTGATTCTGCCGTTTAGGTAGTTGCGGAATGCTGCTTGTGAGTCTGTGAGTATGGTTAAGGACCTGTTGGATCGGTAGCCCTCCGCTGCCGCTAGAGCCACGGCTGCCTCTTCGGCCTCAACTACCGTATAGTTCAGAATTGATGCGCTGGTGATTTCATTTAGGTCCGAGTTGATCACCGTTGCGACTTTGCTTTTCTTGTGGTTTCTGTCCTCAGTGTAGGTAGCGGCGTCTACGTACACTGTGTCGTGTCTTGTTGCCAGTGTTCTTTGTACATACTCTGCTCTTGCTTGTCTTCGTGCCATGTGTAGGTTCGGGTCCATATTGCTGGGTATCGGTGCTACTTTGATTGTGTTTCGGTATTCGTCCGGTATCGTCTCCGTGCTTTGTCTTCTTTATGGTAGCTTCACCGCCGTATCTGCTCAGGAGTCTTCTGCCCGTTGCCGATAGCTTTAGTCTTTGCATTTGCGCGATTATCTGCCCTTCTTGGAGCTCCTCGAGGCTGTTGTGTAGCCCCAGGGCCAGGAGTTTGTCGGTCGATGTTGACTGCGGTAGGTGGAGTGCCGTCTTGAGGGCTTTCCTCAGGATTGCGTCCGCTTGTTGCATTTCGTGCTTCGTACAGTGGTAGTACGGGAGGCTGTACGTCACTCTACTGACCACCAGGCTTCTGACCAGTTTGAGTGTCTGCTTCCTTCATGCCGTGTCTTTTCCGCGAGACCCGCGTTATCATGCGGGCCGTTTGGTTGGCTGCAATATTAAGTAGTGTTAGGGTGTGGGTACATCGTTGGTTCGATTGTATCCACATTCCTAATATCCTGATGAGCGTCTTCTCCGGGATTGGCTGTCCCTCGAGGTGGATGTTCAACTTCATGTTTACTTCCTCTGGGACGGTGCGATTCTTGCCTCGCCATACTCTTAGGAGCTCGGACTTCTCCATTGAGCAGGCTAGACCTCTTGCCTTGACATATTTCTCTACGCATGTCGCAGCTTCTTGTAATCTCTCCTTTTCCCTGAGTGAGCCTTTCGTGACCTATACAGTGATGTCGTCGGCGTACATGGCGTGGCGTACGCCGTCGATTTGGTCTAGTTGCGCCAGTCCAATCATGGCAACATTGAACAGGATGGGTGAGATGACCGATCCCTGCGGTGTGCCTTTGTTTGGGTGTTGAACTTTTTGGATCTCGGCTCGCCCAGGCCGATTGTTGCTGTTCTGTTGGACAAAGATGCCTTGAGGTAGCTGTGTATTTTCATGCTGCAATTTAGATTGTCTAGTCCTGTCAGGATGGCTTCGTGGCTTACGTTGTCAAAGGCGCATTTGACGCCCAATGCCATGACGTGCTCTCCGTTGAGCGGGAAATTGCTCAGTACCTCTTCTCTGATTTGCAGGAGTACATCTTGGGTCGAGAGCCTGGCTCTGAAACCAAACATGCTGTGGGGGTACAGCTCGTTTTCTTCCATATGATTATGTAGCCTCCTCGTAACCACTCTCTCATAGATCTTGCCTAGGCATGATGTAAGGGAGATTGGTCTGAGGTTTTCCACTTGAAGTTTCTTGCCTGGTTTCGGGATCATGACTTCCGCGTGTTTCCATTCTTCTGGTACTGTTCCCGCTTGCCAGTGTCCATTGAGGTATTCGGTTAGCTTTTCGACTAGCTTGTCTCAGAGGTTGCGGATGAGCGCGTTTTTGATCTTGTCCGCACCTGTGGCTGTGTTTTGTTGCGCTTCTTATCGCCGCGTACACCTCTTCCCGGGTGATGGGTCTATCCAGCCTTCCATTTTCTTCTCCTTTGTAGCGCTCCGTGTAGGCTGCTGGGTCGCCGTTGCCGTAGCACTTCTTGCGTACTTTGTCCAATAGTTCCCACTTGTTCCCTCGTACTGGTGCACCAGTCGGTATATGACTGTTGTTTTCGGTCTTTGATTTTGCCGGATCTAGGAGTGCCTCGAGTATGCGCCATGTTTTTGCAGTGCTTGTAGTCATCTTTCTCCTTAGTTAGCCTCGCCATCTTGCTCGCTTAGGGTCTGCATGATCTTGGCTTCTCTCGCAGGGTACTTGGGCTTCTTGCGAGTATCATCTTTCTTCTAGCATGTGGATGCGTTGACTAAAACTTTCCCGATTGAATCATTTTGTTTGTAGGGGGTTGTCCATTTCGCTCTTGAGATTGGTAACCAGTCTGTATCATCTGGGTTACAGAGTTTTGCGTAACCTGTGTTACCGTGGACATTGTGGTTTCCATCATGGCGGTCACTCTGGCGTTGATGCGGTCTTCAAGTGTCTTGAGGTCGTTCTGGGTTATCACCGCTTGGTTCGACAGTGTTGCTGGCTTTGGTTGTGTTGCTGAGGATGGTGGTGGTAGGGATGAAGGTCGCGGTAGTGGTGTTTGCGATTGCTGGCCATTTTCTCTCCGTAGTTCTATTTCTCGCATGAGGTATTCGAGCTGTTTTTCAGTGCTAGCTTCCTTCTCTTGCGTCTTCTTTTGCTGTTCTAGCTCTCGCTTCAATTCATCGTTCTGTCTTCGGAGAATCATTATCGTGTCCTCGTACCTCGAGTGTATTGTGGTTTGAACGCCATTTTCCCTCGACGTATGATTGGGCCCTGTGATGACGCTGGCCCAGTTTACCTTGCGCTGGGTTCGTGTTCCACGCCCGTTGCCGATATCCGCGGTATGCCCTGTTCTTTCCCTCGATCTCGATCCCGACTTGGATCTCGATCTTCTCTTCGGTCTCATTCGGTGACTGTGTCGATAGTGACACGGTCATCATGTGCTCGTTGTCGTTGGTAGTTACTACGCTGGCCTGGTTCCAGAATCTTCTTTCTCGATCTAGACCGCTCCCCGAGTCTTAACGGTAGCGGGGCCGGTTTCAGCTTTCTTCGCCAGTCTCTACTCGCCGTTTCATGGGGCATTCCGCAGAGCTTACATTTCGGCTCGCATTGGTGGTTGTTTGGATCAGCGTTGTGTTCTCCGCAGTTGTCACATAGTTCGTCGTTTGGATTAGGGCAGACGTCTTGTATGTGTCCTATCTCCCCGCAAGATCTGCAGTACTGGACTGACTTTCTGTAGGGTCTGCAGCGGGTGAGCGTACATCCAACTTTAACCTAGAACGGCACATGCGGGCCTTCGAAGGCGATCACTGCCGACGTCGATCTTCCAAGCATTCTAGCGTAGAGGATTTTGCAATTGTTGGTCGTTGCTAGTAGATCTACTAGCTGCTCGTCGGTGGTGCCTTCCGTGAACAACGCCACGTACAATGCTCGGAATTGGCTTGAGGTACGGTGTGACTTCGTATGTTGGTGTCCTATTTCGACACTTGCTATTTCCGCTAGTTTAAGTGCGCAGTCCTTCGGTACTTGCCAGAATTTTTGTTGCCACTGTGTCTGTATGATCACTTTAGCGTAGAGCTCCTGGGGTGTGACTCCGCATGCTTGGGCTAATCCTCTTGCTATCACTCCGCCTTTCCAGTTTGATACTTTCACACCGGCTTTAGGTCTGCACACAATCTTGTAATGGTTTTCTGGTAGCGGTGGAGTCGTTGGCCAGCGAGGACGTGGCTTGCTTGCGTTGGTTTGGGCCCATGGCTTTTGAGGAGCTTGTTGCCGTTTTCCATCATTCGTGTTCTGCCCTTGCTCTGTTCGTGTGAGAACTCCTTCTGCGTATTCGACGTTGCAATGAATTCTTTCTTCTGATGTCGCGCTTGTAGCATCACCCACGGTCCGGTCTTGCATAGTGTTTTTCCGCTGTTGCTGTCGAACGTCGGCTCCGTGTCGTTCATCTCTGCTTCATTATTTCTTATTCCTGCTATGGAGCTCGTTCGGTCGACTTCCATAACGCTTGGTTGCGGCTACGTTTGAAGAGAAAAAAACACTAAAAAGCCGTTGTCGGGCGGCCCGGCGTGCACGTAGATCTCGAGGCACGAGGCGCGTGGCCCCGGGCAGCGGGATCGGCAATCCTGGGTAGGCTTAGCTGAGCACGGCCATCGCCTTGAAAGTTTCAGGAATAGTACTTGCGTGAAGAATAAACTCACGTCGGTGTGCGTGGTCTGTCTGAATGGCGTTTCTTGAGATGAGTCGAATGCTGCGGACAGTCAGACGTTGCGAGGGGGCGATCCGCAGTAATTGCAAGCTGCAATTAAGGTTTCTGGTTTTATGGTTTACTATTGTCTATACACGTCCGCTTTTGGATTGGTCGAACCGCTGGTTTCTTTCGCTTTGGTCCTTGGGTTGATCTCGGTACTCGTTTCAGAATTCAGCGGATTTATTCAGGCGTCTTTCTCATGCCAGAAACGAGGTCTTCACACGTTCTCGGTTCTTCCACGTCGCTCATCGCTGACTCGAGAAGATCAACATGCCGCTACAAAAGGACGCAATGTCAAAGAATGGGAAAGGGGAGGGTGGTTATTCTCGCCAAAAGATTTCCTGATTAGCACATGATAATGACGTCCATCTTTAAGAGTGGTTGGTGGTGTCACCGGGCTCACTGCTTCTAATTTTTTTGGTGTGCTTGACTTATCAAATGCTTTTATGGATCTAGATGGCCCAATTTATGTATTACCTGTCGTTTGTTTATCGGACAGGGCTACCCGCTGTCGTCGCTTGTTCACCGCGTATACAGCGCCTTGGTTTGATATTTGTGTGTCAACTATCACCTGCTCTGCAAGATCGGTAGGAATACTGAAGCGCCATGGCGCCTTTCACCCGACTGTGACGTCGTTGACTGTTGACTGTATTTCATATTACACACATTTGTGTAATTTCGTGATTAAAGTGCACAGTGTGAGCCATTGTCACAGCGGCTTCGAAGTGGCCACATGTACTCCCCTTATGCCAAGTCGTGTGTAAACACGTCTAGACAAGTGACGTGCACCAGCACGCTCAAAAAAATCTTCAAAAGAAAATGTCCGCTTTACTTGCATTTTCTGTGTTGAAGCGAATTGAGTTTACCAGTGTTTTCCCCGTAATTTTTTTTATGTAAGCTGTTAGTCTTTCCATTGATCTTCGAATGCATCTGAATGCGTTTGCTTTGAACAGTGTTTGAATTTGCGCATACTACCGCTATTGTCCTGATCTTGATATAAGGGTGCACACTTGATTTATTACGAATTACTTTCATTGTTCTCAACCTCTAATAACCTTACCTCTGCGTTGCTCGATAACCAAATAAAAAAATTTGCCCTGTCCTTTGTAAATGGTTACGTGTGCCGCATTACTCTGCCTTTTTTTCGCTGTTTTCATCCGCTGTGATGAAAAAGTCAAGCAGCCACGCATGCGCTATTGTGCTCAGTCGAATGCATTTTTCTTAACCCCGAACATACACACAGCGCAATGGAGCCTTACTGTATAGTCTTTTTATTTTCCATCTTCAGTTACACGACAGTCCTGCAATTGCGCCACACAATACTCACAATCAGTTTACCATATGACCAGTGTGGAGATTTTGACTTGATATGCATCCGCCATGGTTGCTTAGTGGCTATGATGTTTGGCTGCTAAGCGCGAGGTCGCGCTATCGAATCCCGGCCACGGCGGCCGCATTTCGATGGGTTCGAAGTACGGAAACACCCGTGTACTGCGGTTTAGATTGTCCAAACTTCCGGAGTCTCCCACTGCGGCGTGCATCATCAGATCGTGGTTTTCGCACGTAAAACCTCGTAATTTTTGTTGGTATGTGTCATCTTAGAGGCTTTTTTTGTCTAGCGCAACTCGTACGTGGACGCAAAGAAAAAACAACACACCCGCACAGCACTCAATAGTTCACAATACGACAGCGATGCACGAAGTAACTAAACATTGAGTTCATATTAGAGCATGTGACGTGGTATATATAGATCGTCTTCTAGAAATGTGTAGTCCCTTCTGTGAGTTTCGAATCCAACTGGGAAAGTTCAATTACTTGCACGCTTTCTCGTTTACTGAAAACTGCCGAAAGCGTTTTTTTTTTCCATCTCCCTGGAAAGGTGCTTTACAACGCTTACCCATTACAGATAATTTTTACAGCTTGAAGCTATTTGAACTTTACTGTATTTAAAGAAGTCTGTTACTGCGCCTTGAATGATGCTGTTATTTCGCTTTATTGATCTAGGAAAACTGCCGTTTTACATTTTTATACGTCGAAATATCATGAAGCTGAGAAATTATCTGTGCTGTGTAAATTTCGGTATGTACGTATTTGGCATGTATTCCTGTACAAATGCGCAAATGTTTGTATGTTAATGTACTGTATATGCTCCTGTTTGCAGCATCTGGGATGCGTCCAGTCAAGTAGCATTCGATCGCTTTTAATTTCGTTTATTCAACAGTTATGTTTTGTGCTGGTTGTACTGAGCATGCATTGCATTAAACTGCACCTTGCCCAAATCATCTGTCTAAATAAAACTTCTTATTCTTGTTGCCCGTCTAACTCCATGTAGTGCAAAGACTGTGCCGTGCCAGCCAACTGTGATGGCACATCCGCTGTCTGCAACTGGTCGAGCTACACCGACTGAATGGGAGCATCACTGGGGCCATTCGGAGTATAGGAAGACTGGCTTTCCATGAAATCTCTTCGTTATCCACCTTTCCGTTGCGTTGCTACCAAAGACAGGATGCTGGCGTTTCAGGGTACTAACATGCGGAATTTAAAAAAAAGTGTAATGTGGCGCAAGTGATAGAAATCGAAACGTTGGTAACGCGTATGCCTTTAATGAACGGCAAAACCCGTGTCACTATAGCTGTCTGAAGCAGTTAACCCGTCACAGTAGCAGAGTGGCTGTGGGCTTCCGCTGCTCAGCTCCAGGTCAAAAGTTCAGCCGCGGCGGTAGCATGTCGATAACGGCCGAAATGAAAAGCGCTCGTGTCCTTAGTTTCAGTAGGTCTCTGAGCTGCATCTGAAACTAAGGCTTCCTGATGGCGTTGTGCAAGTTTTTTTTTTTACATGCCCGGGAACTGCAGTAAGTCCTACTGTACTTCTATATCTAATACGATTAGAGCAGTATTCATATCCCAAAGGAAATGCAGCTGCTGATTGGCGCTGTACAAAGTTAATGGCCCGGCGGGCAGCCAGCTAGCGTGCATTTCACGTATAGCCAATGTAAATGTGTAACCTGCTAACATTCATTTATCACACTATAGCCTTGTTAATTTACACCCGTAAAATTAGGGTGTAAAATAGGACTGGGGTGTTCCAAGCGTGTTCCTTATGGAACACGCTTTTGTGGAAGAAAAGGGCTTTTCATGGTGTTTACAAAGGTGAGAAAAACCGAAACACCCCTATTAAACTCATAAGGGTCAGTCAGTCAAGAACTTTATTGAGGTCCTGATGAGGTTTAAGCCGTTGGAAATCGCACGCGGGGAGCTCCTTGGGCCGAAAGCATAGGCAACGCCCAAGTCGGGACGGGAACGTGGTGACGCTCCGCCAGTTCTTGGGCCCTCTGGACGTCCTTGAGTTGGAGTTTGAGGTCCGGGCTTTTGAGGGCTGCTTCCCATGCGGGCTCACTGGAGAGAGGGCCCTTTGGTAAAGCGGGATATTGCCATAGCATGTGCGAGAGTGAGCAATAAAGTTCTGGGTAGACTGGGCAATTTGCCGGGATTTCCGAGTTGTAGTGGCTTAGTAGGCCTCGTGACGGATACGAGTCCGTTTGTAGCATTCGAAACGCGGCCGCCTGCGCGCGTTCGAGTTTGGCGTGCGGGAGCGGGTATTTCATTCTGCCTTTTCGATAGAGTGAGGTGATTTCTTGATAACTGAGTAGCGGGTCATTAAACTGAATGTCCAGCCCCTCGAATGCCGTGGGACCGTCGCGGCGGGCAAGTTCTCGCGCATGGTCGTGGGCCGTTTCATTGAGGTTGGGTTTTTGGGGGTGAATGTCTTTCCCGATGTGAGCGGGGAACCAGGAGAGGCATCGTTTTCTCTCTTTTGAGCTCGCTTTGAGTCCACTTGATCAACGTGAGCCACAGCGCGAGCTACTGAGCGCGTTCACGCGTCCTGCGGTGAAGGAAATTGAGGTGCCACCGTAGAGTAGGCGAGATTAAGACAATCGCGAAGGAGTTAATATTCAGGCCGCCCTGGTACGATATCTTGAAATTATTTGTTCGCATCAATCCAGTCTTCATAAACTGCTGCAGCCGTACACAATGAGCTGAGCTACGCTAGCTAACACTTGGTGTATTTTTCTTTCTTTCTTTCTTTCTTTCTTTCTTTCTTTCTTTCTTTCTTTCTTTCTTTCTTCTACCACAAATGTCCCTGTATTTGGGTATTACTTGATGGGTGGGCTTTTAGAAACAGTGGATGATTTCTTCGATGTATTTCTTGAAATCATCGGGACTGAAGTGGTGCACGGCGCCGGCGGGTAAGTGCTTCCAGTCGATCGCTGCTGTGACAAAGGACTTTGCGAGCGCAGCACTGCGCGCAGGTGGGAGATGCACTGCTCCGAGTTGAATTTCATACAACTTAGGAGATGATGCGGCTGGCGAAATTTACGAAAGGTGACGGGCATGTCACTAGAAGTACCACTTCGTGGTCTACAGGGGAATTTAGAGACGAGCAATTATTTGAGATACGTTCTCATCCCCCCGTCAGCAGCGAGACAGGCTGGACAGCCTGGCTAAGTTCCGGGGACGTCGACTGACAGCTTGAACTGGTGGACTGGGCGGAGAAGGCCAAGCAGGCCCAGGGCCTTACTTGAGCCCGATCCCTAGGCTACGTCCCCCTTTACCCTTCCCCCTTTCAATAAAGTTTACGACCACCACCATCGGCAAACGACACTTCCGTGCTACTAGAAAGGTCAGTATGTTTCTTGTGTCTAAGGTGATGTGTCTAAGTTGGTGCATGTGAAAGTGCGTTAAAGACACGTTTTCTCTCTCTCATTCACTCCCCATTCCCTTCCCCACGTGCAGGGTAGCAAACTGGACTGTCTGGTTAACCTCCCTGCCCTTCCTTCTTCCCCCCCTCTCTCTCTCTCTCTCTCTCTCTCTCTCTCTCTCTCGCGTGTCTAACTACGAAAGTGTTCATCGACAAAAAAAATTACTTTCCCTTGTAACTATTTCTATGTTTCTGTCTGCTTTCATGTAGAGTAGGCAGGCGTTGCAAGTGACCCTTCCGGTGGCAGTTGCCAGCACTCTCCTCGCTTTCCTTTCCAGCGATGTGTATATATGTTTTCAAAGCAAATAACCAGTAACCCCCTTCTAAGCAGTGCGCCACAAGTCGTAAACCAGGGCTAGGATACCAAATTGGGACTAATTTGGTTGTTAGAATGAACGACGCGCAAAGCACGGCTGAAAACGAAATTTCCTTTGAAGCCAGGTACTTAATGTAAAAAAAAAAAAGCTTTCGTCAAATTTATTGGAGGAAGACGAAGAAGTGCAACGTCCATAGCTTATGTTCACATCGGCTCTGTCTTCTTGAAATGTTTTCGCCGCGATTTTCTGTGAATACCAGCCCGAAATTTGTACCATTCGAACCGTGAGACCACCAGGACTCTGTAGATACCAAGTTGTCAGGTGGGACATTTATTTTTCTGGGACTGGGACCACTTTTGCGTTACGACCACGCCGTCGCCGCGCTAAGACTAAGCGCGTGCGCCAGGTGCTCGGGCTCCCAAATGCACGGCCTACCAGGCTACCTGGCCCGTTGCCGCGCGTGCCCGTGCGAGCTCTGCTACGCCGCACAAGCCCCTGGCCAAATCCGCGAAGCATGGAAGTCCAAGTGTTTGGCAAAGATATTTTCTCAGAAGAGTTAACCACCGAGATGGGCTGGTGTACCGCCCTTTCCCGCCGGTGTACCGCACGTCGCCCCGACGAGAAACGGGGCGGAAAACTATCCCAAGAACAACAACCTAGGACCCAAGACTCTCGCTCTCGCTATAGAGCCAGGCAGCAAGTTAGGACTAAGGTTCTCAAAGCCGGGCGCGTGCTGCCACTACCAGCAAACGAAATCAAGATCATCGTTAGACCCGAAGGAGCACTCAATATTTATAAGGTCGGCAGCCCTACAGTGACTGCATCTATTCTTCAAGCAACTCAATTTAGCTCAGAAGACAGTCAAACCGACACATCTGCTCGAACAACCAGCAAAACCTCATGGTGATCAGCACGCCCAGCCCGCAATATGCAGACTGGTACGTAAGAATCAAGTCCATCCAAGTCAACGGGGTAACCCACGAGGTCAGCGCGTACGAAGCTGCCCCAGATAATACTACCAAAGGAGTCATCAGAGGCATCCCTCTCACCGATAACGCCAGACAAGTCGACGCTAACATCATACATCATCGTAATCCCCTAGCCGCCAAGCGAATCGGTTCCACCACGACCCATCGTCATTGCCTTTGACGGACCTGACGTACTATACATGGTTCGCTATGGAGCAACACTAATACCATGCTCCCTGTACCGCAAGCAGATCGATATCTGTTACCACTGCGACCGTCTCGGGCACCGCATGGACGTTTGCCCGTTCCCTAATAACGATCTGCCGGAGCTGCGGAGCTCGCAACCCAGATCAAGATCAGTGTACGCCTAAGTGCACGTTGTGTGGTTGATTTGCCAGCCATGGAAGTCGCATTTCGATGGGAGTCATAGAGAATAATAAGCTCTTTGCACTTAGATTTAGCTCATCACCTTTTATTGAACCCTTTAACTTCAATATACTATTGCATATAGGGGCATGCTTATGCAAAATCTAACACCAATAGAAAGCAAGGGGCAGAATTGTAAAACAACCATCTTTCGTGATAATTCGAGTGTGTAAATATTCATTGCATCAATATGTATTGTTCAACAGCACTGCACAAATAAGCATAATCAGGCATAGCAAGTACTCTGTCAGGAAGCTGGTTCTACAGATGTATAAATGTCAAGACATGAATGCTCATACTATGTTGCACACATCATCATCATCATCAGCAGCAGCAGCAGCAGCAGCAGCAGCAGCAGCAGCAGCAGCAGCAGCAGCAGCCTGGTTACGCCCACTGCAGGGCAAAGGCCTCTCCCATACTTCTCCAACAAGCCCGGTCATGTACTAATTGTGGCCATGTTGTCCCTGCAAACTTCTTAATCTCATCCGCCCACCTAACTTTCTGCCGCCCTCTGCTACACTTCCCTTCCCTTGGAATCCATTCCGTAACTCTTAATGACCATCGGTTATCTTCCCTCCTCATTACGTGTCCTGCCCATGCCCATTTCTTTTTCTTGATTTCAACTGAGATATCATTAACTCGCGTTTCTTCCCTCACCCAATCTGCCCTTTTCTTATCCCTTAACGTTACACCTATAATTCTTCTTTCCATAGCTCGTTGCGTCGTCCTCAATTTAAGTAGAACCCTTTTCGTAAGCCTCCAGGTTTCTTCCCCGTACGGGAGTACTGGTAAGACACAGCTGCTATAAACTTTTCTCTTGAGGGATAATGGCAATCTGTTGTTCATGATCTGAGAATGCCTGCCAAACGCACCCCAACCCATTCTTATTCTTCTGATTATTTCAGTCTCATGATCCGGATCCGCAGTCACACATAGCACAAAGAAAACCTTTTTCAAGAGTTGTCCCTTCTGGCACATATGAGTGGGTCATAAGCAGCAGAAACCTTATTGCAGGATATTGTGTAATACCACTTATGAAAGAATGAAGAGAGTGAAGAGGTTTTTAACAGCAGTACCTCATGCTGCTCTAATAAGAGGAATGATGAGCAAAAACATTTCTGGTGGAGCACTTACACAGTAACTTTCTGAAAGACAGAAAATTCCAGGTAAGAGTTGGAGGTACATTTGGCCCACCCACACCAACAACACACGCATACTACAAGAAACTCTACAGCCTATGGTGTATTACAGTCTGTGGGAAAGCTATCTTATACAGAAATCAAGAATGATGCAACAAGCCCTCGAAAATACTGCAAACTTTCTTGGCCAGTCTGGCCTCTCGCTTTCTGATAAGTCGGCTTACATCGACGTCGGAAAAAAGACGAATCAAGAACTCCAGATTGCACATTGTACTCCCAATAGCTGGAGAAACATACCCGCAAGTCAACATCCACAAATCCTCAGCTAGTGTAAGACCATGACGGCAGAGCCAGCATGTGGGTGAAACAATTATGCCATGCCTGGATGCAAATTCTACACCTGGTGAAAAGAATAATCTTGAAATCATGGGGGGTGGACGAGTGGATACTATGGAAAATCGCAGATGATGTGCTTGTGTCCAAGGTATGGTACAGTGTGAATTACCAGCAGCACACAAAAAAAGACAACTCACAGAATACAGGCATCGGGTAACAATAGGTATTTCCGACTTTACCATGCTTGAAGACCTCTATGAGAAAGAGCAAACGAACAAGCCCCTAGACAGAGTAGAGTTGCAGCCTGCAGCACAAATTCTTTGCCTCAAGAGCTCAGAACCTGGTCCCAAGATACTATGCCCGCTAGCATATGAGATGCAAGGACGACTACCCCACCCTTCAAAAACCACCTAGGGAGCACCTGAACTTGAAACACAACAGGCCCATACCGTGAAATATGGGGGCAAACAAATAGGCCAGGAGACTATGCTACTGCAAGACACACAGAGGAGGTTGCTAATCATGAATATGCAAGCAAACATCAGGCACGCATAGTACACTGATGTGGCAATAGCAGTGTTACAGTAGTATGATACTACACAAAACTAAACCCCATATAAGTGTGTGCCATTCCAGGTCATCCTACACCTAGAAAAGCTGAACTGAAAGCAATCAAAGCAGCACTTGTAGTGCAGATTACACCCTGCGCAACACCCTGCATGGATTCACCAGAAACTGTCTGGGCCTGCACACCACACAAAATTGTCAGGAAAATCAGGAGATCGACTCGCGTCTTGCAAGCACATGGCCAGAAATTGAATTACAGGATACATAGCCATGCAGATATTCCAGGACACAAGCGGTCTTATAAGCCCGACATAATAACTGAAAACTGGATGAGTTGGTGTGTATTCATTATTAACTAAAGTGCAACAGATAGACAAGAGACAAGAACGAAGTGCTCTGTGTGATCACTTCATTCTTGTCCATCGTATTTCTATTGCACTATAGTTACTGAATTCATAAGGCTGCACAGGAGAAGAATGATACCTCTGCCCAAGGGCCCGATTTCGCATCCAAATCCACGCGTGTGCACACACACACACGCACACACACACACACACACACACACACACACACACACACACACACACACACACACACACACACACACACACACACACACACACACACACACACACACACACACACACACACACACACACACACACACACACACACACACACACACACACACACACACACACACACACACACACACACACACACACACACACACACACACACACACACACACACACACACACACACGAATGTTGCAAGAGTGCATAGCATGAAGCAGTATCAACAGGATGATACTAGAGATGGATGAGGACTAAGTTTCAGCTGAGGTTCATTTGTAAAAATGTGGCGAGTTATACAAATTACCAGAAAAAGAAAGACGATGAGCAAAACGAGAACAAGGTGGAAGCAGGAGCCAACGTTTCGACAAGTGGACTTGTCTTCTTCAAGGTCCACTTGTGGAAACGTTGGCTCCTACTTTCACCTTGTTCTCATGTTGCTCATCGTCTTGAATCGCTCGTCCGTGTCTCCTGTTGTGTCGCCTGTTTGGCGCTTTAGTACTTCAGTAACATGCACCAACTAGCCCAACAAAAAGTTCTGCTGAATTTCCATCGCCCGCCTTCTCTGCGTTTTCCCCAGAAAAAGAAACACATCTTTGAAGGCTAGATAAAAGTTGGTGCTTGATGCACTCAAACGTAAATAAAAATGCTACAGAAAGGAAATGCAGAAACATTTCAAGTGCAGGAAAAAAAATCATTACAATTGCCAATCCTGCATGCCAGCACCTTTCAAGAAACACTGTTGTTATTCCAATAGACAGACTGACAGCTTGCATATGCAAGCACTTTCGTTTAGTTCCATGCCATTGGAAAAAAAAATGAGTTTCTTGGAAGGTAGCCACATGCACACTTGGTGATCAGAATGTTTTTTTTTTTCCCTGGACTTGTATGTCTATATGTATTTTCTCCCTTTCCCGCTTTTATGTTTGGTTTCATCAAGCAGTAGTGTTTATAAAGTTTTATTGCTGTACTACTTTCTGGTAGCCTTTATAGATCACTGCATTTTCACAATAAACCTCCTTATTAATTAGAAGTTAGCGTACCCTGTTCTTACTGCTTCACACTATACATTCTTGCTACATTGGCCAAATAAAAGATTTTATAAGGTACACAGAAGCATCATAAGGGCCATTAAATTGACTTGTTGCAGTCTAAAAAAATAATGAATAGCCTGGCTGCAAATGACACCAGAGAACACATAGGACGAACAAGAAAACCGAGATGATCTAACAACCAAAAGTTTAATGTACACATCGAGTAAATGCTCGCTGACAAGCAATGGGCCGAACATACACAAAAAGGAGAAGCAAAAATTCATGTGTGTTTCCTGACAGGAAATGCATCCATTTCTAACGGAGGCCGTGCTGACAAGATTCCCCCAGCATTTTTAGATCTACAGCTTCCATAATTTCTCTAGGCAGCCGATCTGCACAGAATGCTAGCTTCTTCCTCTACAATGCACGCTCAGATGTGGAGAGTGCATTGTAGAGGAAGAAGCTAACATTCTGTGGTGATCGGCTGCCTAGAGAAATTATGGATGCTGTAGATGCAAAGACACTGGGAGAATCTTGTCAGCATGGCCTCTGTTACACTTCCAGAGATGGATGCGTTTTCTGTTGGGATCTGTATGGACACACATTAGTTTTTGCTTCTGCTTTTTGTGTAACTTCAATTAATTGCTTGTCAACCAGCATTTACTCGGCATGTTCAATAAACTTTCAATCGTTAGTACGCCCCATGATCGTCTTGGTCTCTAGCAGAAAGGTGTTCATTCTTTTTACAGTGAAGCTGTATCTACCTAGGCAAAACACTCATGGTCCGATCCCAAAAACCCTAGTGTAAGGGTATGAGCCATTATTTAGGGGGGTGTGAGCCATTGCATTCGTCGTGCATGATGGACGGAGAAATTTCTTGTTGGGTAGACATAAAAATTCTTATGCCTTTCAAACATACAGTTATCTATGTATTGTTGCAGGGAAGGGACACAGAGGGGGACGGGGTTAAGACAAGATCATGATGTCATTATTATCTCGCAGCAAAGGTGTGGTGGGCCATTGGCTAGACCGATAGTGACGTCGTTTCTCTCTAGCAGCATAGCACGCATGCAGCAGTCTCTCTCAGACTTCGCAATAGGTTGAAAAATGTGTCCCTGCATTTAATTAAATGAAATGTGCAGCCCCGGTGTGTCACTTGGTAACTACAGTGCATAATCGAGTCATAAATGTTATGATTAACACATTACAAAACACAAATGCGTAACATAATTCAGAAAGACTTTGATGGACCCGCTGGATGAACACAATGAGCCACTCCATTGCACTTTCCATGATGGTGATCTTGCAAAGCGCGATGCGTGGCATTCCAAATAAACAATGTGATAAACCCAAGCCAAACGTGTGCATAACCTCATTAAGAAACACAGACACAACCAATAATATAGAAAGACTTGAATAAACGATTGGAATTAACCCAGTGATAAGCACCGGGGCTGCACATTACAGCTTCGCGGGTTTACCATCTGTACAGGGTGCATGGGCAGTAATTTTTTCTGTTTTTGTTTGTTAAGTATTGTATAATGTGCCAGTAAACACGTTAGGCTAGTTGGTGCAATGTATTGGCACTGCTTTTCTTGCTGGTATTTTTTTTAATGTTGTGCCCTTCTTACTTTTCTAACAACTTTTTTATCCCCCCTCGCATAATACCCCAACCTTGCAGACTGCAAGGTATATAAATGAATAAGTACATAAGCACGTAATTCATTCATCTGCATACACCTCGCACCATTCCTTGCTCAACAAACATCACTGTGTTGATGTCCCGCAGCTTGCATCTACATTAACTGCCGTTTGCGTTTCGGTATAGTTTGTGAACAGTGTAACGCATAAAGATTACATGACATTAAGGTTATGCGGTGCATAAGCAAACCTTGCAAAAGATGACATGTTGGATCGTTGAAAATAAGACAAATTGTATATATTAGAGTTACTTTAACAACATTGAATTGACCACTTGACAAAAACTTCACTTCTCATAGATTCCAACACGTACACTGAATCTGCAGTTTTTTTTTTTTTTGCTTATTAATGTGGTCGCAACTGCATGGCCACATTGCAGATTTCAAAACAAAGCTAAATAAATTTGTTGCGATATAACAATATGCGTAGATCACTGCGATTACAACACCAGAACTTGATACAAACATGCACACTATAGGATGCAGACAAATGCTCAGGACAAACTCCAGAATGTTTGCATCCTGACACTTATGAAAGTGAACAGTTTCATTCCATGGCTGTCAATGAGAGGGAGACAGAAAACTTAATTGTGTTCGTGGAACAAAAACGCATTGATAATTTTAGAGATACAGTCATTGCTTAACACTCTCGAAATGAATAATTATAGCTTGCTATCGATATTGAAGCAGCCTTTCGACAGCAAGAAAAGGAATCAGTTTTTCCAGCTCTGAACATTGAATTGCAGGAAGTGCAAGCAGGCATAAAATTCTGCCAATATAATCTGTTTAGCAATATTAAATTGGAATAAACATTGAGACTTGCATTTGTACTTTCTCTGGCTGAGCAACCCAGTTTGAAATGACTCCCATAAGCATGTTGTAACGATGTTGATCTAATACATGTTAAATGCATGACTAGCTTAAGAAATCTGAATGATTGCTATAAATTACAGCGAAGAAACTATAATGTTTTATAACATTAATAATATGATAATAATATTTATTTCCACAAAACAAGCTAACCGTGAGCGGCGTGCGAGGCTGAGCAGAAAGCTGAAAAATTTTACGGCAAGTGCATCTGCCGTGGGCCTACGATCCTGCATAATGAATAGCGCGTATTGATATGGTCTTCTTGTTAGAAGTTCCGAGTATACTACCAGCGCGAGACACGAAGTGGACGAGAAGCGTGTCTTTTAGAATGCTATGTTACAACGTACAGGTTTCTACAAAAGTGACAGTAAATGCTCGAAATATTTGATGCGTCGGCTTTTGCGCCTTTAGAAATGTTTAGAGAGGGCTCCCATACATATATTCGCAGCGCAAGAACGGCGATGGATGAACCAGGCTAGCGCTAAGGTTGAATTTCACAACACAATTTTCATTCCACGTCCAGTAATCACACAGATCATTTGAGGCTTCGTTCAGGGGCACACGCGAACTTTCGGGTTGGTGCTTCTTGTTGCTTTTGGCGCAAGAATATGGCTAGAAGGAGGCACCACATAAGCGCAATTACGGGCAATATACACGCATCATTTCTCCAGGAGCTGACGCCGAGGACGGGTAGCGCGAGGATCTTGTTGGGCTGACACGACGACTTCTTGGCAGCCGAGTTCCGAATGCTGCATATGCGGTGAGGGTAGCTATATGAACTTATCGATAGGTCATCTCGTAGATTGTTGTAGCGCAGGCAGAACGAAACGGTTATAGAAGGCAGATGAGACGACACACAGCGCTGAACCACCTGCGAACAGCTGTTTACGTGCGCCATGTCGCACTGAACTACAGCAACCGCTGTTGCGCACTCAAGACAAATCTTAACTAACGTTTTTAAATTAGTGAAAGTGCATATTATTTGCTTCTAATCAAGAAAGGTCAATAATATTAGAATCCAAACGTTTTATTTGTTACAATAAAAGAATTCTGCAGCGTGTGCCACGAAACCTGGCATTAAGAAACCCTGGGCGTCACACCAGCCGCATTGTTGAAATCGCAATCATGTGAAATGAGCGCTCTAAAAATCGCATTGCGACGCGTGCGACTGCATCGATTTTTGTCGTTCCAGTCGCAGCATGTGAAACAGCCTTAAAAGTCTATTTGCCTCCACCGTTCCGTCGAAAGGCCCAGCTCGCCTGTGGTTACCGGAATACCAGACACGTTCAGCGCTGCGACTGCACGCTCGCAACGTACGCTACTTTGACAGATCTTGCTTGGGGTCGACTTCCAAGCAGCTGGCGGAGAGGTTGGAGAGGCATCGCGCGATCGCTCCTAGAAAACCGGAAGTAGACGACACGATGTGTCATCATGACGCAGAGCCAGGGAAGGCGGAGTTTAGCCCTGATCACTGGGCGAACGAGTTGGGGAGAAAATGCATGGCTATGGAGGAGGGTACTTGCAATCGTCCGTAACTCTCTTAATATGAGACGCTTTACACAAATTGTGGTGCAAGTTATTAACTTTAGCTGTACCCTACGCGCCTACAAAATTTGACCGAACCGTTTCAGGGGCCCTTTAAAGCGCCCTTCACCAGGCCCCATAGCAAATTTTGGTTATACGCTGGAAGTTGTTACGTGTGCACTAAAGAGCGTTCTGCCGCAAAAATTTTTCAAATCAGCTCATTAACAGCCGAAATAGAAATATTTCAGTGCCGCGAACCCATGATTCCAGCAGGCGGGCTCCACTGCCATGCGAGACGATCTCTCCACTCGCCTCGTCTAGCGTATACGCAAGCGAAATTTCTTCCCCGCGTTCTCCTATACCGGACCTCGAGGACTGCGTGACGCATACGTCACAAGCCCCGCCTTTTTTTGCTCCTCGCTTTTCTTTTTCGGCGTACGCCCTTCTGTTGACGGCGTAGCGCGCGAGCTGTTGTCTCGTTGGCGCTGCGCACGATTTTGCGCACTGTGCACAAGGAAACATGACTAACGGTATAATTCAGTGCTACAAGAATACTGGGGCAGAACAAGCGGATCGCAGAGTGTGATTACGCGCTGGAATGGAACACAGTAGAAAGTGGCATAGTTTCGGTACCTGCGCACGTGACCGCACGACCGCGGGAAAAAGCATACGAAGCGGAAGTACATCTCTCTTACTTCGGTGCGAAGTAACACAAAAGACACGCAGACATGCCGTCTGTGTGTTTTATTATTTCTCTAAACTTCAATTCAATTCAAGTAACAGATCGCACAGTGTTAAGAACGGCCAGCTGCAGTGCAAGTTTTGCCGGCCAGTTGCGACTGTGGCGGCAACTTTCCTGGAGCGTCGCCGCACACCTCTAGCCACGGCGTGACTAAGTCGACTGTGCGTGAACAACAATACGCGCGTCCTCGACTCTCCGTTGCTGGAGCCCAGTTTGACGAAGTCGCCATTATGACTAAACGTGCTCGGCGGACCAACTATTGTTGCTGAGCCGCGGGAACGTCTACTGACACCCCTTCCCACGCGCCGACCAAGACGCCAGACAATGGGCGGCCGGCGGGCGCGCTGCAGCTCGGGGAATAAATGTGCCTACGGTGCCGGGTCGTCTCCCCTACGGTGCATCGTATCCCCTACGGTGCCTCGTCTCCCCTACGGTGCCTCGTCAACTCGCCTACGGTGCTTGGACGGCCGTTTCCGTCACCTGGGTATCGGGAGAGGACCGAGTGTTTAAAAACCGCTGTTGTGCGGCTGCTCAGGACACTCCCTCTCAAGCAGTCATGTTAGACTGATGTACTTTCTCAAACAGTCATGTTAGACTGATATAAATACTGTAAATAAACCCATAGTCCTCGTTCTCGATGAGAAGCAGTCCTTCCCTTCGTCAACGTCCTCAGCGTGGATAAGTTGGACGACGGCATGGGCCAGCTACCTTCTAATTCATGCCCGACTCCAATCTTGACAACGGATCACGAGCGATGGGATTGAACCACCAATCATAACAACTGGCTGACAGCGGTGAGATGGACTTTGCGACGTGGTGCTGTGTCTGTGGTGAGTGCTTGGTTCTTGCTTTGACTCTCTAGGCTTCATTTTGTGGTTGTTTTGTTTAGAACAGTAGGGAAGCTAGATTGTTGAGTGTTAGCTAGGTTGTGTTTTCCTAGCTAGATTTAGCGAGCAGGATCAAGGCAGTAAAGCAGCAATCATGGAGTTAAGGACAGTGCTGAGAGACGAGTTGTTGATTGTTCGTGAAGAACTGGGCTTAGATGTACGCAAGGAAATGCTAAAATCAGAATTATTGCACCTAATTTCCGAACAGGCCAGTGAGGAAGAAATTGAAATGGGGTTTGAACTTATGAAAAAGAGAGAAGAACGAGAGAGAAAAGAAAGGGAGGACCGCGATAAAGATCGCGAGTTAAGAAAAATGCAACTGTAACTTGAAAGCAAACGTTTGGAGTTGTCTCAAGGCAGTGAAGGGGCTCTTGGACGATCTTTCATGGGCGAAAAGGATGAGGTGTGCAACAGTGTTGGACAAAGTGTATGGAGTCTGAGCATTCAATTTTCAAAAGTCCACGGCACAGATCATTTCACTACTGAGTCCGTTTTACTCATGAAACTTCTATGCCAACTTAAGTGATACTTGACAGTAAATAGTTGCAGCGAAGCAAGCGTTTCATTTTATTTCAATGAAGAATTAGGCTTTCACCGTTCCACTATAATAGACGAGTGAACACGTATAAATGTACGCACTTATAATTTTATTTTTTGTGGTTACCGCCTTATTTACGTAACAGGGAAAGTTCGAAGTGCGAACTATTTGCAGCCTCGCGGGTGAACAGTGGCTGGCGGTTATGTGGGCGTGGGTGGAGCTTCACTGCAAACTTAAGTTGTATCCGACTATAGCTAGCAAGCAAAGTGATACGCAACGTCTGGCTAATATCTGTGGGTAGGAAGGCGATAAGTTAGGTCTGAAATTTAGCGTTAAAAAATCAGATGTTATGGTATTCAATGTAAACAGCGAGCAGACAGTGACAATACAAGGTCAGGAAATACCTCGCGTAAAAGAATATAAATAAATACCTTGATATATGGATAAACGAACGTAATAGATATATGGAAGCACAGGAAAAGACAATAACTGTAACAGGAAAGGGAAATGCGGCCACAATGAAACACAGAACCCTATGGGGATATAATAGGTACGAGGTGCTCCGGGGTATTGTTACGGTTGGCGTCTAGCACACCGTGCAAAAAGGACTCTCGCCCACCATTTCTGATCGAAACGAAGTGTGACTTCCTAATTCGTCATGGTTGTCTCGAGTGTATGCCGGTCTGGCGGAAGCCCCGCAGTGTTTACAGGCCCCTTTTGTGTGTGTGCGACTTTAGAGAGACCCTTTCCTCGAACTGTCAAGTTCTACAGGAGAAGTTCCGCGAACCAGCAATGCGTAAAAGAGAAAGATAAGCGTCTACAATTCCCGGACCTGCGGCTTGATATAACCGGAGGCGGCACGCCTTTTCCTTGCTGCAGGCTTGGTATAACCGGAGGCGGGACGCTCATTCCTTGCTGCAGGCTTGGTATCTACAGTGGCGGGACGCCCTTTCCGCGAACCAACGTCGTCTAGAAGAAAGGAAAAACGTCTACGGACCTGAGGCTTGGTATAACCGGAGGCGGGACGCCCATCCACAAACCAGACTCTCTGCCTGTCACGTGACGTCGACGGGAGCAAGATCCCTCCCACGATTTTAGAGAGCCTATTTAAGGGGCTCCGAAATGTACTTTCATGACTTCATTCTCTTCTCTTCATCTTTCACCAACCTTTGAATAAACCGTGCAAGTTTTGCACTAGAAATCGTCTCGTCCTTGCCTGGTCGCCATCGTCTACCTGATGCCTGCCGCCCGCCGGCAACGCCACGCTACCCAATAGTAACGTCGGTCGAGATTCGATAAACAGGCGTCGCTACAACTCGGCAGCAGTACCGTACGCTACCCTGGAGTACGCAACAGTATGTGGAAAGGCGTAATGGTCCGAGGACTTACTTTTGTAAATGCGGTTGTTTGCTTGAAATCAGGGGTACAATCAGGACCCGATGACAACCAAAGATTAGTGGGACGCCTCGCATTGGGCGCTTATGGGAGGACTACAAATGAAGTGCTGGGTGATATGAGCTGGACAAGTTTTGAAGTGAGGGAAGGTCACCGTAAAATTCATTATGAAGAACGACTGAGGAATATGGAAGAAAGTAAATGGGCTGGGAGAGTTTTCAGGTATTTGTACAGGAATAACATTGATTCACAGGGGAGGAAAAGAAATAGGAAGTTTACCAGCAGGTATGCCACCTGTATGGTGAGCAACATAGCAACAAAGGACGTCAAGCGGAAAGTTAGAGAGGCTGAGATAATCTCGTGGGTGGCGACAATGGAAAAGAACCTGCCATGAGTAACTATTTAAGAGGAAAAAACGAAATCAGGACAGAAATAATTTATGATAACCCAAAGGAAAGCCCACTACTTTTCGAAGCGAGATCAAGATACCTTTGAACACGCACTCATAAAGCGAGATATAAGAAGGAAGAAGAAGCATGGGATTGCTGCGGTAAAGCTAGGGAAACGATGGAGCATGTTTTATTAGAATGTGAAGATATCTGCCCAGCAGTCGATTTAGACACCACTGGACTCCTTGAGGGCCTTGGGTTCAGCGAGAGCAGGGCGAAAGTAAATATATCCGCAATAGAGATTAGTAAGATGCGATAGGAATATTGGTGGAAGAAAAGTATGGAAAGGACAAACAACGGAGGCGTACAAAAACAAAGTTTACAGTAGGGGTTCAGAAACTTTGGTTATGGGAATTCATCGTGTATTTTTTTCTTTTTAACATAGGTAGAACGTTATGCAATAAAACAACAAGAGCTTGGTGGTGCAACCCAACACCCATTGCAAAGGGGACTCTCATAACATCCATACATCTATTGGGGCGGAGACGTGCTTCGCGGCCTATTCAACGTAATTTCGCTGCGGGTGCCGAGACCGATTGCGCGCGCACGCTCTCATGCTTGGTGCTTTATTTCAACTGCAAATTAATATTGACACCTCTTTGCTACGTATACTTATTCGAGGCATGGGTTATGCAAGATGACGTCTTCCATTTTGCTGTCGCTGTCAAGTGCGTCGTCTGCTAGCGAGCGCGCGTTCGTTGCGCGGACGCTGGCGGACGCCCAGTTTTTCTCGCAAGAAGTCTGTGCAGTGTAAGTCTTGAGGTCGGGCATGTCAAAAGTGGTAGCTGGCTCATGCCGTCGTCCGACTCATCCACGCTAAGGACGTTGTTGAAGGGAGGAACATGTTCTCGTCGAGAACGAGGTGTACTGGGTTTATTTACAACATCTACACGAAGAGTGGAGAAAGTTACGTCTCACCAGTCTATCATGAATGAATTGAAGCGCTCTGATGAGCCGAGAATGAGCTGATCTCTAGGCCAGGGAAATCTGCCGCCCCGCCTTCGTCCAATCGGAGCGTCGAAAGTCGTCGAAGCTAGGACCCGCGTTGAGGGCGAGGGTTTTTCGTCGTCGCACGCCTTACTGTAAGGCATGCTCCGCCCCAGCCGCTCGTCGCACTCAAGCGTATTCTAGTACTCTCTACTTCTGCCCGCGGAAATGGTCATGGAGCGCGAATGATCGATGCGCTCAATCTCGCTACAAGACATAACAAGCTTCACAGCATCATTTTGAGGTTCCGACATCGCCTGCAGGCTCACTTTGAAGAGGACAACTTTGAACACATTCGGGCCGACGGCTGGAAGAAGTTGAAACCGGACGCTGTACCCACCGTGCTTCTCTTTAGAGGTAAGCGCATACATTATTTGGAATCAAGGAAGCCGTGGAGAATATGCTCGTCTCAAGCTACGCGAGACTGCGGCTGCGCATACACATTCGTCAAATTGTAGCAAGAGTAATTAATGGAAATACAAGCAAGACGTGTGCAGGAGTAAGCATGCTGTGAGCTCCGAAACCTCCCTGTTGTGCCCTGTATATAGGTATACAGTATATGCCCTTTCAGTATACTTATTATACAATTATCGTCATGCTATGGATCTTCTGTTGTTATCTTTCCTTTAGTTGCTTGCGTTTTAGGCACTAGAGCTCATTGCCCCTTGCAGGCTAGGGCTCGTATCGAAGTGCAATGAATAAAAGCCTTCAAAAGTTTGCTCCCAGTGTGCAATATGCCTGGCTTTTTTTTTTTAACCCTACGCTTGTATTCGAAGCTATCGTGAAAATAGCTGCTCAAACATATTCCCCAACACTGGCATAAATACCAGAATAGTGGTTCATACGGCTATATTATTTATAGTTTAAACAATTCTAATTCGTATTTTATTGCTCCGTGGTGCCACTTAAGCAAAAATCAAATTTAGTCATCCCATTTGGTTGGAGAAGGTGCAACATCGCAAGTCTGCGCTGAAGGGGACAAAGCCGCACCACGCCAGTAATGACCTGTCAATTACGACATCTGGCGCGGAAGCACAGCGATCCCGTCGTATATTTTCTTACGCGAAGAGTTACTGCACCGTACATCGAAGCAAAACACGCTGCGTTTATAGGGCCACGTCGCATCGCAACGTAGGTTGAGCAAAACTATATCGTGAAGAAGTAGGGTTTTCTGATCTATTATTATGCCCTGCCACCTCTTCAAATAATGCGATAAGCGCGGAACGCACCTGCGGGCGACAATCTAGTGCATATTCGTGTGCTTGCAGCGCGCTTCCCAGGAGGTGGGTAATGGCGGACGCCGTAGCAGATGACGCGGTTGTCCCCAGCCTGAACGGTGCGAGGGCGAGAGGCAGCACGATGGTCAATTCGCTCGCTGCTGCTGCCACATTTCCGCACGCCAGGGTTTTTACATCGAGTGTCCGCGGTCACCGAGATAGATGGGTTCGTGTTTGCCTGTGGGCGCGCGACACCATGGTTGTTAATTTAGTTAGTAAGTGAATGTTTACAAGTTTATAAGGCCGATAAAGGTCCTATCCTTACTTCGTGTAGCTGTCTAATAATTTGCTATGGCAATCGATGCTTCGCTTTTCGGGCGAAAGTGAGACTTTCTTTTTCAGCCTAACACTTTCCTTTATGATTGCATAAGTGGCTATTGTTAATTCTGATATAAATAATTGCGATTTTTGATGTCAAATTTATTTGCAAATGGAAATAAAGGTCTGAGTGAATTCTCAACTTCTATTAGGAAGTTTTCTAGACATATAATAACGTAGTGCTAACACAGCTACAGCAGATTTTCTAGAAGTGTGCATCCAAATAACGCTTAAATTGAGACTTCCTTTAGATGTTTCGCAGATCCGTTAAAGAAGCATTTTGGGTGTTCTTTAGCTATTTCTGTGGGTGTCGACCAGAGCCCAAGGCTTCCTAGACTGAGTACGCCGCCTGCCTATGACGAAGACTCTCTCCTGTTTGTTATTTATAGGGTCCCTGAAACGGTTCGGACAAATTTCGTAGACGTGTAGAGTACAGATACAGTAAAATATTAGCTTTTCCGAACTGGTACAGCGCAACAAGAAAAAGAAGAAACGGCCGAGCCGGCCAAAAGAAGAAACAGAACGCTGACTTTCACCAGGTTTTATGAGTAGAGTGCACGAAATATATAGCCACAAAGAATCATCAGACAACATCGTCAAAACACGTCACAAAACGTCACATCGAGAGAGGCCCGCGCCATATTTACTCATAGAGCACGTGCAATTCTTTCATGCACGGTTGAACTGATCAAGAAACTTTACTTCTTGTCAAGACAGGTACAGAGGTGGGGTGCTAACACACGTGCTGATAGCCCTTGCTATGAAATCGGCTTCGGTAATCACTCGCGTAAGGTGTGATCGGTGCTTTTTCAGCACTTCACACCGATCAAAATTCGGGGTATATCCACAATAGTGGCAGTGAATTCCTATATGTCACTGTATTGTTCTGTGTGCATTATAATAATGTTCTTTTAGGCTTCCATTAAGGAAGCGACCAGTTTGACCTGTATATCTCCTCCCAGGACAGTGGAGTTGAATAAACCACCCCAACAACGCAAGATATAAAACGCGTCTTGTACTTGGTAAAACAGACAGTGGGGTGGTTGTTGGGGTGGTTTGTTTAGTTCCACTATCTTGTCGGTGCAAATATAAAGGTCAAACTGGTCGCTGCCTTAATGGAAGGCCAAAAAAACATTATAATATGCACAGAGCAATTCAGGGACATGTAGGAATTCATTCTTACGTTCATGGTTATTGTTATCTACATGAGGTCCGTGTGGTTTAACAGGAGCGGAAATATAACTCCAGAACTTATTAGGAACTTCACTGAGAAATGTTTTCAGTGTTATGTTATGAAATCGGTATCTATTTTTCTCGATCAATTGTTTCAAATCGATAGCCAAACGACGAATATTGTTTCTGTTTTCTAAGGAATGATTCAGCGAACAGGCTTTCCTTACGCGCTTCAGTTTTCTTTTGGCATGCATTACTTCCCTGGTGATCCAAGAGGTTTCATTTCCTGGCGCATTTTGAACGTTAAGGTACATAATTTTCTATACGCAAGGTCGCCACAACGGAAATGAAATACCATAATTCGCCTATGCTGGCTCCGGACTCGTGTATAAGTGCAAACGTTTCATGCCAACGCTCAAGATGGTCAAGTACACTAACATCGTCAGCAACCTGGCAATCAAAGACCAAGTGTTTTGAACCGTTGCGTGAGCTATCGGAACTCATGCATAACAACAACACTACCAGAGTCCTTTAACAGTTACACTACCATGCTGTGATCTGGCTTGCCCTCGTCAGTTTCACAGTGATTAGGCCAGATTGCAAACACTGTAACAGACCAGATGGAGGACTGAGGATTTCGTTGCGGAAACCCTTGTGTAATCAGTTACAACCTATCATAATTAATAACAAAATGCAGTTTCAAGTAAGTGTTCGCAACTATCTAGCTGCCTGTAAGAATGCAAAAGCCAAGCAATGCTTCGTAAATTGAAGTCCCCCATTAATTGTATGCTATCTTGCAAGCTGAAATTAGGCTTCATAGAGTTTCTAAGTTCTATTAGTACTGGTGAGTTGGGGGCTGGTACACTCCATCAATGTAAAGTATAGTTAAAATATTAAGTGATCGCACAGCTAATCAGTTAATGCACTTACTGCAGCAGGATGACATTTATACCGTTTGTTCGGAGTTTCGTTCCGGCCATAGAAAAAACTAATTTATTCTAAGCTTGTCGAAGATAAGTTTCACCTGCGCACCACTGCCCCTTCCCTGCACAACAGATTTCCCTAGGTACCTTCGAATCTCAATTATCCTTTTGGAGTAGTCTTCAGTAATACTAATTTTATAATGTGCGCACCCATTCAGCAGGAGCAGCTCTTTACTATAATTTGTTTGTACCGAAAATCTGTAATCCTAAGAATTGTGGCGCGGTCTTGGAAACTTATTTCCTAACCTATGTATCCTTTCGATCGTGTTCATATTGTGTTTTAATATTGAATCAAAGATCCCTTTGCTAGCCTTCCTCATTGGAAGCTCAAGGTGCGTCACATGCGCGTCCACATGCATTCGCAAGAGCGAAGCTGAGCGAAGGCCGAAAGTGTATATATAGTGTACTAATGCATAACGATGCGATAGCGTGCCGCGATGCTAGAGTTTGCCATAAGTTAGCTGTTGGACTAGTTAGTACATCGGATTATAAAACGATAACAGAGCATCTCCTGCGCTGGGGCAAGGAGATAAATGGTACCACAAAAGAAACGCAAGGTGTCTGGGATAAGAACAGCCACAGGTGTTGGACTATATTTTGTTTAGACGGAAAATTTTTATTCTTTATGTGGCTTAGCAAAATAACTCCATATGTTGCAACCAATCATACGTTGCAAGCAATCTTGTTTTTGCATATAACTTCCTTGCTTCAGCATAAAATAAAATTGAAAGAAGTTGGGAAAGGCGGCACTTGCACGGCGTTCGAACTAGGACTTGAGTGTAAAATTCTCTACTTGGCTTATTATTTTATGACCTAGAAGTGGAAATAAAATAAATTCACGAGTTCCTGCCTTCATTCTCCAGACACCTGGGGACATGTGAGAACTGGCTAACCTCCCTGTCTTTCCGTCTATTCCTGCTTGTGAATATGCACGTAGCTTCTATTACTTCATTAATAGAAGCTGCGTCCGTGCCACTGCATCGTGGCACGCCATCCATGCCACGATGGGAGTCGATGCTCTTGCATGACCTGCGCATCGACGGGGTGTTCAAGTGCACATGCGCTTTTCGTATTGGTATACCTTGCGAAACAACCCTTGCTTGGTTCTGTCGCGCATCTCATCCGCGACTGGTCTTGGTTTTGTACGCAGATACAAGCACTTCTCGCCGCTGACTACAAGTTGGACAACCTTTCACCTTCAGAGGCTGCTCCTACAGCGCTAACAATCGAACAACGGAAGCCGTGTCATAGGCGCTCTCTTACATCTCTCTCTCTCTCTCATTCTTAACGCGACAGCGTTAAGGAGCTCGTGTCGCAAAAAAGCTGGTGTCGTCGGCGTCGGCGGCGTTGGCCGTGAGCGATAAATGCCGGAAGGCACTTCATGAATAAAAAAAAACTTGCAAGATGGGCCGAGTGGGAATCGAACCAGGGTCTCCGGATTGTGAGACGGAGACGCTACCACTGAGCCAGGAATTCGATGAATGAAAGCGGAACAAAAGCGCCTCTAGTGAATGCGGCGTTGCCTTAGAAACGTGCCGTAGAAAGTTATACTGCGGTATATCGGTAATTATGAGCATGCAAATTACAGAAGTCGCAGTTACACGAGTAGCGAAGTACGTTTCGCTACATTTTTTTAATGCGAAAGCACCATATGCCCCATGACGCTAAAATCCGGCGTTGTAGTCGGCGGCCTGACCGAATGATGGCACCAAAAATGGCCGACTGCAAAGAGTGAAACCACATAAAGAAACACTCGAATTTCTCCGGGAGGTTTCTGTAAACAAAGTAAATTAATGCCTTTGAAGAGAATGTTACGTAAATTTCGCTCTGGGTGGGAATCGAACCCGGGCATCCGGGGTGCGAGACAAGCACGCTTGCCCGAGGTCACGGCGGCTCCACGGTTGTGGTTCACTAAATGTGTGCCTAGTGCGTGCGTCATTGCGCGCGTCACGTCGCAGCTACTTGGCTGACTAAACGTGTGGCCTATGGCGCGTGCGTCGTTGAGCACGTGACGGCGCAGCCAATGGGTAGGAGGAGGTGGCGCCACGTCAAGAGCGTATAAAATGAGTGCATAAAATAAAAAAAATGGCTGTGGCTTAGCTAAGGTTAAGCCCAGGATGCGAAGCATACTAGCCTTTATTTTAGTTGTTGAACCACTGTTTAGCCTGGTGAACTGCTGTTGCTTGGCTATATTTGGTTCGGCTAGTAGAAGAAACAACTCATGCGTTACTCTGCTTCGCCTTCAAGAGTGGAACGCGACAGCGTTCCCGTCGACCCGCCAAGGGGTGTAAGACAATGGGCTACGGCGCAGCGACTACGCGCCCCGCATTGGACGCGGTGAGCGTCGAGCAACGCAGCGTTCGGCGCGGCAACGAAATGTGCGCCTGAGCAAGCGACGCACGCCTGAGCCTTAGAAACAGCTCGTTTCTAAGGCAACACCGCATTCACTAGAGGCGCTTTGGTACCGCTTCGAAGCATCGTACTCGTGGCTCAGTGGTAGCGTCTCCGTTTCACACTCCGGAGACCCTGGTTCGATTCCCACCCAGCCCATCTTGCAAGAGTTGAGCCAAAGCCACCTAGAAAAAGCGCAGCTGCTTATATACCGCCGCGACGCCGCGAGCGACGGCGCGAGTTGGAGCCCCGTTTCTCCTCTGCCGTGACGTCACGGTGTCACGTGGTATTGAAGGCGACACCGCCGCGCCTGAGGAGCTGGGTTGAGCTCTAGTCATATGCTTCGCTTAAAAAAGCATTAATGTCCAATTGAATGCCGCAGAGCAGTCCTCCGAGTTATGAACTCCTCGCGGGCCAGCGAGTGCGTTGAGACGCTTGGCGCGTTTTCATTCGGCCTTACCGAGGCGCAGTTAAAACACAGGTGAGAGCTTGCGCGGACAATTAACGCTACAAAAAAAAAAATCACCAAAGTGACTATAATGCTTTCGCATTCCCACACGTAAGCAGTCTTGTCTCTGCCGAATTTTTTTGACACACTGTGTGGCAGGTTGCGGTTATGTTGTTCACACCTAATATCATACGAGGAGGTGCTGATAATTGTTGCGCGTAATCCAGAAAACAAATTGGGCAGCTGTAAATTGCACGTTATATATATATGTATATATATATATATATATATATATATATATATATATATATATATATATATATATATATAACCCAGTTTGTCTACATTCAATGCCGCAAAAATCAGCTACGTATGCTTTTATCTTGTCTTTCATTTTCCGGTCCGAAAATAACCTTATGGGACCTCCAGAAAATTCAGTGTGGGAGAGCACAGGACCATAATCATGTTCCTGTTTTAATTATAATATCTCTCAAATTTTGAGCGATCAGTTAGCCCTTAGTGTGCTATATACCGTTAAATGTTTGCTTGTCAATTTTAGATCTCGCCATCTCGGTGTTGAAGTTGAGAAGCCTCTGGAAGGCCTTTTTCTGTCTTAGGGCCTCCAAACGTGAAAGCCAGTCATTCCACGATCATGGAGAACTGCCGAATATCAGCCAAAGTTATTGTTGCAATGATGGGAATATCATGTTAGAGAGTTCGTGTCATTTTCCACGACGTCATATTTCTTTCGTTAATAAATGTTAATCTCTCTCTCTCTCACTCACTCACTCACTTGGAAATGAGAAAACTTGCAGTAAAGTGGATCTCAAAACTTTTGACAATTGAACAAAAAAGAAAAGATGTGGAGGCATCGATGGCTGTTTTGGATCATATTGCAAAAAAAAAATTGTCACATTTGCTGGACAAATTGGTGTCATGGTGACGAGATATTAATGTGCTGTTATGATCCAGAAACAAAGGAACAGTCTAAGGAATGGGCGCACAGTGGTTCCCCCAGGTCAAACAAGTTATGCGTGCAAACATTGGTGCAGAAGAAAGTGGCCACAGTGTTTTGGGATAAGAAGGAAATTCTTCTGGTGCACTACCTCCAACTGGGTTCAATCGTCATTGAAGAATATATTACTGTACTTCATTGACGAGGTTGAGGCAAGACATCAAGAAACAACGTCGAAGAAAGTTCTACAAAGGTGTCATCCACTTGCATGGCAATTCCTCGTCACACACTGCTGGAGAAATAAATGGCAAAACTGACCTGCTTAGCTTTTCAAATGATGCCCCATCCACCATATTCACCCGACCTGACTTCTGACTATAACATTTTCTCACATTTCAATAAACACCTAAAGGCGCAACAATTTAGGAGTGTTCTGGAAGAAATTAATGCTGCAAATGAGTGGTTACAGAAGCAGATGGAAGAAATTTATTTACAGAAGCTCAAGAAGCACAGGAACAGATGTAGCAAGTGCATTGACTAACTGGGGAATATGTAGAACAGTGTGGCCAGCTACATCTTCCCAGCTAACTTTTTTCTAGGTGTAAGGCTCGATACTTATCAGCACCCCCTCGTATAAAAACAAACAACTCGCCTTTTGCCATAATCTTTTCGACTCCCAACTTGGTCCTGTTCTCCCGTTTGAGGTTTACAACAAGAATTTCAATCGACTTTCATGGCTTTATATGTAAGCATGGAGACAGAAAAAAAATGTCTGGTGGAAGAATGACCTCAAGCAGATAGCTTCAGCAAGTCAATGCTCCCTGATGCAATGCCCTTTCTGTTTCCCAGTCTCTTGAAAACTGAACGTTGCGCTCACTCTTGGGAATTCTATACAGCACATGGTTTCCAGAACTTTCAAGACACCGTTTGGTTTGTGGTAGATTTTAGTGACGCTACCGTCCCAAGTAGACTATTAGCGCTTAGTAGCCTAAATCCTCTCAAACTTCATAAAATAGCGACGTCTTTTGAAGAAAGCCACCTTCAGAAAAAGCTTGCATGTCTTTCTTTCTAGTCGCCACCCGGTCAGCGATACTGGCAATGCGCAAAGCGGCTAAAGTATACGGCTCACCTATCACGTGGTGTTAGCCCTTTCCTCATGAGCTTTTCCTAGAGTTTCTTTTCTAACTACTAGTTTTTCAAAATTTCCCGCGACGCTCCCTCCTAGTACTTATTTTCGAAAGGAAACGGGCCTCCGCTAGCAAATCGAATACCTAGTGCGGATTGAAACGACTTCAAGCTTAATTTTTCGAAAAGTTGTGCACTTAAATCTCACGTAGCCCGTTCCTGTCGGTGTAAATGCGATTATATCATTGTTTAATTTTGGGCTTAGTTATTTACCATACAATAATGTATTGTAGATGCATATGTTCGAGTGTGTTATATTTCTTGTGAAGGCCTTTTTTTTTTAATTTTTTCCTTGAGAACATGTGACCCGTCTTTAAAAGAGAAGCTTTCTTTCTTAATTAAGTTAATTGAAATGATTCAAGAAAGTTTCGCGAAACGTAAATTCCAATAATTGCGTTGGATCTGCTTGTAATATCTTTCCCCATTTTTTTAGTCGTACGAATCATCATGCCGTCCTGCGCTTTACTGAGCTGTATCTCCGTATCAAAGCGTAGCAATCTACTTGTACAACATCCAGGGGCTGAATTTATAGAGGTTTTCGTTCGTACGGGCTATTTGCCATTAGCCCTTATTGCCTTTGCCAATAATATGTCCGGCATCAGGAGTGGCTGGAATTTTCTATTACGAACAATTTTACCTTAAAGCTTTTTGGGAATGAAGAGCCTGTCTTTCTAGGGGATGAATGTTTGATGTATACATCAATTAATTTCACCAACACTGCTCATGCTAATATTGCTCGCTTGCGCTGGCGTACTTGCACATACATAAAGTTGCTCGAAACAAGACACGTTATGGTAGATATACACGCGCATATACGGTACATTATGTGTCGCTATTTATGCTGTTTGGGTAGGATTTGCACTCTCCAAGGCAAAGCTACAACACAACACACCACTCTTATGAAAGTGGAGCCTGGAAGAAGCCGCCCTGTCCTATCTTTGAAATAGCACCCACGGAACTTCTTCAACACGAAAGCTCAACATTGTGTCATTAAAATCCGTTAATCGTCCTTGTCAAATTTAGCTTGTGCATCACGCAGGTATGTCTTTTCTTCTAGTACAGTTTCATGCCAGCTACGAAGCGAAAGAGACACTTGAACAAAATGGTGAAAGCAGAGTTAACGGCTGCCACAACGCGCACGCTAACAAGCGTGACGCGTGCGTAAATTACGATCCCAGAACGGTGCTCTGTCTCAGCGTAATTAAGAGCGCCGCGCTGCAGTGCCGCCACGGAGAGAACACTCCTCGGAAAGGCGTTCGGGAGACCCTTTGAGCCGTGACGATGGCCAGTCGGCAGCCGCGAACGCCAGCTCCCGTTAGACAGATGATGATGCCTCGGCACTCGCAGTGCGCAACAGCGGCGGCAGCGCTTCTGGGGCCGACAGACGCCCGCGAGGCGGGCTTTCTGTCCCCGCGCGGCGTACGAGCTTCATTAGCCACGCCGTTTGGGCGGGCAAACACAATTTGAGCCGCGCAACAGACCGCGGGCCCCCGCTCGTACTCCGAGACTGAGCCCGCGCTGGCACGTCTCAGCGGGCGCCCGCCATATTGGGATGGTTCCGCCGCCGAACGCCAGGGTGGCCGAGCTACGTAGTCGAGCGTAGCGCGAGAGCTACGCGGGCGCCTCCTGGCGGCGGCAACTCAATCCGCTGCCCTCCTTCCCGACAATGGGTGTCCCTAATGAATTTTGATCCCGCGACACGGTGCGGTGAGCAGCGCAGGCAGGCAGCCAACCAGCCGTCCTGCCCTGTTCCCTACCAGGTCTACGGGTCCACAGCACATTCGACGCCCCCCCTCCACCCCCCCCTAGATTCGTTTCCTCCTCCCTACACATCACTTTTTAGCCTATTTCGCCCCTATTCTCCTTTCCCTCCTAATCTGCCTTTCGCCTCTCAATTCAGAAATCTGCGCACGTGCCTAGACTTCTTACTCCGTTTTTCTTTGTTCATCACCCAAACACCAGCGCACTACGTTTTTCTAATCTTATTTCCAGATGCTCCAGCTTAATTCACTATGATCATATTTTTCCAATAGGGGAACCATTCAATTTCAAATGTGTATCCTCGCTTGCTGCATTGTGAAAAGTCTGTACGTAATATATCAGCGGATCAAAAATCTGGATAACACGTGCTTCTCTTTAGAAGATAACTGCTTTCTTCCAGACGCACGCACTAATTATGGGCAACAAATGGCTGCATATGTCGCAAAAAAATTTTGGAATAAACACTTTCTAGGCATTCGATTTGCTGCAGTACTCTACAATCCTGCAGCTATACATCTGCTGTTCTATCAGACGATTATTATATGCTGCTTTGTAGTGGCACTTAATCATTCTCACATTTATTATTTTACCTATAGTTTTCCTTCGCGAACATATTGCTTTGTACTGTTCAGACTGCTTTCTCATTGTGCTTCTTTCTCATTTTGTTGTTCTCTCTATTTTGTATTTCTTTTGCGTATGTGTTTATTGAATAACTGGATTTGATTGCAGAGAAATACCCGCCGTGGTTGCTCAGTGGCTGCGGTGTTGGGCTGCTGAGCACGAGGTCGCGGGATCGAATGCCGGCCACGGCGGCCGCATATAGATGGGGGCGAAATGCGAAAACACCCGTGTACTTAGATTTAGGTGCACGTTAAAGAACCCCAGGTGGTCAAAATTTCCGGAGTCCTCCACTACGGCGTGCCTCATAATCAGAAAGTGGTTGCGCGTATGTGTGTGTGTGATAACTTTATTTGGAATCCGGCGATTGGGAGGCCCGGGCCTGGGGCCGCCTAGATGGCCACTGGGAGCTGCTGCTCCCGTGCGGCTTCCTTGGCTCGCTGGACGGCCCAAAGTTGGTCTTGGAGTTCTGAGCTGAGCAGCACGGTCGACCACCGCGCCCGTAGATTTTCTGGGGAGACTTTCATTTTATTTTGGTATATTTCACATCCCCACAATATGTGTTGAAGGGTGGCTCTGACAGACTTGCATAGCTTGCACATATCGCTCTCGTATATATCGGGGTAGAAAGTTTTTAGTTGCACGGGACTCATATAAGTTTCTGTTTGTAGTCGCCTCCAAGTAACGGACTCAGCTCTGTTCAGTTTAGTGTGAGGCGGTGGTAATACTCGCCTCTGATTTTGATCGAATTTGGTAATATCGCTAAATCTTGTTAATATAGCTTTTTCTCTCCAGATTTCCTCCTCCGCGTTCTCCTGACCGATGGAAGTCACTCTTTGCTCAGCTCGGCTAGTAAGACCTCGAGCTTCGCGGTGTGCTACCTCGTTGAGGTTGACTGCGGGAATGTCTGGAGTCGTATGCGCTGGGAACCAGAACAATTGCCTGCCGTTCTTCTCTGCATTGGAGAATTTTGCTTCATTGACTCTGATGATGTGCCATGCCTCAGGAGAGATCCTACCTTTTGCATAATTTCTAATGGCCCATAATTTTTTTTTTTTTTGCAGAGAAATAAAATACTGCGTTTGTGTTAATAAATTTTCCTTGTATGTGTTCCATAATCCGCAATTGCTTCTGTATTATGTCATTTATGTAACCGGTGCCAAGAGATGCGACCCCCATCAGCATTAATTGATTTAGGGGACGTCTTTCTTCACGTTAACATTCAATGTAACTATTGCGTCATTATACGATTGCAAATTGGGCAAGTTGGTTACGATTCATCTTCAAATGCACCTCTAACGACAAGCATAAGCTAGGATTGCTGATATTCTAATCCTGATTAACTTAACTACTTAAGGCACAGCGCACAATCGAATTGGTAGTGGCGACTCGAAGTGCCCCCTTCAGCGTGGACAGCATCCTTACTAGCAAATATGGCTACAATTAGACTATTTGTACACAGCATGAATGAGTTCTCGTCATGTTTTGTCCATGTTACTCCATGTACCGTGATTAAACAAGAAGTTCGAGTTAACCGCGATATGAAAGTTGCACCCGGTTGACTGCCCCGAACGGGGGGAAGAAGGGGAAAATATGGGAGAGGGAGGGGGAGAAAAAGAAGTAGGAGAATCAGCATGAGCCCGCCCCAAAGTGCTGTTGAAATAAGCAGCTTCAAACTGTACCAAAAATATATCGAGCCAACCAAAGCTTTTGAGACTTTTTTTATTAAGCGGAATTTTAAGATATCCAAGTTTCAGTCATTCAGCTGGTCCTGTCACTTTGATACAGTTCGAACAGGCTATACGGCTATACTCACTGACTTGCAGTGATCAATTACCGCCGTATATTGCGCGTCATCAGAGCAGTTAGTGATGGTTAGGAATAGTCTGGTCAAGGGTGAATATAGCTACACTGGTACGTGCGTTGTTGCAACTCAGTTGGGCGTTATTACTAGCCCTGGCGAGTGCGATAAGTTATATTTATTTACGGTGCTCGATTCCTACACATGATAATAAAAATGATAATAATCCACCGCGTTTCTTCCTGCACGGTAAGTGTACTTCTTTTTTTTTTTTGCAATAATAAACAATAACGATGATAAAACTATAGTCAACTGGCACAGAAGAGGCTGTAAAGGATTGTGACTTTTCATCAGGCCCGGCGCCTCAACTGTTTGCGCTGTGAGTACCACTGCACTGTAAGTTAGTTGATCACAAGCAGTAATTTCTGAAACCAGTAAACTGCGCAGTGTGCAGTGTATACCCCCCACATCCCGGGAAGCGAAAATAAAGTATAGGTCTGCAAGCTGCATTCGCGCAAGTGACTCCAACGCCATTCAAAGACCAAACGTCTTCAGCATACGGCCGCTTGGCTCCCGAATGCTACCTTGCGCAATGTTTGTTGTTATGTCATAATGTCATAATTCTGCAGAATTCTTGTTTATTGCAAGGCAAGAATTGTGAAGGCTTCTTGCATCTCGAGTTGCTGGCGCCAATGCTTGTACGAAGAAGTCCGAGCTGACCATCGTGCATTTAGGAACGCCGTAAAGCCACTGATGCTGCATTTTCCACATTCAGAGAACATATCTAAGACATCCGCGCAGCGCAAGTGCTACGCCTATAGAGCGAAAATTTCCGCCGTGAATCTACAAGTCGCGTCATCGCGACTCGCTCGAGCCAATGCACGACAGGAAAAGGAAAAGATGGTTTCCGTGTTTGCGTGGCCCCCTTTCCTCTGCCTCTTTATGGCGTGCAAACAAATCCCTCCTGGGGTCTTCCTACCGAGCGAGCTCGTCACCGTGCCGCCACCCCCTGTCCCGGTCCCGTTGGTCTCGTCACGTCAGCCGGCTGCCCTAAAGCCCCGCTCGGCAACGGCGCTGTGGCGTGACCACTAATCCGCTAAGCGACGGGGAAGCACCGCGGCAGAGCCCGTCGAGGGATGGAGCGGTGGTGGCGCGTCTGCGAGGATTCCCTCTTGGGGAATGCGCTGGGAATAACAGCGGCAAGAGGGACGACGGACACCCGCTTTCTCCCTTGGCTTCTCGTGTACTTGTACCGCTGACTTGTGACAAATAGGTGAACGCACACACGCCTGGCACGCACAGCGCTGACAGCATGGATATTGTTTCGCGCCTGGACGTGTTCTGTGGTGTTTAGGAGAAGAGTACCCACGCTTACGTCACGGGCATTCGGTCACTACGTGATGATGTGGTGCTAAAGTTTGCCCCGAGCCGCATCCTGGCGTGATCAGAGCTTTGAGAACGTCTAACTTGCTCAAAGCTTAGGAAACATACAGGGAACGAGATGGAAGTGTGAGGGGGGTGTAAAGTAAGTTACAGTAGCGAAAACCGGATTAGTATTGGACTTCAAGTGACAGCTAAATTATGACATGAAGATTTGTATGTAGAATATTTTTGATGCAAAGATGTCAGACTAATGTTTATACCTATGAAAAAAAGAAAAGAAAAACATTATGCAGGTTCACGTGCCAATACCACGATTTGATTATGAGGCGTGCCGTAGTCAGCGACTCCGAATTATTTGAGACCACCTGGGGTTCTTTAACGTGCACCCAATGCCCGGCACACGGGTGTTTTTGCATTTCACCCCCATCGAAACGTGGCTGCCGCAGCCGGGATTCGATCCCGCGCCCTCGGGCTTAGTAGCGCAACGCCATAGCCAATACGACACCACAGTGGATGTAATGTTCCAAAGTCCATGAGTCATTTCTTTTATCGCTAACGCAGCAGTTCTTAAATTACATTCGCTTTATTACCAGCTGTGCTCCTTTTAAGAGTGGCCTATACAGCACTACTTTTGACGTCCTCCATAATGGTTGAGTTTGCCCGTTTATTAATAATTTACTGTAATCTGAAAGTAAACTAACACTCACGGTGACAAACTTTACAACTTTTCGTAAAAGATAAAGATCCCAAATTCGCGAAAGTACCACAAAACCCCTGGCATGACCGTAATGTCATTGGCGCCTTTGTTTGTTTTCGAAATTCCAAAAATGAAAGCTTGTGCCTAATTTCTTCGGTGACGAGCCGCCTTTTTCACCCGTAAAGAGGTTCTTGAAAGACTTGGCCTAAGTCAACGGTTTACTATGAAGGGACACGCCAAGTGACGTACAAAGCATCTAAAACGTAACCCTAGCAAACTGAAGTGTAACGTGTTTATATGGGTATGGCCACAGGAAGGGTCTGCATTCGTGTGCACGCCTTTTACTTAGAAAACAAACAAACAAACCAATAAACGTAACCAATGGGTTCCGCGAATGACTTGTGAGTGCGGCATGCAATAGCGCACCTGACAGCCTAATTCTTTAAAGCTTCTGCTATACACACAGGAAAGTGTCGCTTCCTCGTTTTCAGCGTTAGTTATTATCTTTGGAAAAAGCATTCGCCCTCAGCTCACAGCTCTCTTGTAAATAGAAGAAATAAAGTTTGTAACCAACCAACCAACACCCGAAGAAAAATAAGTTTACTTTGCTCGCCGCCCTCGTTTCCGGCAGCTTCCGCCAGCTTATAGATGCCAATAAGTCTCGACGTCCTGGCTTCAGCGCGCGCACTTAAAGGAGAGTCAATTGCCTGTGTCAAACTTTCCATGTGTACAGATGAGGAAAGACAGCATCATGTGCAACCATGAGCGCCTGTACACAGTTATGGAGCGGATTCATCGTGACTCACCACACGGGAGTGCAGTGAACAGCAGGTGTGTCAGGTGTCCGCCGTGCCTCATCAAATTAATGGCAATCGGTCAAAATAAACGGGGCCATAGGGGAGAAAAAAGAAAAGGAGAGTGTGCATATAAGAGATATATAGAAAGAGAGGGAGAGAGAGATAACATGCCACACATGAGACGTGAAACGCGAACCACACGCCACTGAAACGAGAAACCAGCGGAAGCGAATGCCTGAGTCAATAAGAAAAATAACGAAAAAATCGGGAACAGTATGATGACCTCCGACGAAGCCGCTTGGAATACGCAGGCAACATCATCCGTCAGCGAGGCAACGGGGTGGACGCGCTTTTGCTGTGTATAGCAACGAACACGCTATATATATGTACGCACTGACAGACACAAACACCCAGACATGCAAGCATATATGCACACAAAAGGCATCGTATTTATTGGATCTCCACTCCACCCCCCTCCCCCTCTGGTGACTTCAGCCCGGTGTGTGTTGCATTGTCTTCCGCGTACCGCTCTCGTACAGAGCGTCGGACAGGCGGAAGAAACAGGCGCATCTGTGCGTTTGTGCGTCTCCACACGCGTGTATACCGCTTCGCACACCCGCCGCTTCCCCACTTTGCGCCTTTCTCCGCAAATTGAATTGTGCCGTGCCAGCGCCCCCCCCCCCCCCCCCCCGAAAAAAAAAGATATAGAGGAAGAGAAAGAGGCTCGCCACTTGCCTGTTTTTTGTATGGCGTCCCACTGCGAAGTCATGCAGAAACCGCGAATGTCGGAAACCACCTCGCCGCACCGGAAAAACACACAGCGACGAGAGAACGGAAGATGAGAAAGAAGATAGAAGAAAAAGAGAGAGAGAGAGAGAAGACGAAGGGGGAGGAGAAGTGAGTGCAACGCTGTATGGCATATATGTACGCATGGGTTCCGACAAGTGTATAACTGCAGCAAAGCACAGACGTGTCGGGACGCAGAAATTAAAACGCCAGCGGATGGCGGCAGGGTTCGGCCATGTATGTACACGCGGTTGGAGCGAGAAGCAAGTTCGGTTCAGCGAGCATTCGGGCTGCTGGCGCGCAGCAGAAGAGGGCGGCGGGGAAGGCCCGAGTTAACGCGTCCACAGTCCGCTGGCGCCGAACCCCGCCCAAGATTTTTTTTCTTTTATCCAGCTCTTCCATCGCCCAGCCAAGCCAACCTCTGTGCACCGAGAACAGGAAAACCAGTCGCGACTCTAGGACTACGCTTGACTAAAGTTCTCTCTCTACTCGCTCCTGCGGAAACCGAAAAAAAATAATGTGATGAGGAACGAGAAGCTAGATTTATGCATAGCGGGCGTACAACGGATTCATTGAGGCAGAGCTGACTTCTCGGGGGGTCGCAGCGCATCTGGCGCTGTTTTTTGGCGGCCAAGTGAAGCGGCAATATTAGGAGTCCGGCGCGAAAGCCGAGAGCAGTTCTTCGGGAACGCTTCGTTCTTCTTTCTTTTTTTTTTTTTTTTTTCTTTTTCCGGGGCTTCACGTCTCTGTTCCACATACTCGCAAAGATGGATCGGAAGAGAGGAAAAATGGAGAAGGGAAGTGAAAGTCCGACGTTGCATTTGAGCTTTACGACTTGTAAAATGCGCCACATGGTCCCGTATCAGGGAACCGGGGTGAGAGTTGGGGGGAGGGGCGAGATATGCGCGGGCGCGCACACGATGTTCAAATTGGGAACGTCTGCCCCGTTCTTTCTCCCGTGTACAGACACGCCGTTAAGTTTCCATTTCCTTTATAAAGTTTTAAGGGAGGGGGCGGGGCGCTCGGGGCCTTTTTTTATTTTGTGTATTTGTTCCATTAAATAGGAAAGGAAAAGGAATGTTTACGCATTGACACTGTCAGAAAGACGCGGTTCCTTTTTGATACGTGCTGATGATACGTGCATTCAAGCTTTTGTTGCCGTTATGTGGGCTTTGATCTAATCCCGCTTTTGAATTCTAAAAAATTATGAAAAGGAATAAGCTTCAAATAGCATCATTTTTTATTAACTACCACACGCGTCAGTGAGCCAGCCTTGAAAACATTAATTTCGGTATACTATATTAGGGTGCTATTCTGCTTGAAATTGTTAGAAAAATATTAAGATGACCCGTTGGATTGAATCGTTATTACGTTCAGACTCGTCAAGCATGCAGCTATAGCTTTACGAGCGGTATATATGTGAACTGCTTATGAATTTGTTGTTTAATATGATGTCGAAAGTTGTACGTAATCAGCGTAGGGCACGTCTGAGCATCGGCGTCTTCGAATGTGCATTTTATATTACTTTGTGTGTTGGTTTTATTTCTTTGTGCAATCCATATATTTCACTGCAAAACGGCTTGAACGTCTTTCTTTTTCTCCAAGCGATATGCATTGCATTACATAGATACATCTTACGTGCATCACGTCGTGCCACTAAAGGGTGTCACTTCATTAGATGTGTACTTTTAATTACACTTCAGTTATATTGCGTGGATGTATATATTACTCACAAAACAAAACAGTCTTCTCAGTAGTACGCTTCCAAAAATTGTAAATCAAAGATGGTTGTCTGTAAAGAAATGAAAACTTACCACAGAGTAACTGTTTTTGTGTATAATGCCCTTAAACGGACAATAAAGGGCAACATTGATTAACTTGAGGATGGTAAATTATTCTTTCAATTTATTTTTTTTAATTCATACGTACGCCAGGGGGAAAATGTTGATCATTACCAGAAAACACTCAGACCAAATTTTAGTTTTCTGAATTTAGTGCCGAGGCCGGACCTTCGGCATTTCACTGTGACGTGGATTTAAATAAATATTGTCGTATACGTGGGCCGTTTTGGCGCAGGCAGAGTTTTTCAAACTTGCTTAGTTGATTGTGTATTCATTCCCTTGAGCGTGGAATGTATGCACCTTCTTTACCGATGAAGAATTAACTAGGCTCGGATTGAGGGTACCTAAATGCATGACGTCACGGCACCCGCCATGGTGGCGTATTGAATTTGGCGTTGGGACGCTAAGCCTGAGGGAGTGGGATCGAATCCCGGCCACGGCGCCGGATTCCGATGGTGGCAACACACACACACACACATATATATATATATATATATAATTTCGGTAGCTGTTAAGTCATCTGTGCATTAAATTCACAGATTACTTGTGACCATTGTCGCGGCTAAGGGTGGCGTTCAGGGCATGGAATCCACCAAGCTCATCGACTTCTACGTCAGGTTGCAGAAAATGAAGGAAAAAAGTTTATTGGCTTAGTTGCACGGCTTCAGTACGGAAGCCCACTTTATGTAGGAGCAAATTAAACGTCCAACCAAGTTCACAAGTTTATGGGCTTAGTGGATTCCAGGCCCTAACGCCACCCTATAGCCGCAGCAGCCCACGTAACCTTCCGTAATGCCTTTTAGAATAGGTTAGACAAGCTTTGTTTTGTTTGACTTGCGCTTTCACGCGTGATGTAACCAAGGTTGTGCAAGCGTATCTACCAGTGTGACCATCTCGCACTTAGTGAAGCAGTGCCGAAATGCAACGTTGCATACACATTGTTAGCTCTCAAACGCCTTTCGCTTACGCACACTATCACTAGCGTGGGATAGAAAAGTGCGAGACAGACAAACAGACAACGAACTTTAGTTGATCCTGAGGAGCTACTGTCAGGACCCCCTAAACGGAGGCTGTTGTAACCGCTGGCCGCGCCCACGTAAAGAACAAACCGCCGTGACGCTTCGCCCTTTCCTGGGCCCTCTGGATAGCCTGGGCTTGCTTTCGGAGTACCTTGCTTTTGATGGCCTCCTCCCATTCGGCTTCGCAGGAGTCGTTAGGCAACGCGGCACATCGCCAGAGAATGTGAGCCATAGAGCCATAGAACAGTCGGGACAACCAGAGTCCACATCCGAGTGTATCCTATATACTGAGGAAGCCCCGCGACGGGACAGATCCCGTTAGCAACATCCTAGGAATAGCTGACCGACAAGAAAAGTGCGAGAGAAATTTTTATTTAAGGAGAAGCAAAGAGGTCGGCCCGAAGTAAAACTTAGCTAGCCTATACCCCTCTGCTCAGAGGTAAGGAGGGCAGTTGCACTAAGAGGTGGTATATGAGGGGTGGCGACGAGGACACGGCGTATATATAGGGGCGTGAGTATGCCATGTTGTTTTCCAACACATTTTTAAAAGTCTTTCGTTTCAGATAGAGAGCCACGGGCGCTTAGGCTGACTTATTGGAAAAGGCAGACATTACTTGCGTGAAAAATGGAAATTTTCGGTGAGCTAATTAATATTGTTTCGCTAATTAATTGTATAATTGTTCAGTTTACTGAACATATTGCAAATGCGGATGTGAAGCCGGCTAATAACGAGGTGCTGAGACTATAGCACTGCACGGGCCTGATTTTACGGCCCGGGCCCGCTTTATGAAGCCCGAGCCCAGCCTGGGCCCGGGCGCACATGAACGAGCCCAGATTGAGCCAGTCCCGGGCCGGAGTGTTCATTACTAAGCTCAGCCGGGGCCCGTGTGTGCATGACCAGGCCCAACCTGTAAGTAAAAAAAAAAAAAAAATTCTTTACTTGCAGATTATAGCCTCATGTGCCAGCCTCGCCTTCTCAGGGTCTTTCAGCGGCAGTGCATAAGCAATAAAAGACGCGAATCTTTGTTCCTCCCATGGGAGCATCAGTGATCTCGCTCATTGTCCGTGTTGTTATTTTTCCGCTGGTGCGCACGCATTTACCTTGATCGTACGACTTGGTGCTATGAGGTCGTTTAGCATGCCAATATATACGTTGTGGGCTCAGGGCCGTGGCCTCATGAGCCAGTGGCCAACTCAGGCTCTCCGAGAAGTCAAAGGGTGGTGCAAGAGCCATGCAAAAGACAACCTTTACTTTCCGAAGCCCCAAACCAACTGCCAGCTTCCTGGTCGGCGCTCCTCGCGCTCCGGCCCCATGCCGGCGATGCGTGGCACGGGTACATGAGCCAGGCCCAGATGGAGATGGTGGCGGCATAGCGGCGCAGCCATGCGGCCGGCGTCCCCGCAATGTATATATCTGCAAACAGGTTAAGCTATTTCGTGTTTTGTATATACATACAAACATGTACACGTACGTGTACGCAGGTCACGTGCCAACGCAAGCATTGTCGTGCAGTGACGCGCCGCGCACTATGGAGCCCTACCTGCCAAGCAGGCTTAATATGGTGCTACATCACCACCGCAATCCTGCTATATATATATAAGAGCAAGAGTGCTTCACCGGGCGCCGGCACTTTATATTAGAACGAGTGGACATGGACACGTGGAACACCGGTGTAGTTTCCTTATGTTCGTTATGAGCGCTCGTCCTTCTTAAACGCGTGCGCGCACTCGACGAAGCAGGAAAGAAGAGCTTGAGACGGAAAATTCCGCTGAAATATACGCACGTTTCGCCTCAGTGCACCGTGCTAATCAGTGGTGAATGCTTCGTCTTCGGCAGAGAGGAGGCATTATAGAGTTAATTAGCGAGAGCCCCTTCGTCGTCGCCATCTGGAGTGTTGCGGTCCCACATGAGCCCCTGCTCAGAAGCTCCAGGGACAGTGCATGGCAGCGTGCGCACTTTATACTGACACGCGATAATTCAAGAGTATGTGTTATCGTGCCCGTAACGGAAAAGGCATACAGGCCGCGAGAATGCTTCCCGCTTTAATGCTTCTCCCCTCCAGCTTGCTGATCACAGCTTCGCTTAGCCGTGGAGGATGAACTCGATCGAAAGTCGGCCGCATTCACAGGGTGGGGAATCTTATAGTTGGTGTCGTGTCGCTTACAAGTATAACAATTGCTACCAAGTGCATCCTCCCCTCACCACGCACTTTGTGCGCTTTGCCAGTGTGCTAGATGTTAGTCTGGGAACATGTAGAAAGGGCCAAGGGCTTAGTTATTGGGGAAGTTCTGCGGGAAGCTTGGAGTGCTTGAACCATGCCATCGTTACTGAGCATGCAAGAATGTACAATCAGTGAGTTCAACGGACCCCCTGGTGGCACGGTTATGTTTGTTTTGTTGTAAATTTGCAGTGTCGCCATTCTCGGACTCAGTACACATACTCGCGTGTGCTTGTCCGCAAGTTTCGGCACAACTCAACGCTCGTGATGTAAGATGGTGTTAAGTCTCAACACCACAAAGGCGTTAATTGGACGTTTACCAGAAGTCAAACCACCACCAATCCATCAGCGCCTATCGAGACGTCAACGCAGCGTGGACACTAACTCTTGACGGGTCCCACAAAAAGGTCCCCACCCCGCCCTTTGCTTGGCAGCCTGAGCGAAGGAGGAAAAGGAGGGCAACAACGTCGACGACCTGAGAGGCGCAGGTTGCGTTTTTGCCAAAGATTCCAAACCAGTCTCTTCGGAGGCGAAGTTACTGCGGGTTATTGCTAGCATTGGCGTGGTATCGCAACGGAGTCAATGATTATGATTTGCTGCTGTACAGTCTTCTGGTTCCCTAGTCGACTCGCCTAGGGAAGACGACGGTATTAAGAGCGGAGACTTTTCGAGCAGTAGAGGTCAGAGGGTCCTGCAGCTTTTCGTGGGAACCTTCAACAGTCGGTGTCCACGCGGCGTTGACGTCTGGATAGGTGCTATGGATGGGGGATGGTTTGTCTCCTGACAAACGTCCATTTAACGCACTTGTGGTGTTGAGACGTAACGAACACTTCCGCCGCCAAGAGATTCGGCCTGAGGGTGACCAGATGTCACGTCGCCCGAAGCGTCGATGTTGGGTCGCGGCATCGTGGATCATTCTAGTTGTGATGGCTGATGTCACACGGCAGCTCGAGGGCCCAGCCCTCGCTTCGTTGTGTCCACCTCCCCAAACTCGAGCTTGCGAAGATCCTGTCTCCCGGAGCCACGTTCCCAGGTCCGCCGATCCCAGATGGTGCAACTGCTTTCTGCTGCTCTTCCTTCCAGATTCCTCGAGTCGTCCAAGAATCCACGCCGTTACTGCGACGGTTGTGCCTCCCTGAGCCACGAAGAGGTCTGCTGATCCCGGATCCGCAGAAGTCGCTCTTCCGTCAGTACTTTCCTTCCATCTTCCGAAGTTCGTGCCTCCTGGAGCGACCTATACAGGTCCGCCGATTCCAGAGCGTGAGGACTGCCTTCTTGATCTCACCGCTGCCAACCAGTTTGTCGCGGCTAGGGTGGCGTTCAGGGCATGGAATCCATTGAGCCCATCGACTGCTACGTTCATTTAGCTTAGTTACACGGCTCTAGTACAGAAGTCCACTCCATGCAGGAGCAAGTGAAACGTCCAAGTTCACATCAGGACCCTCTTTCCTCACTCTCGAAAAGTCTCCGCTTTTAATACCGTCGTCTTCCCTTGGCGAGTCGACTAGGGAATCTGAAGACTACGCCCATGGTCGCAATAACCCGCACTAACTCCGCCTCCGAAGAGACTGGTTTTAATATGTAGCAAGAAAGCCACCTGCGCCTCTCGGGTCGTCGTCGTTGTTCCCCTCCTTTTCATCTTTTGCTCAGGATTCCAGGTAAAGGGAGGGGTGAGGGTCTTTCATGGGACCCTTCAACAGTCGGTGTCCACGCTACGTTGACGTCTGGATAGGTGCTGATGGATTGGTGGTGGTTTGTCTCGTGGCAAACGTCCAATTAACGTCTTTGTGGAGTTGAGACGAAACAAGGCTCTAATGAACGGCGGTGCCTCAGCAATACATTTGATCCGGTGACAATACGGACGCGTGCCTCGAAGTACCTTTTATTCGCGATATGTGGCAAGGTTAGCGAACTATTACCGACGCAAAGGCAGCGACACGACTTCCACTTTTCACGGAGCATGACCAATTCGCTCGCCGTGTGCCGATCGTTATTCACAAGCTTGATAAGTCATTTATGTTATTTCTTTTTTTTTTTTTTTGAGGCCCAACTATAGGAAATGGATAACGGTAGCTTCGTGCTCAGCATCTGGTACATGGTGCTGTTTGCACACGTCTCACGCACGAGGGCTGCTGCCAACTTGTGACGGGCAGAGAGCACGCGCCTAATCGAAGAGAAAAGGCTAGCTGTCGTGCCCACACATTGGGCGCTGCAGCTTTCGTCCTCCGCCGCCTCCTCACCCGTTGCCTTGCCGCGCGCATCGTGCAAACGCGCCGAACGAAAGCGGGCAGGGGGGAGTGGCTGAATACCAGGAGACGGCGCCAAAACAGAGCCCTCTCCATGCGCAACACGCGCCGCGCGAAGCGGCGAAATGGACGCTGCGCTCCGACCATTGAGGGGAGCGAACTAAACCAACCCGACTCGAAGACAGAAGATAGCTAGCTGTTTTCACGAAACGCGAGTGATAGCGCTGGGCACGCGTGCGCGTTGCAACACTCTGCCATAACAAACAAGGGCTGCCAGACCAAAACAAAAAGAAATGATATTACCCCCCTCCCCCCAAGCCACCGTCTCCCCGACGATGCTTTCGTTTCACGCAGTCTTTCCGGTTTCCTCGTTTGTACGATAGTTTCTTCCTATCCGACTGACGCCGGGCCGCAACTCCAGATCCTGAGTGCTAGGTATACACACACACGACGGCGACCACGTAGACCTGAAAGACAACGTTGCCGTCCTGTTTACGCTCGGGCCCGCGCGGGCGCCGCGTAAGAGTTGCAGGGGCCAGCAAGCGCGGGACTCCAGTAGCGGCTCACGGAAGGGGACCAGCATGGGCCAGGGAGGGGGGATGCATAAGGCCCAGTGGATAAAGCCAGCGGCAAAGAAAGAAGCACGCGCCACGGCTCTGTCTCTGTACGAGGCAGGGCTCTCGTCTGTCGGTGCGCGGGCAGATAGATCTCCCTCCGTCAACGCCGCGGGCAAAGCAGCCCACGCGCAAAGGGGCCCGGTGAAAAAAGTAAAAGCAGGGAAAATGGAAAAAAAGCAACGCAAGACCATGGCCGGCGCCTGACTAGAAACAACTTTCGTTTGGCAGTCGCCGTGCAACGGTTAGCTTGGCGGCGGCGGGGCGGGAGCTCGGCTGGCCGGCCGTAGTCGTCGTCGCCGTCGCCGCCAAGCCTGTCGCCCGCGGCGGCGCCGTGCGCTTTTTTCTCGCGCTCTTGGCCCTCTAGACAAGAAGCAGCAGCGGCTGCGACGGCTTCTTCGGGTCCCGGGCATGCCCGAATCTGTATAGTGGGGCGCTTGGCCTGACAGATAGGAGCGAGAGGATGACGTGTCCCAAAAGCCCTCGCGAACCGGGTGGCCCTGCCTGCGTAGCTGCCAACGCCGTAGTTTATTGTCGCGGCTCGCGAAGATGTTGTCTTGCGCCGTGGCGGCGGCTCGCGCTTCCCCTCTCGGCCTGCCCTCCGCTGTATACACTTTGCACGTCCGCTGATGGACGAGACGGCCGCCGTGCGGAGACTGCAGCGGCGGGTTTATTCCACCCGTGAAGGGAGGGGCGAGAGAGAAGTAGAGCTACTGCTGTCTGCCAGCGCGGTGCGCCGCCTGCGGGGTTGATGGGATCCCGCTGTCTTTTTGGTGGGACGTGTGGGCGTACCTGTTACTTGACGTCTTAATGTGAGGCCCCCGCGGCGTGGTTCTAAACGTGAAAACAAAGACGGCGGAGAAACAAAGCAAAACGCTTGCACAGGACGAGAGATGGCGTGTCGTCGGCAGGCTCGACGTTCAATATCGAATTTACTAACGCTTGCCCCGGGTTTCTAGGAAGGCGCGGTGAAATTTAGTGTTGCTACTGTAATATGCACTATACACAGTAGATTTCAAGTCAGGAAACGACAGAAGCACCTAAACACACACCGCACTTTTCTTCTTTTGTAGTGATGTTTGAAAGAGCCACGACCTCTTATAGCTGATGGTTGCCAGCAGCTGTTTAGCATTGATGCGATCTCGACCGGGTGAGGTGTATCAAGCGAATGGACAGCTGGCTGGAACCCTCAAGAACCCGCGCCATATCCAGACATTCCTGGAGGAGACCACGTGGAAGGAATCAGCTGCTCACGAACTCGAACTCATGAACTCCAACTTCTCTTCCTCCATCCTTTTTGTGTCAGCTGGGGGAAAAAGGGGTGACGCCGTTTCGGAGAAGAGGGCAATTATGCCGGCATGGGGACGCCTGCTTGAACGCTTCTCCCACCTGACAGGTCGAGGTCCAGGCTTACTGTAACAGCCTTTTCTGGGACGAGGCAAATCATCTTGCCATGGGAATGATCACCTGAACGTCTCTCCCAACAGCATGCCTTTCTTCGCTCTTTGCATTAAAAATGCGGTATATTTTTGCTCATATAAACTCATCTGTGAGAGTTTAACCCGTACTACATCTGATGGAAATAATTAAGCCTTTTAAATTAATCTTAAAGCCTAAACCTCATCAGAGTGATTTTGTGCACGACAGAGACGAATGACGGCTTCGAGCGACGAAACGGGCCGCGCGGGAACAGATCGCTCGTTCTTGTCCCTCGATCGCTCATTTCTTGAAAGCTATAGAATTCGTCGCTCGTCACTCAGAAATACCATGAGCAACTGGCCAACAGAGCGAACGTACTACCGATTGTTGCACGGAACGAGCAAGCGACCAAATTCGGTACTTGCAAGGAAGCAACCTACTGCAAGATCTTCAGAAATATTTTATGCTGCTCTTAACAGCAAATCACATCAACTTAGATTATTAAGGCGCGCCGGAACTTCACCCCAGTAGATGGCGCGTATTTGCTGCCCTCTTACCGGTAACACCAGGGAGACGTCGCTCAATGTCGTCGCTCGCATGGGGTTCGACTCGACGAGTGAACGCGACAGCCGTCTCCATCGCGTCGGTTGTCGCCATCGCGAGCAAGATCGCTTGCATGGGACTTATACTACTGTTGTCAAGAACAAATAGCAAATATGAATATTCTTATCAAAGCCATGCAAGACAAAATCGACGATCTAGAGAATCGTAGCAGGCGAACTAACCTGATAATATATGGCTTGCCGGAGGTAGAGGGAGAGACACCCTTGATACTTGAAAGTGCAGTGAACAAAAACGTAATTGTAGACACCCTAGAATTAAAACCAGTAGCAATAGAACGTATACACCGGATTGGTAGGGGAGCGCCGAACAAGTTTATGCCTGTAATTCTTAAGCTACTTCACTCAAGAGACGAATCGTCAGTACTAAAACGGGGATACGAATTTAAAGATGCAGGCTTATCCATTGCAGAAGACTTTTCGGAACGCGTATGCGATATCCGAAGGAAACTTTGGAACAGTGCGAAATCAAACCGACAAAGAAACGAGAAAGTTTCCCTTGTTTTTGATAAGTTATATATATATAATCGAGCATATGTTTGGAGCAATGAGAAGGAGGACAAGGTACCAATTAATGAGAAACGCGTAGATGTAGCTATATACTGCAAGTGTAGCAAAGGCGATGAGCGTAGCCAGCGGCCAAACAGAAAAGGGAGCTACTAGTCGTCGCACTGCAATATCAGCGAACTAACGCTCCTCACGGTGAATGCAAGTGTCATCAACAAGTCTCAACCACTTGAAAACCTGATCATTGATCATGAACCTGACCTGGCAGCCATAACAGAAACACGGCTCACGCCTGACGTTTTTGATCACGAGTTCGCACCGCCCAACTATTCTGTGGTTCGAAAAGACCGCCCCACACGTGGTGGTGGAGTGGCGTTATTGATAAAAAAAGGCCTTTCCGTTGTGGCTCTTCCAGAGGTACAAAGCGCAGAAGCCATTTTTTGCAAACTGCTTTGTGATGGTACGAGCGTATTCATAGGTTGTGTTTATCGGAGCCCAAACTCTAGTGATGCTTCTATCAGTGTCATTCATGATTACATGGAACGTCACGTGTCTAGTTCCCGCATTGTCCTCATGAGTGACATTATATATAATCTGCCGGACATTAACTAGAATAGTATGTGCTGCTCGTCATCAGCTTCGGATGCATTGCTTGACCTCATGCTAACCTTCAATCTTCATCAGCTCGTATCACGGCCCACCCGCTCACAGGGAAATACTCAGAACATACTTGATCTAATCTTTAAATTTTTAGTAATTACTTCGACATAAACCGTATAAAAACTGATATAATCCATGGTATATCACACCGCGACGTACCAGTGTGCATCGTGCCTCTTGGTGACACCATAACCACTCATTCTTCTGTATCTGTAGTAACAGACTTCGAAAACGCTGATGACAATAGTATACTAACGCACTTCGCTCTTGAATTCCAGCATTTTTCTGAAATTGGCTCCGATGCTTCAGTAGACGTAAATTCACTTTGGTTTCGCTTCATATTGGTTGTACTTGACTGCATCACTCACTACGTACCTACAAAATAAAAGCGCCCTCCAAAAAATAATCCATAGATAACGCGAGAAGTTATTCAAGCAAAGCGCCATTTTAAAAGGTTACGTAGGGCAATAAAAACAAAAGGCGCGAATGAATCCAGAATTAAGAAATTACCGGGACGCCATCGCGGAATACAAACTTAAAGCTAAACGTGCTGAACAGCACTACTTTGATGTAACACTACCTAATTTTCTTGTCAATAACCCCCAGAGGTTCTGGAATTGCTTTCGTGCCATAAAAATGCTACCATCGCATCCTCTTCCCGAAGAAAAAACTGCTAAGGCTAACGCATATAACGATTTTTTTTTTCGGTCAGTGTTTATGAGAGATGATAATATTATTCCCGCAATTGCAACGCAACATCACATGAAAATCGATAAACTAGACATTACGAATGCCGGTGTCTTCAATCTACTGCTTAAACTTGACCCCAAGAAAGGTATAGTGACCCCGACGATATACCTAATACTTTCCTCAAAAGATAGGCAGGGTAGTATAGTAAATATCTTGGCCTAGTTTTCCGGAAACCACTTACGACTTCACAACTACCTCATGATTGGAAAATTGCAAATTCAATCCCGATCCATAAGGGAGGTGACACAACATTACCTTCAAAATTCACGCCCATTTCACTAACTAGCACATCATGTAAACTTCTCGAACACATAATCTTACAGCGCATGACAGTATTCCTAGAGCCCAATAATTTTTTCTCTCCCAGTCAACATGGTTTTCGCAGTGATCTATCGACAGTAACTCAACTAACAGAACTATAGTCCACGATCTTGCTGTTACAGTTAATAACCGCGGTCAAACTGACTTGATTCTACTCAATTTTCTAAGGCTTTCGACTGTGTATGTCAAATTAATAGCTAAAGTTGAAAATGTTTTTGGTACAGGACAACTTTCTGCTTGGATAAAAGGTTTCTTAAGTAACCGCTCGCAATATTCGGTTTACGAAAAAACGCTTTTTAACACAGTCGCAGTAACATCCGGAGTCCCTCAAGGGTCTGTTCTCGGGCCATTGCTTCTCTTACTCTGTATTAACGATATCACAGCTAACATCAATTGCAATATAACACTATTCGCGGACGACTGCGTCATATACAGAGAAATTAATCATTACGATGATCATATTAAATTAAATGATTATCTAGATGACATAGCTAATTGGTGCTCTAAATGGCAGATGAAAATAAACATATACAAACGTCCGCAATCATGACTGTAACCAGGAAAACGGGATCATCAATATTTATATACGCAATTAACGGCACTCCACTTAACAAAGTTGAACAGAAATATCTAGGCGTAACATTAACCTTGGAGCACAAATGGGACACACATATCAGTAATATAATCTCAAAGGCGCTGCGGAAACTATTTTTCTTAAAGAGAAGCCTGGCGCTCCCAACCAAGTCAACGAAGCTGCTAGCCTACACATCATTTGTAAGGCCAGCTCTCGAATACGCTAACACACTCTGGTTTCCGCATACACTGACTAACATAAGCAAACTAGAATTCATACAAAGGAAAGCTGTGACGTTCATCCATAACAAATAAAAACGTACAGACTCGCCAACAAATCTTTTAACCTAGTCCGGTTTTGCGAACACTATCCACAAGAGCGAAACACGCTCGCTTAAAATTCTTCTTTCAACTACTTAAAAATAACTTGAGGATAGGCGCCTCCAAATACATTTCATTTTCTGAGGCTCTACCTACACGTAATAAGCATGCGCACACATTGACAGATTCACGTATGTAAAAATGACACGTTTAAGTATTCTTTCTTCCCGCTCGCAATAGCAGAATGGAAACAACTTCATGCTACTATCACGAACATTGAATCGTTATACGAATTTATCTCACAAATAGAAAAAAAATGTGTGTGTGTGTAAGAGTACATATGCATGCAGGGACACCGGCGGAGATTGCTTTATTCGTTTGGAAATTATAATAAACGTTCTCATTTGCGACAGCTTATTCGTTTGCATAATGATTATCACACGCTCTAAGTTTAAGTTTAGTTACTCCTATTTTATTACTTGCCCGTAGTGATACCTGTGCTGTCGTTGTTCTCCTTGGCCATCTCTCGCAAAGCTTCTTGTATTTTTTTCCTTTCTTTTTTTATTTACTATTCCGTTTCATCTTAACATGGTATTACTTGTATAGTATGTATAACTTGCACTGCTTATGTTGTTTTTTTCTATGTAACCTATACTTTGTTTTCCTTGCACTGTACAGATGAATTATTGTACTGTCCAACTGCCACGCTCTCGAAGGAGTGCAGCAGTATTGAAAATAAATAAATGAAATAAATAAAATACTTCATGCGAATTGTCCGTTTTCGCACGTGTGAGCTGATGGAGACTGAGATAATATGAGAGAGAGATACACGTTTATTTATGAACTAGCGATAGAGAACCTGTACAATGAATTTGCTTGTACAACGAAGAAATTCAGGCATTCGTGACGGGTGATTTGTTGCATTACAACGAGTGCCACGTAGCGGTTCCGCCACTGCCCTTCGCAGACGTCACCAGGGTGAATTCTGTTTGTGTTTGCCAGCGGTTGCACCCCCAGATGTGTTATAACAAGCAGCGTACGATTTGAGCAATTCCTGTAGCAGTGCGGTAGGACTACTTCTTCTGACATCGGCACGTCCGTCAAGTGCGACGCGAACGCCGTCGTTGGAGCTGGAGAGAGCGAGTGATTGTAGAGAGCGCCTCTTTCTCTCTCTTTGAAATCTCTTTCTTTCTTTCTTTCTTTCTTTCTTTCTTTCTTTCTTTTTTTTTCTTTCCTTCTTTCTTTCTTTCTTTCTTTCTAACACTAATGGCGGCGTTCGCGACACAATCGGCAGACGTGCCGTTATCAGAAGTAGTCCTGCCGCACCACTACAGGAAATGCTGAACTCGTACGCTGCTTGTTGTAATGCATCAGCGGGTGCGACGGCTGATGAATACGTCGCATTTGATGATGATGTAGTCGTAACTTCAGTCGTAACTGAAGACCGATTACGTCTTTAAAGCCATCTGAGGTGGAAAGGACGCGCACGTCAACGGAAGCAAGAGTGATCAAGATCCTGCAAACGAACGTAGAATTGTGACTGCAAGGAAGGCTACAGCGGCATTCAACGATATGCTTTGTATAGCCCCTGCGTTACGCCATGGAGCATGCAGTGAACCGCGATTCAATAAGGTTGACTGTAGTCGAACATTCTTACTGATCAAACAAAGCAATCGTTAAAATATAAAATTACCTTTAGGTGTAGTTCATTACAGGTACTTAATTTCATGTAATTCGTTACGTACTAATCTGATTTTGATTGACGTGACATACCAGAAACAGCGCGCGATGTTTTTTGTACTTACCTCCGTGCGTGAACAGAAGACGATGGATGTATTGCTATCTAGAATCGGCAATCGAACTTTTGCTAAAGAATTGCACTAATGGGACCTGAGTCAGACAGTAAATCCAGTTGCAGAGTAATCTGCGCATTACTTGCATTCTCCCGGCTGTGACATGCCTTCTGTCCACATCTTCACCATTCATAAGCCTATTTCTCTTTCCCTCCTTGAATTCCGCCACAGATTAGCAGGATAGATGAGTCAACCTCAAACTGATTTTTCTGGCATATTTCAACACAACCCTCTCTCTCTCTCTCTCTCTCTCTCTCTCTCTCTCTCTCTCTCTCTCTCTCTATCTATCTATCTACCGCAGAGGTTTATTAAACGTACACCGAAAACTCAGGCAACGGGTGTTTTCGGAATTCACAACATTGGCCTCCGTAGTTAGGATGTGTCGGTTAGACACCGTGCAATTGGCATCGTTACTCATCGATATACGTTGTACGTACTACACCAGAATAAGTTCCTACCGTGTACGCGTGCGTCGACAGTGTCGCGACTCCACATGAACGCAATACAACCTTGATTTGTTTGTGGAGCCCCAGTGGCCGTATATATATCATTTTTTTTTTTATTTTCAATACTGCAGCTCTCAACCGAGAGCATAGCAGGAGGGCAATACCAAAGGTCAACACAAAAAGATAGGAAAGGGCTACAAGTATAGGCAAATATGCAATTAGTATAATGAATGTAGAAAGAATGGGTTACAGTAACAAAAACACAAATGAGTGCTTACATAAGTATAGGCAATGCACTTTTGTAATGCATTGCAATGCATTTTGCAATATTGTAAAACGTAAGAAGTAGGGGAAAGAACTGTAAAAATAAAAATGAGCAATAACAACAGTTCCCCGAAGAGGCAACCAACAATGCTTCTGGGGGAGAGGTCGCATAGCATGTAGTTAGGACAACTCTAGTCCTTAAGTACTTTCAACTGTACTAGTGAATTCAGGAAGTGTTTAGGTATTTGTGATGGATGGGTGCTGTTGATTCCATTCACGTATAGCTAGTGAAAAAAAAGAATGTTTAAATGCTTTATAGTTGTAGAATATTCAGTTAGCTTATTTGGGTGGTTTCGACGTGTACTTCGAGATTATGAAAATATGTATTTCGACGCGTCTATATTAAGGTTGTTATGTAGAAGCTGAAACGAAAACTTTAAACGTGCTTCTTTCGCTCTCTCTGATAGCGTTTTTAGTCGCGGTATCAAATCCCGGCCGCGGCGGCCGCATTTCGATAGGGAATAAATGCGAAAACACCCGTGTACTTAGATTTAGGTGCACGTTAAAGAACACCAGGTGGTCGAAATTTCCGGGGTCCTCCATTATGCGGCGTGCCTCGTATTCAGAAAGTAGTTTTGGCTCGTTAAACCCCATATTTTTTTTTTTTTTTGCGTTTTGAGACAAGATGCAACTAGAAGATGAGTGGGTGAGTCACTGTGCCTGTACTTTTTATATATGAATCTGGTTTTCCTTTGCACTCCTTCCAGTTTTGCTAAGTTAGTCATTGTGGGAGGGAACCAAACCACGTTTGCATATTCCAGGATCGGTCTTATGAATGTGTTGTAGACGAGCAACTAAAGGGGAGTATGCGCAAGCTTTAGGCGTCTTTTAAGAAAAAATAATTGACGTAGTGCTGCCGCCGTGATATTGTCAATGTGCAAGTTCCATTTAAGGTCAGCAGTAAGCGTGACACCTAGAAATTTATGCTCATTAACTTTAGCTATGGCTGTTTCATTAATTGCGTAGGCAAAATGTGAGGGTTCTCTTTTTCTGGTCACGGTGATTACGGTGGCTTTCTTTAAGTTAATTGACATCTACCACTGCTCACACCATTAGGATATTATGTTAAGAGATGTACTCAGAGAAAGATAGTCTGCATGATTGTTAATTCCTCGGTAAATTACACAGTCGCCGGCGAAAAGCTTAATGTTAGGATCGATGTTCGTTGCAATGCAATTATAATGATTAGGAATAACAACGTCGCAAGGACTGATCCTTGTGGTACTCTTGATGACACAGAAATTGTTTTTTGATGTCGCATGTTCGATAAATGCAAATTGTTTCCGGTTTAACAAAAAAAAAGTTTGATCCAACAGGTGATGGGCCCGTTACCTAATACGCTTTCCACTTTCGCAGTTAACTTAAGGCATATACTATCAAAAGCTTTTGATAGATATATTAGAATCATAGCTGTTTGGCCACGGTTATTCAGGCTAAGCACAAGGTCATGTACAACCTCAGTCAATCGTGCAATAGTTGATAAATCATTTCGGAATCCGTGCTGCTTAGGGGGAAAAATTTTACTCGTTCAAGGAAAACTGTATTTAAATGTGTTAAAAAACAGTATGTTCTACGAGCTTGCACGATGCACTAGTAAGAGGTACGGGCCTACAATTTGATACCATACCTTTATCTCCGGATTTATGTATTGGTATGATTTTAGCTATTTTCCAGTCTGGTGGCGGTTCAGCTAATTGGAAAGATTTCTTGAAAACTAGGCCGACATATCTGCTGCACCATTCTGCGTACCTTTTAAGAAATTCGTTTGGGATGTGATCGGGGCAACTAGATTTCTTAGAATCAATATTCAACAGCAGGTTCAAGGTACCGGCATCTGTAATGTTTAGGTAATCGATGCTCATAGTAATGCATGAATCAATCGATGGTATACTCTGATTTTCTACCGTAACTACTGACTGAAAAAAATTGTTATGTGAATCAGCCTTTATTTGACTTTCTTCCGCAGATAGTTATGGCTCTACTGTGTTTTTACTGAAGTGCTTCCAAAACGTATAGAGATTATTTGTAAGGAAATTCGAAAGAGTTACATTAAAATGATATTCTTTTGCTGCCTTGGCTTTATTTCTGACATCTGCTATAGCGCACAGGAGTTTTGAAGTTCTCGACTCACTTGGATTATTCTTTGCTGTTTTACGAAGTCGATGAACTTGGCGCCTCGCCTGAATAACCTCTTGTGTGATCCACGGGTTTGAAATGTGCTGTTTCCTTACTTTTTCAGTAAAAAAAATACAGTCGATTTGAACGTAATCCAAAGAGTATTTATATCATAGAATACGTCCGACGCCAGCTGTGATAAGCTATGAAAATATTGGTCTAAGTCCGTTAGCACATTGCTTTCATCTGCCCTGTAAAAGTTGATTATTACTAAAACTTCGCTATGATTCGTTATTGTACTACTAAGTGGAAAAGTGCATATTGGGATGTCGTTGTCTGAGATGCCTTGAATAATGTCTGATTCGATAGCACTTGCAGGGAAGTGTTGGCTGAGAAGAATAAGGTCCGACCCGCCGTGGTTGCTCAGTGGCTATGGTGTTGGGCTGCTGAGCACGAGGTCGCGGGATCGAATCCTGGTCACGGCGGCCGCATTTCGATGGGGGCGAAATGCGAAAACACCCGTGTACTTAGATTTAGGTGCACGTTAAAGAACCCCAGGTGGTCGAAATTTCCGGAGTCCTCCACTACGGCGTGCCTCATAATCAGAAAGTGGTTTTGGCACGTAAAACCCCATAATTTGAAAAAAAAAAAGAATAAGGTCCAGAATGTGTTGTACTGTGCCTTGTGTGCGTGTAAGTTTAGTCACGATTTGTTCAAGGTTAAATGCTTGCATGATATCAAATAGAGAATCTGAATCTGATTATGAGTGATGCATGCTATTCCAGCCTATGTCAGCAAGGTTGGAATCACCCATCAGTAATATTATCAGATTTCGCACGTGTTGTTGCACGAACTCTTCAATAGCGGATATGCTTTCATGACTCGATGACGGGCTCCGATAAACACATGCAATGAACACAGTCCCCGAATTACATGTAAGGTTGCAAATCACAGCCTGTGCTTCTAAGCCATGTGGCAAAACGTTGGAAAAAAAAATTTTATCAGTAGAGCAACGCCACCCCTTCGTGTCAACGATCCTTACGGATAATGAAGTTTTTTTAGTGTCGCGATTTCGTGGTCCTAGGCATCCGGTGTGAATCCCGTTTCAGTAATTGCCACAATATCTGGTTGATATTCAAGCGAAAGATTTTCGAGAGCTTCCATATTGTTTAAGATGCTCCTAGCACTTATATTTGATACATTTATTTCTTTGTCTGTGCGTTACGGCGAGTGAAATGCTGGCTTCTCGTGTCGTCCTTTTTCTTTTTCGGAGGAGCACTTTGTCATTGTTCTCATCGTTCCAAACTAAGGATTGGCCATTAGTGTACAGTTTATCAAAAGCAAGCGATACCTTCTCGTGTTTTTGTCCGGCTTGTTCTGCACTGTCCCAAAGCTTTTTCCTGGCTTCCCGTATCTTGCGCAAAAAAATGTCTACCAATGGACAGGCCAGTTTTCTTCAATTTGTATCTATTCTTCATTATGGAGTTGTTTTTTTTTAGTCTAGAGCCAATAGTCTAGAGCCAATAGCCAAAAATAATTGGCCTAGTCTTATTGGGCTGAGCAATTCTCAATCGATGCATGTGGTCAATCGCAACTGGCTCAAGCTCGAGTTCTTTATCAATGATACCATCGTTTAGCGCTTGTTCCAGGCCTTCGCTCGCTTCACCTTGCTGTTCTGCTAAACCGTACACAATAAGATTTTCCAGGCGGCTTCGATTATTGAGCTCATCTATTCTCTTTTTTCATAGTTTCGATTAGCCGCTTCATGTTTAATATCTCTCGTCCTCCTTCTTGATAGGACTCAACGTTCTTTTCTAGTTCCGCTATTACGTCAAGTTTATTATCAATATCAGTCAGGCGCTTCTCTTTTATCTCTTTTATGCCTGCAGCAATTTCCTTTCTCTGTATTGCGATTTGGGTTAGCTCAGGTCCTGGATAGGTTTCAATATCAATTCTGCGTCTCTCCCAAAGCAGACTTGGACCACATCATGTGGGGGTGCCCTAAGCACCCCCTTCCCCCTTTCCTTAAGCAATTAATATCTAGTGAGGAGCAGTGGGAGGCTGTCTTGCGAAGCTCGAGGCCCGACTTTCAGGAGGCCATCCTGGAGTGGGATAAGAGGATAGAGGAGGCCTACTTCAAGTAGTTCCTCCCCCGACCCTCTATTCCGTTGCCCCCTTCCCCTTAATGATGGATAACTAAAGCTTTTCATCATCATCATCGCCGCCAACAAGCAGTAACTTTATTACTACGTCTACACAATCTGACACAATCCCGCAAAACAGCTGCGGGCACGGCAGCACTACAAATACAAATTCGAATACAAATTCCGTATTCCGTATACAAATTCCGGGGCACGGCAGTAGCGATAGAGTTGACAGTGGCGACACGTCTAGGCCTTAAGCTTAGCACAGAGAAAGAATAATGATCTTTAATGAAGAGACGAGTAATTTCGTGGTATCAATTCAACAGCATGTCTAGGAAGGCACGCTCACCGAGTAGCCACCCTCTGTGGTGCCCTGGAATAAGGGCGTCGACCCTGCACAGATGGGGAAGAAGACCGTGAAGACGGCCGGCCACATCTGCCGCCGCTAATTTCTAACCAATTAGAGCAAATAAAGTCTTTCCTCCTCCTTCTCATACCCATAGTCAAGCAATATAAATATTTCAGCGTGTACATACACGAAGGAAAGACTTCCTCAAGCACCCACGAAGTTAATCTGAAAATAAAGGGGAAGCTGAATGCAGCAATATTGATACATAGAGTACTTTGGATCCGCAATAAGTATGACGTGGTGCGTGGAATATGCAAAGGAGTAATGGTACCAGCGCAAACATTCGCATATGCCATTCTGTTCAAATTGCATATCTTGTCCGGGTCGGAAGTTAACCCCAGATCGGTAGGCCGGTTGGCTTCGGAAGCCCACGGCAAAACCACAAATGAGATAGTGCAAGGTGACATGGGTTGGGCATCGTTTGAAGTCAGAGATGGATGAAAATAACATGGATAAAAATAAATGGGCAGCTAAAGTACACAAGCACCTGTACCTGAGAAGCGAGGACATGGCAAGAAAGTTGGAAACGAAGTACACGGCAATTTAAAGTGTAAATAGACAACCAGGAGTCACCAGAAAGAAAGTGAGAGAAACATAAACAGCGAATTGGATGCAAAGAATGGAAAAAAGAACGGTCGTTGAGATTTAAAAGAATGGGAAGAAAGAAATTAGAAGCGAAAATTCGTATGATAACACAAAGGACAATGCCTTGCTGTTTGAAGCTCGAGCTGGTTGCCTAAGGACAAGAACATATCAGAGAAAATATTCGCAACAAGATGAGGCCTGTGTATGCTGCAGCAAAAATCATGAGACCATTAAGCACATCCTTATGGAATGCGAAGCCAACGATAACGTACACCTTCCAGAAGCGCTTGGATTTAAAGTGGACGGAAGAATCAACCGGTCAGCAGTCGAGATAAGCAAGAGACGTTTAGAGTATTGGTGTAAAAAAAGCAGGGAAGAAATTGATCCGACCAGATCCGTTACAGGCTTAGGTAACGATACAAGGTAGATAGAGAAGTTTTGAGGGAGAAAAATATTATGGAGATCCATGAAGATATGCTGGAGGGAAAAACAAGTACAGAATACCTGATTAAATCAGGCAGCCTAGGTGACTATTTGTCACCGCCCAGTTTCAAAGGGGATGCCAGCAAATCATTATCATCATCATCATCATCATCATATAGGGGTTACCGGATTTCTCCCGGCCCATAAGGATACATGGAAGCAAAAAGTTTCCAATTTAATTTCTCATTACACAGCGCAGTTATAGAATGCGCATTTCGTAAACAAAACTGGCTGCAAACAGCTGCTGTCGTTTCAAATTCAGTATATCTTTAAAACACAGGTCTAGCAGTAGAAGCAATACCTTTAATGCACCCAAGCTCACTGGAATGCCAGTTGAAAAGCACTTCAGCGGCGTTTCATTTATTTCAATGCAGTGATCTGTTTAAAGTTGTGCGAGAGAAAGGCGTTGTACGTTGATCACTGCATGACTCAAGACCGTTCTCCGAGTCAAAGATACTCAGACCGTGGCCGCACCCGTCACTGGCACGAAAAGCGATTCGTGCACTAGTACACTACTTGAAGTGCATCGGCTTAAGAGACCGTTTATGTGGGAGGATGCACAGTGTCCCTGTGCATCCTCCCACATGCACTCAGTGCTCACTCTCTCCCTCTTTTCTTCTTTCTATTCCCTTGTCCCCCACCCCCAGTGTAGGGTAGCAAACCGGGTGCTCGTCTGGTTGACCTCCCTGCCTTTCTGCTCCCTGCTCCCTGCTCTCTCTCTCTCTCTCTCTCTCTCTCTCAGAGCTGTGATTTTGTCAACACCTGACCAGCGAATGTATAAACGGCCAGCTTTAAAATATCAACGTTAATACAGCTGATTTCGGAACATATCAACAGGCAGTAGTACAAAATGGTAATGACGTTCTGGGAGCGATGGGAGCATGCGACATAGCAGCGTCAGCTTGCACAAAACAGGAGCAATCGCTTCAAAGTGCCTGTACCTTATTATTCGCAGAGCATGGAATTACACGCAGGCACTGTGCATCGTGAAAGCAATTTAATGAACCTTCTTTTTTCATGAACTGCATTATGCCATTCAAACAGTTGTCAAGGTGTACTTTGCTAATGCATACGTACATAATTTTGCGGAAGATGAACGCTCCGTAAATCATCGCCAAGACGTTGGCACAGTAAATGCACACTACCCAAGAGACATCAACGGAAACGATGGCTAAGTCATGCCGAAAAACACTAGCAAGAGCAGTTCAATGCACTTCATTAGGACGCTGAGCATGCGGTACTCACCCATGAGAAAATGCAAAATGTAAAAGAAAGGAAATAAAGTAAATATTGTGCAGATCCACGTACTGTGGGAATCGATGCATGCGAATCATTTTGCGGGTTCCTGGCTATAAGCATGGTTTGGGGTTCTGCAAAGCGATACCAGGTGGGGCAACGTGTTTGTGTAAATTGAGTTGTGATGTACGTGAGGGTCACGAGCATACGTGTCTGTGACGACAGCAGCCCCACAACGACCACGTTGAAGACGATAGTGGCGGCAACTGCTTGATTTATATGCCGGCCGTTCGACGTGAGCTTGCGCCATGGCAATTGTTGGTTTCTATATAGGCAGTGGATGAGCGTAAGCGAGAGAAACACGGATTGTGACGTCATCAGCGACTACGTGTTATGCAGTCGTACGTACCGCTGTCTGTGTCATGCGGTGTATGTTAAAACGGTGTACGGAATTTGCATTTCCGGAGAAGAAATGCTAAAGCATGATTAACTTGGGACGATCGTGAAGTCGGTACAACGTCGCTCCATTTCCACGTAAGGTGCAACGTGGAAAGTACGCAGGGAAGTGGGCCAGTCCCGGAGGTAGTGCAGTGTAACACGGCGCCTCAGAGAGCGAGCTTTCACCAGGAACGAAGACGAGGAAGGGGCAGTGGGCGGCACACGCACGCGCCGAGCTGGCTGGCTTTGGAAGGAGAGGAGTACGCGTGCAATCTGGGCCTAATAGTAAGAGCACACCGGCTACTGTACTCGACGGCAGAGGTCACACAAAGTGCCAAGAATTACGCAATTAATGCTTGGATTTGGAAAGTAACTAGAGCGTATATATCCAACAAGCACTGAATACGCAGCGATGCACATATTACCAACAAGGTAAAACAAAAATTAAGTGCAGACATACAAACACGTATAACCATACCGGGTAAGCGCCGGGCGAGGAGTATTACAATTATTACAGTTTCGTTACAATTCGACAGAAGCTTGGTGTAGTCTTGGGCCATTTCGTACATCTTCGTTGGTTAGATGGGCACGAAAACACGAACAAAAGCTATTTACAAGCGGTAACTGCTCGCGTTGTTTGTCCCCGCTGGTGCCGTACGTATCGTCGTATTTGCGCTATCAATCGTTCACGTTGTCAATAGCCAATTGTTTCTCCGACGTGGATATCTGTGGGAGTTCATTATATCAGGTGTTCTGTGGTTCGATTTCTGTCGCGAGCAGAGAGACCTAACCGAAGTGCAGCCGTTGCTCTGGCGCTGCTGCCGGCTGTTTCGATGAGTGCTGCCCAATGACTGATGAAGGAAACAATTTCTGGGGTGTTGTACCTGCATGCGATGCTAATAAATAATATTCGAAAATTTACTTATCGCCAGAAGCGGGCTCCAAACGTTCCTTTCTTAGCCTTTAGGTCATGCTCTTGAAAGTAGCTTCTCCTTCGTGGTTCTCGTTCCCCCCCCCCCCCCCCTTTTTTTTTTTCACGAGAATCATTGGTCTAAAGAAGTGTACAGGTAGTGAAAATTGTGCGTACTTCGAAGTCACTGCATTTGATGCTATCCTGCTATGTACTCTGTATCGTAGCTATAAGTAAATCACCAAACAAGACGCGATCGATCACCGCACTCAACTGTAGCAAGTGACAATGGCGCGAACATGCAGCGCCCACATTGTTGGTAAATTTGCAGTAGGTCTACAAGAAGGGTGGAATACTGGTGGAGCCTAGGCAGGGAACACACAAACTGAAAAAGGCAAATTTTGAGCGCTGAAATTTTCCAACAGCTTCAGTGATTCACACGAACAATAAGTCTTAAGCGCCAGCAATAAGCGAAGAATAGAAATAAAGCTAAGGAACATTTTGTTGGCATCAGCGTGCTCATAATATCCATGTATCTATTCACAGAATCAATGAATATCTGCGTGTCGTGGCCAGTTTTCGAATACGTAGTTTAGTGTCGGTCTTTAGACGCAGTGTAATCTGCGTGTTGCGGAAGAGAAGACAATCTGCTGCCTCTCTCTAGCGTTTGGGCGTGTTTCCGCGTGCCTGCGGCTTCGCGCACTCGCACGCTATCGTGGTCGCACGTTTCACGCGCCCAGCCGCTAATCGGCCAACGGCCGGTGGCGAATCGGCCCGCGAGCATGACCCGCGGTCCGGTTGAAAGGGCGCCCCCGACCCTGCCTCGAGAGCGACGACTCGCGGAGGGGACTTGACACTATCCCGCGATTTCGGGGTCAAGCCACACTGTGCGTTTTTCGTGCCTGGGCTCGATTGCGGCTTCTTTTGATCTACATGCGACGATGCTGGTCCGTCGAAGCTTTTTGAACTACGGCCGTCTCGACAAACATTTGTTCCTCGGTTGTCTCTCGTCTGTCAGCGAGTCCTCGAGAAAGCGTCGTGGTACTTGTGAAAAGACCCATGCACTGCACCGCCGCAGTTGCCAAAGCTGTCGTGTTTTTAAAGGAGAACGCGTCCCCGAAATCTGCGAAGGCGGCCGGCTGATGATAGTGTCGAGGTTGCGCAACAGCATCTGGCAGTTCGCATCTGGCAGTCTCGAACCAGGAGATCCGTCGGGACTTGAACTGTGTGCGGGCCTGGAACTGGAGATATGGCTGAAAAGTGAGTATACATACAATTCGGCCTGGCTAATATGGAGACTCCTCATGGTTCCAGGCCGATGCTCTTTGTAAATGTAATCGCCCGTTGTAGTCGGAAGAACCACCGCGATGGCTGCTATATCGCGTTCTCTACTGGGGATAATTGGCAGCGGGTTCGACTCGGGCCCCGACGGCCACCTTACCATATAGGGGTGGAATGCAAACACGCTCATGTACCGTGCCTTTTTGCCCCTTCAAGAACCTCCGGTGGCCAAAATTATTCCGCAGTCTCCTTCTCTTCCATGGCGCAGCCTCGATGGTCCACTGTGTTAGCTTGTGGACGTTAAAGTCAGCAATACTCGTATATTTTAATTATATAGTTAGATCATTTTATTGATTATTTCATTAATTATATATAGTCAGAATCAGTGACTGAATGTAGGCGAATCAATAAAGATACCGAAATGATTAATATTTCTTCCTCCACATTTAGTATGCAGTTCAATAGAAATATGACAGAATCTTAGCCAGTTCAAGTGCTGACAAGTACTGACAAGTACTGACAAAGTAATTGTTAAACGGCCTATATTAGCAGAGTCGAGCGGTGTGCTTTCAGCTAGTTTGACACTCGTTGTCAGGGGCATATGAGGAGGATGACACTCAATGTCGAAAGTGACGATTCTGGAGTCAGGTGTTTTCAGACGTTATGGCGACAGCTATAAGTGATGTTTAACATATACAGAGTTCCATGCATAAGGTGGAAAATGTTCTTTTTCGTAAGAAATCAGGCGCAAGTGCTTCAAAAAACGTCTTAGTGGATGCATCAATGATAGAAATTATTCCGGGGTCTAGCTGCTAAGACGATTCGTTATGGACCCTCTTGAGTTCTCTGTACAACCAGGGTTCCGCGGACCAGGGAGTAACGCTGAAAGTTGATATGCTCTTGCTAGGTGTACCTAAACATTTTCTGTACAATTTTTTCAACATAATGAAGATAGGTTGAGGCGCACGAATGAACAAATGAGGATCAAATAATAAACGAACACGGTTTTTGAACGTCTGCAGGTCGCATTTAGCTATGTGTCCTGAAACATGTTAAGCGGCCGACCTAGTCGTTGACAAACACTGCGAGTGATATGTTTTTTATAACTGACTTAACATGTCTTCGATACTGCTCTGTCGTTTATGGTATGCTACAATTTTTCAGTTTTCTTACCAGGGGTGCGCGAGTATTTGAAATTTCAAATACTGTTTCAATGGTCCTTGATATTCGACTCGTATTCGATTCGAGAACTCACTGTTCGAGGTAGGCGAATATTCGTTTCCTTTCGAACTTCTTAATAGAGGGTCGAGAAAAAAAAAAAACATAATGGGGTTTTACGTGCCAAAACCACGATCTGATTATGAGGCACGCAGTAGTAAAGGGCTACAGATTAATTTTGACTACCTGTGGTTCTTTAACGTGCACCTAAATCTAAGTACACGGGTGTTTCTTGCATTTCACCCCCATCAAGATACAGCCGACGTGGCCGGGATTCGATCCCGCGACCTCGTGCTTAGCAGCGCGACACTACTACCACTAAGCAACCACGGCGGGTAGGAGTGTCGAGGGAGAGAGACAAAGGCAAGTGAAGACTGCTTCGAACATCAGTTCCTGAACGAATGCACATGGCAGATAGCTTCTATTCAGTAATTTCCAGTCATACAATAACAATGCCTAGCTTTATAGGTTGTCAAAGCACAAATCGGTTGTCTCAATTTAATCAAAATCATTTGGTCAGTCTCACTATTTTCTAACTTTCTTAAGGCAATGTGTGCTACATTGTAGTATCACAGTTATCCCCTTCAACTAATACAACACTCCGTTCATCTATATTGCATGCTGTTTTCTTGTTCTTTGCTGTCATTGTCATAGTGCACCAGAGAACTGAAAGCATGCAGTTGTCGATAATTTGCAAGCTCATCAGTTGACCAGACGACCATGTTTGTGAATGACATTAAATGTATGTATGGAATAACGTGAATGAACCATCTTTTAACCAAACGGACTCCATGCAAACTTTATATTGCACTTTTTTTCGGAATGAAAAAAAAAATAATATTTCGTTAGAAATATTCCATTAGATTTTCGGAGGTCGCTTTTCGCAAACATTCGTATTCTATTCGATTTGGCAGTTTTGCTACTCCAACACACTTCCCTTCCCCCTCCCCCCCACAAAAAAAAAATTTAAAAAATTGCACGATGAGGCTGAGGATTGTACGAGGTGCAGCTGCTGCTCTCCTCCGGCAAATGGTACTAAATATATACGTATGTTGTGACGGTTGCTGACACAATGACAAGTCGGCAGGTGAGCGGATTAAAATGAATTTCATAAGTGCACTTCTACTTAGCGTGCTTCGTCTACCGTGCATTTAATCTCAATGTCAAACAGACTCTCCTCCGTTTCGTTAGCAGGATTATAACTGTCCAAGCGAAATGTGTTCTGTAGAATTCGAAATTCTTGGTCTTCCCGCCGTGATGGCTAAGTAGAGCTATGTCGTTCCGCTGCTGAGCACGAAGTCCTGCGTTCGACTCCCAGCGGCGGCGGGGGCATCTCGATGAGGGCGAAATGCAAAATCTCTCGTGTACTTGGATTTAGTTACACGTTATTGAACCCCACGCAGTCAAAATTCACCCAAAGACATCATGACGTTTCCTTATGGTCCACTGCGCAGTTCCAAAACGTGAAACGTAACAATTTAATTATATTTTATATATTTATTTTGAAATAGTGCAATGATTAGGATTCAAGGATGCGGGACATCGAGAAACAACCGCGTTGCCAAATGTCTGCTGTACACTCCCAGTTGTTCTATTCGTTTTACTGTGAGCTGCCTCACTCTTTTCATCAGCACGTTCAACTTACGCAGCGTTATTCATCCCGTACTTCGCCAGCTTCAGACAAACTCTTTTCTCAGCACACATAGACTGGCGATTATCACCAATGGGGAATTTAACCCCATATGTCAAAATTGTAAGCTGAACGAATTGGCAACACAAGACCACATTCTATGGGGATGTAGGGGTTCACCTCCACCCCAAATGCTCTTGCCAGCCCCCTCTAAACTTACCTGGGAAGCCTTACTTAAGACTGCCACCGAACTCGGGGATCAACTGAAAATTGTCACATGGGCCGAAGGAGTCGCTCCCAACAGGAGCCACCCTGAGATCCCGCCATAATTTTTTTTAATAAAAATGTTGCAACCACCACCATCGGTTGAGAGCCCGGGAACTCTCTGTACCTCGACCCGGCTTTAGCTACGCAGCGACGCACACTCGCAAAGCGTTAAGCTGGGTGCAAATATCCCCCCCGCCCCCCAACTCATTCTTTTTTCAACCCAACAATTTTACGACGCTGTAACTTCATAATATACCTCGTATTCATCGTATACTCAGCTGTCAGTGCAAGTATGAGAGCACAGTTTGGTTAATGCTTGTACATTAAAACTTTACATAAACTGTACATTAAGCCTGCACACTTTAGTTTATGAGCAAGTTTGCTCAATACGCCATAAGATTATTGCCAATTGTTACATACAGGCGGCACAGAAACATAAGTTTTACACCACCACATAAATTTGAAAACTACTTAGAACTTCTGACACACACAATTTAGTGACCAGTACGCTGCACTAAACTTTGAAAAGCGAAAACAAGACATGTCTTATATCATTCAAGCGTCAAACTTACCCTGATATATGTGCCTTGCAAAATTTGGTGAGCAAAAATACACATGTGAGCTTCAGAAGGATATTAGGCCACTTGTTTCTCGTTCGGGATATTTGTGGCACTGATCTAGAATACTCGAGGCAAAAGCCGACTCTCATAAGCTGCCCAATCCGTCACGCGCGCCGCGTATTGTAATGCAGAACAGATGCATCGAACAAGTTGAAAAATGTGCGTACGTTAGTTGAGTCGCCATCAAACGAGGAAACAAAAGAAGAGCGCTACCATTACATCCGATATGGTTCACGCGTGCTATAATTCATTAGAGGGAACAACCACTTGATTTCAAAGCTTGCGGCAGCGGCGTTACAACCGTCCAGATTGAGAGCGTGCATACAAAGTGCCCGTGTAACGTTCAAATGACGGAGCTGCCGAACAAACATATCCTTTCATACACACATGCCGGAGGCATATACTGTAAAGCAACGAAAGGAGCGGCGTAATCGAGGACGTTGCCGAGCCTCCACTGAGAGGCGAGTACACATACCTTCCGAATATTCGATATACGCGCGGCAAACACTATAAGTAACTCCGAGCCGAGCTGTACGCACACGTCCTTACGCCTCTCTTACACCTCGCTGACGAATAGTCGCCTACATGCGCGTACAGACACGCTCCCCTATTTGCATTCTCACCGCGCACAGGTATACCCACCTTTGTCGTCACTGCGTGCGTATAAACAGGGCGTCTCTGTTTACACTCAATACCTTTCGAGAACTCCTCCGTCCCAGGCAGCACGGAGGCCTAGCTTTGTTGCGAGGACATGACGAACCGTGCCGGGCGGGCTCGTCCTCTAAAAGCTAATGGAAGTTGTCTCCCTCGCCCATCGACCCCCTTTCAAGACGCTCAATACGCTGCCGCACTGTCGCGCGTGCTATTGTGGGCACGGGGCGCTTTTTTTTTTTCCATCGGGAACGAAACGACGGACAGACAGACAGACAGATGCATGACGTCCACATTTGCCACGTGGCTAAAAAAAACGCTTCTTCCCCCTCCCCCGTTCTGCATGGCAGTCATGTATATATATATATATATATATATATATATATATATATATATATATATATATATATATATATATATATATATATATATATATATATATATATATATATATATATATATATACATATGCATGCTGTGACGGTGCAGTGTGAGGGCTTGCAGCTCGGCTCTGTAGTATACATATGTAGCCTATTGCAAACGGGTGCACGGTCTATACTGTATTGGCGCAGCGTGTCCCTTGAATAGAAAAGTGATGCATTCAGTTCAGCGATCGGTGTGGCTGCGCTATACTATAATGAGACTCGAGTAAGTACCATGGAGGTCTCGCACCATGTGCACGCAAATTGTTTGCAGTGTTATTCTAACACTAAAGAGCAATGTGAAGTTTAAGCATTATTAGTAAATTACGATTCTGCACTGGTAGGACGGCCAATGTTTCCGTGAGAGGTGGCTTTGTAAGCCAGAAAAAACTCCAAAAACGAAATATGCGTGGCGACGCCGCACTGTAGTTCATGCCACGGCTTGTCGTGACGTCACTGATATCTATAGCGCTACACTTGTCTATGTAATTAAGGTGATAGTTAATAATTAACTTATTTATTTTTTGTAAGAAGGACTAAGCGCATATATACTTAGAAGGAACTAAGGACTGAACTACAGCAAGTTTCGAAAACTCATCCTCCTCTGAAAACGACCCAAATACGAAAAAGTACTTCGAAGTTCGTTACGTCACACTGATGTACAGGCGCTCAGGTTCCGATGCAAAATTCAAGAAAGGGAAGTTTGTCCATTCCTTAAAAGTAATAATCAACATTTTTCTAATAAATTAGTGAAACGAGAGTTTTGAACAACATCAGTCTAAAAACATTGTTTTGCTCTTTATTGTCTTTTTAAGCCTTTCGCGCCAGCATTGCGCTTTTAGCCGCTTGCAAGTTTCATTAAAATGTACAGTACGGTATACTGTTAAAGGGAACATAAAAATGTGCGGATTTCACTTTGCTGAGCGCTGCAGCGGCAAGTGTTGGCTTAAGCTATGTCAGTGCACTGCACAGTGGCGTATTTAATATCTATAGAAATGTGCTAGCACCATCAAGCGCTACAAAGCTGGTAGACTGTGCACTTGCCAGAGCGGAAGATGCTCACGTGATCTCTGTGTTCGCACGTGCTTACGTTGATGGTATTCAAGCCACACAGTACAAACGCCTATAGTTTTCCCGTGCCCAGATTATGAAGGTAATACATGCAGCACAGGTATGTACACAAACGCATAAGCCACTCTGAATGTATCACCCACTCTCCAGTGCTGCCCTGTGAATACACTTGATTCCTCGTTTAGTCGTTTTCTGCTGTGTACAGCACGCTATAGCAAATGGGAAACTTAATTTCTCACACATGACGGTCTCCGTTTCGGTTCTGCTAGTGACGCGCGCCGAAGAGCCGAAGCGTAGAAGACAGTGCTCGGCTGGTCGTCTCCCCCTTTACTGTATTTTTGTGGTTCACACGTTTCACTAATATTATTTCCTGTAAACGTAGCGTATACGCCAATACTACGCATACCATTTCCGTAATACCTGGTCATACTTGCCCTGTTAAGCTTCTTTTTTTATATTTCGCCATCTGTGCCGCTGTTCTCGCTTCGATAATCAGCGTCAGACTCTCTGTTGTGCCTTGAAAAGACTGGACGATAGGCCATCTACAGAAACAAAGGTCTTGGGAGCCTAGCCTCGCAGTTCATCAGCCTACAAAGCCGTTCGAGCTTTTCTTCCATACCTGAGGGCAACAGACTTGAGTGCCTGACTGTAGACATGCTGCACCTGGCTTAATGCATGCATGTGAAAGTGCGATATAGACTCATGTCTTTCTTCTCTCTCTCTCTCTTTCTTTCACTCCCCATTCCCCCTCCCCACATGTAAGGTAGCAAACTGGACTCGGTCTGGTTAACCTCCCTGCCTTAGCTTCCCCCTCTCTCTTTCTCTCTCTCCCACCTTCAACCGCCAGCTTGCTGACCGATCCCCCGTATTGAGTAAGTGCCGTGGTTTAAGGACAAGCAAGCATGTTTTCCGTCGGCGCTTCTGGCTTCGCACCCTTCTTGCTGGACAGCCGCCTCCGCCCCCCCCCCCCCCCCCTCACCAGGCTCCCAAGAACAACGCAATGGTCGCACATTTCTGCCGGCACCCTATACGAATGGCTTCCGTCGCGAGCCTCTACGTAGTGCTCGCTTGAAACTCTGGAAGACTAGATTAAAGTGCTGTTCGACGCATGCGTTCTTCGTAACTGCTTCAGTGAGTGGTCGACGACTTCTCAAGCACTGCGCATTTCACGGGACTAGGGCGTGTTCTTCCACGTAAATGATTTTTCAGCTGAAGAATGTTTCCAATGTAAGGCGCAGGCAAGCGAAATCGTTACACGTATTCGTTGTCTGTGGTCAAGTGTCTCCGCCGTTTGTACGTTGACACAGGCGTGCATGCAGTCCGCTGTCACAAAGCAGTTTTTATTGTGTGTGTACATGCTTAGGTGCACGTCTGAAAACTTGGATCTACATGGTTATATTGCGCTCAGTTTTACAAACACGATATTTAGGAAGGACAGGACGTGGACGGACGTAGCGCAATAACCATGAACGTTCACCAACTAGCCCCCTTCATTGCTTTACTAAATAGGATCTACAGTTCTTTGTGATATCACAGACATTGATATCACAGACACAGTTAAGCGGCTTAATAAATTATTCTTTTGCAATAGCACAGCGACCACTCTGGTAAGGCGAGATGGGGATCACGCTAAAGAAAACGAAGCAAAACGAGACAAAGAGGAAAGGAATAGAAAGAGAGAGAGAAAGAAACAAAGAAAAATTGGTGGCGACGAAGCGCCAAGTTCCAACACAACTTGTCATGACGTCATACATTTTGCTAGCGTCTGCTCTGCTTTATACATTATTGTTTAGCGGAATAACGCTGAACTACATTACATTCTAAAAGAACCAAAGACTGAACCTGTGTTTTGAGTTTTCCAGCGGTAAAATGTCTCAAATCCAAGAAAGATACTTCAAAATTTGCGGTGTTCTTTCTTTCTCTCTGTTTTTTCGCATTTAGAGCACAATCTCATTAGTTGAAGTTAACTGTACTCGCGTGACGTGTATCTTGCGCCATATTTATCTCTAATAGAACTTCTACCGGCCCGTACCTATTGTGTGTTCATGCATTCGCCATTGTTTAAAAATAACGCTCTGTACAACTTGTTAATACCCCCGCATGGTTACTGCAGAATAAATAAATAAATAAATAAATAAATAAATAAATAAATAAATAAATAAATAAATAAATAGCCTTCAGCTAGCCCAGTTGCGTCGAGGTTCCGCCATGATATTCGAGGGCAGGAGATCTTCAGCATTTCATTTTGCCAGCTATAGTAATCAATAAATTTTATTTTTGCCATAGAAATAAAGATAGTAATTTGATAGAATATTTCGCCCGTCTATAATGATTTAGAGTTGCTCTTTATTGTCTCTTTAACAAACTAAATAATCGCAACGCGTATAGAAAAGGCATGCAAGTTTAGGAAACCGTGCATTAAATTCACCGTTTCTTGCGGAGAGCTTACATGGAACGTATTGTCTAGGAGAGCGGTCTCGCGGGAACTTTGACGTACGCATAGATGCCGTGAAAAAGTAATAAAAGAGATAAAGATAGCGGGAAAAGACGATGACGTTCAAACAAATATTTTCGATTCGGAAATTAAGCCACGGAATTGTCGGCCCATCCCATTAACAAGCGTACCTTGCAAAAACATGGAACATCTCATTTATACAGAAATTAAGAGATCTTTAGACACGAATAACTTCTGGCACCCTTCACAGCATAGCTTTCACCATTTTCCTGTGAAACCCTATTTGCAGTTTTCCTTCATGATCTTCACACGAATCTAGATGCTAATTAACAGACAGACGCAGTATTTCTATAGACTATACTCTTTACGAAACCATTCGATAAGGTACCACATCAACGAACACTACTAAAGCTATCTCTAGCCAATGTGCACCGCGATATACTGCGATGGATTGTTGCATTTCTTAGTAACTGCCCACAGTTCGTCTTTATTAACTACAGCACACCTCCTTCCCTACCGGTAACTTCTGGTGTTCCACCGGGATCTGTTCTCGCACCTCCCTCTTCTCTCCTTAAAGGGACACTAAAGGTTACTAATAAGTCAACGTGGACTGTTGAAATACCATCCCAGAAACCTCGAAACGCTTGTTTCGTGCCAAGGAGAGACTTACTTTAAGAGAAAATGCGTTCTGAAGTGTCCGCGTACCTCTAGCACAGTTCAAATCGCCCGCCCTCCGATCGAGGAGTACTGACATCATGGTCTCATAGTGACGTTGCGCTATGGTGGCTAGATATAGTTGCGCCATCGGTAAGTAGAACGGCGTCCGCAGACGGCGCTACCGCTTTTCTGCGCAAAACGCAAACGCGCGGCCAGAAACAGAGCCAAGACAGAGCCGACAGCAGAGCGGAAGCGGGAGTGAGGTGGCTAGCGGAAGGAGAAACGCGCGAAAGCTGGTACTTCATTCTATAACGCAAACTTCAACGTTCGTCGCAATGGACCCTGACAACGACAGATTGGCTCGCGATGCTGGGCTCAACTTCAGCGATTTGAGCACTGACGAGCGCGACCTGCTGCTGAGGGCTCGCGCAGCCGGCGTCGTTGCGTTCTACGACGGCGGCCTCGACACCGGCTCTCCGGAGCGGGAAAGCAACCAGGGCTTCCCACGACATCACATGGACGTGGCATTCTCGCTGCTTGCTCCGAATGAAAGTTTCGCGAGCCAGCAGAACCCGCACAGCACGACGCGATAACGAAACTACTGAAACTCCAAAGCGTGCGCGGCGCAGAGTCGAGCGAAAACGAAACCTTTCGACCACCCATACTACTGAAGGGTAACGTCAAAATGTTATTTTTTTTCTTAGAATCGAATAGACGTAGACAAGTAGCATTTTCTTCCGTCTTATAATCGAATGAAATTATATTTTTAATACAAGTAGTTGAGTATTAGGAACACAAATTATGAGGAGTGCTTTCGTCATCGGGCTAGTACCGGAATGTCGCTGGGGGGTCTCAAATCGTGTCATGCATTTACCTCAATTTCTCGGTTACTAAAGCTCTGTTCGCGATTATATTGACGCCTTAGACGTTCTAGAACATTGCTCTACTACCACTTTAACTTGACTTTCTGGTAACCTTTAGTGTCCCTTTAACACACACACACACACACACACACACACACACACACACACACACACACACACATACATATATATATATATATATATATATATATATATATATATATATATATATATATATATATATATATATATATATATATATATATATATAATTCTTGCACATTATGAAGCTTCGTGTGACCTCTAAGCATTGTTCACTGCAGTGACGGCCTCATATAATAATTTACAAGACCTCATAGTATAGGAGACAGTTCAATTTCACAGCAAACGCGAAGAGCTATGTAATAGGCATAGCATCTTTCAAAATTCCGGCTTTGCTCGCACCGCATCGACAAAATGCGCGCGCAGCAATATATCACGCCAGAAATTTGATTCGGACCAAAGCCAAATAAAATGACGGTTTTATTTTTTATCAGAGTGTATACGTGCTGCAAAAACAGGTTGTGGGAAAAAATAAAAGCGAAATAGGCTGGAAAGCGACCCACGTGTAGAGAAAAGGCAAATTCGATGCGTTCAAGAAAGTAAATATAGCGCTTCTAAATGAGCCGAATTGGCAATCTGGACTCCTGCACAAACAAACAAACAAACAAAAATACATCAAATTTCAGTGTGCCCTTATTATCTCTGAATTCATAAGAACTGTTGAACACCAGCTGCTGCCTAGAGTAAATGTTCGAATAGGTCGCCTTCTGCAGCTACGCAGTACTGAGTTCGCGTTGTCACATCTTCGGTGGCTTTCTTGATGACCGACGCTGGAGTTCGACATCCGTTATCCTTGCACTGAACTATTCTGACGTCCGTCTCGATCATGTAAGCACGATCTTTCACATAACCTCAAAGAAATCGAGTGGAGATAGGTCAGGTGACCTGGCCGGCTAATTTACAGGCCCGTGCCTTAATTCAATCTGTTGCGCATGAAAAGTCGCATCCAGCCAGTTTCGTGCTCAGCTGATGCTCTGTGCTGGTGCCCCACCTTGCTGATACAACAGAAGTGGAAGACGTGATAGCGGGACTTCGCTGAGAAACTCATGCGCCACTCCTTCAAGGATTTCGTCCTCCTAATGCTGTCCAGTCAGTGTGTGATCGAAGATGGGACCGATCATAGCACCCGCGTAAATTTATAGGGAAATACATGGCGACTGGGCCGAAACAAAACGCACCTTTAAACATTTGCACTGACGTTGTCAATTCACTTTTGTGGTGATAGGTTTGGTGGCCAAAAAGAAAGAACCATCCGTGCACTTTATCTACGCTAAGACAACAGCTATCACAACTCTTTTCCAACTAACACCAAACGCGACGTGTTACTTCGGTCGAGGTGCGGCAGATAAGGCACCAGCTTTATCACTATGTTTTACAGCGAAGTTGTATATGGCTAGCCGATTCGTCCATCCGCGCGTCTGTCGCCTGTACGCCGAAAACTCCTCCGGCGTAGCCCCATGCGAATGCACGAAAAAAAATCGAAAAAAAGGCACGCAATTGGCTGCGCCAGTGTTGACGTCGTTGCTCTCCGTCGCAGCCGAACGCGCGCGCAGCAGTTTCTCTCTGGCTCCGAAATAGGTATGCCTCGCGTCATACGTACTTCTGAGGAGCAGGCAGCTTTCGATCAGCAACGCCGCGAGTAGAACCGGGAACGAGCTCGTCTACGCCATCCCGATGCTGCAGCCCGGGCACAAGAACAGACTCGTGCAGCCGAGCTCAAGCAGCAACTGCGTACCGAGGATCCGGCAGCCTACCAAGCCGTCGTTTAATGAACCGTCGGGATTAACCCAGTGATAAACACCGTGTCGCGCGTTTCAACTTCGCTGGTTAACCATCTGTACGGGTTGCTTGGGCGGTGATATTTCTTTCTTTATTTACTTCATTTCGTTCTGCCTAACTCAGAAAAAGGCATTGCTCAGAAGGAGCCTGTTCGAGGGCGCTGCTTAATAATGCGGGTGGGAGCGGAGTCACGAGGTATTCGCCATATTTCGCAGGGTTTATTTATAAGTTGGAAAAAAATAGTACTCAATCAGTAAGTCACTGAAAGTACCGCAGTTAGATGTCGCTTGGCTATACCTACAGATGCCTCATTGACACTTTGATAATTATGATAGTATGTCTCGGGTTAGATAATTAATCACAATTATCTAATAAATCTCAGTAACGAAAAATTACTGGCAGCTACTCTATATGTACTCGGAACAATATGCACTAGGTTTTCTTCGAGTAACGCATTGCTTTTTTCTTTTTTAATCTTGGTGCATGGTAGTTAATTGGACCATAATGTATATATTTTCGACCTCTGCATGCAAGTGAGGATGTTTCCATCCCTAATAAATGCTGTAAATTATTAGAAGTGCTTTCTTTAATGAGTCGTTAGCTTTGCTTACCAGAAAAAGAAGCGAGACTGAGACACATATCATTCACGTGCATTTCACATGCCGTTGATAAAAGACCCTACCGAAGGGGTCACTGAAGTCTACAGGTTTCTTTGAGGGTCAGAAAAGCACGCAAAGCATCTTGAAGCGAGGTGAACATACAGCAACATATTCGTTCTCTAGGCATAAGCTATCCATACCTTTAGAAATAATTGTTAATTGGCTACATCCTTCTCTTTAACAATATAATAAGCTTTTTCCTGTGTATATATTTAAATATATTGTGTATGTGCATGGTGTTTACAGTGGAAATTTAAAACAATGTTGAAGTGAGAAAATACGGATGGGGCAGCCACCGCTGGTTGTTCTAACGCGCTTGTTCTCCTATTGTCAGGATTTGCAGAAATAAAGTAAATTATGAATTAAAATACGTGCACGTCCGCGCCAGCAATGGTGAAGTAAGCTATTAGCTACAATAAAATTTGGAGTGAAAAGGTTGAGGCAAGTCAAAAGAAATCTCAAATGATGCGGTTGACAAAACTCTGGCAATGATACTTTATGTGTGTGTGGGGGGGAGGGGGGGGAGGAGGCTGAGCCCCTCCCCGGCGATGCCGAAGCCCGGAAAAGTCCGGAGGGTGCTCGGGTCCCGGAGCCCCCCGTAGTCGGTGCCTCTTACTAAGAACTTGAGAACTTGGCTTGGAGCGCACATATTACTATCGCCATCTCATCTTCTTATGAGTATCTGGGTTTCTTGAAACATAACCTAAAACAAGCCGCCAAGCATGTGAAATTGCTAGCCTATCAAACCATAATCAGACCTAAATTCGAATACGCATGGGCCGTATGGAGCCCACATCGAGTATATCTAATCAACGCGCTCGAATCATTGTGAAATTATGCCATAAGGTTCATCCAATAAACATGTTCTTATGATGCCAGCGTGTCGCCGTTGAAAAAATGAATCCGATTAGCTTACCATCGCTAATCAACGCCTTATGTGATCTCTATATCCCTCTTTGACAAACTTTATCATTCTTCGCTTAATCAACTACCGCTTATTCCTGCTGCCCACGTATCACATCGCACTCGACACACCTACCAGGTTGGCTGCCTTCGCGCTTATTATGCTTTCGCACAGTGACAGATTGGAACAACCTGCCCCACCAAATTGCCGCCATGACCTGTGCCTGTATACATTCAGGCAAAAAATAACAGACCATTTCTCAGCGTAAAAAAAAAGGACTGGATATGTTTTCATATTCATTCTGTGCTATTCTATGTATGTACTTGATTGCATTCTGTGCCCATATTGTTCACATGCGTTGTATTAATGCAATTAGCTTTGTTTGCCTACTTTAGGTGTTTCTAGAACTTCACTTACACTCTGATTCCTAACTATATAATGAATATATGTGCACCCACCCCTCATGTAATGCCCCTGGCATGGAGAGCTGCAAGTTCTGCTGACGTAGATGTAGTCATGTGTGACCATTTCAATTTGACTGTAACCTACTGTAACCTGCTAAAACACGTCCGTATAGGGCGTGTTTTTACGGACGTGTTTTCTGTCTTTGGGCTTCAGAAGAAATCGTGGTTTACCTCTCTAAAATTACACAGTACAGTTAAACCCGCAGTCGTCTTCTCGCAGCTGCATTGTCATGCAAAACGCATTTTTCATGGCAGCTTTTGCAGCGATTCTGTTCAGGGAAGTGGACTAGTAGAGAAGTGTGAGATGGAAGAAAGAAAAAAAGAGAAAACAAAAACAAAATAAGGAGAATTATCGCAAGATTGTCACACCAGAGGTATCAGCGGTTTTCACAAAGTTATTATTGCCATGAAGTAAGAGAGATTAAGCCATTATACTTGAGGGTCAGATTAATCTGAGCTCTCACTCACGTTAACCAGCTGCACTATTTGTTCAGCAGTTATCCGCCAGTCAGCAAGCACTAAAACCAATTTGTGGTTCCCTGGCGATCGACGGTCGGTCGCTGCATTCTTCTTCGTCGTGACTTGTTCAACCGAATTGAAATTGGTTGTGCCTTCTCACAACGGTGTCCTAAGCTGGAGGATTTTCAACGTGCACCGTGACCAACTCGACATGAACCTCCCTGGCACTGGATTTCTTGCAGTGCAGAAAACGGATCACAGCTCGCGCTTCAAACAACTTTTCGAGGGACACCGCAATTTCCCGAGGGACACTGAAATACGAGTATTAAGAAAACATTACATCGGCGATTATTGAAGAAAGCGAGAAGCGAAATGGTAAAAGCAGACCACGCGATATGCACAACCTCATCCTGCCCACCACTTCAACTGATAAAATTGTTTACCTTAGTTAAAGCGAAAACAATTAAAGAAACAGAAACAAAGAGGCAGCAAGAATAGACATGAAGCCCGCAACCGAAATAACAGGCACACAGGTGATCAGCCTGGTGCTTCTACGCGGTGTCCCCCGCACAACAGCGCCGCATGCATACGGTACAGCGCGCCCTCTTTTGAGTGTATCACGAACCCGGTTCGGCGAAAACCCTCGAGGTACGCAGCACAATGTCAGTCGTAATGGAGTTGGTTCATCTTTCCCAGCTCGGATGGTTCTCTCTCTCGGGTCAGATTGTGCGCATTCAAAAAGCAGGTCCCGCCCACTTGCACGCATGCGCTGCAGTAGGTTCTGCGACACCATTGTGCGGGTCGCAACTACCAAATGCGCTCGCGCAGTTCCCCATCGGCGACCGCCCCGCGACCTCCTGCTGCACGGTTACGCAGGTATTACAATAACAACACCGCCTCTGGTCCGGTGCGGAGCTTGTTCCAAGTGCGCATGCGTGTACGACGGATCCATTAGGTCGCCTTTGTTGCGGTTAACCACGAGGAAATAAAGAAAAGAAGGGCACCTCGCGCTGTTGGGGTCGACGAAAGAGACGGGTGGGTCGAAGGAGGTCGTGTAACCACTCAACTCGCGCGCTCCACTAAGCGAGCTATTCAACCGAGTTATGGCAAAAGTGGCTGGTTGCATACCATGCGCGGTGCATTATGCGGCGCTCTGCGCTCTGTATTACGCTTGGGCCTCGTTTCTACTGAATCGGCAACGCTTGAGCGAGCAGCTGTTGAACAGGTATGCGTGAAGACATGGATTCTTCAGTGAGAAGCGTTCCACCCCTTCCCAGCTCAACGAAGCGTTTCGTCATGCTGGTTTTTTTTTTCTTCCTGATATTCTTCTCTAGTGATCCAACACGAGTGCAACAAAAATGTCGAGGGCCTGCGATCCCTACTTGAAAAGACATGGAACGGAAAAAAAGAAATATTTGTTCTACAGTGAAATCCGCCAGATTTGGCTGAATCATTTGTCCTATACGGTATAAGTGCGTTTACTCAACGCACCGCACCGCCTTGTGGAGAAACGGCTCGCCTACAGTGCTGGTGACCAGAACCATCTAATACGAGGGCAATACACTTCAATACTGCACAGAAGAAAGGATGACGAGATGTTTCTTTATGCCTATCTGGGGATGAGAAGAAGCACCGTGTGTCACCTGAATATTCATCGAACTCGCACTTGTACAGGCACAGGCACTCAACTTACGTGCCCGAAATCGTGATGCGTTGGAGGACGACTATATATTAGCACAGTCGTTACAAGAAGATAATCAGGGATCGCGAAAAATAAAAAAAAGGGTAAGAAGCAGAGACCGAGACGGACACACAGATTTTAAAAAGTGCGAAGCCGTACTTGCGCGCATAATGGAATACATCCGCGGATGATATACCTTGTGCTTAATTAATGAAGTGCGGATACGTGCCAAACAAACTGCATGCGAGCAGCGCACGGTCCTGTTCAATATCGAAATTAACTTTAGCTCCAAAATTATGCCAACTAGAGAAACTGAACCGAACAAACTCGCTTAAACAGAAGCGCTAACAGATCACGTTTTACTTGTGCACATTCATGCACGCAAGCCGGTTCTTAGGCGCCTGGCGCGATCGTAGAGGGAATAAGTATTGGAATCTTTGAATGTTCCCATTCACCGAAGCTTGCGAAGCGCGGAGGGAAATTCGAGGAAAAACTGGGAGCACAGAACATATGGCCGCACTTGATCGAATGGAGCAACTATGGACAGTATAGATCTGTCTTCAATATAATAAACAGGCGCCATGTTCTGCTTATTTCCCTTTGTGCTCGCGCTTAATTACGTATGGAATATAGAAAGCCTGTGCACGTTTCAAGCAAAATTGAACGCGACTTTGTGGAGAACAGTTTATTTACACCAGCCAGCGTCCTTGATTGAAAAAGAAAAGCCGGAATCGCCAGCGATGTGCCGCTGCGTAACCTCTCACGCGCGTCGCCAACCGCCCCTCTGCAGTAAATTGAAGGACGTTTTTGACAACTTAAGTTTTGATTGTGAGGGGCGGTATATATATATATATATATATATATATATATATATATATATATATATATATATATATATATATATATATATATATATATATATATATATCACTTCACAGGCAGTAACTTGCTGTCAAATCTCCGTTGCGAAGTAAACTGTACAGTCGACTTCCGCTAATTCAACCCTTGCAGGACCGCGAGATTTGGTCGAATTATCGGAAAGTTTGAATTACTAAACGGCGGCTCAAGGAACTAATTTAAATATTTTGCATTGCTTGAAGCAACTTGTAATGTACGTTTGCTTCTTGCTCTTGAAGCGAGACTCGACCAGTATGCGTCGGAGAGAGAGAGATAGAAAAATATATATTAAAGGCAGAGAGCTAGGTTAACCAGGACGGAGCCTGTTGACATGTTTAAGCACTGCCTCAGCGTGACTCGACATGAAACAAGCGACAACTGATGGCTTGACGTTCGTAATGAGTGCCAGCCACTAAAAGATCAATGTAAAGCTGCATGGTTCACACCTGAAGCAGTAGCGCGTTTGCTGACTTTCTTGTGTTTTAAAGCTTTCGGTAGCTGCTGCGTGCATGAGCGGCCGCCGGTGTAGGTCGAATCAGGTGATGAGGAAAGCATTGGTACTCAAACTATACGAGTTTTCTTTCCATAGTAACGGATGGTTTCTCGACGGCACCTCCTTAACCTTCGAATTAACCGAGGTCAAGTTAACGGCAGTCGACTGTACACATAGCGTTCTGCACATAGCAATTGCATATCACTACATGTATACCAACTATTCCGATAGACAGTGACACTCGCTGCGAAAAGTGAGCCTCCAATAAAAATGTGTACAAAGCTCCAGCCGTGCAGGGCTGGACTACAATGTGATGACCACAATGTTTAGCCTGTCAATACAGAGGCTGCAGAGAGCATGTGCCTGCATGGCGCATCCTTTGCTGTCGGCTTCTGTTGCTGTGAGCGGCAATACTCTCGAGATTGTACAGATATTTGCGTGGTGCACGCGCGTACATATATATTCATCTGCCTTCCTGAGTATAGTGACTTCGGATGCCCGAGGATGTGAAAAAAAAACAAAAAAACACGGGAATGCTGCGTAAGATAAGGAGTTTGGTGGTTGAAACGTAGAAGCACACTCCACTGCTGACCTCTGCAGTGCACGTATAAAGCCGAACAACATTAACGAAAAACTGTGACTCGTCGTCACTCAACGCTCGCAGAAAGAGGGAGATGGGAAAGGGAAGACTGTCTTCCATCCGCCTACACAGCACGAAACTACAAAGGAAACTCACCTTAACGAAAAATTGCGCGAAAGAGACGTAGATGAGAAAGAGAGAAATCAGGAACACGGACGCTCCTGTTTGTCGTTTGTCTCTTTCTCGTCTACGTCTTTTTCGCGCACTTTTTCATTAAATGGAACCATACCAACTCGCACAGCTCTCAGTTTCGATGAAAGGAAACTCACGCGTGTTTCTCAGAAAGGAGGCCTCGAAGTTCAAGAAAAATTCGTCATGATGCGGGAACAAATTTTGTGCTATACAGTCGGGTGCACATGGATGACGATTTTCCCTTTCATGAACCTTCCTCCACGTTTTGGGCTTCCGCAGAACTAATTTTTCGAAGAGAGAGATAGAGAGAGAGAGAGAAAGGATGAGGCAACGATCTTTAAAACTGAAACTTGAAAGCAAAATTTTGTATGAGTGCTTGCGGTAGACTATAATACTAGAGAGCATAATAATGTGCTCAAAAGAGGGTTCCATTAAAGAAATTGTGTATTGCAACTTTATTATTATTATCTGCCTGGTTTGGTCACATCTGATCGTACAAAGTGTAATGAGCAACAACAAGTCAGCGGCTCTGCGCTGTTGACTTCGGTAAAGGAGGAAATGAAGAGGTTGGCAACTGCCACCTATAGGGACACAAAATCTGCCTGCTGCTCTTGGCAACACTGTAAAGAACGCGGCACTAATATGACCTGCAAATGCGTAATCAGCCGCAGCAGCGAATACAGAACCGCACGGAAATATCCAAATTAGAACAGAGAAATAAACCTTGCGCTCGATGTACCCGTCCACCCGGTTAAATTTAACTTCGTCGCATGCGATCCACCAATCAGTGCTGGGAAAAGTCAAATCCACCTTTAGTTGACACCGGTTTGCGGAGATATCCACTCGTTCCGCGTTCAGGTTTAACCCGTCCCGTTTGTGTCCCGTGCCCCTGTCTGTGCAGACGTCTGTCGAAAGTTGATAGGTTAGTTGGTTGGTTAAATGACGCGAGCGCAGGTGATGTGAAATTAATGCCCATAAATCAGTTGACTGCACCTTGCACTATAGATGCTGCGGGCTGGTTCAGTGTGACTTCAGTTTATAAAACAAAAAAATACATTGTCATGTGGCTCTGTTGATTATTCAGTGTTCCTCTGTTCAACTATACGAGCTCGTATACGGGCCGGTCTATAGAACTCACGACCGAGCCTCAGCTATAGAATAGCGCATAAACACCAGTGCTGTTCACGTATACCACATACGCCCTGACGAGTGCTCCACCAGGATCTGTTCCGCCGCTTGCATGTGTACGGATGAATAATAACATGCAATTTTTTTTTTAGAACGACATGGCGTTATTTCTTTGGTACAGATACATGCGGAAGATATGTAGTATGTAGATGCTCACTTTAAAGTTCCAGGTAAGTGTTGAAAAGCGGCAATATCTTAACGCAGCGCCTACATATTGCCGAAGTTATTGAGTAATTAAACTAGACATGACCAGACTTGAGATTCTGTGCAATGTAACTGGCATGCGGGCACATATGAATGCTGACGGCGTATATAAGCCGGAGCCATGGATACCATTTGGAAACTTCTCTTCGCATTCAACGACGAGCAAAGCGAAAAAAAAAAAAAAGCCGTAAAATCCGTCAGCACCGTCTCCAATACCATATCTCGAATTGAGTCCTTCCATGTACAGATACTTGTACGTACGCAACCGCAAACCGGCATTTAAGAGAGCTTAATGTCGGGCTCAGGACCAAGAGAAGCCTGCTAATGCGCACAAAATTTAGATAACTGAAAGAAAGAAATCGTTAAGAGAGACGTAAGACAAAGGATCAGTAGGTAACCTGGAGGCCGAAGGAAACGCAGAAGAATAAATTAAACCAGTAACTCAGACGGGAAAACGTGAATATATAGGACATGCTCCAATGGTGGGCGGAGGGGCGCCTGTATGGAAACCGCGTGTACAGGAACGCCCGCCGAGTAGCCGTTTACGAGGGCACGTATTATGAGGTGCTCCAACTCGCCTGGTCAGACCATGCGGGGACGACTGCAGGGATGCACGTCGCTTGGTCTTCTCCCACGGCGAGCAGCAGCAGCCACATGTGCATGTGACTGTGCGACGGCGACCAATGGCCAGAAAAAGAGAAAAGAAATGGTATACGCCGGGTTTAACATACGAGGCGGGCCGTTCGCGCCCTGATAAGGCGCGAAGGGCCGCGCAGGGAGCTCGAAGGGCCTCTTTTATTACCGCACGTCTACGCCCGACGCATGAATATGTGGTGAGCTGTTTGAATGCAGGAAGAAAAAAAGAAAAAGAAGTGGTTGGGACCTTTAAGACTAATCAAGGCGCATTTTACGAAGACGTCTAGTTAAATATGTACTGGTAGGTGCTTACAAGTGCATGCAGTGAACTAGCATTTAAAATCACCGACGTTTCGGTGTATGCATATGAGCAATGAAACATCACTGAATATTAGGCATTAAGTAATAGCAAAGCAAACATTAAAGCGGACTACTATATATAGACAAGAGCGGGAGGACTGAATTAACTTTTATGGTTTGTTTCTTGGGTTCTATACGAACTTATTTTCCAAGTAATGCAGCCCATCCGGGCATGGTTGCATGCAAACGAAGTTATATTCGTGGTATATATATCGACGTATGCAGAAACGTTGCAATCGTTTTATACGTTTTGATGTGACGAGATGCTCGCGGAGTCCAGGAAGGAACCGCAACTCGTGAATGGAGGTGAATGCGCGCACGAGACATACGAAATCATTGGAATGGGAGCTATATACGCTATTTAGAGGGCGCGTGAAGTGGCGGGTGGGTCTCTGAAGAAAACCTGTAACAACGCAGGACAACGGGACGTGACTGCAACAGACGAAGCGCTTCGTTCGTCTGTCTTGTCCAGTTGTCCAGCGCTCTCATACTCGTTTTCTTCAGACATCTACCGATTATAGCCCATGGTTAGCACGTTATGGGTCTTTAATTCGCTTGTTTGTTTTAGTTATCATGTACGTATATATCTGTTCTCGCTTTAGTTGTGATACTATTTCGCTCATGAACGCTTGCAGTTCTTTTAACTGGTTTTGCTGAATAGTATATGCGCACACGTCGTGTAAACTAAACAGTTTAAATGCGAAATACTACCGGTGCGTCTCCCTATTCTGTTTGCGACGTTCCGATTTCAGGCTGCTAACATTTTGTGCGTGCACGCTTTTTAAGCATATCTGGTTCGAATTTTATATTTAGTTGAGAAACTTATATTTCCTGTACCTGAATGAGAAAAGACGGGCAAAAAAGAAAAGAAAGGTAGTTCTCAGTGCAGTTTTTGGAACATATATCAAAGGCTTTCTTATTGAATTGCCAGAATATCAAGGCATTGGAGACAGCGTGTGTTTCTTGGAAATGCTTCATTCATAATCGTAACGGTGAGAAGCATATATGGCCACAAAATATTTGAAGACCGTTATTGTGTCCCCGAAAGCAAATAATATTCCTCATGCAGGCAGCATGCTCTAAATATATATACCCTATCTAGAGAGGCCTATATATCTTCAGCTTGATGCGGCGCTTGGACATTTGCGAAATATCAGGGAGAACCAAGTTTATACGCCACATGAAATTGACAAGTTACGTAATTTAAGTTTATGGCGGTCACATTTCTCGGATACTAGTTTTGGTGTTTGTCTTTCCTTGGACTGGGTGTTTGTTGTAAAGCGTTATGATTCCTCCAGGAACCATAACAGAATCTCCTGACTTTTTCTGCGTTGAAAAGATCAAGTTATACGCCATGTTCAAGACGCAAGGAGTCGCCGTGAAAATTCGGCAGCACCATTTTATGGCTGCAAGCACACGAGATAAGCCATGACGTGCACGTATACATTCAGTGGCATACTTGACATAAGTAAACAAGAACTGGTCAGTGCCAATTCATATTATAGTTTTATGCCACAAGGTGTTCCGGTATAAAAGAACGTCGACCAGGCCAGATGTCTCAGCGAATATTTTGATCCCAGCAGTATATAGGAATGAAGATTTCATGGCCACAGCAGCACTTAGGAGAAGTGGAGCGGTGTGTCTTGCACAGGAAACCATTTGTTCATTTTATATGAACAAATATTCGTGCAATTGTATGAACTATTTGTGCGTGGAATCGCGAGCGCTTACCGCGTCTGTCTTGAGTGCCCTGCAAACACAGCACAGAATGAAGAACCTTAACGAGAAAACTAGAAAGGTTGTGCCAAGTGCCCCTTAACACTACAAAAAACTATATACGTATATCGTGACCGTGGTCATGGAGTCACCTGCAGCAAAAGCTGAATGATATGATTTTGACCTACCATATATATCTCAGTACGTGAAGGACTCTCGCTTTAAAGAATAAAGACTATGAAAGTATATAAGAACGTTGTAGCGGCAACGGCATACGTTAGATGTCGAGTGAACTCTCCGTTATTATCTTTATTTAATGGCGTAGACGGAAGCACTTTCTGCTTCAATCTCTTCAAAGTAATCGAGGTATAGCAGAACAAAGATGAAGAAGTTTCTTTTTTTTTTTACCGCACACCCTCGCCGATGAGCATCACGTATTACGCGATAATCACCGCTTGGCTTTTTAATTAAGTGAATTGCAGTGATAACATTCATCGTTAATTTATTGCGAAATCGTAAGCTGGTTAGTGCGCTCAAGTATTGTCCATATACACTGTAATTCTAGGCATGTCAGTGCTTACTCTACCCCTTTTATCCTCTCTCTATTCCCCTCTCCCGCACCCCCAGTGTAGGGTAGCAAACCGAGTGATCGTCTGGCTGACCTCCTTGCCTTTCGTGTCCTTGCTCTCTCTCTCTCTCTGAGCATATATACCAGGCAATTTCGAGATATTCGTCGCCAGTCTCTTCCTAGAAATAATAATGACGTTCAACATATACAGGCCAGTATAATTTCTTTCTTCAGTATGAAAATCTGTGGTTAACTTTAAGGACACACGGTTAATGTATAGCGTGCGACCCGGCTAATTTTAGCCAAGCTGTTAAAATGAATGAATGAATGAATGAATGAATGAATGAATGAATGAATGAATGAATGAATGAATGAATGAAAGGCACAGTGCAGGAAGCCTGAGGGCCGAATACCTTAAGTTTTGTAATCGTACCTTTCACCGTCTTTTTTGTTCCTTTTTCTTTCTTTCTTTTAACAGTTTAGGTAACGTTAGCTGAGGCTCCCGATATAAGGATTCCATTGACTCGATCCTATCCCTTTTCGGAGCGCAGCTCTTAGGCGCCCGTTCCGGCGTTTCGCGTCGGCGTCGTCCCTCGGCGTAACCGAGTGAATGAGCACATTGAAGGATGAAATAGCGAACGCGGAGCGCAGCGGGGGACGAAAGACAGCGATTCCGCATTTCTTCCTTCAGCAATTAAAGCTCATACGGAACCGTCTCAATAAAACATCAGGCCTTGGTGAACAAATGCAACTATACGTGTATACAGTAGAACCTCGTTTATATGCGTTCCTCATTATAACGTCTTTGAAGCCTGGTCATGGGGACGCTGACATGTCCGGCGTGTTCGCGTATTACATTTTCCTGACTACTATACTTGATATTATTGCCGTCCTGAAAAAAGAAGAAAATAGAAGAAGAAGAAGAAGAGAGAAACAAATTACATGGATTACTGTTTATAGACAATATATTTCTCGCGATCTTCAGTGCAACCAGAACAGCATGGAGCAAAATCTACACGTGATATCCCTCTCCTCCATCGCACAAACGCGCACGCAAGTGTCTGTATCTACGTTTGTTCATTCGCCCAGATTACTCGCTCGTGAAACCGAAAACGTGTGACGAACGCGCGAGCGGCGCGAGCTACCTCTGCACCCGCATGCATGCACGTTCGCGGAAAGTCATTGCTCTCCAAATCGGTGTCTTCGTCGAGTGTGCGCGCGCCGACACGACAAAGGCGCGCGCTGCCCGCGCCCCTTTTACACGCCGCTAAAGGCGTGCCCAATTAAAACGGCCTCGCGTAGCAAAAGAATGACTCCCAGTCGCCGCCCCTGCGACGGCACAGAGGAAGCCTATCCCCTTCCTGCACCTTGCAAACCAAGCGTTGCGGAAGCGAAACGACAAACACCCGTTTTGTATACGCGCGGCCACGGCTGTTGAGGCTTCCCCGCGGTGCGCTGACTCGGAAACTACCGCTGCGGTTTGCGCGAAAACGCAGCTCGTATAGAGACATAAACGCACGCTCGCGGCTTTTGAAGGAGTCGTCTGTGTACAGATAATTGCCTGCACATAGCGGGAAGTATGTGCGCGCTGCCCGGGGGCGACCCACACGAGCAGAGAAAAGGGTGCCGGGGTTGTGTGTGTTCGTGTGCGTGCTCGTCTCCGACCCGTGTACACACAGGTCCGAGTAGTAAACAGCCCGCTCCCGACGGCGACGACGCTCGACCGGCCGGCCGACGAAGCCCATCGGAAAGAAATTACGGCGCACGGGAAGAAAGCGCCGCGGTGGTGATTGAGTCGTTTGGGTCCTGGCTCACGGCGGCTCCCGAGCTGCAGGTCAGCAACACCGCACCGCACGACTTGGCCGCCGCCGTGTGTCAACGCCCCCCTTCCCTGATGGATGGCCCGGTCGACCACCCCGCGCCCGACGAATCACCCGCGTGGTGCTTCGCAAGCAGGCAGCTCGAGCTGGTGCTGCTGGCGCTGGTCCCAGCCACCGCGTTCACGGTCGTGCACCTCTCGACGAGACTCTCCGAGCGGCAGGCGAGGTATAGCACGTGCCACCGGGCACACAGCAGTGTCTGTCCTCGGCGGGGGGGGAGGGGGGGGGGAAGAGGTTGCGATTGTTGTTTGCTTGTTGCACAATACTCTCGCACGAACGCCAAATGCCGAGCTGCTATACGCCCACTCACCGCGACCTCACCTGTGGGTTATATAGCATATTCACACTACACGTATACGGTTCTTACAATTATATGCAGCGGGAGCTTTACAATATTAACCATGACAATTGTTTAAGCTGTATACATTATAACAATTTTGTCACTATTATTAAACATCAGCAACAAATAATTAAGGACATTTTCTTTTTTTCTTTTCTTTTTTTTTTTTTTTTTTTTGCACAGAGGTTGTCACAAGTGCAATGTGTGTATTACCTGTATGGGTGTTGCGGCCTAATCGATTGCAAGGGAGGACAAATATATATATATATATATATATTGGCTGATTCGTATGCTGAATGATGAATCGACGGGCATAAGAATATAGTATAGGTATATACGACGGAGAAATAGGTAGACACTTGGCTTCTTCTTCGCTCTTCTGTGCGCGAGACAAACAATATTTGCCAAGTACATGTTTTAAAATCCCAAGTCCTTATTAAAAAAAAAACATATATTCCGGGAGATACGATCTCTCCAATGCTATTCACAGCGTGTTTACAGGAGGTATTCAGAGACCTGGAGTGGGAAGAATCGGGGATAAAAGTTGATGGAGAATACCTTAGTAACTTGCGATTCGCTGATGTTATTGCCTTGCTTAGTAACTCAGGAGACCAATTGCAACGCATGCTCACTGACCTGGAGAGGCAAAGCAGAAGGGTGGGTCTAAAAATTAATCTGCAGGAAACTAAATTAATGTTTAACAGTCTCGGAAGAGAACAGCAGTTTACGATAGGTAGCGAGGCCCTGGAAGTGGTAAGGCAATACATCTACTTAGGGCAGGTAGTGACCGCGGATCCGGATCATGAGACTGAAATAATCAGAAGAATAAGAATGGGCTGGCCGGGGTGCGTTTGGCAGGCATTCTCAAATCATGAACAGCAGGTTGCCACTATCCCTCAAGAAAAAGTTGTATAACAGCTGTGTCTTACCAGTACTCACGTATGGGGCGGAAACCTGGAGGCTTACGAAAAGGGTTCTGCTTAAATTGAGGACGACGCAACGAGCTATGGAAATAAGAATGATGGGTGTAACGTTAAGGGATAAGAAAAGAGCAGATTGGGTGAGGGAACAAACGCGGGTTAATGACAGCTTAGTTGAAATCAACAAAAAGAAATGGGCATGGGCAGGACATGTAATGAGGAGGGAAGATAACCCATGGTCATAAAGGGTTACGGTCTGGATTCCAAGGGAAGGGAAGTGTAGCAGGGGCGGCAGAAAGTTAGGTGGGCGGATGACATTAAGAAGTTTGCAGGGACAACATGGCCACAATTAGTACATGACCGGGTTAGTGGGAGAAGTATGGGAGAGGCCTTTGCCCTGCAGTGGGCGTAACCAGGCTGATGATGCTGATGATATATGCGACCCAGCGTTTCGTGAAATAACGCAAGCGACGAGATATTTATCCGAGAACGGGGGCAAACGCGCTTGTTTTTAGAAACGCCACGCTTATAACGGCGAGAATCGATCGAGCTTTCAACAAATTCAACTTTGCAACTCTTTGCTCATTCACGCGAACAGCTGCGATTGCGCAACGAAAGCTTAAGTTATGCGGACTAAAACAGCGAAAACGTGTGCATGCACACACTCTGTTACATCGAAGAGCTATTTGGAATGACGGAAAGCACGTACCGGTGGACTGCCTCGGTTAAAAAATTAATAGCGGTGACTGTGTGTTTGTATAAGTATAAAGGCAAGCCTGAATTCTCCCTTACTTAGACATCAATCTGCGCACTCATGACGTTTCTCCCATTTAACGTCATCACAAACAGCCCGCACAGCCTTATTTTCTTATCGGGATTTCAATCGCGTTTGTCATGTCATCGTTCTTTCCATCATACAGTCCCTTGTACATCCTACGTACTTTCTCGTCAATTTGCGAGCGCCGTTTAGTTCGTCTCTGTAATCGCTGAGTTTGATTATTAATAGTTTTTATCGCAAAGAAGCGCGCAACACGAGAGAAGGCACACAGGACACATCTCGTGTCGTGCGTTGCTTTGCGCTAGAAGCTATTAACATGCAATACCAACTAACCCACCAGTCGGTTTTGTTGAGTTTGATGAACCGATAGCGAATACATTAGGAGTCCCAAATTTATATCAATAATCGGAATTCTGGCCGCAAAAAAATTTTGTGGGTAGGTTATATCGGTAGGTGCGTACGATTACATGCTCCTTCAGCGGGATTGTCTTCGGTTGGTTTTCCGTGCACGTATATATGGATTGTTAAGAAAGACACGATTCGCGAATTGTGGGCTGAATACGTTAAAACCTTCCTTCTGCACTCTTATACTGCACAACTCGCCGTGCCGCCTGGCTAAGGCACTTCACGCAGATGGGTATATTTCTCCTTTGTGAAATACCCGACCTTCAGTTAACGTATACTAAAAATGTCACGTATATACGAAGTGGAACGGGCTTATTTCCTTAGATGTGCAATGTACGTACTTGTAGAACTTGTACTTGTAGAAGAAATCCAGTAAAGCTTATTTCGACACTTCTCCCCTCCTCTATACCACAGTCTCTTTCTTCTATAATCTAGGGAGATGCCAACGAGTGGATTGCGCAGCACCCTTTTTAATGCTTTTCTTTGCACTTCGTTTACTTTCACTTCAACGAAGCTATATACGCAACGAAAACAAGCTCGCCAGCAGCGAATGATAGGGCTCACAGTTCCACCTGGGCGGATTACGATGAAGGAATCACTCACTGATCTATTGAAAGCAAATTCACTTGAGAATGTTGTTGTTAATTGAAATCGAATCCGGTCAAACTATATATATGCCCTTGTTCACTTGCTCGCTCTTTTGATCAAACGCAAATATTAACCGGCTAATGCTTTTTGACATTTGATTCGCTACAGTGCATCGAGCTACATAATGATGGCAAAAACGCGTCGCGTGCATTTTGGGCGACTTCTGTTAGAATAGTTAGTAATTTTCGAGAATTGTGCTGAAAAACTCGGCGGAAAGTATCGATATATGCTTCCGAATGATTCGCCTTGGGATCCCTATAATTGTGGTCGTATATACCAGGTTATCTTCTTTTATTGTTATTGACAGGAATAACTTATAACAGCCATGTTTCTGAAATGCCACTTAAATACACTGCGCGCGGGATTGCCGTTTCTGTTCCGGTAGCCGAGTAACATTTCATCAACGTTACGGTGTGTAGTTCAAATAACGGAATGAAACTCGCTGAAACATTAGCTCAAAAATTCTTTTGCAAGAAACAAATTAAAAGAAAATTGAAGAATTAGACAGAATTTGGGGGCGCTTAAAGTAGTTAAGCTGTATCCATAATTTGCTTCCTGTCGATCTCCGTTGGCAAGTGCGCATATATAGCCTCAACAGAGGGCGGGCCAGGCTGTGTGCAACCACGTCTGTGCTTCCTTCAGACATGTGGGGTGACTTGTGGTTTATGAAGAGCTATACGAAATGCTTGCGCGCTTGTGCATGCATCCCTCTGGTTGTTATATTTTTACTATTGCACCTGATATATGTGCAAGCCAGGGCCGCTATTTTAGCGATGCCTTATGCCTTATTCTATGCTATTTTTATCATCCACCACACACGGCCGCCTGATCGCGTTGATCCAGCGCAGGGTAGCCAGCCGGTACTTACACTGGCTAACCTCCCTGTCTTTCCTCCTCTTTGTCTCTCCTCCTCCTGATCGCGCTGATAATGTGGGCAGACCGTCGCTCTGACCAGTGGCCAAGCGCGAAAAGCCTGAAAAGGCATAGAATCGGAAAAGGCATCGCTACAAAATGCCGGCCCAGATGATCAGTAGTAGGTCTAAAATAAGTGTACACTTCTCGCCTCAAGTGTATAGCCTTCAATTTCATTCTATGTTGCAGTCAGAACATTTAGATATTACGAATAGCTATAAAGTCGAATTTCAAGATATTCGATTCGCTGTTTGAAGCTAGCTAGCAGGCAGTATACGCTGTCTTACCGAATATACATTACAAACATTTTGCGAATATAAAGATTGGCACGGTATCTCGTTGATTTCTTTTTCGGCAGCGGTTTGACACGTTACATGAACGGTGGTAAGCAACAGAGCGAAGAAGAGTGGGACAAGAACTTTGTGCCGTAAAGGGGCAGACTATATAGAGATATGCGCCTGACATATATTAAAAGAAGGGACAGCGACGTATACCGCAATAAAATTCAAACTATTTTCAACTTCCACATTCGCCAGGCACCCGCTGCCGATACCGCCGTATATAGTGCGGATGTCGGCTAAAAAAAAAGAAAAAGAGAGAAAGCTGCAATATGGTTTGGCTACAATCCTTGCCCTGTTAGGCTATAGAAATGCCTTAACGACTCCGAGTGGCAAGTGTAAGACCGTTCCTCATTCGTAGGATCCTGATGAGGGCTAGTTGGTTCATGTTCTGAGGCTGAACAGCGCGAATAAGACACGGACACGAGGAAACAAATACCCCAGACAAGCGTTTGTCTGTGAGCGCTAGCTCATCGATACGAGGGCGCAGTCTATAATCAGCGTGGTGTTTGACTTGTTTAAAAGAAACTCGGAGAATTCGCGCATCTTTAGCATTCTTCGGGCGGCGTATAAGTTACACGTGGAGTTTTGCACCAAATCACAGACGTCTCCTTTAGCATGAGCAGTCGCGTATAATGCACCCTACAGTTCGGAAGTAATCTAGAAATTAAGTAAAGCAATAACAGTGATGTCAGTAAACAATTCTTAGATTGCAAAATAATCATGCGGTTTTTGAGTGGGAAGGCATGAAATGCGCAGCGAATATGTTACACGCGAAGTCATGCATAATGCAAGACGGCTAGACAACTCATGACGCTTATTTTCGAGTTAGCAACAAATTACAATACTATTATTGTGAGAGAATATTGCGCATGCCTCACTGAGGGAGCCGTGACAATGCATTCAAAAATTGTGCGGTATACTTATATGTAAAGGATGAGCAGTATAATATACGATATTATGATCGAAATGCCCCAGCCACGGGCCAAGATTCCTGTGGGGAGCGAAGTGGCAGTCACATATATGCGCGATGCAACACTGCTGACCCGAGCGTTAGAGTCTGCTGCTCGCGAAATAATCTCTCCGGGTCGCCTCACGTGACTGCCCCATCGATCACGCGCGCGCTTACACGTTCCGTTGCGCTCGGAGCCCCGTGCATACACAGCGTGGGCCACGCTTATGGAGTGGCAAGTGCTCGACCAAGCGCGACTTTTGCTCTCGGCAACTGCACCAAAGCCGTGCCGCCCAGCCAGTCATCAAACAAGCGCCGGTGATAACCGCGAAAGGTCAAACACAGAAACTGGAGTTACAAAGGCGTTTTGGAAAGCAGATAAAGGTGGCAGCGAAGCGCCGAAATCCGCCGCGAAGCAGCGGCTCTTGAGAGACGCGACAAGGAAGTTTGTCGGCGATTCCACTGTTTAAAAACGGTGCGAGGTCTCCGGCAGCGAGAAGTCGGGCCAAGGCGTGGGCAGCCCGGGGCCGGGCATCGAATCAATCCCATCTGAGCGCGGGAGAACGAAGCCGTCCTCGGCAGCAAGTTCTCGGCGATACAATGCACGCACCTCGCGCCGATCCGGCTGCTCTCCCCTCGGACACCCCTCCGGCTGGTCGTGGCGCAGGCCGCATCAATCTCCACCATGCTCCTCCCACTGCCCGCGGGGTGGGCGTGCCCTCGGCTAGCGGATGCCTCGCGCGCGAACGAAGTCGCACGTGACGGCGGCGACCATTTAAAGCGATCCGCCAATGGCGCGCCCGCAGGGCGGAGTTACGCGACGCGGTCGTCAGGCCCCCGCTGCGGTGGCCGCAGTACGGCACCGCTCGCCCGGTGGTCGCGTCGGCGGTGCGAATTTTGCCACACAGCGTTTGTTCGGTTTCGTGCGGCGGCGTTTGTTTTGTTGTGTTCGCGTGTGTTGTGTTTCATCTGAGCGCGGCGCCAGGCGATGGGTGCACCCCGGCCCGAGGCAACGAGGGGGCCCAGGCCCTGCAGCTACGCGACGATCAGCGCGTGTTGCGTGGTGGGTGCCGGCGCGGCGTGAAGTGGACCCGGCGTCGTCTTCGTTTCCTCCCCCGACTGTGGTGGCCACCATCGTGAGCTCAGGCGCGCAGGGAGCTACCGCTGTCGTAGTTCCTTGCCGGATCTGCGGTCGCGACGAATTGGGACGTGCAGCTGCGGGCCGGCGGGACGACGCTGCCTAGCCGCTGCTTCGAGCGCGGACCTCTTCCAGTCCTTGCAGCCGAAAGGCCCCACTGGCGCGCGCTCGGACGGGCCCGCGAGCCCGCGACCCACCTGTCAAACTGGTGCTCCGTCCGACCGCCAAGATTTCGCCCTCCAAGGCCGACGCCAGCAGCGTCGGCGCCATGACCGAAGCCGTACCGCAATGTGAGTACACTCGCCTGCCACTGCACGGACGCACTCGCGCGCGACTGTCGCTGCTGCGATCGCGACACAGGCAGCGTACGCCTGTTTCCAATGTTCGCGCTAGTTCTGGTGCAAGAAAAAGTTGGCTTGGCTAAACCGATTTCTCTACGATCTCATAACTCGCATAAGGAAACAACCTTGCCCCGAGTGTAAAGTTACAGGCTGCTTGACGAGTGCCATTTTCCACTTGTGCTTCATTCAACTTTCTCCGCGCGTGTAAGTTTTGGCTGTATGAAAATCTTTGTTTCAGGACTGCACTGGTTATAGTTCACATTCATGAATAAATACCTACGCATATTGAGGCAAGTTAACACTCGAGAACAGTCGTCACACGTTCAGGAGGTGTCATCACAAGTGTTCGTTCCATGTTTATAATGACCTCGTATACAACGAAGTGCATGCATGATTGAGTCGTTGGATCTTACGAGAATGAACGAGTCCTCAACGCTGTTTCAGCTGGGAGCATTTTTCGTTGAACGCTCGAAATCCGCATAGTCCGTACCGTTCATGCCGTGCACTTTGCGTAAAGAAAGGATTGATATTGCTCAGTTGTTTTGTCGTTTCTGGGGTCGTTTCCTGCTCGAATGTGTGAACTGCCCATTTATCCTGCACAATTTAAAGCATACCTTGGTTCATGATTCATGCATTTCCGATATAATCTATAGCCCGACGAACTTCCTTTGAGCACATTGCAACAAGCTACAAGTTCCTGAAGAAATGCATACATGTTTGTTATATGTTAACTGGGTTTAAGAATCTGAATCACAATGGGCCCCGACGAAGGACGTAGTAGTGAAGGTATACAGATTAATTTTCGCCAGCTGGGATTCATTAACGTTAACCTAAAGGTAATTCACACGCCGTTCTTGCATTCCCCCTCCATTTGTTTATTATACTATAAAGCCTAAGATAGTCTTACGTATATATATATATATATATATATATATATATATATAAGCATGCTGGCCAGACATTCATCAACCTATGCAACGTTACGCGTGAAATGTGTATAAGGGAGCCTTTGGGAGTTAAACAGTTGACCGGTGAAATGCAGATACACCAATTGATAAAAAATGCAACTCTTATGGACAGACGAAGCATAAACGTCACAGAAAGTGATAACGCTAGTTAGCAGAACATACAATGTAAACTTCTTTTGCTTAAATAAGCACTGCAGCGCGGGCAGTACTGTTTACAATACAGACGATCGCTATGACCTTCCTGATGAAAATGGGCAATAAGTTGTGTTCAGTAAACTACGGGGTGAGAAAGAGTGATACTTTGTGCAACATCTCTTCTTTTCCCACGTAATCGAGCAAATCCAATGTACCAGAAGTGTGCTCGTAACCGAACTATCTATTAGCGATATACATATATTGAAGGGTTCACCCTGTCTTATAAGTCGTCATGTCAGCTCAATTGTGACAAATAGATTTTCATTCGAGGACACACTTTCAATACCAGGGGGATTTATTTTCGATATCTTTTTTTTTTATTCAGGATTGTGTCCGCGACACGAAATGTGAGTAACTATATGCGAGGCTTGATTCTTGATGACTGTCACATTGGGAAGTATGTGCTTATCCGGAATATCTCGGTTAGCTGGCAGTTCCGCAGCACAATTTTTAAGGCGAAGAACCACAAGGCATTTGTGGGCTGTTAACGATGGCTCCTGGACAACGCATATTACGATTCGCTGTTGCAGTATCTGCATGAAACAGGCCTCCATGATTACATATATTTCATTCCTACATTATGCCGCGGGACAGCCCATGTAGGCGAATGGGAAGAAATCGACAATTAGTTCCAATTTGCAAGACCTTGCCGATAGGTGTACTCCTTGCAAAGTCTCTTAGTTGAGTCAGTGTGGTCTCGTGGTTAATTTACTTTGTTATGGCCGCGTGGCTTCACCCCATGGTAATTTTGCGGCAGTAAACGTCGCTTACTAGAATGGTATATTGTGATTGACGCTTAAATCTTTCGACATTCGGAGCTCATCATAAGCGCACTCCTCTTTCTCATCTTTTGATGTGGATGGATTACTTTGCCATGATTAGCTTACACCCTTTCTCTATGCCAACATGCGTGTGGTTGTTATTCAAATCCGTAGGGACATGAAACTCTTGTTAGATTCGAGCAATATTTTACACTATGTACGTGAAAACAAAACTATTTGACACGAAGATCATATTGAATGTATACAACTAACGCCTTCACTATTGAAATGACCTCTTTGCTGTTTTTTAATCCAGTAATCCCATTAGTCGTTAACATACCTTTGTTCTTATTGGTAAGGTCGCTGTGGAAGATAGATTCCCACCGAATCCAAACACTGTTTACAACTGTGTATAAAAACTAAGTTATTTTATGCAGAAAATATAGATATCTTTAAATATATTCCGCACTCTTATGTTTGAAATGACCTAATCCATTTACTTTCATGGCCTTGCGTTACGCTAATTCTCGCTATATTATATCTCTGTTTGTTAAGGTGCAGCCACGTGACAGCAAATATTGTTGGTTCTATAACCGCGGATGGTCTCGACGTGACTCAGCGGTACCTAATCTCGTGGCGAGCAGTTTCCCTTGCCGTAGTACTCGGTACCGAGTAACGCTCGTCGACACACTGAGATCAGAATCGCCAATATTGTTCTATATAATGTAAACCTATGTGTAACGCTTCAGCAAACTTAATGGTGGAGTGTGGCGCCCCTATAACTGCGCCATCGTGCCCCTGTTATCGTAACTGCTAGCATGATGCAAATTAAAACTGGCAGTTGGTGTTATCTGAGTTTGTAACGCGGGCCGATCCCAGAGGCAGTGTAAAAAGTATTGGCGTGTCCAATCTGATGCCAGCGCGCGATGTGTGTCCGCAAAACAGTTTTAATGCGACAGCATTATATACAGCAAACAAAGCATGACCTTCGGGGAGGTATGTAATCAGTGGAACCCGGCATATAGGTAAGGTAGGTAACAGGGATGTATGTGATCGTTGAAGCAAGTGCAAATGTATGAATGTCAGAACGGGTAAGGAGGTGCAGCGGAGTGCTCTGACGTAGAGGGGCACGTGACTGGAGGAGCGGCAGCGATTGCGTTGATGTGCGTTGGGCGCGTGGGATTGTGCAATGCTCCCCCACGCCATCGCTCTATATATGGAGTTGGTCGTGATAAGGCGACACTTTGGATTAGGATATATATGTGTACGTGGGCGCGGTAATAAATCGATATATACGTGTATTAGCTATGTCCAAAGGGTAATGAATTTTTTAACAAAAGCTGCATGGTGTCTATATATTTGTAATAGTGGTCGAGTCTACGTATCGTGTTTGAAAGCAACTAACGAAAAACACTTATTGTGCTGTGGCGTTTCGGTTGACATTGACGTTTGTAGACTCGTAGACAACAGCAGGTACATATAGCAGCAACAGATCACAATGGCATAACTCACACGTGCCCATACAGACATTTGTGCTGTATTTGTATACTTCAATTATTTTTTGTACTTTGCTCTTATGTTTGTTGCTGCTTTTTTTTGTACTAGCCCTGTGCAATGCTTTCCCTTTCCCTTTTTTGACCTGTATATTTTGCATTCCTTATAATATCCTTGTTCGTCCCCCTTACTCAATGGCCTCTGGGCCCTGTAAGGTAATGTGAATAAATAAATAAATAGCGTAAAAGTCATGCGTATTTCGATAGAAAATTGTCGAATGATACGATTCCATTGCAGTCACTCGATTGAAACGTGAAGAACTGCAAGGTTATTCTTCTTTCTTTATTTATTTATTTTTTTTTTTTTTTGCAGTACGTAAAATAAAAATCGCCTGTCGTTAGGTGTACTGCGCATTAATGAGAAAGGGCAAAGCAAAGTGAAGGCTGTCAGGTTAATCACTATATAGTAAAATTCGCTTGGCTAACCCGTAAGTCGGGGAGAGGTTGCAGGACATGAAATTGCGGCACCGCAGGGCCTGAGTTGCATGCCGTTGTGCGCTGGGGCAATGAACCATCGTACCGGCGCAGAGAAAAAGCACTTTCGCACACCTTATGGTCTCAGCACGATCATGCGCATGCGATAGCCCCGACAACTATAGATGATGTAGATATGCAAATGCCTAATTTGGCACTTCACGATGCCGCACTTGGCTATTCTTTTTTTTTTTTTTTACTGCCACATCGTGTCACGATGGAAGATAACGCGCTACAGAACAATGCTTCTCATTGTTAGGCAATATTACCGATGAAGTCTAGGAGCTGCACGTGCCTATCATGACTCTCCTAGGGCTCCTCCCACATGTGGCGCTTCCGCAACGTTACCGTCTAATTCAGATAAGCGGTTTCGCCCCCCGCTGCATGCTGGTCAGCACTGCTGGTATAGGCCCTCTTGCCCATTACGAAGTTGCGGGTGAGATTCCACACGGCGGCAGAATTCACACGGCGGAATCGTATCATTCGACAATTTTCTATCGAAATACGCATGACTTTTACGCTATTTATTTATTTATTCACATTACCTTACAGGGCCCAGAGGCCATTGAGTAAGGGGGACGAACAAGGATATTATAAGGAATGCAAAATATACAGGAGTGCAAATCACACTCGCGCGTTAAGATTTTGGTGCATGTTAACAACGTCGGGTGGTCAATGGAAATTCATACCGAGTCTTCCATTGTGACGTCTCCCATATAGCAAGCTGGGGCGTTGGGAGGTGAAACGCTATCGATTATTGTAATATAAGATATATAAGCAGTTCCGACTGTTAATAGTATTGCTCACTGACTGATTGAACTGACCGACTGACTGGTTGAAATTTCTGCCGCCGTGAACCCTGTGGAGATATTCCCACGCACTTGTTGATATTTCAGTGAAAAACTTAACAAAGAAATGTTAATGCTTTGAAAACCTTTCTAGTTTCTGCATGGTTTTATCTATAACAAAAAAACTGACATCAAGTTATGAACCTTCAAGCAGAAATCTGTAGGGAAAATTTTTGCTGCTGGCACGCTATATGTCATCAGCTCACCTCTAGAAACGAAATTTTCTCAGCGCTCCTCTACGTGGCTTCCTTGCACTGCTACCACATTGCAGCGTCTCTATGTTTGTATATTATGTCCATCAAGTGCTTGTGTTATATCTAAGCCCTACCAATTCAAGCTTTCAGTTTGAACGCTTCCTCTATAAAATGACACCTTTTTCTATAGCAAAGCATCTTTTGCAACTGTGGAAGACGACAACATGTTGGGTTGAATACTGCGTGAGATATATGTCACCCATAATTTTGTGTCTCTTCGGTACCATGCTTTGTGCACTTTGTTGATACAACTCGAGACAAATTATTGTATATACAGTGAACTCTCACTTGAGTGAACTTCAAGGGACCGAAGGAAATAGTTCACTTAACTGAAAGTTCACTAAACTGAATATTCACTAGACCAACATAAGACATGGCATACAGGGTCAAAAGTTTGAAGGGCAATTCATGGAGCAAAAGACATGGCATCCTTAGTGTTAGAAATGTGTGAAATGGAATTTGTACATATCAACAAGTACAAGGTTCATAACAGTTATAATGCTGCCTTTCTCACTTAGAAAAAAAAATCTGTAATCTTCTGCACTTGTACTCTTAAAGCACAGGAAGTAACAAAACTGTCCAAAGAGTCAATGTTTTTGTACACTTCTTCTGGCACAGCTTGCTGTTGAGACACAAAGTCTCTCAACTTTCCAATGTACCCTACAACCTCAGCTAGAGTTATATTGCTTGAAACTGGCTCGGCAGTTGCCTCTTCTTCGTCGCACTCTTCTTCTTCAGGACGAACACTGGAAACAATCTCCAGATCTGTCTGTCCAGCACAGGTAATCAGTGCACACCACGTGTATCGTTTATACAGTCATTACTGCACATATATATATTGTAAGCTCTCAGTTGTACGATAGTCGGTTTATCGAATATTTCAGAATAACGAACTATTTAAAAATCCCCGGCAGTTTTCTTATAGATTCTATGCAAAAATGTTTTACTTAAACGAATTTCGGAGCAGTCAGTATTTCAGTTTAACGAACTCGCTCAGAGGGCCAAGGCTTATTTTTACGATCAGTTCAACGAAGTTTTGCGACCTGCACTGCAGGCGCAACCGATGCCCGTCGACATCAAACCGCCGCTCCAGCGGCAATGTAACGTCGCTCGCGCTACAGCGCCCCTGGGGCAAAGCGGCGATCTGTCACACCACAAACCACGTGGTGTGTGCTTTTTTCCGACCGGCTAGTCGTGGCATGGTCGTCCTCTCTCTATTTCCAATCTATTCGGTTCCGCGTATGCACACAAACGACCCACGTGGTGTGCACTGATTACCTGTGCGGACAGACGGATCTGGAGATTGTTTCCAGTGTTCGTCCTGAAGAAGAAAAGTGCGACGAAGAAGAGGCAACTGCCGAGCCAGTTTCAAGCAATATAACTCTGGCTGAGGTTGTAGGGTACATTGGAAAGTTGAGAGACTTTGTGTCTCAACAGCAAGCTGTGCCAGAAGAAGTGTACAAAAACATTGACTCTTTGGACAGTTTTGTTACTTCCTGTGCTTTAAAAATACAAGTGCAGAAGATGAGAGATATTTTTTTCTAAGTGAGGAAGGCAGCATTGTAACTGTTATGAACCTTGTACTTGTTGATATGTACAAATTCCATTTCACACATTTCTAACACTATGAATGCCATGTCTTATGTTGGTCTAGTGAATATTCAGTTTAGTGAACTTTCAGTTAAGTGAACTATTTCCATCGGTCCCTTGAAGTTCACTCAAGTGAGAGTTCACTGTACACACACACACACATATATATAGGGGGCACCCTATATATCGTTCGTTAGTTCGACTAGTTTTGGCTTGAATGCCGGCTATAGCGCCAGTCCACTGTCCCGATAGGCTTTTTGCGATATGACATCATGGCGTTGACAGCCAGTGATCACGTTGACCCACAAACCAGTGATGTGCGTTGGCCACGCCTGTCTTCAAATCACTAGTACGGTCGCTGAACGCCACCAAAGAACCATCCAAGTCGCAGAGCATTTCAGCGCCTTTTCCACGTCTGTTTCTTAAAGCGAAGCTTTCTTTGCCTCTTCCTTCGACTTTCCCATTGCTGCTGCTGCTGTCGCACACACCACGTGTGCGCGACAGGAGGAGTTTAGAGCGCGTATATATATGACAGGCGCGACTAAGAGAGGAAAGGCGACAGGTGAAACTCGTTTTAGCCCCACCGCGTTGAATCTGCACAATGCCCTCTGGAGCTCCCTGGCCATCGCCACATTAGCCGCTTGACAGCTGTAATTATCCGTGACTCCCCTCAGAAGCATTGCGGAAACTGCGGAGCTCCCCTTTCTATTAACGTGCGAGGCCAGAGGGGACGCAGATAGAACTGTTGAGAGGAGAAGAGAAGAAGGCAAGGAAACACCACTACTATACGACAGCGGTTGCGGGGAGACAGGATAAGCTTAAGTTCAAGGTACGGTACCGTATGTTGTTGATATTTCTGGAAAATAACCGCCATGCAAATATGTCAAGCTGACAAAGTGCGCAGGGCGTGCAGAAGCAGAGCCGCATTAATTAAAGCGCACCGCAGGGTCCAGGAGACACTACGGAAGCGGTCGACCGTCAAATCAACACTTCTGGCCCGCCGCGTTAGCTTTGCGGCTATGGCTTTGGTAGAGGTCGTGGATTTGATCCCAATCGCGGCAGCCGCATTTCGACAGGGGCGAAATAGAAAACCCACGTGCACTTGTATTTTGGGACACGTTAAAGAACATCACGGTGTCAAAATTAATCCGGAGTCCACCACTACGGCTTGCCTCATAATCCGAGTGTGGTTTTGACACGTACAGCCCAATAATCCAATTCAAGTTTATTACTTCTGCCACGATGCGATGTGTAATGTGAGGAAATGACAACGCTCAACCCTCTCAGAGGTTGTAAATTATGGCGCACAACGCCTCAAGCAAACACGTGTGTTCTATGTACTACGCAGACAAACAGCAGTGGTGCACGCAAGGTAACGTTTAACATCAACTCACCACTCTCCTGTTCGCCTAAACGTTGAAGAAATTAAGCTTTACCTGTCAGCATTGCCGCTAATATTCGCCAATCAAAGCATCCAGCGCGGAAAGCCCCGCTTACGTCGATTTCCACAGTGCGTGGTATCTGCACATTTCTTGCGTCGTGTTGATTTCTGGGTTCCGAGTTGCCGGATTATTACGTCAGTTCGCTTGCGCAATTTTAATATGAAATTAAAACCTGCTCTGTGATAGACCTTGTTGAGCGTAATGATATACGTACATTTATGTACAACATCAACGCTTCAGCGGAGAATAAACGAGAGAGAAAGAGAGAAGGGACAAAGGAAATGTAGCAAGGTTAACCAGGCTGAGTCCTTTGGATACTCTTCACTAGGGCAAGGTATAGAAGGGGGCTAAATGGCTGGAGTAAGAGACAAAAGGATGACAAAACATTCGCACGTGTGCGTGCGTGCTGTGAACTTCTCTTTTCATTGTGCATAAACAAACTCTAAAAGAGGACACTCACATAAACGCTATAGTCTCCTCCTTTGTGTTGCCTTTTCTATACGTGTCATTCTACGGGCACCGCTGCATCTTTTATGCCGCTCGGCATGTTTTATGTAGGGCCATATTCGCTAATCTACTTGGCCGAACGCTTGTATATTTGTTACAAGAAACGCACGCACCGACAAGGACTTCAAAAAGAAATTTCGTTTCAGTAGCCTCAAGAAGCATTCGTGCATAGAGGATATATCAGCTACGTAATGCTGCATTAAAAAGAAAGAAAAAGGCTGCACCATGATTGACAGAAATTTAAGCGTCATAAATTGAAGCGTTTCCTGTCTATTTAGATAGAACAGAATGTAAAGTGATCTATATAAAGTGATCTCTATATGAGGGAACGGCGTAGGCTTTTTTTGTTCTCGTACATATACTGAACGCATAACTCTTAAAGGCACAACAAAAGGTAAAGTGGCATCTCTTCATTGAGGAACAACATATGCTTGTTCTCCTTGTTTTTTTAAAACTCGTCTTTATAAAGAGCATATAATTCTACTTAAGGCACAAAAATTAATTCCGAGGAAAAGGTGAATATTTTGCTTTACAAGGGCTTCTGAACTGCTTTGTTGGTATTTAGGGGACGGAGGGAAAAGGAAAGGGAAGGATGCATTTATGGCAGATAGCTTGGCTATAGTTGCGTTTCCGGTAACTTATGCATATCGAGTACTTCGGCAGAAACACAAAAACTCGGAGAATGAAAGAGAACAGGACAGGGAGCATACGCTTTCCGAAACGACAACGGCCGAACCACGCTTAGCGTTTGCAGCAGTTGCTCGCATTGAAGAAGAACGTGTGCGCACCAGCCCTATTCTTGGAACTCATGTTTGTACAGCTTCGACTTAATTTTACGTCGAAATTGATACATAAAATGAGTGATTATTATTAGAAAGAGAGAGAGAGAGAGATGACATGTGATACCTTAATTGGCGGACTGTTGCAGTCACTTATTCTGCTCCTTGCCCTGTGAATTTAGCGGCTTATTATTCATATGGCGAAATTGGAAGCCTCATATAGGGACTTTCATGGTAAACATGCGAAAGTACCTCCTATAAAACGCCAATTATCTAGATTCAGCTTTCCTGATCCTGTATTCTATCAACGCCAATGATTATACCTCATTACGTTGACTCCAGATACAAGATTGATCGCAATTAATCTGCAGGACGGAAGCGTCGGGAGTGTTCAATCGATCCAGGGATCGTGGAGAGAGGGAGAGAGCGACGGTCACTTGCCCGCCACTGAATATGTCGGCAGGTTGGGGAGATGGGGTGAGTGAGCGGTAAGCCGCTTCATCCTCCATTTTGGGTTCCACAGCCACGAGATCGGAGAGACATTCAGGGGCCTTGAAGTGCAATCATATATAAGCTCAATTATCCCCAATTGCGCGAAATGTGGTCGGATTAGTCGCCTGATATGTCTAACGTGAAATGTGCATCACTCGCTGGACACGCTGCTTTTGCAATCATTGATTCATACATCAAACGAGATAACATTACACCTGTTGTTATCTATACTGTGGCTTTGACAAACGTGTATAGTACAACGGTCGGCCAGTTTCCTCGTTAATAAGATGTTTGCTACAGGTAGGTTCTAGCCTGCCATGTCTATAGGCCGGCGTCTGCTTCCGTTGCTCAGAAACGTGGCACGCAGCCGTCAGACCAGTGTCGCGTATATAGATACGCGAGTATTGAAGGCGCAAGACCTGCTTTCGCGCTACTCTCGGTCCTTCGGGGACCACTATCTGCTTCACACACGCAGGAGAAAAGACCCTTCTTTGCAAGTAATCGAGCTGTCTTCCGTTCAACATTGAAGCGTCGGATAGGACCGAATGCTCTGTTCGAGCCTCACCTTATACTTTAAGGTCGACGACATCCTTGATCCTCACTGAAGGATGCCGTGCGCTTGCAAATGTGTAATCTGTATAACGTCTTCAGTGACGCACATCGAATCACGTTTTGACTATAAGTCGTTCGGAGACTCGTGCATTTGCATTAAAGCCGCGTGCTGAAGTGCGACATCACGCATTGATGGTTGGGCTGGAAAAAAGAATTCACGATTGCTCACATAATCGTGCATATTTATCTCTGAGTATATAGTCAGAGAGTCGTTATTTACAGAGTCGTTAGCCATCATTAGCGCTATAGAGCGCAGGCTAAGGCTTTTTCGAAGCTTCAGAAATGCTCAAACTTGCTCAAACTTGATAGTGCTACCTTGCACAGAGTGATGATCTTGTGTTTCTGTTTCATGTTACAAGATGGCGTCAAATAGAAAGCTCCACTCTTCAGATGGTTAATGGCATGAGACGCTTGCAGCTTGCACACGCTATCATTTTCGACCAGCGGCAAGTCTAATGATAAGCAAGCGCACAACATCATTTCAATTAGTGTTAATTTTTGTTCTCGCGGGAGTAACGAAACACATGAGTGACTGTGGGGAATATTTGGCACACGATTGCTATAAATCACGAACAGCTCGGTGAATAACGCTTTCTGTACATCGACAACGAGTCATTTGTGGGCAATACCCAATGCCCCCTTCACATTTAAACTTAACCGCCAACATGAAAAAGAAAAAAACAAAGAAAGAAAAGGACCGGTAGTAGTTTTTTTTACAATTGTGATTGACGACTCACTTTCTAATCGAGATATCGTAGCAAATAATGATGTGTACACTCAAAGGAAGCCCCCGTCCCCTCGCCCATAAAAAGGAAAGACAAAAAGAAAAAGAAACTAAAAGAAAGAACCACAAGCAGACGAGAAATTCTGAGAGATGGGCCCAAAGAAATCATAAATATTTGCAAATAAACAAAGAAGTGTTATGCCTGGCGGTCCCTCAGAGCGGGGGATGCCCCACCAGCGATATGCAGCTGTCACGGGTGTTGTTTTTCGTGGCGATTCCCCAGAACAAAGGATGCCCCACCAGCGACATGCAGCTGTCACGGGTGTTGTTTTGCTTGGCGATTCCCCAGAGCAAAGGATGCCCCACCAGCGACATGCAGCTATCACGGGTGTTGTGCTTGGCGATTCCCCAGAACAAAGTATGCCCCACCAGCGACATGCAGCTCTCACGGGTGTTGTTTTGCTTGGCGATTTCTCTGAACAAAGGATGCCCCACCAGCGACATGCAGCTGTCACGGGTGTTGTGCTTGGCGATTCCCCAGAACAAAGGATGCCCCACCAGCGACATGCAGTTGTCACGGGTGTTGTTTTGCTTGGCGATTCCCCAGAACAAAGTATGCCCCACCAACGACACGCAGTTGTCACGGTTGATGTTCACGCCTCATCATTAACTTCAAAGCAGCTCGCTTCAAGGCATCAACGTTGCCTCTCCTGACCGTCATGAGGAGGCCACGGCAAGTTCAGTTTGCCACGTGACTGCCTCCTATTGTGCAATGTTGGAGAGAGGTGCACCACATCGGAGACACGAGCAGCACGTTGGAGACAGGAGCACCATGTTGGAGATGAGTGAAGGGCAATAGAGGTGGTGAACAATTCGGCGTTTGTGATTGGCCAAGTGAATTTCCTTAACGAGGAAAGAGAGAAGAAAAGGGCATAAAAAGAGGATTTGGATGGCCATGCAAAGATGGACGCTTGGACATGCAAGTCGCTAATATGTAGTGTGCTCCGACAGGTGGAGCCGTGTTGTAAAACTGAACCATGTACTTTTTTGTATACGATACTTTTTTTTTTGAACGTTACTCTTCAACGTTGCTCAGAACCCTTCTTTCTCCTGGCACCTGGCACGGCACCACCCATAGAACCTTCGTTGGCCGCACGGACAACCGACATTCACAACAGCAGGGAGTGAAAAAAATTTACAGTGCCCACGGATGCTAACATGTGTCGCACTACTTCAAACATCAGGCTGCATAAGACGATCGGGCCTTTTTATTTCTTCTGCGTTTTTTTTTTAAAGTTAGAGACATTACAAAACAAATGAAATCACGTTCCCAGCAGGTGGAGGAGATGATGATTGAACGACTGTTTCTCGGCGCGTTCCGAGGATTTGCGAAAATTACAGAAATGTAAATAATAATAGGCTGATGTATCGACCGTGTGTTGCTTACAAAAACGAACAACGAAAAATTTTCATATGTTTGAGCGTACCGAGAGCACAGTATCGTCATTGGGGCCGATGTTATCAGAAAAAGAAGACGTTTGGGAACAGTGCAAACGGCGCTTCCGTTTCGTTGCCTGAAAGGCTTTTCTATTCTTTTTTTTTTGCGTGTAGGTACGAAAACAGAAGAAAGGGAAATAAGCCTGAGAGAGAGAAATCACTTTATACAATTAAAAAAAATATGCATCGATGCCTTCAGTCTAGGGCGTCGCTCAAGAAATTTGAAGATGTGCGCTGCTATTCTCTTAGTAACTGGACATGCTTCAAAAGGGTGTTCTGGTGCTAAACGCGACCCCACTTTCCGGAACTATACGAGAGAGAGAGAGAGAGAGAGAGAGAGACCATTTGTGAGTATACCGAAGGACCTAAAGCTCCAATCCGCGCCTTCTGGTATAAGCTCATGCTTCCTGGCCCAGCACATTCTTACGAGATATTAATAAGAACGCTAACAGAACATCCTTTTGAGAGAGAAACGAACCTTTCTCCGCTCTTCTTTAATATTGTCACGTGGTGGTGACGTTGAAGAAAGAACACAGTAGCAATACTGTGAACAAGAAAACTAACTTTTATTGGGCGAACCTGTGCCCACAAAACAGGCTACACTTATAGCGCAACGATAGCGGCGAACACGCTCGGCGATCGTCGAAAATCTGCTCAGCGGGTCAAGCGCGTCGGCTTTTATAGAGCAGTCGTCGAATGTTCCAGACTAATCGTTTGGACCCGCGTGCTTTCCACAAAGTTCTACACCATTCGCGCTACGCGATGAAATCAGATAACACAAGGTTCGGCGACAACAGACAGCCGGGTAGAAGCATCGATAACTTTCCAGAAACGTCGGATACATGCAGGCGCGTCCCGCGCTGTGCGATTGCATTTGTTAAGCGGCGAAACGTGGTCGCCCGATAAAGATAAGTACACGTATCAATACCCCCCTCTTAAAAAGCATCGACCCGATGCTGCAAACAAACGAAGGAAATAAACAAAAGCACTCGTAGCAAAGAAAAGAACAAAATGACGAAGTTCGTCAGCGTCCGTAAAAGGGTTTAAGGCGCACCACGTGGACCACCTCAGATCGTGCGCGGCGCCGCTGTGAATGCGAAATGCCGTCTGGCACGACCTCATAGTCCAGAGCGCCAATACGTCGGATGACCTTGTAGGGTCCGAAATAGCGTCGGAGTAGTTTCTCACTGAGTCCTCGTCGGCGTATCGGGGTCCAAACCCAAACACGGTCGCCGGGCTGGTACTCAACAAAGCGTCGTCGGAGGTTGTAGTGTCGGCTGTCGGTCCTCTGTTGGTTCTTGATCCGTAGGCGGGCGAGCTGTCGGGCTTCTTCGGCTCGCTGGAGATAGCTAGCGACGTCAACATTCTCTTCGTCAGTGACGTGGGGCAGCATGGCGTCGAGCGTCGTCGTCGGGTTCCTGCCGTAAACCAGCTTAAACGGCGTGATCTGTGTTGTTTCTTGCACCGCCGTGTTGTAAGCGAATGTTACGTACGGCAGGACGGCATCCCAGGTCTTGTGTTCGACGTCGACGTACATCGCTAGCATGTCGGCGAGGGTCTTATTCAGCCGCTCCGTAAGACCATTCGTCTGCGGGTGGTAGGCCGTGGTTCTCCTGTGCCTTGTCTGACTGTATTTCAGAATGGCTTGGGTGAGCTCCGCTGTAAAGGCCGTTCCTCTGTCGGTGATGAGGACTTCTGGTGCGCCATGTCGAAGCAGGATGTTTTCGACAAAGAATTTCGCCACTTCGGCTGCGCTACCTTTCGGCAGTGCTTTAGTTTCAGCGAAGCGGGTGAGGTAGTCTGTCGCCACGACGATCCACTTATTTCCGGTTGTTGACGTCGGAAAGGGTCCCAGCAAGTCCATCCCGATCTGCTGGAATGGTCGGCAAGGAGGCTCGATTGGCTGTAGTAATCCGGCTGGCCTTGTCGGCGGTGTCTTGCGTCGCTGACAGTCTCGGCATGTTCTGACATAACGGGCGACGTCGGCGGTCAGGCGCGGCCAATAATACTTTTCTTGTATCCTCGATAGTGTCCGGGAAAAACCGAGGTGTCCAGCGGTCGGATCGTCATGTAGGGCGTGCAATACTTCTGGACGAAGTCCTGACGGGACAACAAGAAGGTAGTTGGCGCGGACTGGTGAAAAGTTCTTCTTCACGAGGAGATTGTTTTGAAGCGTGAAGGAAGATAATCCGCGCTTAAATGCCCTGGGGACAACGTCGGTGTGCCCTTCCAAATATTCCACCAGGCCTTTTAGCTCCGGGTCTGCCCGTTGCTGTTCAGCGAAGTCTTCCGCGCTTATCATGCCAAGGAAGGCGTCATCTTCGTCATCTTGCGGCGGCGGGTCAATGGGGGCGCGTGATAGGCAATCGGCATCGGAGTGTTTTCGTCCTGACTTGTAGGTTACAGTGATGTCGTATTCTTGTAGTCTGAGGCTCCACCGTGCCAGTCGTCCTGAAGGATCCTTTATACTCGCTAGCCAACACAACGCGTGATGGTCACTGACGACTTTGAATGGCCTGCCATAAAGATAAGGGCGAAATTTAGCTGTAGCCCAAACGATGGCGAGGCATTCCTTTTCGGTTGTAGAATAGTTGCCTTCCGCTTTTGACAGCGACCGGCTAGCGTAAGCTATCACCTGTTCGACTCCGTTTCTCCTCTGGACTAGAACGGCACCGAGGCCTAGGCTGCTGGCGTCAGTATGGATTTCTGTATCGGCGTACTCGTCGAAGTGCGCAAGTACCGGCGGCGACTGCATGCGTCGTTTGAGTTCTTCAAATGCGTCGGCCTGCGGCGTTTCCCACTTGAACTCAACATCACATTTAGTTAGACGTGTCAACGGCTCGGCGATGCGTGAAAAGTCCTTGACAAAGCGCCTGTAGTAGGCACACATGCCAAGGAATCTACGCACTGCCTTCTTGTCGGTGGGCTGCGGGAACTTTGCGATGGCAGCTGTTTTCTGGGGGTCGGGGCGTACTCCGGATTTACTGATGACGTGGCCTAGGAACAGAAGCTCGTCGTAAGCGAAGCGGCATTTTTCTGGCTTCAGAGTGAGCCCTGATGACTTGATGGCCTCTAGTACTGTGGCAAGCCGCCTAATGTGATCGTCGAAATTTCCGGCGAATACAACGACGTCATCCAAGTAAACGAGACAGGTCTGCCATTTCAATCCCGCTAAAACCGTGTCCATCACGCGCTGGAACGTTGCAGGCGCCGAGCACAGTCCAAATGGCATAACCTTGAACTCGTAGAGGCCGTCTGGGGTGATGAAGGCGGTCTTTTCGCGATCTCTTTCGTCGACTTCTATTTGCCAATAGCCAGACTTGAGGTCCATCGAGGAGAAGTACTTAGCGTTGCAGAGCCGATCCAATGCGTCGTCTATCCGTGGAAGGGGGTATACGTCCTTCTTCGTGATCTTGTTCAGACGACGATAATCGACGCAGAAACGTAGGGTTCCGTCCTTTTTCTTCACCAGGACAACAGGGGATGCCCATGGGCTTTTCGACGGCTGGATGATGTCGTCGCGCAGCATTTCGTCGACTTGTTCTCTTATAGCTTCGCGTTCTCGCGGCGAAACTCGGTAAGGGCTTTGGCGGAGTGGTCGAGCGTACTCCTCGGTGATTATGCGATGCTTGGCGACTGGTGTTTGTCGAATCCTCGATGTCGTCGAAAAGCAGCTTTTGTATCGTCGGAGCAGACTTCTGAGCTGCTGTTGCTTAATCACTGGGAGACTTGGATTAATGTCGTAGTCTGGTTCGGGAACCATGGTCGTCGGGGTAGATGCGGCGGAATCCGAGAGGACAAACGCATTACTTGTTTCCAGAATTCCCTCGATGTACGCGATCGTCGTGCCCTTGTTGAGGTGCTTGAACTCCTGGCTGAAGTTTGTCAGCAACACTTCAGTTTTCCCTCCATGCAGTCGAGCGATCCCTCTTGCGACGCAAATTTCACGGTCTAGCAGTAGACGTTGGTCGCCTTCGATGACGCCTTCTACGTCAGCGGGTATTTCGGTGCCGACCGAAATAACAATGCTGGAGCGGGGCGGGATGCTCACTTGGTCTTCGAGCACATTCAAGGCGTGGTGGCTACGAGGGCTCTCCGGCGGTATCGCTTTATCTTCCGACAGCGTTATTGACTTCGACTTCAGGTTGATGATTGCGCCGTGTTGGTCCAGGAAGTCCATACCGAGAATGACGTCTCGTGAACACTGTTGGAGGATAACGAAGGTGACAGGGTAAGTCCGGTCCTGAATGGTAATTCTTGCCGTGCACATTCCTGTCGGCGTAATCAGGTGTCCTCCAGCGGTCCGAATTTTAGGGCCTTCCCATGCAGTCTTAACCTTCTTCATCTGGACGGCGATGTGTCCACTCATGACTGAGAAATCGGCGCCTGTGTCGATTAAGGCGGTGACTGCGTGGCCGTCTAGAAGCACGTCGAGGTCGGTGGTTCTTTGTCTTGCGTTGCAGTTGGGTCTTGGCGTCGGATCACGGCTGCGTCGTGTTGAATTGAAGCTAGTACGTCGCGTCGTGAAGTAGTCTTTCGTCGGTGCAGTCTTGGCTTCCTGACTTCCTCGGGACGGTGGCGCGTCGTCATTATGTCGTCGAGATGGTTTCTTCGGCGCTTTCGTCGGCGGCGGAGGATCTTCGTCAGTTCGACGAACAGCAACCGCACCTCCATCGGTTGCTGCTTTTAGTTTTCCGGATATGGGCTCGCTGACCGGCCCCGGGCTGGGCCACTGTATGGTCGGCGCTGCGGCGACAGGTAGCGGCCTGGTGATGGCGAACGCGACGGTCGTCGAGAGCTCCATTGAGTAGCGGCGAGGTAGTCGGCGATGTCACGTGGGCGCTCTCCAAGCTGTGGACGCGGCGCGTTAACGGCGAAACCTCGCAGTCCCATCTCTCGGTATGGGCATCGTCGGTAGACGTGACCTGCCTCTCCGCAGTGGTAGCAGAGCGGGCGGTGGTCAGGAGCGCGCCAAACGTCAGTCTTCCTCGGGTAGCTGCGCTGGGCAACGGGTGGGCGTGCTGGCGGCGGCGGTGGTGGTCGACGGAATTGCGGCGTTGCAGGGCCCTGCCGCGGTCGTGGAGGGGGACCTTGACGGCGGGCGACGGCGGCGTAGGTCATCGCTTCTGGCTGGGGCTGCGATGATTGTGGTTGTAACTCGGGAACTCCGAGCGATCGCTGAACTTCTTCTTTGACGATTTCGGCGACTGTGGCCACTTGAGGCTGCGACGAAGGCAAGACCTTGCGCAGTTCTTCGCGCACAATGGCCCTGATGGTCTCGCGCAGATCGTCCGTGGCCAGTGATTGAATTCCTGCGTAGGGGGTAGAGCTTGTACGGCGGTTGAATTGCCGGTTCCGCATTTCGAGTGTCTTCTCGATGTTCGTCGCCTCACGAAGAAACTCTTCGACGGTCTTCGGTGGGCTTCTTACCATCCCGGCGAAAAGTTCCTCCTTCACACCACGCATGAGTAGGCGAACTTTCTTTTCCTCGGCCATATCCGGGTCGGCGTGGCGGAACAGACGGGTCATTTCTTCCGTAAAGATGGCAACGTTCTCGTTTGGTAGCTGCACTCGGGCGTCCAGCATAGCTTCGGCCCTTTCCTTGCGCACGACACTTGTAAAGGTGCACAGGAAGCCGCTACGGAACAGGTCCCACGTAGTCAAGGTCGACTCCCTGTTCTCAAACCACGTTCTGGCGGCGTCTTCTAAGGCGAAGTAGACATGCCGCAGCTTGTCGTCGGAGTCCCAGTTGTTGAATGTCGCGATTCGCTCGTAGGTCTCCAGCCAAGATTCCGGGTCTTCAGTCGCTGCTCCATGGAAGGTCGGTGGGTCCCGGGGTTGTTGTAGGATAACGGGGGACGCTGGGGCAGCCATTGAGGTTGTCTTGACCACGATCTTCTTTGTCGCCTCAGGTAGAAGTCCGTGCTCTGGGGGCAGGCCTTGCAGTCTGCGGCTAGCACGCTGGTCTTGGGCGGTGTCGGTTTTGTCCTCGGGCTTCGGGCTTGGATCGCGGCTTTGCGGGGGCGTTCGGTACATGAACGCACAAGCACCTCCACCAGATGTCACGTGGTGGTGACGTTGAAGAAAGAACACAGTAGCAATACTGTGAACAAGAAAACTAACTTTTATTGGGCGAACCTGTGCCCACAAAACAGGCTACACTTATAGCGCAACGATAGCGGCGAACACGCTCGGCGATCGTCGAAAATCTGCTCAGCGGGTCAAGCGCGTCGGCTTTTATAGAGCAGTCGTCGAATGTTCCAGACTAATCGTTTGGACCCGCGTGCTTTCCACAAAGTTCTACACCATTCGCGCTACGCGATGAAATCAGATAACACAAGGTTCGGCGACAACAGACAGCCGGGTAGAAGCATCGATAACTTTCCAGAAACGTCGGATACATGCAGGCGCGTCCCGCGCTGTGCGATTGCATTTGTTAAGCGGCGAAACGTGGTCGCCCGATAAAGATAAGTACACGTATCAATATGCCCTCTACTTGTCAGTTTTACTCCTTTCAGCCTCATTTTTTCATAATCATGAGGAACGTTCCGATGTCGTCGCCGCTTTAAAGTTGAAGGTGTAGATCACTGGCTTTCTACTTGCCTTTCCTTCTCTGTCTGCCAAGTGTTACATGCCACTTAGTTTTACAATGCGTGTCTTTTCAGTGTTCGATTAATTGTGCGAGATTTAACGGCAAGAAAGCTGTAGATTTTACGGTATTCCTTGCAAATGCACTGTACGCGCTCGCTTCGCATATACTCAGACAGCGACGCGTCTTCAAAACGTCCACGATGAAGCCATCCATCACTTTTTGGTTAGACGAGCATTGCATGCAGGGACTTCAGGAGCTTGCAGTCCCCCTAAACTACTGCCACCTCATCCATGGTGGTTGCATGTGATGGATCGCCTCTTTAACTAGCAAGAAAGAATTTCCATTCATTTCTAAAAGTGTTACTGCCGCACCAAGTCGCGTCAAGCCCAACGTGGAGGGGCAGGGAGACTGAGCGGAGTGAGAGTATACCCACTCGATCAGTATAACAACCGAATTTAAGTGCAGTCTCTCTCTCTCTCTATCAAAGTGTTTGGGGACACTGACACTTAACCATATGTTGTCGACACATGAACTTGCACGCACGATCATATGCGGACGCACCAATCAAGGTTTCAACTACCGAACGTTCCAACCATGCGCATGCTGCAACAAGTACAAAAGAAACGATAATGTTTTGCAATTCATCTAGGCGTGAAGCCAGTTGACAATTGTCATAAATGTGTGTCAAATGTTTGTTTACATTTCTTCTTCGTGCCGACCACGAAACACTTGTAACCGGCAAACGGCGTGCGGTTGGTGTATGACGGTATACTCACGGATCGCCAATATAGTACAACACATCACTGCGGCGTTTCAGAGTTGCGCCGAGCAGTGGCGATAAACGTGTACTCGAAAGGGCGTACTCCAGCTTGAAGCCGCAAGCGTGGGGCGATACGAAAGGTTTCAGTGCGCCTTATCGAACATGTTACCTCGGCAAAGCTGACTGCAGTTATCGGCCCGATTCTGATGTCACACTCTTCAACACCTAATCCGTACAGCGATTCTGTCGGCGCGAAAAAAAGAAAAGGGTGCAGCAAGTTTTATCGCTCGATTTTCTCTACTATTTTTCTATCGCAGAGAGACTGCTCGGCGTGTGCGAAGGTGAATTGGAGCTCGGTGAAACTGTGAAGGATAAATGACATGTGACGACTCGGCCTACATGTACAGCCACGCACATTACAGCCACAAATGTGCTGGTTAACGGCTTTGTTCGCTACGGAATTACACAATGATACAACAAACGCTACCTAAATATTATCACTGAAACTTTTAAAGACCGTAATTAATTTAATAAAGTGAATGGCTTTCTGCAAGTGTTCGGTGGTTGGCTTACATTGAGAATGATCGTCGATGCATTCTGCTCACTTTCTCTTTCTTTCTTTTTTTTTCATTAAAGACTGTTCATAATAAAGCACATGCATATTCTGCACGACATGCTCGAACAGTCGCTGAAAGCTCGACCCAAGTATATAGACGTTTCCAACAGTCAGTTTTCTTTTTTTTAATTTTAGGTCGCGCTCTCCCGCATTTCTGATCGCAGTCTGTTTACTTACCACACGTACCAAATTTATGCGCTACCTGGAACGATATTGGGACTCTGGAATTGCTATTTATAATCAGCAAAATCTTTCAATGCTGTCAAATCAGCATCGCTGGGCAGCGTGGGCCGGAAGCATGCTCCGGTAGATAGTGTATATTTCTCTATAGTGTCGTGTTAATTCTGTCAACTCGCTTTCAAGTTATGAATTGAAGCCACTGTTGAGAGTGATCGCCTACTAAAAGAAATTTGTATTTCTTTAAAGACAAAAAAAAAAGCTGTCTATTAACGTCTTTCTGGAGCTGTTAAAGTCTACCTGCTTGAGAAGCTGTATAAGGGAGTGCTTGCACCCTTCCGAAGTACTAATGGTCGGCTCCCGAATATATACCGGAGACTTCAAACGATTCGTCATGTCCGTCCGTAGCGATTTAATTCTTCACTACAGCCTACGAGCCTTTTGAAATGCTTTGCTATATCCGAGCTTAGTAAACTTCTATATTTCCCGGCCTGTTCCTGCGTGCTCCGGAGCCCCGACGCAGGTTACTTTGCTGGCTGTTCTTTCACCGACGCTCGATATAGACCAGGGCCACCGTACTACAGCACTGTACAAGAAAAACGACTAAAAATGATTTTGACAGAAGACTCATACATAGAGCGAGTGAGTGAGAGAGAGGAGTTACCCATACGGTATGCCCGCAACTTGTTTGTCGATTTGGGCCTCGACCTCCTATAGCTGGCCTCCTACGTAGAGCCGGTTGAACGCGAGGCGAGAAATTTACGATTTACTGGCTGAGATATACCGCGCAATGAACTTGTCTATTCGCGTGTGCTATAGGAAAACTAACATTTATTCTCCATACTGCCTGGTGGAGGACAACTGAATTAAAAAGAACGAAAATTCGAATCAGAACCCAGGTGAACCCGAGCCCAAAACCAGATGAACAAAATTCTCTCTGAAATTTTCAAGCAACATCCAGAATTCAAAACCCTTTCCTGGAGGTTGATATGCTGAAAAGGCTCCGCCTTCTACGGCCTCCCAAATATTCATAAAACAGAAATTCCTCTACAGCCCGTAGTCGATTTTACGTGTTCCCCTCTACGAACCCTGTCAACCTGTCTTCATAAGATACTCTCTCCTGATACCGGAAAAACGGACACCTACATTACCCGCTCAGGACACTTCGTGGAAATGGCGTATACAGTGTGAGCCTTGATGAAAACGACTGCGCGGTGTCCTTTGATGTGGTTTCGCCTGTTCACAAGTGTGCCTGTGCACCTCGCGCTTTCTCTGACACAGTGTGCGCTCGTACTTGACCCCACGCTGAAAGACTGCACTCCCCTTCCTATTAGTCACACCTGCCGATTATTGGAACTCATTCTTTCAAGCGCTTACTTCTATATCAACAACCAGTTCTCCTAACAGACTAGTGGAACTGCTATGGGTGCCGCACTCTCGGTCACAGTTGCCGAACTCGCCACGGAGGATATCGAAAAGCAGACGCTCTGTTCTTTCACCCCCAAGCCAAAAATGTTTGAGCGCTATGTGATTGTTTTTACGTGGTGAAGTTATCCGAGGTGGACGATTTGCTCGCGCACTTAAACTCCATCGAGCCGGCTACACAGTTTACAGTGGTACGCGAAAATTTTGGTTCTCTCCCTTTCTTGGGTGTCCTCGTGATAAGACAGCGACCGAACATTTCCTTTTCCGTATTCAGAAAACCGACACATACAGGAAGATAGCTTGACTTTTAATTCTAATCATCCCACCTGCCACACGTTTTCTGTAGTCCAAAGCTTCACCGAGAGAGCTGAAAGAATTTTCGCGTCTTCGCGCCTCAAGGAGGAAGAAAAGAACGCAGTAATCCGTGACCTTAGGAAAATCGGTTACACAAAGCCATGAGCCTGTCGAAAAGGCGCATGGCATTGTGTACAAGATTACCTGCACCGTATGCCCCGCGTCGTATATTGGCGAGACTAAAAACCTCGCGAAAGGAATTCGCCAACACAGGAATGACCTTCGCCACCTAAACAGTGACCGCACTGTTGGGGCGCAACACTGGGAGCTTTTTTTATTTCCGGATTAGCCCCGACAGCGCTGTCGTCTTGGAGGGGGAAAACGACCACCGGCGGCGGCTCCATTTTGGAATTCTAAAAATTAAATTATGGGGTTTTACGTGCCAAAACCACTTTCTGATTATGAGGCACGCCGTAGTGGAGGACTCCGGAAATTTCGACCACCTGGGGTTCTTTAACGTGCACCTAAATCTAAGTACCACGGGTGTGTTTGCATTTCGCCCCCATCGAAATGCGGCCGCCGTGGCCGGGATTCGATCCCGCGATCTCGTGCTCAGCAGCCGAACACCATAGCCACTGAGCAACCACGGCGGGTTTTTCGTAATTCTAGCACGTCGAGAAGACGTCGGCTAACATCAATCGTTCGTCAGGAACAACATTTCCCGCCGTTTACGCTCAAAGTCTACGAAAAGTATCTGCGCGCCTGTCAAAGCGCCGATGCGGTGTGGTCGCTTTTTTGAAACTTATTGCGTCATACTGACCTATACAGGCGCTGCTACGTCAGCGCGATATGAAGAAAAAGAAGAATGTAAAATACGTACACGAATGTTATTACATCTCGCTGGCATCGTTACGAGGCCGGCAATCGAACGCGCCACCACGATGAGTGAGCAGCGCATCTTTATTACAACTGACCACCGCGGCGAGTGCCGTATATATACCGAGACTCTACGTACACCGAAGCAGCTCAGCAGAAGCACTTTCCCGTATCTGACCGATCGTGAGCTGCGTCTGTGCGCGTCACAAACGACACATTGCTTTTCTCACTTACTTGCACAAGATAAAGCGGCGCAACTAAAGAAATGCTGACACACTAAGTCTTGTTGCCGAACACTCAGTACTCTTATATGCACATTGCAGAAGGCACCGTGAATGCCGTTAACGAGCAACACATGCCTTAGCTCTGCATAAGCACTGTGGAAAGCCCTGTGCGAATGTTAATAGGCAAACTGAGTAACTCGAGTGCGGTAGAACAAGAGCCTGACACTCCGCCGTACAAATCGCCATTGTACACTCTTAAGCAAAATTAAACCCTTTGGGTCGTATCTTGCCACACAATGATAATCGTCATCTGTCTTGTCTGCATTTCCTTTCTTTAACGCAGCGAGCCCGGTACTTCCAAGTCACGAACGACATGCGCGTTATCAGCATGACAGAGCATTCTCGACAGGAAAGTAGCCAGTGCAGCGTTTTCAAGAAAGGAAATGCAAGCGAGAGAGATGACGATTATCGTTGTGTGGCAATATACACCCCAAAGGGTGTACATTTGTTTAAGAGTGACTTAGGTCGCACTCTGAGCTGCTTCAAGGCTCGCAAATTCGGTGTCAGATTGCATTCAGAACGGTGCGTGGCTCGTTAGCACAGGTCTTTTGGAGGATCGAAATAGCGCGCCTTTAGGTCACGCGTCACGCTCAGCAGGATAAAAAGCATGTGCGCCATTTTTGTCATTTAACGACGACGCGGCTTCGCTGAAACAGTTCTCCCACCCTCACATACCACTAGTCCTGTGTAGGTTTTCGCTAAAAGCAAATGCTGTAAAAGTAAATGCTGTCTACACAGACAGCATTTACTTGCGTATCTGAAGCACTACATACACTGGTCGCCATCACCAGCACGAGCACCGTAATAATCGTAATCATTATCATTGGGCTTGCTGCTGTAGGGCAAGGCCTTTATACGTAAGATGAAGAGCATAACGCCGCGAAGATGCGCTGGGTTACCATCACATCCTGAGGGCGAGGGGTAGGGGGCAAGAAAGAAAAGCGGTAGAGACAGACTCTACCGGCCAAATTTTGTATTTTCTTCTTCGCCTATAACCAGCTATTATAAAAGACAAAACAATCACATCGCAGAAAACAAACATGGCGCTTACTTTAAACGATATATGTAGAGGCAAAGACCATATATATATAAATGAAGCAGGAAAAGTAACAGTGTGGGTACGAAGACGAGCAACCTGAAGTGCATGGGTGACCAGTGCGCTGAGATATGCGTGATGGAGGGACAACGTGAGGCTCGTGATGAAGGTGGCTATAGAAAAGCTTTCGAAACAGACTGGCGACGGGGCAAACAAAAGTAACGGAGTTTGTGGACGTCTGATCAGCTCGATTGGCAGAGCAGCGCACGCGCATTGCGGAAGGTGTGTGGGTTCGGCTTCAGCCGGTGGCGCGTCGGTTTAAAGCGGAGCTCTCTTTGCGAACGCCCCTGGGACATTTGCTGACCGTGGCTGCAGCCTTGCCAACATAGCCGAAACTTAGATCTAACATCGAATTACGTGCCCGACGGTGTCATCGAGCCTCGGTCCTCCAGCCCGATGCGCTAACAATTTGGTCACAATCGCGAGTGTACTTCTATCTTGCCAAACACAGACTATAGCTGTCTGAGATGATCGCTATGTGTCTCACATCGCGCAGCACGGGTGCGCGAGAGCACATATGCGCGCGCTCGATCAAAGGGCTGCGTTTGGACAGCTTGTAAACGTGGATGATGTGGTTTGGGTGAGGGCCTTCAGTATAACGACCATGCATCTGCCACTGCAATAACACAGGAACCAGCATAGCTTTCAGAACCCATCCCCCTTTCTTTCTTTGCATTTGAACAGTAAAACCTCACTGCACATAGATTCCAACGAAGTGCCCTGGCGCTGCCGCAATATTTTTCGTCCGGTTTTATTTCCCAATATCTGTATTGATCATTCGTACACTTCAATTAAAAATGACGAATAAGCTTCCCTACGCTTTCCTTGGTTTCGTTCTCTGTTGGCTTCATATGGTAGTGATTGACCAAAATCTGGCCCCCTGGTTTCCCTTCTCCTTCTTCATTGAAACGAAAGAAACCGCTTAAAGAAGAGTTGGAGAACCCCTTGAAATTGTGATTGATTGTGGAGGTTATCGGCGCAAGGGCCAGTTATGGCCAAGGAGCCCGAGACAACATTAATATAGAGTTGTGAATGCAACAAGAATTGTGGATTTAATATGACCGTTAAATGCCTAAAAGCATCGGCCGTAATAGAAAACAATTACTGTGTTAAGATAATTTTTCGGTAACACCACTACCTCACCAGGGCTCTTAATTGAACGCGAGGGCATTAATTCATGTGCTGTACTCAGGCTCCTTTGAAACCTTTTCTCTCTTTCTTTCTTTTTTGTTGTTAACGCTGCCGCCTTTGCAAGTGGAATAACAATGCATACTTACGGCACGTTTGATATGGCGCGTATCTTCAAGCTGGCGTCTTTCTGGAAATTCATTCCAAGTGGGCACACCTTGCAAACACACCGGTTACAATTCCTAAATTGCAATATCTGCCGCAAAGTTATTCATTCAAAAGATAATTAGCGGATTTTTGTTATTTCGTTGAACATGTGTTTCGATTTCACGTGCAAGTAATGTTCGCCTCTCTGAATAATTCAGCTCAAGGACTAAAATATGTTATCTGCAACAGCTTATGTTTAAAAATTCCATACAACCTAAAAATGACCCCCCTTTATGTAGGTAAAGCAAATGCGTAAGCTCCGTTGACAGAACGTCTCAACTCTGTGAGGCGGTGGTCTCCGGTTTGTCTACTTGAGCAAACAAACTTCTTATTTCCGGGAGAATACGCCATTGCCAGACGGAAGGCATCTTCTGGTTTCCAAATCCAGATTTGAATGCAGCTGCGGTTTTGAAGCTGCGACGGGCGTTCGAGAATTTCAACGACGCTCCCGTCCAGCGCAACCCCGAATACAGACTGCGCACGTGGCGATATCGCATAAAAAAAAAAAAGTTCCACCTCGCGCTCACCTGCGGCATCGGACCGCACTTTGCCCGCGCGGCTGCTTTGCACACGTTTCTTTTCAAGCCGGGCGTGCATATGAATACACTTCACGCAGGCGTCGGATGTGCCGCGAAATCAATGAAATTCGCATCTGCCAGCTAGCACAGCCTTCGCCCCCAGCGCTCTGTAAACCTTGAGGAAACTTGAATTTAAAGGCTGACTACTCGGCGGCGAACAGAAAAGTAAAAGAAAGCGGTACGTGGATGATGGGGGCGGGAGGCGTGTCATGCAGACTGCAAAGAAGAGGAAGCCCGCAGATGCAGGCGATGCACTGCCCGCGGCCGTGTGGGCAATAAAATGTGGTACTCGCATCGTAAGCGCATTGTGCGTGCATTTCTATGTGTGCGTGTTTGTGCGTGAGTCTGCGCGTGTGTGTGTCGTTCGACCGATCGGCAAAGCGGCCACCAAGAGGGAATTGCCATTTCCCTGCAGCGAAGGAAATGGAAGGAGAGGGAACGCGTTGCACAAGCACCTCTTTGACATGCGCGCGGGTGGGTCCCCTGCGCTGCAAAACAGGCGTGTATACAAAGAGTTAGCGATCTCATCTCGCCTGGCGAGGAGGGGGGAGGAGGAGGGGGAAGGCTTTCTCTATCTGGCAGACCTGTCGTTATTAGCCTGGCGTTCCCCTTCTTCTTAGCCTCTTTATTCTCAATTCGACATTGCCCGGAGAGAGTAAGAAAAGTGGAGGAAGGGCCACCATGCGCCCAACATAGGCGTCTCCTGTCCCGTGAGACCGAATCTCGTCTCGATATCGGTCGCGATGCCGGTCGCCGGTAGCGGTGGCGCGCACGATTGGCCGAAACGACGCTTGCGCCGGCAGGCGTCTCACCAGTTCAGAGCAGCACTACGAATGCCCAGCACGCGGCTTAAGTGTATACTAAGCGTTCCTGTCTACGCCGCGAAACTTCCACGTTCGGACACCTGTTGCCGCACAGGCTATATACCTGCAGAGTATAAGGTTCTTGCGCTTTGAGCAAACGGCTGACTGCCATTCAAGAAGACTGAACTTGCTCGTTTCATCTGCTATCTCGGCAAAATGTAGCTGATATTGCGCACCGGATAAACAATAAGTAAAGAAAGGCGCATATTGAAGTCCCCGCTATCTGAAGGCAGACATGCAATCAATGCTCAGACGCGGAGCGAGTGGGTCTCCGCTCGGTCGGTGACGTGCGCTGTACATAGAGTACCCTATTCAAACATGCGCCATCCAGGTCTTGCGGGGGCTCATCGAATTCTGCGCGTATCGTAGACGGTTATGACGCGGGTGTAATATTCGAAGTCACAGATGAAAGCAACCTACATGGGCGTTAGCTCTCCACGATACGGCCACGACTGCGCCACACAGGCGCTGCTCTGAACTGTCGAACGAGGCACAAGCGTCGTCGGGCCCGGCGCAAGCATTGGAAGCAGCCTGCGGCGCTTTTGAAGCCTCTGCTCGGCATTCTCCCCAGGTCCGCATCAGTTGCGTCAAGGGCGCTCTGTTGCCTGATCCTCGGATCCGAGGTGTGTATACACGCGCGCACTGTATACTACAGCGGCGGTGAGGGCGAGTGCGCGGTGCGCACATACGCAAGCGTGCGAGCACGCCCGCGTCGTGTTGCGCATGCAGGACAGAGCCGGTCGCACGTCTTGCCGCGCTCGCATGCACCGCCGGGACGAGATTCGGGAGGCGCGACGACGACAGGAATCCACCGCCGCGTCTCCTCCGCAGCCGGGCCGCAGAGCGCGCGGCGTCCGCTCATGCATACAAATAACCGCATCTGCGCGCTCGCCTCGACCGCGAGAACGCACGCACGCGTCGCGTGAGCGAGCGATGAGCGGCGACGCATGAAAAAGGCGAACGCGCTGCGCTGCTGTGCGCGCGGGCAACCGCCCAAGCAGGCCGAAAACCACGCCGCGCTTTCCGTTTCGACGGGGTGCGCCGTGGGAGGGACGGTGACCGCCGCTGGGGCTCTCCCGCTTCTCGCACACGACGCTGCGGCTTGCGCCACTGTCACGTTTGTGCGGTGCCGCTAACGAAGCCGCGTACGACGTCAATTTGCTGCCGGAAAACAACCTCTCCTGCAGCCTGCCCCTTAAAGCGCTTGCTGACAGAAACAGTTCTGACAGAAACAGCAGTGAGATTCCCGCACCTCGTTCCTCGAAGTGACCATTATAGAGCGCGTCTCGAAGTCAGTCGGTACGTTTTAAGAAATCGGCGTGAAAGGAGAGGACGAAGAGAACAAGAGGGCAAGCGCTGAACTTACACCTGGTTAGCTTATTCGAAGGAAACCGTAAGCTGATACGCGACGCATGCAAGGCAGTGAAAGCACGTACTTTGAGCGTTTTTGAGAACGATTAAACTGTGAACTTTTGATTGCGTGGAGCCGTCCGCGTGCGTGATCGCATTCACCGTGTCTTTCTTTCCCCACTCTCTTCTTTCTATTCCCTATTTCCCTTCCTCCAGAACAAGATAGTCAACCAGACACTTTTTTGGTTAACAATGCCTCCTCCTTCCTTTCTATTCCCTCCATCTCATGCGCTTTACCACTGCAGCCATATCGTGACTCATTCGTACAGTCCACGGATTTTCAGTGTTGCGCAAAGACTTGGTCTGCCTTGCCCGTGGTTTGTTTTGTTCCGCAGATGACGACTGTTGATCGTCAGGCCGCCTCCGGATTCTGAGCTTCGCCATCGCCAGAAGGCACAGAAAGAGAGCGCTTTCTTCACAACCACCACCACCGCAATTCAAACCCACGTCACTGCAGCAATGTGCATTTAAGAACTGTGCGAGCAGTGCGAATTGTGCGCTGAGACTGCATATGCCATACTGTACATATTCGTTGCAACTTTCGGCGCTGGTCGTTGTACGCTTACGCTTACGAATCAGTGCCCGCAAACGAACCTGCTCATCGTCCTAAGGCCTAGCGCAATTTTCACCCGTATGCAGGGTAGCGGCGGGATAAAGGAAAAATAAGAAAGAAAGGCATCCTTTAATGGGTCTCCTCATTCATCGGTATACGGTTTCCATCGTATTGGATTAAGCGTTCCCTTCTATATATTCTGATGCCCTTGATGGCAAAAGACAGTGCTACACTTCGGCGGAAAGTCGAACTCAAACGGCTGTCTGGTTCGCCATTCTTGCTTCTGTGGCAACGCGCAGAGTTTGTTGCCTTGTGAGCGTGCATTGCAGCAGCTCACGCAGCGCATGGCCATGGCCACGACAGGGCAACGCATACCAAGTCCGTTTAGTCCGCCGAACGAACTTGGCATGGGCGGCGAAAGGGGATGTGGGTTATTTAACACCACTGGAGTGGACCTCTCTCGGACACCACCGCAGCGAAACAGGCAAGAGAAACGAAGCGAATGGGAGCATAGATCGGGAAGTTCCTGAACAGAAGCTTTTTTAAAACATAGGAGCGCGCACAATAAATGGTGTTGTCACCTTTTGAGTGCCAGCAGTCCGGGTTTTCATGTTACGCATTGTTAAGGCGAAAGCCTTTCTAGACTCATGGTGAAGTTTGTGTCAGCCAAGCAGATCGCCGGAGTCGCATCACGCCATATGAAGACATATTAAAGACAGATTAAAAAATGAAAAATGATTGATAGTAATAGTTAGTGAATGATAATGCTATAATAGAGATTGGTAGCGGTTAATAATGACTAATAATGACTTGTAATGACTACTAATGACTAAGAAATGACCAATATGTCTAACAACGGCTTGTAATGACCACAATTGATTACATATGACTAAATATGCCTACTAGTCAGCATAAATGACTAATAATGACTGAAATGACTTGTAATGACTATGAAGTGACCAATATGTCTAACGACAACTTGTAACGATTACAATTGAGTACAAATGACTAAAGGTGCTTAGCAATGAGCAGTAATGACTGAAATGACTTGTCATGACTACTGATGACTGTGATATGACCAGCATGTCTAACAACGGCTTGTAATGACCACTATTGATTACAAATGACCAAAAGTGCTTAGTTGTGAGCAATAATAACTAAATGAAAGAAGAGAAAGATAAGAGGCAAAGAGAAAGAGGCGAATGATAAGAGGAGGAAGAGTAGGCTTTCGCCGTTCACCTCTTAAGAGAGATCTTAAGAGACCCTGTAATTTTTATTATGTTTCACATGTACATGGAGAAGGGGATATCATTGTAATGATCCACATGTTTCGGTAAGTGCTGCCTCAAGAATGGAATGGCACAAGATTGCGCGCCCAGAAGCAGCAATGACAGCACCGAACATTACGAGGCTTGAGCTAACTGGCATGCAACATATACAAACTCGACTCAAAGGTTCTGAGATGGGTACAAAAAAGGAAAGGAAGCTTAGCCAAGGTCGCTCTTGGCTGCCTACCCTGCAGTTGGGAAAGAGGAACGGGGAACATAAAGATTAGAAGTAAGATGTACACGTCAGAAACATGTGAAACAGCACAGGCGTTGACTCTGACTGTAAAATCACGCCTATTCACATTTGCACGATAAACTTGGCGTACGTAGTACGCGTGGTATCACAACAGGGTAACATAGTGTGAAACCCTGCCTTCAGTCGCTGCGTGTCAAAAGATAACAGACAACAAGAGCTAAGTGCCGAAAAAAACAAAAACACAGTTGGTCAAGTGAGAAAAGCGTAAGCAGGATTGAACACAAACGGCAAGCAAATAACAATTAACAGGTGTCTGAATGTCCCATTGGTCTTGCGTAATGACAAGAAAAAAAGTCAGACCAAGGAAGAATAGAATAAACAATGGTATTTCCCACACAAGCTGTGAACAACAATTTCGCCCAATGGTACGTGTGTCTTGTCTTCCTTTCTGTTGTCGTGTATAGCGAGCGAGTGCCTTTTCGAGATGGTGGATAACTTTAATTCTGAGGTCACTTACCTGCCACAATAGTTTTACTGTTGTCAGTTCAGGACACGCGGGTGGATGCTCCTAGCAGAGAGGCTCTTGTGCTGGTGTCAAGAGGGGCCTGCAGAACATCACGCAGAAATCAACGGGTATGCGCGTGTCCATAACTTGCCTTAGAACCTTGCGTATTAGAACCCTGCGGATTTGCGCTTGCTATATGCTCTGTCATGTACTCCTCTCAATCGGAGTGCCGTTTATAACTAGCAAAAAAGAAAAACTGACGAAAGCAGAGAATGTCATTTCTCTGGGAAATTCATTAAAATACTTGCATGTAGCGAATAAAAATGTTTGATGAAGTTAGGCTGACAATCTTCTCGAAATATTTTAGTGTTTCTTTTGTGGATTATGATGATGACGATGGAAATAATCGCAGCTCGAGGCAGAACATCTTAAATAATAATAATAATTTAGCTGCCAGTCTCTAGTTATCTATCGTGCTAAAATTATTAGATATAAAGGCTCTTGTGCGACGTAGAATAACTAAATACCAAAGTGCGGAAGTTACGTCGAACTTTCCTTTTATATTTCGGCACATTTAGCCCGTCGCTTTTTCAGTAGCAAGCCATTGATTGAGCACGACCAATTTTTATCAAAATCTGTGACGTCACATCGAGTTAACTCGTGAACTCTAAAGTGGCGTCTCCAATGCTGTTTCTCTTTTACGTCGTTGCCTAGCTTTCAAAAACCTTTATCTTTACGAGATCGACCTCCTTGCTGGTCTGTACGTGGTTTGCCACTCGAGTTTTATATACTTATAGCACGGCATACGCTAGCTTTCCTCTTAAGCAGTCTCCGAGGCGACAGAGGCAGCTAGTATTCCACTGGGAAGCGTGCTACCACTTGAATTAAACCAAACACGTTTCCAGCGTTATCACTTTTAACCAAAGCGGGAAGACGGCAATAAAGGAAAATAAATGTTTACAATTCATCGAAGTACTGTACGAAGCTCTTGACTACAATGTCATGCCGCTTCTCGAGTTACGCAGCACCCTTTGCCTATTGATAATTGCCGAAAGGTTTTCGGTTTCTTGATTGTTTTTTGGTTAACGCCCACGGAATAGTACACTTGCCGCGCACGTCGGGGCAGTAGACAAATCGTTACTGTTAGTACGATATCGCGCAAACGGGGAGGAGTGAACGTCACGTCGAGTCGATACCAAGTCTTGCCGTTCTTAAACGCGGGAGTTCGCGGCGTCGGGGCACGTATAACGTGCGACCCACATGGTGCGTTTCCGTTCGCGCTTTTACCGGCTGAGGGTGGGGGGGGGGGGGGTGGGGGGGGGCGTCGCCGCCTATTTTCTTAGCGACAGAAACGCTTAAAGATAGAGGCGAGCCTGCGTCAGCACATCCGCACTAATAAAGTGCCGTATCCACCATTCCGTATCCACCAATCCGATGAGAGGCGTCGCGCGGGGTGGCTCAAACGGCTGGGCTATATAGTGGCAGTCAACAAACGACTTCCTAGAGCGACTCGAGTAACAAAAAAGATTTGCAGTTTGAGCCTATGGGTAAACGTTTCAGGATAACCGGGAAAACGGACGCATTAACGGCGGCAGCAGAAGTAAAAAAAAAATTATGGGGTTTTACGTGCCAGAACCACTTTCTGATTATGAGGCACGCCGTAGTGGAGACCTCCGGAAATTTCGACCACCTGGGGTTCTTTAACGTGCACCTAAGTACACAGGTGTTTTCGCCCCTATCGAAATGTGGCCGCCGTGGCCGAGATTCGATCCCGCGACCTCGTGCTCAGCAGCCCAACACCATAGCAGCAGCAGAAGTGGCATATCGCCATCTCGCATTTTTGAACCTCAACGCATTATGGAAACGTTATTGCGCGGCGTCGTTATTCTGCAAATAAGATATATATATATATATATATATATATATATATATATATATATAGAGAGAGAGAGAGAGAGAGAGTAAATTCGACAGTGATTCTTGCTTGTATAGTGGCGTGTATTGTAGCCGACGTCCGCGTCACGAGATGGTGCCACGAGTATGGCTGCGTATGCGCGTCTGTGTTCTCTTCCGGTACTCTGATGTTGCATTAACTAATATGTTTTACGGACGCTCTAAGAGTAATTGAGTAGTCGCAGCGGTTTTTGCTGAAGCACTAATGCAACTATAGGCATCGTTTTCCGCGGTGAGCGATGACCAACGGCGTCCACAGCCGCTCCCGCATACGATCGCACTGCACCGGTGTTAGGTGCACGTAGTTGCCATGCGCGCGATTCGTTTGACCTGCAGATAAAGCCCAATTTGGGGTAAGATAAACGAGGAATAACATCTTACAGTGAATTCCAAGGCAAAAAAGAAAGAAAGACATGACATGCAATATATTCCAAAATTTGGTATACTTTGATTTAGAGTAAGATAAAGAAAGAACGGGCTAGCTTTGCAATGTTCGTTATTTAAAGTGAAGATATTGCAAGGCATTGGTTATCTTTGACTGCCATACGTCGAAAAAAGAAAAAAGAAAAGGCACGGGCGCTTAGGCTTTCAATGTAGGCTCATATTTGGAGGTTATACTTCTTAGCAAATCTGATAACTGGGTAAGTGTTGACGTTCATGAGGATAGCCGAAAGCACGTGAATGCTTCCTGCCAGCCTGAGTGTTTCACTGCGTTGCATTCGTCACGGTAACTTAAGGAAAAGCCAACTTTCGACTGTGTACCTGCATCGTATATCGTGAGTGCCTGGCCCTATTTTTTCACACAGATCAACTTTGAACTCGCGTTAGCACATTGAATAGTAGCAGTTTCATATGCATTTGTTTGATCTGCAGCGAAATTAAATGAACATTAGAACATCGTCTGCGATAAATGAGTTGAAACAAATGTTGATATGTGCTATACACCGAAAGCTTCATGTACGCGGAATGGGCAACAGGACCTTGCTTCATCAGTCCAACAACGTTGCTTCAAATACTTATAGGATATTGTTTTAAGCGCCAACTAGTGGTGAGCACATAGAAATATATATTTATCGAACAGGTTTTATTGAACATGCAAACCTTGTCTAACAAGCTAGAGCATTAATAACAATGTTCGAGAGCGGTTTGAGTCCCAAAGATGGTTTACACTCTCAGTCAAGACTTGGATATCATCCTGCACATAACCCGTACTTTTTAATTTTAGTAGAAAAGTCACTCATATGCGGCCCTCAAAAAACTGCGTTAACCGTAACCAAACATCCAGCCGCCCAGCGGGCTGCTTAATGTTTGGTCACGGTTACTCGACTTCTGCAGGAAGCTCCCGCGGCTTGTAATAGCGTGTAAATGCGACTGATATTTACTGTGACGGCTCTGTCGGGACTATATTCTTGGAGTATTTAGAGCAATAACTGTCAGGTGCTCTTAATTGGCTGAGATATGGCCGGATTCCGCGTTGTCGTCGTCGTCGTTGTCGTAACAGGTTGTACTGATTTTCCTATGAAAAAAAGAAAAAGAAAGACCGAAAGAAGGAAAACGATGCGGTACTGGAACTACACGGCAATACATATAGGCTTGCACTGGTATGTAGATCCTTTTCACTACGATCTCATGCATGGGCGCCGCCTTGTTTGGTCCCTTGGTGACGCTTTTATTGCTTGCCTCAGCTGCCTCCATTGACTCCGTTTTTACAATGGGTGTGCATGACGCCGGTGCGGCTCAAGCAAACCTCTGTTTCGGCGGATATCGTAGATGGTGACTGGGTGGGCGGCACAAAGCTTTGGCCACAGCTTCAGAGGGCATGTAGTGCTTTCGCAGCTCATTACGTTTATTGTCTAAACGGCGCTGGCAGCGTATACGGTGCTTGTACTATAGAAACGGAGCTAGAGATGGGGGGGGGGGGGGGGGGCATTCCAAGCTACATGGGCAAACTTTCCCATTATGAATTAAATAAAGATCAGTGGGTTTTGCTCTTCGTTCTTTACTTGGCAAACACTTTGAAGCAGCGGCTTGTCATGACATGAAGATGCATTCCAAGCTCAATGGGCAAACTTTAGCATTATGAATTAAATAAATATCAGTGGGTTTTGCTCTTCGTTCTTTACTTGGCAAACACTTTGAAGCAGCGGCTTGTCATGTTTCTCACTCAGTAATGTTCTTTGGGGCGGTCATGATCTGATTGTTTATTTTCTGCTTAATCGCTCGCAGGTGTGCTCAGTTGCGATAGATTTGTCATAGCAAAGGTGAATTATCGCTAGTCACTCGCTTACTCTGTGGACCGTCACGAGACGTTCGGCTTAGAACATTCATGTGCTGTCGGTGTAGTCGCCGTCATCCGGGCTCCGTTGCATTGTTTCAAGAATACGCCCATTCACTTATTCCTAATATGTGGGCGACAGAGTGGGCGTGAGTTTTCATGTTAGTTGGAGTGGACTTGTGTAGATAACGTGCGTGAAGCTTACGATGTATGCCTGACACCGGCGTTACTCCCTTGGTCCCTGTACAACGAGAGGTACATTATTCCTCATCCTTGCCGACTTTTCGAGGATCAATTCCTTCTTCTTTTTTTTTCAGAGGTTAGCCATGCAACGCTGGCGCATGAGTGATATTTTTTTTTATCTCCTCGAGGGAGCGAATGCATAGCAAAGGACCGACAACACAGGCAGTCCAATCTTTATGTAGCAGCGGTCCGTGAATTTCGCTATAGACAGATACATCCCATTCCTTAATATGCCAGTTGCTTTTTTTGCAGCCAACTACAGCACACGTCTTTTCTCTGTCAATGCACAGTTTACAGCATGAATGAAGCACAGTGCGTTAGCGATCACCCAGTTGCATTTAGGACATCTGATCGCGCAGTAGCAAGGCATGAACTGTATACCGGTTTCGTATTCAAGCGCTTTCGCAGAGGCAATGTGCGGCGCGCTGCCGAAAGCACCCTCTAATTTCTATGTAGATCAAACTTCTCCATGAGATGGGTCTATACTATATAGTGCTGGGTAACCATAACACTTTTGGGGAGCAATGAACTTGACGTACACATTACGGGTCGCTAGCATTTAACTAACGGAGTGTCGTTGGCAGGCACGTAACCAAGGGGTGGGCCCGTGGGGTCCCGGACTCACTCGCCGAAATTAAGCGGCATAGCCCCCCCCCCCCCACCCTCTCCCCGCCCACGCTACCACTCCTCACACACATTCCTAAAGCGCCGCCAAATCAATCTTGAGAGTTGACAGTTATTCGACGTGAACATTTTGCTGCCCTTTTAACTCCTTTTGGATGGCGGTGTTATCGGCATCTCCGGATGTGTGAAGGCCACTTTTCTCATTGCTTCGGTGCCTGCGCGATTAAATCGAGATGCGTTGTCACTACCTATTCAACGGACACGCGCATCGCTGTTGTTTCGTTAGTTCAACCTTCTTTGTTTAGACTGATCCAAGGATCAGGAAATGGATTCGGTTCATAGTCAGCTGATCTGTATGCTCGTGGAAAGAGCTGCGGCCGGAGAAAACGCCAGTTGCGTTTAACTTTTCTATTCGCTTCATTATTTCCTCGAGTGACGGCTTGCCGCGACGCTGGCAGATCCTTGGAACCATATACCAGCAATATGGGTTAGATAAGGTAGAAAATAAAATAATGCGAAACAGAGTCCATCATCAAACCCTGCAATAACCGTTAAACCCATAAGCAATATATATATGACTGTCACCCGTTACCTCGTCTGGGTATTGCCTAATTGTACAGCACTTTTGGTGCAAAATTGGCAATGGAAACAAGAGCCGCAAGCAGTTGAGAAATTAAGGGATCTAATAAGGGAGAAAGCATAGACAACAACCAAACAGAAATGAAAGTGAAAGTAAGCAAATTTAACAGTTCTTTGTTAAAATATTTATCGACCAACATCTTTTTATTTAAAAAGGAAATAGAGAAAACGCTGCCGGAAGTGGAGAATAATTCCGTGTGTCTTGAATGACGCTTCTACAGTTATTAGTCGAGCCGTCAGACGTAGCCACTTCTCTGCTGTGCTTATGTGGGTGTTTCTTTAACCTTCCGCGGTGGGCGCAGTACGTCTAGAACCGCAGCGTCCTGTGCTATACGCGGGTGTACGGGACTGGCGGTCGCGCATCGTTACGCAACTTCCGAAATAACAATACGAGTCGGTTTTGGCACTTGGTAGAGCAGTAAACGTGGGGCCGAAAAGAACTATGATTGTTCCGCAAGTATATATTTCTCCATAATTCTTCCAAATCTAATTCAAGAACGCTACTAGTAAGCAATCTTTATTTTACACTTTCGCTTGCTTACTCGTTCTTGGCAGTGTTCTTCCTGCGCTTCTTTTCTGCGCGAAGCCGATTTGATGTGGTTCCTTGTTTGCGAAGCAAAGGAGAGGTGTATCTCACAGGCGTACCTGTGAGATACACCTATTAACGCGATAGCGTTAAGGACCCCGTGTCGCAAAAAATCTGACATCGGCGTCGGCTTTCAGCGTCGGACGTCGCTTCGCCAAGAATGACGTCGGAAGAAGTTCCGAATCACGTATACCCAACCACTCATCTACCACCAAAGTTGCTCATACTTTGTCTTTCATTCTTTACAAAGTTATTCCTCGGAATTTTGAGAATGGCAGCCCACAAACAAATGTAATGAAAGAAAAACACCGAGAGCGCATATATTTTATGTTAGCTCTTCTTAGACTGAAATATTAAAAGTGCGAAACAATAACAGGAGATCGGCCCACGCAAGAGGCCGCGTTTCTACCAGAAAGTTTGCCTTCGTGCATAGCGTTCGCCGCCAGAGTTTCCCGGTAAACGTTACCGTTAGATAAGCCGCAGTTGCCGGGAAGCATGAAAAGCGGTCAGCGGTCTTTGAATGCTATCGCGTTCCACTCTTAAAGGCGAAGCTTAAGCGTCCTCCAAATTTTTCATTTCTCTATTGCGGGTTTACGCGTCTTTATAGCGAATGGTGGGCGTTATTCACATTTGTACTAGTAAAGGTACCCCCCCTCCCTCATTTGCATAAAGAAGTTACTTCGAGTTGTCCCCTCCCCACCCCCCCCCACGTGAAAGAAATCCTGGGTACGTACCTGGTCGTTGGGGTGTACACTTAAGGTTTGTGCCCTAGCTTTAATGAATGAGCGCGACTTACGGCGCTTGTACAGGGCAAGCAATAAGCGTCGATTAATGCAGCAGACCGGTGCGCGTAAGCTACGGGTTCACTGTGTGCCCGTGAGAGGCGCTGCAATTTCAAACAACGTTACCTGCACTTAATTATTTGAGGGTGCTCAACGTTACCGTATAAAGGGAGCTCAATTATCGCTGTCCATTTCCTTAAGATAGGCAAGTTATGCATCGGAATTCTATATTTTGTTGCAGATTACGCTCACTATAATAGAATACTTATTAAACTCGGAGACACTGTAACGTGGCTTTCACTGCGTCCAGCTTCGATGTGTAGGGTTTTTTCACTCCCCAATAGGAAGCGTAAAAATCCTTAGAAGGGTGGCAGATCGATTTAATGGGTAATAGGATATGTGGCCGAGGTTCACAGCGTGAAGCAAAGAGACAAAGCTGCGATGACGGAATGACAGCGAGACAGCGCAAGACGCCTTTTATTTTGTCGTCCTTTTGTCTCTTGCTTTCTCGCTGTACCCGTCGGAAAAGAAGTGAAAAGCCACGCACTTCCCCTCCAACAGCACGTATGGTATAAATACACGCGGCGTGGCGCTTCGCTCGGCGGGACCACACACTGTAGGAGAACGGCGCCAAGTCGAACAACTCGACTCGGCACCGCCTGCGCGCGTGCGCGCGAGCGTTATTTATGAAGCAGTTCACGTTGACACCGCCGTAAAACGTCTAGGTGCCCTAATCCGCGACCAACAGCCCCGCAGCAGCCGCAGCACGCAGATCTTTATTGCCATCCGCGCAGCGGAGCGTGAGCCGATCGGCCGCATCGATCGCAGCGCGGACCGCTGCGTCGGGACTGGCAGGCCATGCAAATTGTCTTCACAGTGCACACGCCGAAGGCTGTGCGAGTATGTCATACGATGGAGGACAGATCGGTGGCGCAAGCCTAATTTGGGCTTTTTATTCGTGCCAACTCAATACCGCTTTGAAACTCGTGGGGAGGTTCGTGTGAGTTTATGTATATATATATATATATATATATATATATATATATATATATATGATTTCTTATTTTACATGCGTCAACTCGTCTACTGAAGCTTCATGGCGACGTTTCGCTTATGTTATAGCTGTAAGGAGCAATCGGTAATTTCAAAATTTCTGCTTACAGAAAGAAGCAGAACTGAATACATCAAGGAGCCCAATAGAGGCTGAAGTAGAATTAAGGACTGAAGTTAGGAACAAGATCAGAACCAACCCTCTCCCCAGAAACATGCACCCAGAATATAATGTCGAAAGGAGAAAGGCAAGAGCTAAAGCACTCTTGCATGTATGTATGTATGTATGTATGTATGTATGTATGTATGTATGTATGTATGTATGTATGTATGTATGTATGTATGTATGTATGTATGTATGTATGTATGTATGTATGTATGTATGTATGTATGTATGTATGTATGTATGTATGTATGTATGTATGTATGTATGTATGTATGTGTGTGTATGTATGTATGTATGTATGTATGTATGTATGTATGTATGTATGTATGTATGTATGTATGTATGTATCTTATTAGTACGTACGTACGCACGTATACGTATGGCCGAGGTGGCAGCCTTAAATACGTAAAAGACGGCGCACCTTCGTAGATCTCATGTCGACCTCTAAAGTCGTGCATCCGGGAAATAGGCAGCAGTGAATATACAGAAAGCGAACAGCGAAGAGGAACTGATGGACAAGGCCGAAGCAGAAGGGTGAAGAAGAAAAAAGTAAAAGGGACGCCCAAGATCAGCGGCCGTGTAAGAGCGGTGACTGCGGCGGGTGCGCAACGGGGCGGAATTAAGCGCCTCCAATCATCCGCGCCACTCGGCGCCCGAATCGTTCTCTCCCATCCGTCTAGTCTCGCCAGCTTCGCGGGGTGCACGCAGCCGTGCTACCTGCGTTGCTTGTGTTTGTGTTGGCGCTTGCGCGGGTGCTCGTGCGGGTGCGCACGGGAGTGTGCGCAAAGAAGCCGCCCGGCGCAGCGCCCAAGGAGCGCGTCGTTCCTTCTTGTTGAGAGAGACTCCAAAGGCACGCCGCAAGAAAAACATCGCGCGCCCTTCCACAATGAAACGGGAGCCGCGCTGTGCGAAGACCGTTGAGGAAGTGGTGAACGCGAGCCGGGCACGGCGGACACTATACGGTGCCGGCTTATTATTTCCGCCTGTACTGCCTCACAATGTATACATATACTACAGCCAAACTCGGTCGGGGCCCGATGGTACGTGTGTCCTTAGTTATGTGGAGACGCCAGATGCGCACTGTTTGCTGCCGTGCTTTCGAACTGAGTGCGCAGAAGCTTCCCGAGCCTCTCGCCCTCAACTTGCTTCTTCTTACCGTATTTGCACGAGTCTAACTCGAACGTTCTTTTAATACATGGTGCGTTCAAATTGGCATGCGCGTTACAATCGTAGCCAATTCTACTGAAACTAAAAACATGAAACCGATTCTTACTAGAAAAAAAAAAAAAACAAGAAGGAAAGAAAGCTTCATGCGAGGCAGTTAGCCGCACTGCCACCGAGCGGGTCGTCTTAAGAAAGCGACGCCCGGAGACATCGCAAGGCGGGTCAACAGTGCGTGCAATGCCCTCCCACAGACGATGGTTGCTGAAGCCTCTAGAAGTGTGAAATTTAACGTGCATTAAATGGAACTAAAGAAAACTTTCTGTGCTCGGTAGACAGCGAAACGGAGGTGTCGTCGGACTCATATATAGCCACTAGCTGCTAAGATTCTGCTGTGTTCATGTCTGTGTGCTTTTGTATGTTCCGTAATATCGTTTCAAAACGGTACGCGTCGACTGAGGTTTTGTTACTTGATGTACGCGGTAGAATCGGCAGCAAGTTACGTTTTTTTTTTAAATATTTGGGCGGTTATATAACTACGCGTTACGATCGGTGGCGCGGTAGCATGTTGCAAGAATTTTATTTTTTTACATCGAAAACTTCCAGTTCTCACTTCGCGCGCGTAGGTCTGTTCCGCACATCCTTATACACGTGAGATGTTGGAGTGCGGCCTTAGCTCTATTGATTCCATCGTTCTCGTAGCGATGTTTTTTGACGTTAAACCCGGGCGGCGAACCTTTACAGGTGCTAGCTGGTCTGGGTTTATTCGCTATACGCCTGTTACTGCGGCAACTATAGGATTTGAAAGGCAGCCGCTTAGAGGATGTCGGAGTGAACGGTAAACACCAATGCTACAGTTATTATGTGTTACCTGTGAGCGGAGGTTCAGCGGGTTCGAGACAACACGTGCCCATTCTGTCCAGCGATCAAGGTTTTACAACAGCTTGTTTTCTACTCGGGAATTTCTTGGCGTCGCAGAATTATTGACTACACAGCGTCATGTAATGGTTACTAACAGGTGATAAATATTTACCATAAAAACGGTGTTGACTCTTCAAATGATACGGCTACGTACTCCATTATTCCAAACGCGGCTTGCGCACAGAAGCAGAGAGAGAGAGAGAGAGAGAGGCGTGGGAAGGTACGAAAAAATACATATAATTTTAAAAATGCGTGAATAAATTGACCGAATGCTAAATATATCAAATATATGCACTTTGCCATGAGTTCCAGGCGCACCATAATCTCAGCGCACGGTTGTTTAAAATTATACAGTCCAAGCAAAGTGAGGCCGTCAAACAAGGGAATCGGACCCGTGGCGTCTTGCTGTGCATAAAACGCAGCAGCTATGCCACTGATGTGCGTAACAGACTTAGCTTGTTCACTCCTAAGCTGTCTCCGATGTAAATTAGATTTAAATAAGTGCTACATACACATGCAAACGATATATGCAACGACGCTGCCAACGGGAGATGACTACATAAATATGTGTGTCATTAAGAACTACAATAAAGATATATCCTAGCACAGCTGAATAGTTAACCGCACACAACTCACGTGTATATGCCAAACTTTACCTGTACTCGTACCAGGCCAGGTGGATTCCACTGGACTGTTATATTTTTTTAGATCCTCCCTTAGCTGAAGGAGTTGTGGCGCATACCACAAATCACGTATATTTCTGATATTGCATATATAATAAGTCAAAAATAAAGCAATGATGGCGCCGCGTTGGAAACGAAAACAGACAAAACGAATGCATCTTGCGGGTCCTTGTTAGATAAAGATGAAACTGCTTCGGTTAGACGGCGCTCGACGGCGACATCACTTCGTTTTATTTTTCCGCAGAGGCCCCAGAAGTGTTATATAGGCAATCATTTGCAACCGCGACACTTCTGAATTTCTAATGACCAGGGGACGCAATCTTTCTGACGCTCTAGGGCGTCTTCTGTTTTCACACTTGGATGCCTTTACCGAGGCCCCTGACAGGTACTTGGATCGCCTTCACGGAATCACAATGTAAGATATCGTGGATACACGAAGCTATCCGACGGCAAACAAATATTTCCTCATATGCCTTACACTGAACGCACATACGCAACAGAGAAAGAGAGAGAGAGAGAGCGAAGAGCAAGAAAGACCCGAAATTCCGTGTCTTCAAGCGGAGCCACCAAGGCTGCACTGATTTATCGCATGGAAGCGCTCGCAGTGCCGCTATCTTTAGACATGGTGAACTTGGCTGTCGAGCTCCTTCGCGTTCTTCGTGGTTATTTATTCACAAAGTGCGTATTTTTGCTGTGTTCCGTCACGGTCGGTCGTGTATACGTCCGGCAGCATGAAGCCTGTTTAGTCGAAGTATTATGCAATTTTCGGCGTCAGAATGCGCGTAAAATAAAGTTAAGAAGTCCAAAGCTTTATCTGGATATGGTTGCCTCCCAAGAGGCGTCCCGCGAAGTGGTGGCAGCAGAAGGACCAAGTGATTAGTTATCTTGTTGCGTGCTCAGTGACCAACATCATGACGCAAAACTTCTATTGTACGCGCTGACTGTCTCGTCCTTTCTGTTCTTGTGGTGAAGCTTTGCGTGTGATGTAAGCGTATACAGTGCGGTTCACTTTTAAAGGGAGCGTTCTATTCTGCGGCTTTCAATTTTCTGGCGCTGTAGCTGCACAGCTGCGTAGAAAGCTTCTTGCGCCACCAACCACAAGTTATATATATACCTGCTGCGAAGCCGAGTGATTAAGTACTTTCCAGAGGGAAAAAATTACCACGTGCTCCACACTCACGCGTTCCCTTTAACAGTATACCGCACTGTACTTGCGCAAATCATGTACGTATAGGCACACATGCACGCACACACATACGCACACGGACGCATGCATGCACGCACGCGCGCTGCAGTGAGAGAGACAGAGAGAGACCAACAACGAAAGCAGGCTCTGTGTTGAGCTAGTAAAATGGCTATAATCACGGTTATTTTCTTCCCTCGAAATTTCATGTCACTCGTTAAATCCGATATACAAGCTCGTGATTGTCTAACAAACGTTATGATCTAGGTGCGACCGTTCTTTGGCTTTGGCAGTAGTAACTGACAAGGGGAAAGTATGCTGGGATGTAACCAGTATGAGTATAGTGGTGTTTCCCAGAATCCGCGTTCCCGATCGAAACTCGAAGCGTCCAAGCACGCTTCTACTCACCACCCACAAATTCCGCCTGTGAAGTTCGCGCAGGTTGCCTTCGGGCCCATTCTATGGACATGGAGGTGTCCGGTCCACGACGACACGAGTAGCCCCGGACAACACGCGCTTGATTTTGTATCTCCTGTAATGGCGCTCCCATCGACTGCGGCACGGTTGCGGGCTTCATTCCTGCCAGAACGTGTGTGAACCTAATCCTTTCGCCAGATAAAATAACCACGCGGGAGCGCAAAAAAACACATGCCGGGCGATACGAATGCTCACGGGCTACACGCTGCCTGCAGCGTTCGCTCGGTGAGAAAGCGGGCGATCGCGCTGTAGCATTGAGCGGGGTAGCTTGTCATACGCTGCCCCCTTTCCGTCTCGAAAGAACTGCAGCTGCCTCACACACCCCCTTTGCCTTTCGTGTTCCTGGCCGCCGTCAGAGGCGTCACATGTCTCGTCGCCTCGCCGGTGATAAAAATGTGTGCGAGCGAAGCAGCGGAAGCGACTGTGGTGGTGGTGGTGGTGGCGGCAGCGACGGAGGTACATCGGCGGGCGAGCATCGAGTGGGACGCGATGTTATCGCGCAGCCGCTTACGAAGCTCGGCTCAGACGGCGGCACAGCATCGACGGCGGGCAGGACGCGCGTGTGCGCCCCACGGTGGAGTCCGGGAAGGGGCTAAAGGAGGGGGTAGGGGAGGGGTAGTCATGCTGGTCAAGGGGGGAAACCTGGGTGCCCCTCGTCAAAGTCTGGACGGGGCCGGACCGATGGGCGTGTCCCCCCCTTCGCTTCCTCCACCACCCGTGACGGCACCGATCGAACAGCTTCCCACCGTGGTACGCGCAACGAAGTGTCGCGTCCCCAGTATTGGCTTCAGCTTAGGGGCCGGCTTTCGAACCTGCGTCAAGCCCTCTTCACTAAACCTTTAATGTCTAGCAGCGGCGGGGTACGTGTCGCGCTGCGGCTTAATGGAGCCGGAACTGTTCGCGATGGACGCACTCTGCGTAAGTTTGGAGGCATGACCTGGATGCTGTCAAGGAACTTGAAGGGCAATATGGCGTTCCGACGTGAGGCAGCGTTTGCTGCGTGTAGATGGAAATGGTTGGCAAAAGCCATCGACCTTTGTCGATCAAGCATTACATGTTCAGCATGTGATGAGGAAGGCCTTCCTGATGAGGAAGGCCTTGGCAGTTCCTCGTTAAGTTCTTGTTATATGATTATTAGCGGGATTCATGAGGGAGCTATTTCCTTTGCAGAGGACTAGCTCGACAGAGGACATTTTCCCCCAGGTCTTTTATAACATTCCTATTTACTATATCAACGTTCATGACACTCGCCAATAACTCCATTTGAAACAGCAGTTCATTTGGCATGGGTAACTTGCTTCGCTCAGACTCAGACAAGTGCGTGCACACACACACACACACACACACACACACACACACACACACACACACACACACACACACACACATATATATATATATATATATATATATATATATATATATATATATATATATATATATATATATATATATACACGTGGTACTTTATCAGAGCTCTTTCCCTTCATTTCGCTGTTTATTCTCGGTTCAACTGTCGCACCGCAGCACGCACACACGCACGCACTAGAGGCCTAAGCTATACAAAACGGAAAGTTTGAGTCCCAGAGCTGCAGGAGGCACTTTTTCCTTCAGGTTTCGCAAATCAGCTGCCCAGCACACGGGAAAAAATAAAGAAAGAGACGCTTTACCGAATTACCCGGCTTCGCAGTGCACAAAACTAAACTACGCGGATGTATTCGTCTTAAAGCGGTTGGCGACGTCACGGGTGCACAGAATGCGGGCGGTTGTTCCGGCAAGGATTGAAATACAACGCGCTAGTTTCTCGCGCCTCAGAAACTTCCCTTTGCGTTGTCGTTGCCGTCGTTTACTTCGGTGCGTAAAACATGCACGCGCGGTCCTTGCGCGAGTTAGATATGCAAAAGAGCAGCGACGCGGTCGGTGCTCGGCGCTTCGGCGACGGCGGCCGCTCTTGGAAGATAGGGCGCGCGAGGCGCTCACTGCCGTTGTCGAACGCGACGGAGATTTGCATGCGTGCTCAGCAGCAGCTCTCACTCGTGCGCCCGCGTCTACACCGAGGAGAGATCGCTGCCGCCCAAACCTTACACGAATCTCGCCGCAGCAGGAATCAACCTACACAGCCGGGCCTCCTTTCCCGATCTATGCCGTTCATTCTCATTTTATTTTGATTTTATCTTTATTTCGTCCGATGCGGGGCTGCAACAGCTGTGGTATTTGTTTGCCACAGCTCGCATCTTTCGCGCTGGTGGTCGCTCTTGGACAGCCGAAACCTAATCGTCGCAGGTTTCTTGTTGTTTTATTTTCTTTTTTTATACTATGTGCGATTATTCTTTTATGCGGTATATAGGAGGGAAAGCTGGGGAGGAGGTCTTAGATGAGGGTTGACCGTGGCTCCTCATAAATCAAAAGCGGCGAAGAAACTAAATATTATAGTTCCAAAGAGCTGACTTTCGGGAATCGTATGTGATTCTCGTCGTCACAGCCGACGTTCTGCTTGCTGTGCTTCTGCGCGGTCGTCTTATCACCCGCTTGCAAGCTCGCGGTTGTACGCGTTTACTATAGAGAATTGCGCTGATTTACAGCGAACGCTGCCAAAGCCGTCTGCTGGCACCTCGTAGCGTCCATTAGTGCTGCCTCCTCCTCCACGACACTTAATATATGGGTTCACACGGCGTGATTACTGTACCTCCAAAACACTATCTAATGATGGGCATTATGCGTTTAGGTACGCAGTATGCGTCGAAAATAGTTAACCCAAAGGTCAGGACAGAGATGCGTTACGTACATCCTTTGATCAACGCATATGATTTACCCTGCGCTGAGTTAGTGCGTTAGTGCTGTGCGTTGGTAGAGGCATATCCATAGGTGGTGGTGGTGGTGGTGGTGATGTTGAAGCAGGCGGGGTTAGCCTGGCATACATAGCCGGCAATTTAGCATATCCATAGGAAGCGAGCTCACTGAGAACGATCAGTCTGCATCACCAAATCTGCGTAGTCACCGTGCAAGTGCTCATCAGACAGTTTTGGGATAGCTTGCAGGGCTTTACGTGCGCTTAACGTACGTTAACTCAGATTTAACGAGAGCTCAAGCGGACAGAGTCTCGTCAAGTGACTGGTGTCAAACGCCGTCCAAACTAATTAAGGGAATCCACTGGAATTGAACGTGTCGTTACTGTGCCTATGCGTCCCATCTGTCCTACGGACGCCTGATTCACCAAACGATCTCTGAAATTGAGCGAGCTACGGCCGTCCATAACTTGCAAATCGGGGGCCTAATTCACAGGGCTTTTCGTTCGTGATATCTGCCATTGGTTGGCCGCCTTCGTTGATGATATATCCAGCATCATAATCGGCCACAATTTTCTCTAACGAACCTTCGTTGGAGCTTTTTGTGTATACGGGCCCAGGTGAGTTGAGAGGAAGCGAGAGCTTAATTCACCTTTTATTGGAGAGGGACCAAACGCGCCCGTCATAATTCATACCCAAGCAGGAGCCACGGATGTCATGACTTTTATCAACACTATCTACAGGCGTACATAACCGTTATGCATACATTAACCTCGCCATATAACGAACGGTAACATAGAGCGAACGTAAACAGCAGAAAACCGATAACATAAGAAGCGTGTTGAGTGAAGAGGTATTTAGGGAAGAGGCAGACGTACTAGGTAAGCTCTTTGCATTTGATTTGGGTAACCGCCATTCTAAAGCCGGATATATTGTAGTTAGTATAAAGATTATGTTGCTGCGCAATGTATAGTCATCATGAGCCCGCTATTTCAAATGTTCAACGGAAGAAGTGAAAAGAGGGCAAAGAAAGAGGAAGGTTCCTATACCGTCTGCTCGCTGTTTATACCCGTTGTAGATGGAAGATGCGCAGATGTGCATTTTTTTTTTTATCTACAGATTGCTTCAGAAACTCGAGAAGTTCACGTAGTATGCACTCTCGCCCTGCAAACCGGAACGTCCGAGCAGCGCGTGGTGGTCCCCGTCGCGCATGCATGCCTGCTTGGATCTTGCATTCCGCGCGCGCGTCCGCAGCAGTGCCTCTTCTTGTCGCTGCTGTTGCGCGAGCTCCGAGCATGTCGCGTTGCTTGCGTGCTTGTCGACGAACGCAGCCGCGTGGTCGCATTAATTTTCGCACGCGAGAAATCACGAGCGCCGTGGACGGAGCAAGAGAGAGAGAGAGAGAGAGAGAGAGAAACCTCCGCGGATAGAGGAGCAGGAAGAGCGCCATGTACTTATCTCGCTCTCTCTCGGACCCGCTCTCAGGAATTTCGTCGCTGTATCAGTCGAAAGAAAAGTCGACCGAAAGGCGTTTCCCAGGACGGAGCACGGATAAAGTTGCCCGAGTTGCCATGCAGGCAAGCAAGCGATTGGAAAGTGGGAGGTGAAAAATACGGCTTCGACGGGTTGGTTATCCCCATATGCGGATATCGACGCCGTTGGTGCATGGTAGATCACGGACGGATTTAAAGAGGAGGGGAGTGTAGCCAGCTGCAACTTCATCAACAAGACTGTTGGTGCGCATGCGCAAACCGCGTCTGCCACTGCAAAAATAACCCAGCCTCACGCAATAACGCGACTTCTTATTTCCTGCTGCTCGGGATTTTTTTTTTTTTTTTTTTTTTTTTTTGCCACCACCTCTCTAGTACGAACGAAGCTACGGACAAGGTGCAAAGACCATTGCAGGGATGGGTTTGGCTCTGCTGCAGCCACCAAGGCCACTAGGCGTGACCGAGGAGACTTTTCTTTATTGTAACGTATGGACAAGTTAGTTTGACCTTTTTCCGACGGTGACGGGATTGATTCAGCAGCCTAGGGAAGTTCACGCCGCAACTTTTCTAATGGCAAGAGGCGAGGAAGCCCGACGAACGTACAATACTTCCAAATTTGAGGGTAAAGACGAGAAGGACGTCGACATTCTCGTAACGAAATTCAAGCCCCACTACAAGCCCTCTACCAATTGACCTCACCTATAATGAATTTCGACTCGAATCCAGCAACCAGCAAGACAGAGAGCCGTTTACTGAATGGATCAGGGGACTGCTCTTTCTCTCAAGTGAATGCGACTTTGGAGAGCTCGAGGAGCGACTATTACGAAACAGAATAATTCTAAGTATCAGGTACAAAGGCTTCCGGAAGAAACTGCTAGCAGAAACACACTCGTATGTAAAATCAGTAGAAATGTGCTGGGCAGGGGAACAAACCAAAGATCAATTCCGAGAAATTCAAGCCACAGCAGCCAATGCAGCCATCGTCGCAGCTAAGTCGAATGTAACGCCTTGCTTCAAGTGTGGTCTTGAAAAGCACCAAACAGGAGAATGTCCAGCACTAGTGCGCTGCCATAAAATGAGTAACAGCGCTCAACAACTGGACGTGACTCAGACAGGCTAAGCGCTGTCTCAGTCACGCACTTCGTCTGTCTCAGTCACGTCCCGTAGTTTAGCGCTGTTACTCGTTTTCTTCAGACATGTACCAAGCAGACCCCACGTTATCTCTGCCATAACTATGGCAGGAGCAAACATTTCCCACGAAAATGTCCTCTTCAAGAATGCGTGAAACAGGAACTGGACAAAATGGAGCAAGACCATGTCATCGCAAATGTAACGACCTTCTGCTTGGTCTAGCCATATAGTCTTTGTGGTTAGAAGTGACAAAGTGCGCATATGCTTAGGCCCTTCGGATTTGAATAGGGCCCTGCTAAGAGAGCCAACATTAGATGTGGTTCCGCAACTGCACCGGGCAAAGTATTCTACTACTTCAGATGCATCGTCAGGGGTCTGGCAAATAAAACTAGGTGAGCAAAGTTCACTAATATGAACCGCAGCACTACCTATGGCCGCGACAAACTTTTGCGCATGCCATTCGACTCGGCTCCGGAAGCTCTTCAACGGTCAATGCACCAGGTAATGGCAGGGTTAGCGGCGTCGCTGTTTTAATGGGTGACATTCTGCTCTGGGGAATGTCTCGATAAGAGCATCACGCAAACCGAGCAGTCTGGTTAGTGTACGCTGCAGGGAGCATAACTTGAAACTCAATAAAAAAAGTGTCACTTTCTGCAGTCATGAGTTCGCCACGGGCCATATCCTCACGCCAGAAGGACTTTGCTTTGTTCCTGGGAGAGTGGAGGACGTTCTGCAAGTCCCACTGCCGCAAAACCACATGAAATTTATATCAGATATCCACCCGCTCGTAGCAATTGCTACAAAGGAAACCCATACGGGTTCCATGAAGGAAAAGCCTCACAGAACCTTTATTAATTACTTCTCTCCACCTTGCGGGTTTCCGCAGAAATATTACGTCAAACTCTTGCCTTTGCTTCGAGTTGTTGAAAAAAAAATTACCGACGATTACGTTACTTCCTAATGCGAAATTTGAGCGCAGCAAATAAGCTGTTTCACCTTTTCGATAGATTGAGGCAAAGAAATCGAGCAACACATGTATGCGCTATCACAGATTTTTTTTGTTGCATTTGTTGCACCCTGACTGTTTGCGAGCCTTTGTTTGCGTTTGGCCTCGGCCTCGGCCGCGCGAACGGTAGAGTCTTCTCTGCGACGGCGATGAGCTTCTGCTTCAGCCTCGCTTACTGCTGGTTGCTCTCGACGGCGGCGATGAGCCTCCGCTTCGGCGGTGCGAACGGCAGGGTCTTCTCGGCGGCGGCGATGAGCTTCTGCTTCAGCCTCGCTTACTGCTGGTTGCTCTCGACGGCGGCGATGAGCCTCCGCTTCGGCGGCGCGAACTGCAGGGTCTTCTCGGCGGCGGCGATGAGCTTCTGCTTCAGCCTCGCTTACTGCTGGTTGCTCTCGACGGCGGCGATGAGCCTCCGCTTCGGCGGCGCGAACGGCAGGGTCTTCTCGGCGGCGGCGCTTAGCCTCTGCTTCGGCGACGCGTACTCCTGGATCATCTCGACGGCGGCGACGGTAAGCTTCTGCTTCGGCGGCACGCACCTCTGGATTCTGACGGCGACGGCGCTGGGCCTCTGCTCTGGCAGCTCGTTTAGCAGCAGCAGCATCAGCAGCAGACGGAGGACTTCCATCGGTCGTCTCGCTCATGGCTCAGAAAGAACTGGCAGATAATTTCGCAGTGGCGAACGGCAGCGGCAATTTCGGCTCGGGCGGTGCACATATACAGATCCGCCGCCACCGATCTGGCTCTCTGATTGCCACCGCACAGGGCGAACGGCAGCGGCAATTTCGGCTCGGGCGGTGCACATATACAGATCCGCCGCCACCGATCTGGCTCTCTGATTGCCAACGCACAGGGGTTGCATTGGAGGAGGAGCGAAGAAAGGAATTAAGTTCGAGCCGGCGCTTTGACAACCGGAGACTCGCAGGAAGAGGGGGGAGGGGGGCGGCGTGTACACCCAGCGGCAAACGATGGGGGCAGAAGCGCGCGCAGCAAGCGGACAACACGATAAAGGGAGGAGGGAAGAGATAGCAGCGACTGACTGATGCCGCTGACGCCGATAGTGAGTCAACCCCAGCTGCGGAGTTGGTTTCAGGGACAACGCCGCCGATGCCGACACAAACAATATGATACCCTCGCTTCCGCAGCGCTAAGAACCAGGTCTAGCCGTGGGAAGGTGGTCACGTATTCGTCGACGTGCCGGGGCCTACGTGAAATAACCGGCGCGTCGGCAACTGAAGAGCACCCTATCCGCCACACAAGAACAGGGGGGGGGGGGAACCCTTTCCTCCTCTTTCTGCATGGCGGCGATGGTGTTCTATGCAGTCACGTTATCTTGACTCTCTAGCGGCGTCAGCGGCATCCAGCGGTATCAGTCGGTCGCTGCTAGCGCTGGGGGGATGAAAGGGGGGCGGAGCTGGTTACGAGGCCGACGACAACGCCGACGACGACGCGAAACCCAGGAACGGACGCCAAAGAGCTGCGCTCTAAAATTTGACTTCGCCCTGCCATCTACTAGCCGCCTGGTTAGCTGAGAGGATAGAGCGGCTGCCCCGGAAAGGCTGTAGTTCCGGATTCGAGTCCCGGACTAGGACGAATTTTTCTAAAAATATGAGGCTTTTCTTTCGTGGAACCCGCTTGGGTTTTCTTTGTAGTAATTGCTACGGGCGGGTGAATGTCTGATTTTTTCTTTATTAATTACTTCTCTCCACCTTCAGAGTTTCTGCAGAACTATTACGTCAAACCGTAAGGAACTGCAAGTTTTTCTGGGGACGACTAACTTCGCTGCACGCTTCATCCCCAACATGTCTTCCCTGTCTGCACCGCTCCGGGAAAACCTTTGAAGAACACAGCATGGGTTTGAACACAACAAAATGAAGACACCTTCAAAACCTTTGAGTCTGTCTATACACATGCGCTTCTCCTGTCTTATGTTTAGAAGGAACTGTTGTTGACATTATCTGTAGACGCATGCAAGCCTGGAGTTGGGCGGTTCTATTGCAAAATGGCCACCCGGTCGTCTACTCTTCACGGTCTCTTACCGAAGAGGTATATAGATAAGCGCAAATCGAGAAATAGGTGCTGGCGATCGTTCACGGGTGCACAAGGCTCGAACACTACGTCTTGGGACAGCCAGAGGTCATCGTTGAATCTGACCACCACCCACTGGAGACGATATTTAGGAAGACACAGTGCGAGTGGCCATTACGCTTGCAGCGTAAAGAGCGTAAAAGAACCGTTGGTGCGCATGCACAAGCTTCATCTGCCACTGTATAAATAAACCAGCCTTGCGCAATAAAGCCGCTTGTTATTTCCTGCTGCTCGGCTGTCTACAGGGAAAAGGGCGGTAGAGGCAACTACCTCTAGCGCAACTGCAGCAGCTGCGTTCTCTACGGCAACCGCTGCGTTCTCAGCTGCAGAGCGCCATAGCCACTAAGCCACAGCGGCGGTATCCTCTGAGACAAGAGTTTCCACAAAGAGAACATGCCTTTCTAACGAAGACGCTGCGCGGTCACGATACAGCGCTAGGCGACGCATTTCGTGCCTTCGGGATTTGCCTAGAGTATAGTACTTCCTCTTGCTTTCCTGGATCATCTGAAGTTCTGGGAAGGACCGGGAATACAATGAGAAAGGAGTCTGCTGGGAGAGGATGACTCTGTACTCACGAGAATTTATTTATTTTTTTATAAAACGCCTTAAACGCCCTGCATTGAGTACTGAGTAAGGGGGCATCAGAATAACAGGTACCAAAAAGTGAACAAAGGAAAGAAAATTGCGCAACCAGGAAGTAGAAACTATGTAAGTTTGTTTTGAAAAATGAAGTGTGATAGCGCACAGTTTATTATTTTAATGACAACTGGCATAATATATTCACTCTCGGGAAGCGGAACTCAGCAAGATTGATTGCCGGTATACTGAATACTAGGGTAACGCAGTCTGAAGCAACGCCACAAGTACATCAGCACCACCATCTGTGCTCCAGTGCTACAGTAATCCCGCTTACATAGAGACTGGTGCATGCTGGCTTTCTTGCAGCCAGTGTATTTCGTCTATATGTGAGCGAGCACCACCTCTGTGATATACGCAGATAAACCAGATTTCCCCGAAAGACCGTGTCAATGAGAACTGCACTGCGCGGAGCAATAGAGTACTTCTGACATCCTTGGACTTGCCTTTCACGTGTACTTGATGGCTCTCAGGTTCTTTCAGCCAGCTTTCATTTCGAGCATATCTGTAGCCAAAATCTCAACTGATGCTGCGGTTTTATGATTTTATATATCACTTGCCAAAAATGATTTCAGTCTATTTATGAGTGAGTGGTGAAACGTCTTTATTAAGAACTAAATAAAGTAAGGAAAGAAAAAAAATCAATCAAATAAAATAATTCAGTGCCATCCCACTCTGTAAAGGTGGATGACCAGCGAAGCTGTGTATGCCGGTCCCTTAATGGCGAAATAACTGTCCATTGCCGTGCGTCGAACGCTGTACGCACATACATAGAAGGCGAGACGCGACTAGTCGCTCCTCCACGATGATGAGCCTAGGAAGATGACGAGGCACCGGGGTTATACTTACCCATGTATTGTTGCAGAACGCGGCTCGACACTTTTTACTAACAAATCCCGCCACGTAGGACATACACGCACTTCACCGCACTCCGAGGGCACACACTGATTCACCGTAGCCAAGGTTATCGTGCGTCCCCCAGTGCAGTAATGGTTGTGAGGTCACTCGGAAACCACAAGCGATCGCACACGACACAGGCCACACAAAACTGGATCCCCACAAACTCCCTCTGAAACCTCGCCGTTGTTCAGGTGAAACGTTCCAAGTTTGCGGTATCGGGGCTACATGGACTGTTCGAATTTCCTTCCGCCTCGTGGTCCTGGAGGGCAGCACGCTTAAGGGACCGCCACCACGGGAGAGCGGAAGGAAAGGAGATACGCAAGCGCTTGGAACGCCGACAAAGAGAGGGCGGTGTGAACGTAGACATGGCGGACGCGGGTGAAAGTGTAATATCTGTTCTTATCAGTTTAAAATCTGATGCGGGTGGTATTTGGACCTAAAGTATTAAGCTTATTTTTGCAAGTTGGCGGAGTGCTTAAAGCCTGCTTCACCACCGCCGCGGGTCGGCCCGGCATTACACTGTCTTCGGGATCGGCTCACGTGTGGGGAGAAATTCTCTATCTACACGGCTCGATAGACGCACGCCATTTTTTCCAGAACCTAGCCATATACAGCTTCGCTGTAAAAATTCCAGGTCATTCCGCCCTGCGAATGTGAATGACCAGCGGAGCTGTAAATATCGCGGCAAGAAAACGTCTGGTAAAGACTTTATTGCATCACTCAACTATCACTTAGTGACGACGGTCACAACGATGGTCCCTATGATGTACTGTGATCGGCATACTCACAACTGCAGACAAATTCTCTGCTAACACACACAACTGCTAAGTGTAGTGGTTCAGCCTGTCGAGGTGGCCAAATCGAAACGCGCAGACTTCCCCGCGAGAAATTCATAAAGACCTTCTATGCCGCTAGTCGATGCATGCGTCCGTGGCGTAATGGTTTCAATATCGGGTTTCTGCATAGGTCCTGTATCCGGATCCTGCCGTCAAGCAGATTTATTAATGTTTATTCGCTTATTTATTACACGGTACTTTGTTGAAGATGACGAGTTTGCAAAGTGGCGAAGCCGTTTGAAGCCAGAAGGAAGAAGCTTAGGCAAACCCACGTGCTTCCCATAATTCCAATGCTGGCTGAACCGCCCCGATTGCAGCTCCCGTAGACACTAGCGCCACAGTTCCCTCCAGTAATTATTGTATGAAATCCTTTGGGATTGGGTGGTTTTACATTTTCTCTTGCTACGCCAGGTGTCAGCACATACCTCACTGGTTTGCTTTGCCTCCTCATAGAAGGCGCGCCAGTTTTGAGGCACGGACATTGAAAAACTTATGGGAGGGTAGACATATACAGCTCGGCTAAATAAAGGCATACTTTCGAACTGCGCCGCACTTAAAGCATATTTTATGGGAGTGTAGATCGTTGGCCGCCCAGAGGCAGTAGGCCCTCCAGAGACTGTCTCTCCGTGGCACAGACGAAGAGATCTACAAAAAATGATGAACATCTAACAGCAAGCCCATCTGCACGAGTATTCTTAGTTTTACAAAGAGCAACGAGCTTTACATACGTTCATTTCTTTCTATCACTACATGTTAGCACATGAAAAGTACCAAAAGACAGCGATAATGTGTTCTTTTTCTTAGCTTTTTCTCGTCGACGCGAGGTGGAGTCGTCACAGAGACGCCTTAATTCCAGACCAAAATATGTCTAAGAACGACGTTCCAGACGGCATGCAGATGGTTCCAGATGCGTTCCATTCCTTGTGCTCATAGATGTCTCCTTAGCTGTCAACGTAGACTGTCTACAATGCTAGGCTGTCTACAACACTCCTCCAGATCGTTTAGGTTTAGTGACACGATATCAAAGGGCCTTTTTTTTTTCATGGTGCCACCGAATTCTAACTTTTTCATGCGTATAATCATCATCGAAAGAGTGCAGACGTAGCTGCTGACCAGGTTGCTTCTCTCACTGTCGCGCAGTGTGCGTGTCGGCCTCGGACAAGGCGGCGTCCGGCGGTGGCGGGGGCTGCCGCAGTCGGCGCGTCTGCGCCGGCTGCGGTGCGCCCATCCGCGACCAGTACATCCTGCGCGTGGCGCCGGACCTGGAGTGGCACGCAGCCTGCCTCAAGTGCGCCGACTGCCACCAGTTCCTGGACGAGACCTGCACCTGCTTCGTGCGCGACGGAAAGACTTACTGCAAGCGCGACTACGTCCGGTAAGCGGAGGGCTTAATTCGTATACCTGCGTACGAACTTGACGAGCTTGTCGCGCGACGTCGGGAGGAAAGTCAGGATTGCCACATGGAGACGACCTGAAAAAAAAAACGAAAAAAGAAAGCAGTTTATAGACGTTATGGGTGTAATCAGCAGGTTGTCTATAGAGAGCCTGTGTACTTACGGACCTTTGCTGACTAACGTATATAGACACAACAATCTGTGGACCAGAATAAGCTAAAGGGAACAGACTTGATGAGGACTTCTTGTTTGAAGATGCCATGAAAGCTCCGTACAGCGGCACGACTATAGGAGGGCAAAACGGTCTACGATAAATGTACGAGAAGTATATGGATTGTCTAAATAAATTTTTATAAGTGGTGGAATCAGTTTCATTTCTTTTGTGAGTCGCGCTTTCATCTTTCGATCCGGAAATGCCACACCTTGTCCGCACGCTCTCGTGCTCGTTCCAGGCCGCATGCACACGTTCGGAAATTTCGTGTTTCATCTGGGAAACCGTGTGCTGTACAGTCCTATTAGGACCAACGTGATATCCCCGTATTCTTCAGAAAACACACAGCGACATGGTTTGCTGTAGGGAAATCCCCGCGCACCTCAGAGGCTGCGTGCAGCGCGTTATCATTAGAGACAAAGCTCGGTGATTAAAACGAAAAGAGGAAGAAAAAAGAAAAAAAGGGAAGGGGGGTTTGGACGCTTCGGCGCCACGCTGCGGCGGCGGCGGCGGCGGGGGTCGACTTGGCGCATCATCGTCGGACGCCGGGGACCGCATCTTCCGAGCCGCGCGCGCACCAACGACGGCAAGGAGAGCGCGGGCGCATGCGGCGCCCCCCGAAGGCGCGACCGGAAAGCCAAGCGGGCACCGCGCTGTTATCAGGACCCGCCAAGTGCGCGGAATTCCTAATGCCCTATCGGCCGCGCCATCGGCTCCTCCTGGACACCACCGCACCGACGGTAGTACAGTGCACCGCGGCTGGACAGGGGGACGCAGACCGCAGCAAGGGCCGGAGCCGGCCATTTAGGACCTCCCCCCCCCCTCCCCATCTTACCACTCCCCTCATTTCTTAGCACAGCGCAAGAAGCAGTCTGCGACAGCCGGGCGTCCCCATAGCGCTAATGGCCGGACCGACGACGCCACGTCGTCGCACCGGCTCCGGCATGGCTAATTGTCGTCGCCAGTCTGTCCCTGTTTTGTTTCTGCGGCTCCTCAGGAGACGAGGCCGTGATGGACAGAGAGCCTGACTGCCTGCGCCCCTCCCCGCCGCGTTCCTCCGCGAGGCACAGGAGACGGCCGACTTACGAGTCGCCGGTAGACCAGCCGCGCCGTGGAGCGGCGCAATGGGGCCGAGATAAGCGGCGCCCGGCAAAGCGCATATGCGAGCAACAGGGCGGCTCTGTGCGTTGGCGTGAGCGAAGCCTTCGAGCCCACCTTGAGTGCCCAGCAGAAGCGGACCTGAGCGCTTCAGAGGCGGACATGAGGATCAATATTAAAGCGAGCCGACGTTTAGAGCATCTACATATTCGCCTGTACCGTAGCACGACGCAGCACCCTGTACGCCTGCAGAGATCGTAGTGGACACCATTTTCGCTTATATTGTCATGGCAACAACGGAGGCACTGCCATTTCCCGGCTCTAGAAGCCAGAAAAAGAAGAGTAAGAAAAAGAGAAATGCGGGCATCTGCTAATAAGGTGAACGTGAACTTGAAAGTTGGAAATCAAATGGGGCCCGTCTTGGACACGTTCATAGCTTTGGGAAGACACCGAACGCATATGGATTACAATGATAGAAAATGTTGTGTGCCAGGAAGCTTGGCGCCAAGAATTTTTAATTTGTACCGCGACAATTCGGAGCCAGAATGTCCTGCTGGGTTCTAGAAAACTGTCTGGAAGATAAAAAGTCGTTTTAGATTAAATAATTATGAAAGGCGAGATCGAAAACAACGGGCAAACATGTCATCACACTATCGAAAAAAAAAAAGAACGTATGCCCCATGACCCCCATGTCCAATAATCTTATATCAAGCATATCTGATCCCACATAAATATCTGTAAATTGCCATATATATCATATGAATTCATTAGAGACATGCAACTTATGGGACATATAGGTTTTCTCGACATGCCAGTGACAGATGTCAGAGGGAATCAGATGGTCATCTAGACTTTCTCTCGAGTGCCACTTGAAGTAATTCATCTAGACCTGGCTTAAAGCAAAAAAGCGAGGGAACGGAGTAACTGAGACTCAGGCATTCCTGGTTACAATAGATGAAAGCAGGCGCATGGTAGAAAAGGAAGATGACAGTCATGTTCTGGTGCTGCCGGAACAAAATACGTTCAAGAACACAAGGATAATGCATGGTGTCCGGCGATGGGCCAGCTTTTCGCAGTAGGAAGCTCCAGGATTCACTCCTTGACAGAGAAATTACGCTGAAGTTCGCCTAGGCCTACCATCAAGAATGAAATGGATAGTTATGAGGCTTATACGAGATCAGAAGACATTCGTTTCATTATATCCTGATTTTCATGGTGGATGGAAGTGTGTTTTGGAAGCGGCAGTTGGGTAGTCACAGCCACTCTCATACAATTGGATTAGAATGCACACTGAATTTTGCTGCATCAAACGAAATCACTCGGCCACTGGTCCGCAGATTACGGGCTCGGAATTGTTGGCAACCTAATCTGCAGGAAAAGTGCTAGATGGAGGAGCAGATCGCACACTATACGGATGTATCAATGAAAATACACTACAATCTGGGATATATAGCCTCAAGATACTTGCAGTGGAGCGGGGGACACAGCCTTAAATCCAAGAAGTGCGGGCGTACCAAATCCAACATTTTCCGGTCTCTGCACTGTGATAAAGAACACCAAACAGCAAGGTATGTAAATTCGTTGCAATATTCAGGATCGAATGGAAAAACCGAAATAGCAACAGTTAGATTCCAGGAGGGGTGAAAACAGAAGCCCCGGAGCATGTGATGTTTCAGAAAAAAAAACAAAAAAAAAACACTACTCAAGCGAGAGGCGGAAGAGCAAGAAGAGAAAATGACGGCCAGGATTGATGCATATAAACAAACTTTACCCGGTATGTTATGAGAGTCTAGAAACCTTGAGCTAATGAGGCACAGAATATTGAAAAAACCTTGCATAATCGGCACTTTGTTAAGGATAAACTTCATACTGAGGTACACCCGTGAATGCTGCTTGTTACTTGTTATGGGCAAAGGAATGCATAGGTAATTCACTGCGAGCCATGCGCAGATGTGGAGATTCATGCTCATAGGATTAGGCGATAACTATATGTATAGATGTATGGAAACGCTTCCATAGCGTATTTACGCCATTTGGAAGAAGACTCCAACCACCTTTTTTTGCTTCTGGAAAAAAAAAAAAGGTCAGTCAAGATGGAAAACAAAAGGAAAGAGCCGGCAGCCAGGCGCCTTTCAGAATATATCACTCACGACGCCGTGACTTCTGGAGACGGCTGTCCTCAAGGTCTAAATCAATTTTTTCCGTTGTTTTCGCCACTATCCTGGATGGTGTCAATAGAGGCACGCGCCGAAACACCCTGCGACGGTTCGACGGGGCCATGGTCGCCAGAAAAGTGTGCGTCATACGAGGATGTCGCTTTCCCTTCCTTTGGCAGACCTGCGAGGGCACGCAGAAAACGCCCGCAGACGCCAGCGAATCGCGCTGCATAATGTCCCCGTGTTGGCAGTGGTATTGGCCATGTGGGCGCGCGCACGCGCGTTGTCTCGTGCCCTATTGTTTCTGACAGGTGTCCAAGTCACGTTCGCGCGATCAAAATCGCGCGCCGCGCTTGACCGGATCGGGCGCTCGCGAAGCTCACTTCTTCGGCGCTCGAGTATTGAGCAACTTCTCCCGCGGAGCTACATCCTTAACTAGTTGAGGACACGAGGCGTCTCTTGTTTGTGCAAACTCAGATACCATCAGTCAAGATCCTCTGAATGCAACTTGCACAGGAAAGGCGCTTAATGGAAAGACTATCACCAATAAAATCCCCTGAAACACCCCTTTGAAGCGATGGTATTACGCGAGAGAGCCATGGGTGCGATATTTATCGCGCGATGCCGTTCTGTCCGTTGTTCTATTCATATCTTAACGCTCCGCACCTGCCGATTGTGGCGGCGTTGCGCGGGCAACACGTCGCAAAGCCGCCATATAATCGGCCGTTGCGGTGTCCGCTCAACGTACAAGGCTAATTGCTGTGACACAGACGCAACGCGAGATGTACAGGCCCAGTTTCAGAACTTCTACCGGTGTCGGCCTGCGTTGCATCACTCGACTTCGACGCTAAGCGAGGCGCCAAACTGAAATGCCGAGAGCTGTACCTGCTACGCGTTGACACTGGCGCTTCTACGCGTGATATCGCGTTTTTTTTTTTCTACTCCGGCATCCGCCATTTTCACTGCTATATATATTACTTCTTGCACGTCGCTCGCGCTAAGATAGGCGCCAGAACGCGGGAGCATTCGCACCGACGCTCGAGCGGTGATTATAGTGATGACAATAGTGATCTAAAGAAGGAAATGATTCTTGATTCTGCAACCCCAGAAGGAGCATGGCGAAGCGTCGTCAGGGGAGAGGGAGTTGAAAGTGATAGAGGACAGAGAAAAAGGGAGGATGAGGCCTAATAGACTCGTTAGCGGCGCCGGTACATTTTAGAACTGGTGAATCCCCAGACATTCTCTAGCCCAAATGTTCAATAGTAGTTGACTAGGGAACATTTCAGAGCGCGTTCTTAAATTTGTCATTATTTTCGTTAGTAAATGTTTGTGCAAGCCTCCCCTTGTGTTAATTATTCTAGCAGTTGACGTTCGACCTTACGTAGCTCCTATGGAGACCATGTAGAACATGCAGACCGTATAGAGGAAAACTGTGGATTAAATTTTACCGCGTGTACTAAGGAACGGTCCCGGAACATAAGACACCGAAAAAAAAAAGAAAAGAGAACAAATATAGGTTGGAGAGTGTATTACAAAGGCATGCCACGTCCATCGAAAAATAGAAAGTGTCAAACAGAATGATATTAGGTCAAATGGCCACAAAATTAATCCAGTCAGAGAGCGCTTAATAATTATTTTACTTGCTAAGGCTGCACAGTAAGAAAATTTATTCAGCCAATATGCATACAGGAAAGTTGAATGCATACAAACGAATTGGCTAATACAAGTGTGTTGGCAGAATGGTGCTCGAGTTGAAGCTACCGCGCGTAATATGCCGATCACTTGCCTTATTTTGAAATCTAACCTTTATGAATATCGCGTCAGTTAAAACATTAAAGAGTTCGAACCCCTTGTGCAGCCGCCAGCCTTGTAGGGGCATGCCCGCACGTTTTGGTTTACAGTGTTAAGATGGACGACGTTTTGAAACCTCTGTCGAGTAGCGTAAGAGCGAGACCTGCAAGAATGACATATGTTTGCGGAGGGCAGGCGGATAGTGTTTTAAAGACGAAATAAAAGAAGTAGTGGGGTGCTCCAATAAAATATTCTGAAAAACGTGTTTTATGTAGTCTAGAAATCCTCATTCCATGTGGAAATAACATCTGTGCGTCATGCATATTAAAAGCGTCTACTAAACACTTCAATTTGTTGAAGGCCTAAAATAAAGATGATCAAAAGTGACCGAAATCATTGACTATAAACGCAATGCAGTCACAACACTTAAACTGTTCTGCCGGTTCTCTGAAGCCACGCTTTTAATTAGGTGAGCTTAGTTACAGACGAAGGTCAGCGAAGGCTAGAATGCAGCATAATATTGCCATTCTTAGAAAAGAGAGAGAGAAAAAAAAAAACGAGAGTAAGTGAATTGTCTCAGATACCACAACAAACGATTAGAGAACTCTAATGGCGACATGTGGCACATACCACATATGGTGCGCCGCAGAAAAGAAGCAGCTAGACGGTCTGATTAGGAAAGTATACAAACAAGTGATTGGACTCATGCTAAGCACGAGCACGGCGAAACTCCTAGAGCTGGGACCGCACAACACGCTAGAGGAGCTAATAGAAGCGCAACGTATAGCCGTATACGTATACGAACGCTTCTCCAAGATGACGGCGGGCAGACACATCCTAGATAAATTATGGATCCGCTACCACACATACCACGGAGACAAACGGGACATACCCAAGGAAATAGGGGCCAAACTCACGGTACCCCCCTTACCCAAGAATATGCATCCTATACACCACGAGGGCAGGACAAAAAGCAGGGCAAAGAACATGGCGAAGAACTACGGAAGGAACAAGGACGCGGTCTTTGTAGACGCTGCACGTTACAAACACAAACGCAGCTTTGTCGCAGCAGTACTTAACCACAACAGACAATGCTGCACAAGCTTGACTATAAACCCGAAACGCATCGAAACGGCGGAGGAAGCCGCTATAGCGTTAGCCATAGCACAAACCAACGCATGCTATTTAATCAGCGATTCCCAAACGGCAGTACGCAACTTCGCGAACGGCCGGATCTCAACTGAGGCGCTAAACATACTCAGAAAAGGCAAACCCACAAGGGAAGACAGATGCGTCAAAATCCTATTGATACCAGCCCACACCACCGACTCAACGGGAGAGGACAATCCTAACGCGGCGGCACACAACGTAGCTCGAGGACTGACTTTCCGAGCTGTGACGAACGTAGACCCCTCTACAGGGCCCTCCGATGTATGGGAATGGGAAGACAGAATTACCAGAAGAATTACCAGACAGAATTCGATGGGGGCGAAAATGCGAGAACACCCGTGTACTTAGATTTAGGTGCACGTTAAAGAACCCCAGGTGGTGTAAGTTTCCGGAGTCCTCCACTACGGCGTGCCTCATAATCAGAAAGTGGTTCTGGCACGTAAAACCCCATAATTTACTTTTTTAGAATTACCAGGTTCAACGACATCCCCAACCATTACAAGATGCAAAGATGCACTAGCTTATTTTAGTGAACTTGTCCATGAATACATGAACTCTCTATAGCAGAGAAATGGAACACATCAAAATCAGAGCGATTACGAGAGGGCAAAAAAAAAAAAAGAGACATCGAAGAATTTTATTTATCTATTTAGAAAGTAGTAGTTTGTCGCTTAAGATGTTTGCGCTGAACGTTTATTGAGAAGCCCATTGCGGCAAATCAGTTGCTTTCTTTTTTTTCTTCCAGGATAGTCACAACATGCACATATTCGCGGCTCGCGCTCACTTAACACACGACAAAGTACTTCTTAATAATCGAAAACTGCCCCAATAGGTGGCACGTAGCTCACACTCTCAGTTGTTTCCGTCAAAAAGGCACCGTGTGCGTCTCACGAACCGAACGACAAGAAATATGGGACCGCGATAAAAATACGTGCTCGGCGTGAAGAGTTTGTATAGCGAAGAGAAATGCGCCAGCGCTATGCGACGCCCCGTATCGATTCTCTTCACGTTTCGATCATAAGTCGGGCCGAAGATGCCCAGATATTCTCGCGTTTCAATGTCAGCGCTGTATCGCCGCTTCATTCATATATATATTCGCTCGCGGCGCGCTCCTTATTGCGAAGCGAGCGCTATTGATCAGGTATACGTGTCTCCGAGCCCACGACGCGCGCGACGAGACCGGGCATGGTGACATGGAATATGAGGCAAATTAAGGAGATCGCAATCTCGAGGGGCGATTCCCTCGTCAAGGAACTGGTTCTGTTCGCATAAGGGGGAGAAAGAAAGAAAGAGAGAGAGAGAACGAAAAGAAGAAAAGGAGATGACGAACCATATCTGGCGACGCTCTCGTAAGGGTCGGTGCGGTGTCGTGTTATCGGCTGCGGCCACGGTAACGGAAGTAAGGTTTGTTTACTTTCGCTCTTGGCCTGCAGATGAAGGCAGGGCCTGGGGAGAAAGAGAGAGAGGTGGCGGGAGAGGGCGCTGTCTGCTGCCAATATCGCGCGGCCTGTGGCAAAGAAGATGTGCGCGGAATCTTGCCGTGTTTCCCCCCTCTTCTTATTTTCTTTTTTCTTCTTCTTCTTTTCCTTCAGCGTTCGCTCCTTCGGTTCTATTTCATGGGCGGCACGCGCACATCGGCGAATGTGTACGCGTATAAGCTCGCATGGCTCGCCGCGGGCTTTTCGTCCGATACGGAGGCGGTGTGAAGGTCGCGCGGACCACCTATAATAGACCACGCGGTAGAAATTCGAGATCTTGTATTCTTGTGACGTCGGAATCTTTTTGTTTACTGCGCCGCGCTTGTAATTTCTCCGTGGGAGAAGCTATTTTTTACAATGCGATATCCCGCGGACGTTCTTTAGGTTTGCCGCGATGCTCGCAAAAAGAAAGAAAGAAAGGAAAAGCGAAAGAAAAAAAATACACCGGCAGCGGCGCTGTACTCGCGCACGGCTGTGTGTAGTTATGCGAATTAGATGACAAGCTTGTAGTACCCGTCGCGCAGCATAACACATATTTCTTAACTAATTGCTTGTATGGTGGTGACGCCTGCGGTAAAGACGCTGTGGTGTCAGTGACCGCTATTGAAAAAGAGAGGATAAAATTGCCTGGCAGTCAACCAGAGTGAATTTGTTGTTATTACGGCCAGGATATATGTCAGACATGGAAGGTGATGCTTTCCTTCTTATTTTCTTCATTTCTAAATAATCTAGATGAAAGGAAATGGGGTGACGAAAACTAGAAAGCTTTACAAAAACGGTTATCATGCGATATGCCTTGTAGTACAGCACGACCAGTTGCCAATCAGATTGTTTTGAGCTCCTATAGTTTCGATAGCGCGTATCGTCTATAGTAACCCACTCTACTATAAGATTTCAGCATCACTGGGGACAAAAACAAGAAGAAAAAGGCTCCTAAATGTTGTTGCACACCATCTCGATTCTCTTCCCTTGATGACAAAAGTCTTGCTTTCCGTGGCATACTATGCCAGCTGTAATAAAAGAGCATTTTGAGAGAGGAAGATCTTGTGACCACGACCTCGCACGCCACAGTTACAGAAGGCGACAAGAGTGGTGCTGCTGTTTTTGAATGTAACCGAAATGACGGACCGTCTTTGACACACCGATGAACGGACTACAGTTCGCCTGCGACTCCAACAGTGTGCATTAACTCGGTGTCCCTTCTCCATCCCGGTCTTTTTCTCTGCTTTCACTATGCGATGCGAAAGGTAGTCAGCCCTGCTTTGCCCAAATTACTCTCCCTGCCGCTCAAGTTGCCGCGGGCACGAAAACTATGTTCATTTTAATAATCACCCACTCTAGGAACTGGCCATTTTGGCATCTCGAGCTTGCCAGTCGTAAAAGTCTTACAATTCTTAATGGCGCGGATTTGTATAGACGGCTTTACTGTAGTGACTGACATCATGCAACTTGCGTAGACCGCTCCGCGCGTGTCTATTTGTGCGATCCTTCCGTGCTCTGTTCCTTTCTTACTTCCCTTTGGCCCTCCCCTAGTGTAGGGTAGAAGACCGGAATTTTGCTTCCGCCTTACCTCCTGGTGCATCTTCTTTAAACGTTGTCATTTAACCGCCAAGCTTTGTGACAGCGAGGAAGTGGGAATTTCTACACCAGCTTCTGCGCTCAGCCAACTAAATTTGCGGTTCCAGCCTTTAGATATGCCATCTTAGAATACTAGCCTAGCACAAACAGACTTCACAGTGCCGTGTCTGTGTGTTCAACGCGTGCTCTTCTCGGGCCCTCGTCCTGTTTGAGCTGCGGTAGTATTGCAAGCTCGAGGAGCAGCCAGAAATATGAAAGCGAGCACGAGGCAAATGATAAAGGAACAAAAGCGAGCTTGATTAGCAACTTTGTTGGGCTCTATAAGATTAAAAATAAAAGCTAAGAATGATCAAGAAAAAGAAAGAAAGAAAGGAAGTAAATAAGACGGAAATGTTCACAGTAATGCTCTGCTCACTGCCGTGAAAAGAATACTAGCAGGCTGATATACGTCTTCCCCCGCCTGCCTGTTTTCACACGTGGAAGCTACCAGCGCGGGCACAGCTCAGTGGCCTGAAAGGCAATCACCTTTGGTAATTTCGGCGAGCACGTATAACTGCGTTAGTGGGTGCCAAAACAGGTGAGGCGGCAGTGTACAGGAGGAGCTCAATCACCGGAATCTGTTACCTCGCGTGTTGCGTGAGCTAACAACGAAGAAGCGCAACGACCCGACGCTCCGCGGAAACACGTGTTGCGACCACATGCTGATGGCACCGCCACACCGCCACGCCCTTCCGAGCCGCGCGCACGCACAAGCGCTGCCGATCTCTCACGCCATCGGCGGCGACATTTTCGGCCGCACTGAATTCACTGGGAACCGAACTGCGCCCGTGCGACTGTTTGCCCTGGGTCAACTGCGTCTTTGCTTACATCTCATGGTCTGTCGCCGAGGGGAAAAAGCAAAAGAAAAGGAAAGCACGCGATCGAAGAACGGTTCTAAAGGCGTCGCTTCTTTACGGTCACGAGAGGAGGTGTGCATGGATCGATAAGCATGTATGCAAAGCACTCGCTGTTCGTCACGACAAAGGGCCGCAACGAGCGGACGCCCAAGCAGACTTGTGAGAGTGTGCAGTAAGGCCAAGAGCGAACAGGAAATGCGAACAGCTGTACGATGTTGATCAATAGGCAATGCGGTAAAGTTGCTACTCGTAAGGAAAGATCGCAGTTTACTCGGAGCGAAAGGTCGGGCTCTGACAGGTCAAAGTATGCGGTCGAGCTAACGTGTGCCTCTGAACAAAAGTTCGATCAATAATCAATAATTTTGAACCACTTGAGCCGTTACAACTTGTGATGTCGAACGAACTATGCAAATCTTCAGTTTGAGGTGCATAGAGCCGTGCGGTCATAATCGTAGGCGTGTCGTGCCTTACCGGTGGTCGTCCACGGACCATTCAGTCGTACTTCGCTGCATTGCTTCTCACATCAAATCCAGAGTGAAAGGAGTGTTTGAGTGTTAAACGTGCTTAAGCGCGAGTAGACCGTTTTTGCTTGTCGCTCGATCTTTCTGTCGCCGCCATGCACAGCCGTCACTAATCAGTGCAGAGTGTAAAGGTTCGCGTTCTCTCCTACAGCAGCGTACGTTTGCACGCGCGCTCAACGCAGGCTGTTCGGCACCAAGTGCTCGAAGTGCCGGCTGGGTTTCTGCCGCACGGACTTCGTGATGCGCGCCCGGCAGCACGTGTACCACCTGAACTGCTTCCGGTGCCAGGCCTGCGAACGACAGCTCATGCCGGGAGACGAGTTCGCGCTGCGAGAGGACGGCCTCTTCTGCCGCGCCGACCACGACGTGCTCGACAAGTTCGCCTCCTCCGCGCACGGGGCCCCGCCCGCCAACGGCATTCACGTTGCTCGTGAGTCCATAACCCAGTTCGATTCATATGTCATGTGCAGTGCATTGTGTTCAATACATATTATTGCATGCTGTTCACAAGCATTGAGAGTTAACGACAAAGCGTGCTGTCACCAGACGGCTGGTTATGCTTATGCTTGAGGAAGAAAAGCCGGTGCAGAACACGGAGAAAAGGGCAATCAAATTAACTATGTTCCGTAACCAAATTATATATATATATATATATATATATATATATATATATATATATATATATATCATTTCCGTTATTTACAAGTACGCTTCTCCATATCGTACTTTGTTGCTGTTATTCCGTAATAGCGGCGCGAAACCACAACGTGGGATGGGATGAGGATCGGGCTCTAAGGCTGACTAAAGTATTAGCCTCCACATAAAGCCAGAAGGCAATGAAGCCAAGGAAAGCATAGGTGTAATTAGCTGCGGTTGAAATAGAATTTCAGAAAATAATGAAGAAAAGGGGAACTGAAAGTGCACGAAAAGTAACTTGTCGTCGGTGGGGACGGAACTCACAAGCTTCGCACTTTTCGTCATTGTTTTCTACATTTTCCATTTCGACCACTCTTATGCTTTCCTTGGCTTCATTGCCTGCTGGCTTTATACTGTCATGATGGAGAAAAATCGAGCCTCTCTGTTTCCCTTCTTCTCGTTCAATGCAGCCTCCAGTTAACTTTTGAAGAAAGATGTGCCATATCTGCGTTCTAGTGTTTCGCAGTTCCTAGCGATTTCGCCACGAGTCCGCGTTATAGCGCCTTCCACCTCATACAGTATGCACACCACGAAGCTATGCACGTAATCGATTATATAAAAATTCGCTAAGCCCCATTAGCTTGTCAAATTGCGTGAAATCTAGCTTAACAATGAGTAAAAGACACGACCCGAAACTATACTTGCGGCCAACTTTCTGCAACCATGAAAGGAAAGCTACACAGGCGGAACTTTTGCACAACTGTTACAGAGATACTGAATCAGCGAAGCTTCCATCTGTGAAAGTTTCGTATTTGCGCAAGTGCGGAAAAGCAGAAAAATAAGTCAACTTTACCACTCAGGGGTGCACGTTGTCTTATTTTGCTGCATAAATAAGACTTTGCCCTTTCCTTTCCTAGGCCTCAAATAACGCCATTGAGAATGCGGGAATTTTTTTCAGGAGCGCTCTTGCGCACGCTCTGCCTCCGTAGCTTTCTATTCATTGACACAGAAGGTTTTCCGGCAGCATATAGGAACAGGCGGTCAACAATTAGGAGTTACGCTGTGTCTGAAGTAATAGCATTTCACACAGCCAAAGTTTTCTGAACGACAGTTTGCCGGCCCTCTTAATGAGCCGCATGCTCAGCTATGCCAACTCTACACACTGTTATGAAATGAGTTCCACGCTGCGGGCCCTTCGAGACTCGCTTGTTTGACTGCATGGGTCACTATCTTGATAGCGCTTAAGTATACGTGCGGGCATGTAAATGAACGACAGTGAGCACATATTGTACTCCGCTGTTTCGGACGCGTCAGTGCTCAGAAAATACGTCATTACTTTGTTCGTCAAGGAAGGTAATTGTGAGGCTGCTTTATGCTGAAGGTAAATGTTCTGCAGCCCGCAAACGTAACATGACAAAAAAAAAAAAGTGAACGTAAACGAGTAGATTTTACGTTTCAACTTCGTTTTTTGCCTGCAGAGATCAGTAAGGAGCATGTAAGCAGGCACAAATCGTTGTTTCCGTTTTCTTTGTTCTTTACGAGATATCCTTAAGCTTTCCCTTATTACTAAGGTGCCTGATATATGCAAGCTAGGCGCACGCTAACAATGCAAGAAAAAAAAAAAGGCTGTCCTACTATGCAAGATGGGGAGCTTTAGGGCGACTCTACAGGGGTGTCAAGCAGTCGGTGCTGAAATCTTCGGGAAAGTGCAGAAAACTCTGTCCCCGCCCGTTTCGCTCAACGCGCGCTGAAGTCCTGCGGGAGGTAATTAAGCTAATGGCGGGGCGGGGAGACACCGCCGTCGCCAACGGAACCGATTCTTCGACCGAGACTCGCTAAAGACGGGGGGCGGCACGCGGCGAGGAAGGGGGAATTAATTGCTCGTCCGACCTCCTGCGCACTCGGCGACGAGTGCAGCGCTATACTGCTAGCGACGTTCGCTGCGTCGTCCCCGGTAGGCGGCGCGACGGGTGCCAGGGTCGTGGCACTGCTGAGCTGATGTCATTGAGCAAGTGATGGAAATGAAGAAAGTTTCCGTTGGATGGCGTGAACGCAAGACGAACCTCATCTACAAATGCAAACGTGATAAGGATAGGACGAGCTTGTCCTATGGACGTCGGTGTTATATAGAATGGCAATGCAAGTCATACAATTTGAACTTTCGAAGCGAGTAAAAAAAAAAAAGAGTTATATACTGGGGGAACTACAAAATGGGTTCAGACCAGGCAGACGCTTAGAGGATAATATGTTTGTACAAACTCAGTGCATAGATATTTCAGTAGCTCAGATTTGACCTTTATGGATAGCATTTCTAGATGTTAAGGGAGCCTATACGACAAGGTATACAGGGAATTGTTATGGGATATTCTCAAGCCCCAAGGACTGAAGCAAGGATGTCTTCCGTTCCCATTGTGGCTCGCGCTTTATGGTAAGGGCATAGAAAGACGACTGGAAAACATTGAATTAGGGTTTCAGTTATCATACATACGTAATGGACAAATGATGCAACAGAAGGTCGCCGCAATTATGTATGCAAACGACATAGTGCTACTAGCGGACAATGCAAGAGATTTACACAGACTTGCAAATATGTGCGGCAACGCAGCGACAAACCTAGGCCTTAAGTTTAGCTCAGAAAAATCGGCAATTATACTCTTTAATGAAGATACAAGTACTTACGTGGTGTCACTTCAACAGCTAGTCATACCCATAGTGAAGCAATATAAATACCTCGGCGTATACATAAACGAAGGAAAGACTTGCTCAAGCACCCACCAAGATCATCTGAAAATAACGGTAAATCGGAATTTGCAGCAATGTTGAAACTTAGATTGCTTGGGGCCACACTAAATGTGAGATAGTGCGCGGAATCTGGAAAGAAGTAATGCTGCCAGCGCTAACTATCGCAAATGTCATTCTTTGTTTAAAGTCGAATATCTTGTCGGGGCTGGAAATTAAACAAAGATTGGTAGGCCGGTTGGCTTTGGGAGCCCACGGAAGAGCCACAAATGAGGCAGTGCGCGCTGACTTGGGCTGGGCCTGCTTTGAAGTCACAGAAGCTCAGAACCAAGTTAGTTTTGAAGAAAGACTCAGGAACATGGATGAAAATAAATGGGCAGCTAAAGTGCACAAGTATCTGTACCTGAAAAGCGTGGACACAGAATGGACTTTAGAGGTCAGGAAAGTTGGCGACCAAGTACAAGGTAATCCAAACTATACATAGACGACCAGGAGCCACCAGAAAGAAAGTGAGAGAAACAGAGACAGTTAGTTAGATGCAAAGAATGGAAACAAAAAGGACCATGGAGATTTACAAGAATGAGAAGAAAGAAATTAGAATGGAAATTCTGTACGATAACACGAAGAGCAGTGCCGTACAATTTGAGGCTCGAGCTGGTTGCCTAAGGACAAAAACATACCGGAGCAAATATTCACAAGTAGATGAGGCATGTGTATGCTGCAGCAAAAATCGAGAAACCACTCACCACACCCTAATGGAATCCGAAAAGATTCACGCATAAGTACCGTGCACCTTCCAGAAGCGCTTGGATTTAAAGCGAACAGAAGCATCAACCTGTCAGCAGTCGACATAAGCAAGAGACGTTTGGAGTATTGGTGGAAAAAGGCAGAGAAGAGATTGATACGACCCGATCCATTATATAGGCATATAGGTAGCTGTACAACGTTGATAGAGAAGTTTTGAGGAAGAGAAAAAAGATTAGAGACATGTATACAAAAATGCTATAGAATGAAAAGCATACATAGCACATGAGTAACTCAAGCAGGCTAGGCGACTTCTCTCTGCCCAGTTTCAAGGGGAATGCCAATAAATCATCATCATCATAATCATCATAATCATCATCCACCGTAGGAGTTGGCTTCCTCGCTTCTGTAGACTATATCGTGCCTATATCTTGGCCGCAGAGAATAACAAATATACGGAAAGGTTAGGGGCAACTCCTTGGTGGTAATCAGCTTTTGCGTGTCACAGGTAAGGCGCACAAGTTCTAAACCATCACCTGCCCTTGTCACGCAGAAGCATTATTACAGTGATAGCAGTTACGAGCACTTGCCTCGCTTCGGTTTTTTTTTTTTTCAGTCACAACAGTTAATGTATTCTAATTCCACCCGATTCTTGGCCAATCCATCAAGGTTGATATGCGCCATAATCAGAAGTAAATCGACTCAAAACAAGACAAATAAAAGTAGCATACTGTCACTGGAACTGCATCGAACTTGGAGCGAAACCAAGAACTTCTTATTTTATTTATTTATTATTTTGATTCGAACCTCAAGGGTCCCAAACGGGACTTTGATTGACCACTGATGGTAATGGAACTCTTACATCGTCGGTCACAGACGGTTTGAATTAGCAAAGAAAATCGAAAGAAGAAGAAACTATATCTAAACCACTTTCTCAGCCGTGTCTCAGATCCTGATGCTTGTAGGGCGGAGGAATTATAAAACGACAGAACTGCGGGACATGCCGGTTTTTGAGCTTAGTTTGATTCATGAGCGTTATTCTCACCGTTTTAAAGACGCGCCGTTCTGCAGCCAGAAGTGCTACAATATGCACAGTCGCGACGTCTTGTACAGCTGTCTTTAGCTAAACTATTACGCCGAGCAGTTTCACAGAATTAATTCGGCGAAGAAGTACTTACTATACATAAATGTACATTGTCATTGCGATGCCTATGCTATTGTGCTAGCCTCCTGGCGCGAGTGCTTTTCCGCAGTACACTGTCATTTTTGGTCCAAAATATTTTCTCATCCCACTACTAGTCGTGTCACTGTTAGTTAATACCTTCTCAAGACGTCTCCACCATAGCACCGCGATCTCCGATTGCCTCATGACATAGCCGTACGTTGATAGAGCGGTGGGCAGATGGCTACGAACGAAAAGCTGCAACCAAAATATGTGGCCGTAGGTTTGTACTACGTTCTATACGCGCTGTATAGGGAAACTTCTGAATAACTTAAAGAAAAATATATGCTACTATATGCGTATTCTATTCAAAAATTGTAACCCATGGGCGCATTTAGTTCACTCCTCCACAGTGCAGAATTCAACGAAATCCCCGCGTTCGCACTATCCTGTTCCGTTTGTTGCATATTCAGTAGAAATGAACCCAAAATCATCGCGGTGTGCCATAACTGGCTGATGAGTATTATCCAATATGTGACAATGAGACGGGTGCGTCGGTTCGTGAAAAATTGACTCACAGGCTGCAGTTGTCATACCGCTTTTTCTGATGCAACCCAAGTTATGCCATTCAATGCAGCCACTGTCTACGCATATCCTGGACAATGCGATTGGGAACATGTATACGTATATAGTTTTAACGGTATTTCGTTTCTGGCAGACTGACTGCCGAAGCTGCAACATAAATAAACAAAAGGTAAGCCCCTCTCAGTTCAGCTGCTTCGTGCGAAAAAGCGCAATCGCTGGCTGCCGTCTCTATACCTCACATAGCCTTTCGCACGCAGCTGAGAACCTTTGGGAGCGCGTCACCGACACAATAGAGACCGCCCCGGGGCCACCCAATCAACTTTGCAGGACGAGCACGATCGAGAGAGAAAATAGGGGAGAGGGAGATTAGGAGAAGAGGAAAGGGAAGCCGCGGCGTTCAAGCGAACTCCGAGGGGGAGGATACACGGGGCTTCGCTTGCTTTCCTGGCTAGTCTTGCTCGTGCTTAGATCGTGGGCTTCCAGCAGCTTCGGGGCGGCCACCGTAGCGCGCACCTATAGCGGCGCTAGCAGCGGCTTGGAACGGCGCGCTCACCTGATTAAGGAAGGGGCCGCATTCATTATTCACGCGCGGCGCTTGCAAAAACGTTCCAACAATCTCATTGCGGCGGCGCCAAGCTTTCCGGCTCGCTTGCTCGCCTCCGGTGCACCCCACGTCCCAAGTTTGTTCTTTATTCGTCGCTGCTTTCACGGGCTCATTGTGCGCTTATAACGACCGTCTATATGAGGATGAGCGCGGGACACTGCTTAAACGTGCTTGTGTATGCCGACAAGTTATGCAAAAGAAAGGGTGTATGCTCGTTTTACTTCCTGTATGTACACGTGCGTTTGGCTCGCGAACGACGTTGTGCGGCAACACGTTGACGACTTATCTTTCGGAGAGATCGCGTCGCGTTTGCGTTTCGTTTGTGTCAAGCGCCGAAGGTTATGGGACAACGACTTAAAACGAAAAAATAGCGAGGCGACGTAATGTTCTGTCGGAGACAAAATAAAATGAAGTTAAAAGTGATTAGTTGGTACGATATAGTTTAGTCATCTGGCTCGCTCGCGCAAAGCGACCGTAGACCTCCAGGAAGTGAAGCGAGCTACAAGTTCTAAAGATAAGCCCGTGCTGAAGGAACACCCGCGGGAAGAAACTCGACAGGCATGTCGAGACAAGGCGATATTAAGATGAATGAACGTCGAGTGGAAGCGGAACGTTCGAGGAACGGAAAACAACACGGTCGATGGCTGACACTGCACATGTACAGAACTTCCATGGACTTTGTTACATGTTTATGTTTGAAGGTTTCCAAAGTTATATTATTTAACGATCTTGAAGCTTCGTGTTTTATTTATTTATTTATTTATTTATTTATTTATTTATTTATTTATTTATTTATTTATTTATTTATTTGAACGATGGAATGCCTCGTGCCCCATACTCGTCGTACCACATCTTAAGTTGGAAGTTCGTATGGTACATAAAATCTGTCGAAGCAGCTGCGCTAATGGTTCAGTGGTCGAACTCGCAAAACCTTTTTTCGTGTAAATGATCTCTGTCAGATATAGGCCGACCACCTTTGCTAATGATAGGCCAGACGTCGGGTTTGACTGAAATCTGCTATTGCGAACAATCTTATAGGGCAAGAATGTTTTCGTGAATGCGGACTCTGGGATCGTATTAAGCAAGGTTTTTTTTTTCTTTTTTTTTTCGTTCGATTCTATTCATTTCTCACCACCCATGCAGCGAGCAGCCAATACCGGTGATAACGAAAGCCTGCCGCTTGGGCAGTCAGTTACGAAGGATAAAAGGAGTGGAAAATGAAAAGAGTCGTTACGCAATGCGACCGCGCATGTGCATGATCTACATTGGAGCCAGCGCCGTTGTTTCCATCGAGAATATGTAGACGGCCATTGTCGTATTACACAAACCGCGAGATGGGAGAACGAGAAAACGCGATTTCTGTCTGATTTGCACTATGTTCATGCTCAAGATGGATCGCTGATGACGTTGAAGCAACACTTCCGATGACGCACTTCCCCGTTTCTATATCTACGCATCCATATATTTGTTTCTCCAGGCACCACGTTGCCGATCGCCCCGAAAAGGCCTAATACCTCTGTCACACGAACACGCAAAAACTCTTTTACGTAAGCGGTCTTTTACCAAGTTGAAAGGCTTTTTATTGAAGAGGCCTTGCGCAGCAGACACACGGCAAAGACGAACTCTTTTTAGGGTTTCCATCTGGAGACGCTACCGAAAGCGTGGCGCTAGCATCCGAAACAAAATCGGCCAGAACAAACTGATGTATCTCAAAGTATAAAGTGAAAACTTATTGTATTACACATTTTTGAAGTAGATTTAAGAACACCAGATTAAGAAACGTAAATGGAAAGAGTTATTGTAGCAGGTTACAGAGCATTTGGCCTGCTTACGAGGCCCCTTCGACAATGCTTACGAGGATACAGAAGATAGTGAACACTGCTGAGTTTACTACACCTTCCGCGAGACATCAAATTATTTTTTTACGATTAGCCTAGGGGACAGAAAAATACGCATTTGCTTAGTTTTCTCTAGTGTATTATAATTTCTGGCACCCACTGGTTTCGAGGCTACTCCTTTTCGGCCTTAAAAGAGATTGACGAACTACGCTTCCAGAAAAGACCGCTTCTGAAAAAGAGATCGCTCCCTGTCGTGTGTCTGCGAACGAAACTCTTTTTCCGGAGAAGTCTTTTTGCGCAAAAGACTTTCGAGTGCCCGTGTGACAGGGGCATAACAAGAAAACACAGAATTAAAATTGAAAGTTAAAAAACTATAGTCACACAGCAGAACGCAGCTGTAAAGAAGGAAAAATGGAGAAAGAGAAACTTAAGGAGGGCAGCTCGCTCACCTTCTCCCATCCCACGAAAGTGAGCGGCGGGGACCGGTATATATACGGCGGTGGTTAAAACAAAGAGCGCGGACAGATAAGCCAGCGTGCTCATTGCTGCGGCAGTAGGTAGCCAGTCGCAGCAACAAACAAGAAAAAAACGCTCACAAACAGAGAGAGAAACGAGCGGCGAAGTGGCTATGGCTGAGCGGCGATGGGGCGGCGGTGCGACTCGCGTGGCGCCAGCGCGCAACCACATGGCGGCGGCCTCCGGCGCCATGCGGCCCTGCGGCCCAGACCGTCGGCGGGGCCTGCCGGGCCGGACCCGGTGCCTTTGAAGTGGCTGATTCGCGGGACTGCCCCGCGATAAGCACCTCTAGCGCCTACCTGTGGCCCGTTTCACTAGTTCCGTGCACTGTATACGCACGGACAGGGCCCGGACACTGCGCCGCGGACAGCCAAATCGCAAGGGCGCGTGCAAGCTGTATCGCTCTCCGCCGCCTTTCTCAAGACACATATGAATTGCCTGCGCTGGCCCCGCTTCTCCCTCCTCCCTCTTCCTTGCCCCCTCCTAAATCTCTCTATTACTATCTCTCACTCTTTTTTTTTTCTTTATTTTTTTTTTCCTTTATTTCCTTCGTCTTCCGGAGTCGAAGTGTCTCGTAGATACTTTTTTCTCAGTTGCGCGATGTTTAGCTGGCGCGCAGTACGAAGACGTCACTGGAGTAATGCTATCGCGAAGAGGGTGACGTTGTCGACAGGAACTTATCACGTGAATATATAGGTTTGGACTTGGAAATGATTTAAATACATAATTACAAAGCCCAGGTTAAAATATTCACAGCAAGAAGGCGAGTCAGGCTGATATTCATAATCGAAAGGTCTTGAAGCGCAAGAGCGCACCTACAAAAAAGGTGAGGGAACAGAAAACCGACACTCGCACCTGAAGAAGTTGTGACGTTGTCCGGTCGGTGCACGGTTCCCTCGCCGTTTTGTGCGTGTGCTCTTGCGCTTCAAGATCTTTCTATGATAAAAGAGTAGTAACGTTTACATCTCACACTCGGTGATAGTTTTTAGCAATGAAGAATACTAGCAGAAACATTCGAACCAACTGGCTGACTAACGCTCTGCATGTTGTACAGGTCTAAAATTCTTTGCTTTTCTGGTAGTTCTTTGTTTCCGGTCTGTACGTTTTGGGTCACAAGTGCACCGCTGTTTTGCGTGTCTGGCGTGTGAAAATGTTTCGGCTGCCTCCCTTCCACAACGTCTTCAGTTATGCTTTTCGAACAAAAGCTATCAGAACCCTTCGGCATCCTGATAACGTTCTTACAGAATCATCCTGCGCTTGAATATCTTTAAGTGTACGAATCGTGGTACATACCCCAAGTAAAACTAGAGGCTGCACTTCTCGCTACAGTCCCTTTCATTTCCGTAGCGCTGTACCGAACCGACCGCAGCAGACGCGCCGCGAGAGCAGTCGTCGCCGGTCTTTTGCCGTTCTCCTCTGGCCCGGTCCCTTTTCTTTCTTTCTTTCATTTTTCTTTGTGTGTGTGTGTGTTTTCATCTCCTACACTGCCACCACCGCGTCGCTCACCGTCTCTCCCATGTCCCCGCCTTCTTCGAGCACAGGAATACGCGCTGAGTGCGAGCGTGCGCCTCGGTGCTCGCACCGTGCGTCTCACTATCGCGCGCGCACGTACACAGCTTCACTCCCAAGCTTCCCTTGCCTGGGCCCGCCTGTGATGCTGTTTACGTTCCCTACCTATATAGCCAGGCTGTATGTACCGAGGCGTACGCTATCGGCTACACGAGTCCTCTCTGGACGTGCGCGGTTTAGCGGCCTGCAGAAGTGCCGGGCGACTTTGCGGACGGGGAAATGAAGACGTAAATGAACAAACAAACCTCGCCGGCAGTGCCCTTCGGAACGGCGTTCCTTATTTTTCGAGTCTTACCGAAATCTCGTGGAACGTTGGTTTTGGTTTGTGCGTTTGTGCTCCTGTTTTGATAAATCTGCATTGCCGGCCCGCAGACTTGTTGTACCTATACCAGACGCCCGTGACTCAAGGAAGAAATAGGTTGCGCGACGGGCTGGAGGATATATGACTCTGGGGTAAAGCGATGCCAAATGACGACAACTGGGGCCACGATATCGAGTGTCTTGAAACGGGAATCGGACGTGGTCGCTGTAGCTGCGCAGTTTTATGTGTTTACCTGCTCGTTACCAGTTTTCGTGCTCGCTGTGCGTAGTTAAAGGGACACTAAAGGCAAAAACTAAGTCGGCGTGGATTGTTTAACTACCATTCCAGAAACCTCGCAACGCTTGTCTCGCCCCAAGAAAAGACTTAGTTTACGAAAAAAAATTGTATCTGAAGGGTCCGAATGCCTTTTTCGAAATTCAAATCTCCGGCCACCCAACTGAGGGAGGGGGGGGGGGGGGGGGGGGGAGTGGTGATGTTGCATACGCCATCACCACCCTTTGCTGCCGTCGATGAGTAAAACCCCGGCAGACGGGGACAGACGGGGCTACAGAGCCAAGATAGAGCGGTGGATTCGCCGCTGCAGCTGCTTTTTGGTCAGGTGGCGTAGACTGTTCAGGCATCCCGCGACATCACACGAAAGTTGAATTCTCTGCTCCTTGCAGTTTGTGCGAGTTTCGCGAGCCAGCAAATCCAGCGCAGCACTTCGCGATAACGAAACTATAGTGAAACGCGAAAGCTTGTACGGCGCGGAGTCGAGCGAGAACGAAACCTTTCGACCGTCCGCATCGTCAAGGGTAATTTCAATTAGTCCTTTTTTCTAAAAATGAAATAGAACTTGACAAGTAGCGTTTTATTTCGTCTTATAATATTATGCAATGATGGTTTTGCAACGAATGATTCAGTACTAGTGACAAAATTTAACTGAGGAGTGCTTTCGTCATCGGGCAAGTATTTGAATGTCCCTGGGGATTCTCTAACCGTGCCCTGCATTTACCTGAATTTCTCGATTATTAAGGCTCTGTTCGCAATGAAATTGACACCTTAGAGATTCTGTCGCACAAATGTTTCACTTTATTTGAGCTAATACTTGTCTTTAGTGTCCTTTTAAGCGCGTTCCGCTTTATACTGGAGCCCGGTACATGGATGGAGGTCATCCTTATCAGCGAGAAAGCACAGCTTTCAACAAAAAAGCCAAATATAACATAAAGTTTGAAGTCAGGAGGTGGCTATTTTCTAGCCAGAACTAAATAGAACTAAAAGTCAGAACTAAAGAACAGCTACGTGGCATTTGCGTATACTTAAACTCTGGCTAAAGTTAGCTGAGACGCCCTGTACAGTAGTGAGGCCAACGTTCCAGGAGAGAGGTCAGGTGCGCTCATTTATTCCGAGGGCGGTATGTCATCCAGACGGTTGAGATCTGAAGAATCTGCAAAACAAGGACCTTCCGCATGCGCGCCTGCAACACCTTATATTTCCCGAGGGATCAGTTATAGCCCGCAAAGAAACTTCACGTCTCCTCATCGAATTCTTAAGAGAGACTGGTTTGATGGACATATGGTGAAACCCTTCAGCGGTATTGTGCGAGACGCTCGGGCGGAGCAATTGCCGGCCTTGTTCGCCAGGCTAAACACGCCTGTTGCTACGATTCACCACCACCACCACCACCACCACCACCACCACCACCACCACCACCACCACCACCACATCATTGAGCGTTGAAGGATGGGCTAGTAATGTATTCGTTGCACAAATACGCTTTTCAAGGCGACCTAAAAGCTGCGAGAAACTTGTGATAGAACGTTATGCAACAGGAATAGTTTTATTTGATTAGGCCAGACTCTCATAGTTTCCTGCGTATACTTCTTCGTATCAGGAACTCCAGCCGCTTTAAGACTATCTCGCGCGTCGAAGACAACAAAGCGCGGCGAGACCCTGCACGGAGAGGCGGCGGGCAGCTATCGGCGACAACAAAGGGCTCGCCGCGCGTTGTGCTCCCGTGCACGGCCGGTAATGACGTCGTAAAGCGAAGCCGAACGACCACGCGGCGCCACCGGTTGCTGTGTGGGCGAGACGTGGCACGCGCGAACGGACGCACGTGGTACTCTGCACACGCCTCCTTGAACAAGCGTGCGCATCAACATCGACTCCTTAGTTCGCGTTGTGGCGTTAGTACTCCTGCAACCACCAAAGAGTTCCCGTTGCACCTGATTTGGGACTAACTTTAGTGCTGTGAAAAAATTCTGTTTTTATCCCGCACTCAAGCCTATGGTGATACGGGCTCAACATTAACAAATTCGTTCCATGCATATACAGCTCATGATTGTACTCTTTCTTGCACGTTTTGAGGTAAAAGTGATTGATAAGGGAACTCCGGTTAACTTAGATGCACTGGAAGCTTGGAGGTTCTTATTTAGGAAGACTGATGGTGTCTCTCCCCCCCCCCCCCCCCCCCCCCGTCATTCGAATGCTTGCTCGCTAAATTCAAGGGGTTGTCTCGTGGGTTCAAACCGGGGCTGTTTTAAACGCCAAAGGGGCTACGACAACTGAAAAGCTGTGGCTGACGGAGCGATTGAGCCCAATAGGAAGTTGCTAAGAGCTTTCGAGTGTTCCTTGACGAGAACTTGTACCTTCCTGAATGAATTAATTGACTTAGGATGTATATTTTTTTATATGGACTGCCAGCTTGTCCCCAAGTGAGCAGTGACAAAGCTTATAGGAGGACACAGTGTTCTGCATGCCTCTTCCCACTGCAGTCGGGACATTGTTTTCCTGGTGACTCTGCAGCGCGCGGACTCTGAAATTTGGAATATTGGTGCGAGGAAAGAGAGACGACGATTAACATTTTCATTAGACGAAAACCATTGGACCATGAAAATGAAGCTTGAGCGCAAAGGAAGGAAAGCGCATTCACGTAACGGGGTAGTAATTCGAAGTAAAAGTAGCATTCGATTTGTTGCGGGTGGTACGAAATATAGCATACGCCTGTTGCCCACAAATGCACGTGAGACGAGCACAATCATAATACCCGCATGAAGTGGTGGTCACCAACAAATGTGTGTCAGCCTCGCCTTTCCGAAGTAATAGTACATAGTTCGAAGTCGGAATGATGCAGCAATCATTTCCCGGTTTTGCTAATTGTTATGCTAACTGAAAGGGCTCCATTTTCACCCGCCTTATCACCAAATGTCGGCTGGTCACGAGCAGTGAATTAATCCAATGGCATAGACTCAACTGAAAGCAACAGGTGCGTTACGCCAGCCCTGAGTACAGCTTGCGAAATAACAAAAACTGTACGACGAAATTTGTGCCAAACAACGCTATAACGTAGTTTCGCGGCACGCGCTCCCTTTGGTTGCCACTTCTAAGAAGATGACCGACGCTCTTCCATCACAAAACGCGCGCGTTCTTATAAAGTATCGTTCCTTCCTTGGAAGTTTCCTCGGGAGAAGCACCCCGAGGAAACGTGTTTTAGGTAACTGTACTCGCGCGTTCGAATACCGATTCCAATATAAAACAAACAGATGCGCACCGATAAGTCTTAAACAGGAGAACAAATGGAGCCCCTCGCTGATGGGCGGAGAACGGAAGCACGGAAACGCGTAGTGAAGGAGGGGGCTGGAGAGGCGCGCGCGTTGCTGCTTCGGCGCTTGGTAAATATTGGCTTTCGCACGGCCTGACGTCACCAGTACCCACCCGCGCCCCCGTCCACGACACTCTCGCGTACGATTCGAACGAAAGAAAAATAAGATGCGCAATAACAAGAGTAAACGAAAAGTCTGACAGGTTCGGCTAAAGAGACGGAAAGCAACGGGCTGTTCAAAGCAGCGTACTCGTATATTTGAATAGAGAATCAAAGTGGACGCACGAAGGACGTTGCCTAATTATCGAACGCAGGCGCAATTGTAACAATTATCTTCGAGGAGCGGGCGAAGGAAAACAATCGCTGGAGCCCAGGGCGGGTGCGACTAAGTGATGCGGAACTCGAATAACTTTGTGACAAACGACGTGAAGCACCGGCGACGTACGGATGATGCATACATTAGGCGAGCGCTCTATCTACGTCGATCCTGTGCTGCATCAGTTAAACGAAATTGATGGCAACGGGCAACGTTCACCTTTCGAATTGTTTGAGGTCGCTTCGTTTGTTCAGCGTTGGCCCCGCACGATGTCCATGATAAACACTGTCAATGACAGATAAAATGTGATATATTGTGGTCGGCTCTCGTTGATGGCTCCAATGGTAGCCGTGGTCTCTTGCCCTTGGGGAAATTGGGGACGAAGAGACAACTTAATACAGAAAAAAGTAAGAAGAATGGGCGTTCAACTTTATCTTTTGCACGTGGACATAGATGAAAAATAAGGGCGAGAGAGAGAGAGGGAACAGAAAGAAAGCCAAGCTTCCGTTGCTTATGCATTCGGATTTATGGCTGCTGGCACGATCTCTTGGTCGTTCGCGTCATGCGTTTAGAGTAAATTTGCAACAATGGCGTGTCGTTCCTTCATCTTTGTACAGCTTCATCTTTCACAGAGCCCAAATTGGAAGTTGGCAGTACTAGCAGCCGCCCAGCGTACTGAACTCAAAATTCTTAACATACACATATCTGCCGTTTGTGTATTGTGTCCATGCGGAATTCACATTGATGTAGTACGGATAGAAATGTTGACTACATTTGACTAGCATCCGCATCATTCTCAAGGTCGTTCCGTAATCGAACGGGCTACGGCCGAGTGTGATTCGTAGGATGTCCAAAGCAGCTAAACACGAGCAAGGAATAATAAAAAGAATAGAGTATATAGAAAAACATTGTTCCACAGCCACCCCAGTCCCATCTCCAGCTGGTGTAGCAGCTCATGCTCCTGCATTACCAACAACCGAAGCGAACAACCGACGCGAACAACCGGCGCCCGCGCATTCATCGTGCCTAACGTGGCGTTGATGTCCAAGCAGATCCTTAGATGAAGAAAGCATTTTTGCTTTTCTTTATAGTTGCACGGGCGCGTGGTCAGAAAGCTGTGAAAGCGACGAGAGTGCTGTCCTGCAAGCGGAGGATTGGGTTACATAGCCGAAGAATAAGTAAAGTAAAAAAAAAAGACAACGAAATGAAAGAAATGATCCCCAGGAGAGGTAAACAACGGATCCTCGGTTCCAAATGTGCGACGGCGAGTGGATGTGTACATAAGCAGTCATCCGACGTGGCGGAGGCCGCTTTGACGGAGAGAGTGCGTGACAGGGAGGGTTCGGGTTCATCACTTTACGCTATCTTAAGGCGGCACAATGCACCCCCGCCGGGTCTCACCATTGTGGCAGCGTCGTGCCGGCGAGTGCGAGACACGCGGGTGAGCTTAGACGCCATTCTTCGTTCACCTCGCCCTCGAAGGCGAGGATCTATCTGCTCCGAGCCCGACAGACGGCAGCGCCTCGCGCAGCTGACTGCACCGGTCCTCACCGAAACCGTGCAGTGGTGCCGAAGCTGTATGCTGGTCGCGCCAGCCAATCCGAGGAGTCGACGCACACCTGCGCACTGCACTCTTCCGCTGCATGCAATGACGCGGTGCGCCGAGGCGTCGTCTGGCTGCCCGGAGCGTTGGCAGGGAATGTAGCGCGCAGTAGGCGAGTGTGCGTGTTTCAAGCAGTTCGCAAACGTGCTCTATTCAAGCGCTCTGGACGTTTGGCACTCGTTTACTCTGCGGACCGGTGAGCAGTCCGGTAGCCGCCACAACGGTGCACGGCGGCTTCATTGCTGAAAGGGTATACAGAAGTACAACGGAGGAGGAGAAGGAGAAGGTATTCCCGATCTCTCCCGAAAGTCGAGCTCCGGTAATGCGACGTTTAGGAAAAGGAGAGGACTCGCGTCGGGACGATGTTCTGCATCCGAGAGGCAGCTATAAGCCCCATTCGAAGCGAAGCAGTCGGAAAGGGGGACATGGATGGGAAACAGCGGAGCCGAGGGAGTTAAGGGAACGGCGGCAAGGAGGGACGAAGAGAGGTGGGGGCAACCGAAGCAGAAGCAAGCGGCAGCGGCAGAAGCAGCCGCTCTGGATCGCTTACAGTTCTCGCGCCCTCGTCGTCTCTTCTTTTGCACACACATCGAAGCAGAGCAGAGCTACTGCCGCCAGCGCGTTTTCTCCCCACCGCTCTCTTTTTAAACTGAGCGCGCCCCATTCAGCCGCTGTCCATGCAGAAAAGCTCTCTTTGCGAAGAGCAGAGAGAGCACATAGCCGAGTTCGGGGACGCTTTCCCGAAGCGATGGCGCTTGTAGTTTCGTTCTTTTAATTTCTTTTCTTTCGAGTCCCGCCTCGAACCCGCCTCTACCCGGCGCGGCGCCGCCCGACGCCAGCACTTCGCGTGCAGTTTTTTTCTTCTTCGTTTTATTACTCCGCAGTGTACGCACTTTTCTTGCGCTGGCCGTGGATTCCGGTGGCGTTTATTCTGTCCCCCCCCCCCCCTCCTTCACTTTGCTTTACGTTCTCATTCTTTTTCGTTTGGAAGATGGCGCCGTAGGGAGTGAGGAGTCAGCAGGGATACATAGCTCTCCCTCCCTGGGATCTTCGCGTTCCCTTCTCGGGATTGTTTCGAGCCTTTACGGCTGCTGGCAGTCAGAGCGGTCGGCACTCGTGCGTGCATGCGCGTGTGCGAGCGAGCACGTGACAGGACCTACGCTGCCGCTGGCTGGCCTCGCTGTCAGCGAGCTTGCCACTCCGACTGGACGCACAGCTTGAGAGAATTAAAAAAAAGGAAAGAAAGAAAGAATGCACTAGAGAAGACCTGTAAGCCGTACGTCAGACTCGTTCCCCACTGCGGATGAGAGTGAGGACACCATCGCGGGGAGAATACGAACGGCGGGCGCAGAAGCGCGTGCAGTGCGAGCCCGTCGTGCAAAGGAAGCCGCCGTGGCTGCGCTCGTGAGAATGTCATCAGGTGAATAAACAGGGCGCTGTTTGGTCGGAGATCGCGTTACCGGGTGCCCGGACCCCGAAGAGCGCCAACAGCGCGGCGAGTTTCCCGCCTTTGTGTTGCTCCCCCCCCCCCCCACACCCCATCCCGTCTCCATCTCCTCTTCCTCCTATCAGTTATCCGTGGCTCGTTTTGGCACGTTTTAACTGACGCAAGGTTCGGGTGACGCTGCATTAGAGCTGCCTATAGCGCTACTTTCCACAGCGGTGGAGTGAGCGGAAGGAAACGGCGTGTACGAAGGGCGGGGGAGGAGGAGGAGGGGGGGGGGGGGGGAGGGGCGAGCGCACAGCTATACAAATGGCTTTCCCAAATGTGCGTTGAGTGAACTTTCGTGAAAACTTGACGAACAGATCGAGCTTTGCATGCGTCACAACTTTCTAGTACCCAGCGGCCGAATACTGTGCTAATGAAGCGTCATACTTGCGTTCCGCTACGAGTGTGAATTCAAGGTATAGTGCAATGGTCACAGTCCTCAATATTTCAATTACCAGCATGCAGTTGCTTTCTTCTTCTTCTTCGCTTGATTTTTTTCATCTTTTTGACGTACTTGCCAAGTATGTCGACGGGAAGAGTCGACTGACATTTGTCGATTAGAGCTATGCAGCGTCAATGGCGGAAACTCATGTGTCGCTCTGACTTTGGAGTGTCGTCTGATCATGGTGTATATAGACACGCGAGGATTAGTGAGGTTACTTAGCGGCTACAAACACATCGTGTACAGAGGTACACAGTCGTCAGAAGTAAAGACAAGCGTTTCATTTTTTATCTCTTTTGTTGTTGCTGTTTTATAGCATATGTCACGTTCTTCCGCCGACTTCCGCAGTGTGTGACGCACCATAGCGCGTCGATGCGAGAACCGGTTAACAATGTCGTCGCTGCACACAGGGCACCGTATCGCTAAAAGTGAAATAAAAGACACTGCCTCGCCAGGCCGAATTATTTATCGATTGCTTTTATTTTTATTTTATATTTTAACTACGTTTTGTGACATCCCGCATAAGGCATTAGCAGGATGGGTCACTCGGCACGGCGTTCAAGAAATGTGTAGAATGGGGGAAGAAAGATGCTTTCACAAGATACAGCCCTGATCGAGGCACGACAGGACTACACTGATCTGCTTCTTAACCACCGCTTTCAATGTGTATACGTGCTACATAAAAGTTTTTTTTCCAAGCATCAGAGAAGCCCGCGAATACACGCAATGTTGCCGCGCGACTGGCCGCTCGAGGCACTTTGCGTGTATTCACGGGCTTCTTTCACGCTCGGAAAAACACTTTTATGTAGCACGTATTGAGTAAAAGAAAGCTGTATCGGGATTTTTTTTTCATGTGGCTCTACAATTTTCTCACTGACGCTTTTCGTAAGATTATAATATTTGAGAAGTTCATTGATTATTTATCAAATAAGACTAATTATGTAATTAGGCGGAATGCAATAAATGATGTTTCCAAGCGACGGCAAACAACACTACCTGGGCTCTGTGCAGCTACAAGGCATTTGCATATTTTTAAGGCTTGACTTAAGTTACGTGGGACACCCTATATATTGTATAGCTCAGGCGGGCATTATCTATAGCTGCACCATTCCACGCACATCGCTACCTAATTGCTAGACGAAGGCGAGTGAGGAAGCTAGAACGCACGACTGGGCAGCCCGCGAACCTGAGCACGCACGGTGCGCGCGTCTTCGAAAAAGCCGGACGCACGCTATGCGGCCATAAATACAATTTAAGCCCTGAAACAGCGGGCGACGGAGGCCCGCGGTGCACGGCGGAGAAGTCTAACGCCGCAGACGGCGTCGTGCTCACTTGGCCGTGGCGCGCGTGCGAGGTTCGTGAGAGCGGTTCGCCGACGACGACGCCAGCCAGTCTATGTACACACACGTGCGCGTGCACGCACGGGCACGATGCAGCACGTACGCAGTCGAATGGGAGGCAGCATGAAGAGGGCTCCCGGCGCGGAGACGCATGCGAATCGCGGCCGCTCACCGTCGGGCAAGCTCGCCTCGGGGCGCGTGACTCGGTCACGCCCAAGCGCACCGAGCGCCGCTGAGACCCGATCCCAGCGGGGCCGCCGGACGTCGGCTGGCTGCAGTACAGGCGACGTGAGCTCGGTGCTGCCGCGATGGCGCCGCCGCCGCCGCCGCGGTGGTCGTGGTCAGCGGCGCGAGACCGCAGCGGCGCTGCATGGCACGTGCCCGCGAAATGGCTCGCTGAGCAGCGGCGGCAGTGCGCTATGTGCGCGCCTTCTGCGGAACTTTGTGCCCGCTTTCGGGGCTGCCTTGCTCGCGCTTTTTCGTTTATCGTTTCTCTCCTTCCTTCTCCTTCAATTTTTCCCGGGGCCGATCGAAGCGGAACCCTCCTCCGAAGAAAGGCGCGTGATTGGTTTTCGCGTGCGAGCGGCGGTGCGGTGGAGACGCGTTCAATCGTGTAGCACGTGCCCCACTGCGACGGCCGCGCGTCTACGGCGTCCTTTAATTGACTCGCCGGTATTCGTGACCGTGCGAGTGATATATAGAATAACCATTAGGCGGTAGGCACCACCGCTTTCGGTGATGTGGGAATCGAAAATGGCGTGGGTAAAATGCGCGCCTCTGGAGACATATACGATTCACGTATACTTTGAGCCGTATACTGGCCATCAAACGCCACATTGGCAGTTCCAAAAGCCCGTATGTATTTTGAGTAGTGCATTGCATATCGGGATCCAGTGGAGAACATGTACAGTCAACAGCAAAAGATTGCGGGATGCGCGAGCGCGTGGCAAAGCGACCCTCCTCCCCTTCTAGCGGTGAACCCCTGATGTCGAGACCGACGCCTGCACGCATGCGCGTCCCTCCGAGACTGCAAGCGTGCATGTTTACGCGGTTCCTCTTTGCGCGCCCGGCGATATCCGAATGTAGCCGCGAGGTAGCCCTCTTGCGATATGCGCCGTGGCGGCTTCGACGGGCGTGTAACTTCGTTCATACAACGGAAATCAATTGTCCATTTTCGTCTTGCCGGTCTCCTTCTATAGAGCGCGTTTTCTGCCACGCTCTTCTGCGGTCGAACGCACCGTTCGTAAAAAGAAAGAAACAACGAAGATTGGCCATGAGAAGGTGCAGCCCAGAAAAAAAAAATGACTTGTTGCGTTCGCCACCGGGCCGGCCCTATGCGTCAGCGCTCGTGACTCGACAAAAAGCTGCCACAGTGGCGCCCTCAAGTTCACGCTTCTAAACACGTTTCACAGTTTCGCCCGTCGAAGCCGCCACAGCGCATATCGCAAGAGGGCTACCTCGCGGCTACATTCGGATATCGCCGGTCGCGCAAGGAGGAAGCGCGGAAACATGCACGCTTGCAGTCTCGGAGGGACGTGCATGCGTGCAGGCGTCGGTCTCGACACCAGGGGTCACCGCTAGAAGGGGACGAGGGTCGCTTTGCCACGCACTCACGCAACCCGCAATCTTTTGCTGTTGACTGTACGTATCACAGGGGCCTCTGCCTCTCCCTGTCGAAAGACGAACAAGGTTTGCTGGCTAGGACTCGTTCACTTGTTTCTACGACAGACTGTATCGCGGTCCAATTATTTACGTGACCAAAACGACTAGTTTCTTCGCACCGTCACAGAAGTGAAGCTACGGCGACTTCCAGAATTCATCGTGACGTCATGTGAAAACATGTGCGGGGCAGTAACTGGGTATCTGCGAGAAGTGGTGCTCTCGTACGGGTTGTTAAACGTGCGGTTTTCACACAACAGTGCTTGCGCAGCCTTAGCAAGAAGAAACTATATATCAGCATCTTTCTGAAAACGTGCTTCGAGTACCTTTGTTCCGTTTACCACATAGTGGGGGCCCAGTACAGGATGTACTTAAATATAGAATAAAGAAAATGTTCAGTATCACCTTCAGTTAAAACCTTCGTCCTTCAATTACACACCAACACACTTCCCGTTGAGACCTGGCTTGGCGATAAATGCATCTTCGTACCCTGGACAACGAACTGTTATTTATGCAAGAAACCCGAAACTGGAGCATGTATTCCTAGACTGATAGGGCTTGATTTTTCTTTGGGATATACTCCAGCGCACAATAAAGAAGCGGTTACCCCCTGACCCATGTGGCGTACGATTCTTGCCAGTAAATACATCAGGCGTTTTACCGTACGATCTAATTATGGTCCTGAGCCTCCACGCTTTGTGGAAAACGAGAACAGATTTTGTGCATGCAGACCAAGTTGTTCATCCAGTTCGCGAACGCTTCATTGAAAGTTTGGTATGTCTGAGAGAGGTGTATCGTGCGCTCTCTGATCCACCAGAGTGGATATCTGTACTTGGTGATTCCGCACTAGCCAAAGTGTGAGCGACACGTCTTATGCCTTGCAACCCATGGCTTTAAATGTCAGACTTCGCAAACACACACGCACACACACACACGATGAAGGCGAATGAGCCAGTATATAGTGAGAGAGGGAAAAAAGAAGGTTTATTAAGAATACATCAAATGGAACACCTGTGGAGCTTCTGGTGCGGTGCATTAAGTTGATTGTTCGGTTCCTCGACAAATGTGGCAACAAGATGTTAAATCATGTTAAAGTCATGTTAAATCTCAGCGCAAACAGGACGACACAAGAAGGAGACAAGACAAGACGCTTCTCCAGATTAACTTATCGGTCACTTGAGAGAGCGCCTCGTCCTGCCTCTTTCTTGTGTCGTGTCCAGTTTGCTCGAACGTTTATCGTGAATGCACCCCAACTAGCCCGCTTATGCATTCTGCCGCAGCTGTCGCAACAAGCACATGGAACGTCCTGTAGTTCTTTTCATCTTCACCTGCTGCGATTTCAACTCGTCCAACAAAGTCTGCTTAATGACAAGCCAAATGTATACAGTCGTCGAGATGCCGACGCCTTTAGTTGGCTCGATGCGGCGTATACTAACGCCAACTATAAGTGCTCGACTCCCATATAGCTTCCTTGGTGTTAACCCTCGTCCCACGCATCTCTCGACGCAGCGAACGCGGAGCCCGTTCCGGTCGGCGGCGGAGTCCCCGGCTCCCGGTCCGGCGGCCAGGCAGGCGCAGCAGCGGCGCCGCCCGCCCAGCCGCGGGGCCATCCGCAGAGCAAGCAGCAGCCGCAGCACGCGGAGGGCCAACAGGCGTCGCAGCAGCACAAGCCGACTCGGGTGCGGACGGTGCTGAACGAGAAGCAGCTGCACACGCTGCGCACTTGCTACGCGGCCAACCCGAGGCCGGACGCGCTCATGAAGGAGCAGCTGGTCGAGATGACGGGCCTGTCGCCGCGCGTCATCAGGGTCTGGTTCCAGAACAAGCGCTGCAAGGACAAGAAGAAGAGCCTCCTCATGAAGCAGATGCAGCAGCACGAAAAGGTACGTGCCTTCCAGAGTGCACTGCTTCCTTCTCCTCGTCGTCACGTGACGCCTGTCTGAACCGCTGGTCAGCGTGCGCCAGGGGCCGCGTCAGCATGCGCTCTGGCAAACAGCGGCGTCGGGCTTGCGCCGCGGTGCTATGTTCGATGGACCACGTTCCACAACTTTCGTGTGACGTGTAACAGAGAGCGCAGTTCACCACGGCAGCGACCGGGCACTTTCTGACGCTACGACGCTTCTGTTACCCCTCCTGCAAAAAGAGAGAGACCGAAGAAAGGGGAAAGGCAGGGAGGTTAACCAGATGGGTAGTTCCGGTTTGCTACTCTACGCTGGGGAGAGAGGGGAGGGGGAGGTAAAGGGATAGCAAAGTAGAGATAAAGAAAGAAAGGAGCATAGACATACAATCATAGTCAAATACTGTCACCGTATACCGCCACCACACAGCACAGTAGCACTTGGAGCACTATAAACATCTGTTCAGGCTACAGCCGCTTGTCCAATTCTGTTGCCCTTAAAAAGCGCAACAGTGCCTTCGTCGCTCTCCGCTGCGATGGTTTGTGATTTTGGCATTCTAAAATAAATTCCTCTGTTAGAGGTCTTTGGTCGAATCGGGCTTTCGCAATTTCGAGCGATCGTCTCTGTAAGCACCTCCTGCAAGCATATTCATAAACTATAGAGTCTAGAAAACGGGCCCTGTTCTGCAGAATGAAACAGAGAAGGCCCGCCATGGCGCGGTACGCTGATTCATGCAATGCACGAGCTTGCATCCTGTGTTCGTCCACAGTGTGAAGTGATTTCAAGTTGATGAGCCTATGCTGGAACTAATCGGGTGATAGAGCGATAGATACTGCAGATTACTTGCACTAGTCTGGAAGAAAACCTAGCATTAGCCCAGCTTGTCCTTTAGTCTCTCCTCCAGCCTTAAACCGGTTTCAGGGAAAAACAAGTCACCGTTGCAACTGACACGTTAGTTTAACCGTCAAAGAACGGCTAGTTACCTCTATATGGCATGTGGCCGCGCCTGGACGCGCCACCGACGCATTCTATAGCTCGTGTAGGTGGAAAAATAGCATTGCACGAAGTCAGGGAAGTGCACCAAGGCTGTAGCTGTAAAGTGTCTGAAACGTGTTTTGCACGGTGGCACATGTTTTGCATTCGTCAGCGTAGCTACATGTATGGATCCGCTGTCTAGTGACTTGCGCAATAATCCCAATAACCTTGCAAATAAATTTCATGCTTACAACTGCATTGTTATTGCTTTTGTTTCCCAACCTAGGCGTGCGCTAGAGCTATTAACGAATAGTGAAAGTGACCTAGTAAAGTCAGTGACATATTGGTAAACAGTAATCATAGTGGCGATTTATCGCACAGCCTTGATCTCCGCCGCTGTTGCGAGCTTGACTAGTTAAAACGCATAATTTCATCTCGATTCCTTCATTTCACAATCTGACACAATCGCCGCAGAAACGCGAGACGCATCGGCATCACTGTATGACGTGGCAGCGCGTGAAGCCGTTAATTCTTGCCGCCGCGCTTCGTACTCGGTCAACTCCCGCCCGGCTGCTGTCAAGATCCGCGCGACCGCGGTGCGGACGATCACCAACACTGCGACAGCTGGCCTGCGAGATAACGACGCCGCAGGAGCGAAGCCCGTTAAAATTGGACGCGTACGACGACGTTACGCCCGAACGCGCGCCCCTCGTGTGTGCGATCCGCCGTGGCGTGCACCGTTCGAAGGCAACGCGCGCGGTATGCTTTACGAAAGCAACGAAAGCGCGTCGCCGCCTGCGCTTTTGTGCACGCTCTGGCGCGCGAGTCTAACAAGGATTGGGCGCCTCTAGCTGAACGCTATCGCTGCTCGACATCACGATACGCTCGGTGGCACAACAGCATAACGGTGTCGTCCACGGCCACCGATGCGGAGCGAGGCGTGTGTTGTACGTCTTTATTGCGCGCAATCGGTGCCCGGCCGTATACAGAGAGAAAATTAGAAAGCTTTAGCTGAGCGTCACTTGCGGTCCGCTTCTGCTCGCATTTCACGTGTGGTGCAGTGCAAATAACTGCGTTGATTTCGCATTTTTGATAAGCTCATCTCCCAGAGACGCGATCGACACGCATGCAGTCAGCTTGCTTACACACACGCACACACACACACGCACACGCACGCACGCACGCATAGAGAGAGAGAGAGAGAATGATGGCGCTATTTCCTGCAGCCCTTTAGGGAGCACGTCTCAACGCAAAAACTACGAAGAATCCAAGTGGACGAACCGCTCAATCGGCTCTGTATATAGCGAAGCGAGGGTGGCATTTTACCTGTTTTACATTTAGCTCCAAGCATGAGCGTTGTGCGCATGCGCACTAGCGTTCTCGCTGAGCGGCCGTGCGCAAATTGTTTGGGCACACCGCCGGTCTGAGCTGAGTGGACCGTAAATTCTCGGCTAAAGCTCTCTGTTAAAAAGAAATTGCAGTGCAGTAAACTGTTAACTGTCACAACATAACATTTCGTCGGCACATTCCGAGACAGTATATTCATTGAAACTGGTGCTATATAGGCACACAGTTTCTAGCAGAAGGTTACGAGTCTAGCGGCTGACTTCTGTATTCGATAGCAGAATGCCTCCTGAAGACATGCCTTAAAGCATAATCAGTAACATTTTGCTAATGATCCATCAAGTTGGCGGTCATCGCACAAATTTTGGGGTTCGCCCCGGCTACGAAGCTTGGTCGGCAATAATTAAAATTTTGGCTTGAAAAATGCCATCTCATCAAATAAAACACTTATTCAATCAATCAACCATTCACTCATTCAATAAAATATGCAGTCAATTAGCCAATCAATCAATAGTGAATTTCATGTGTTCAGCAATCATAACAATCGTCGCTTGGATACGTGGTATTATTGCAACGCACGTTTCCGGATTTACCAAAAACACTGATCCCCATCGCTCGTGCTGAGATCACGCATAAATTATCATTACAGAAATTAATCTTTCTGCATGTAGTTATAGATTGAAAAAGAAGAAAGAAATAAAATTCTGCAAGGTTTTTTTTTTTCTCTTCAGAAACCACTCGCAGAAAACAGATAGCTTCGGCGTTGTATTTGTTGTGCCGAAGGAAGCAAGCTGAAATGAGACTTCAAAGAAAAGCAGATAGTGTTGCGAATGGAAGCCCTATACGAGCAGCAGACTGAACGGGACTCCTTTCGGCAATATGTTTGCGGAAATACAGAGACAGACAGTGACGTTAAAGATGACCGAGAACTCGTTGGCGCTATGCACATGGTGCCACGTTATTCGTGTTTTCTTTTTTTTTTTCCTTTTTTTGAATTGAAGGACGTTTATCCTTTATGAAATCCACGCGGAAGTTCATGCTCGTATTTACCACGTTTTCAGAACACACGCAGCCGTCCATATAGCTACAAATTAAGAAGATGGCATAGTAATAATGTGGCATGCTATAGGCGAGTTGCTATAATACGCATCCGCGGGGCTAGCAGGTAAAATGGTAAGGGCAGGCTATATATCATTATTTATCTAAAAAATGCTCGGCTGAGCCGTCAGCTATAGGCCAGAGTAAATGATGACAGACAATGTACCAGGCGCGCGCGCACGAGAGTGAAGTTTTTTTTCAGTCATACAGGAGCGTATTTATATTTTGTCATTTAGCCTTCGGCTGGCACAAGTTCCATGTGGTTATCCACTTCGGAGCTTTTATTGTTGATGTTGTTTTTCTCTGTCTTCAATGCAGAGTAACGAAAGACTATAGTAAAGAGAGAAAAAAAGAAAAGAAAGGACGCGCGCAAAGATCAAGCAGTTCATAAATGAATGCGCAGAGCTTCGTAAAGGCCTGACTGCACGAAAACCAATTACGGTCTTCGCGCGTGGCTCGTCTGGCGCAAGGGGGTCATCCCGTCCTGCGCCAAGCGGTGGCCCGGCGCGCGACCCCCATGAAACGCCGCGACGCGTTCAGGTGCGCGTCTATAGGGCACGCGCCCGACGTATGTGCCGTTTCTCTTACGTATGGATTTGTTCCAGGCGCGCGCACGAACGCATGACGCCCTGCGTCTCGCGCATGCGTGTTCACTATATTGAAATAAAAATAGAAAGAGAGAAAGAAAGAAAGAAAGAAAGAAAGAAAGAAAGAAAGAAAGAAAGAAAGAAAGATGAGGCATCGCTCCATCCTTCCCCATTTCCCAACCATCGCTCCTCTTTATCCTTTACCTTCTGCTCTTCTTTCTTTTTGTTTCCCGCGGCCTAGGTTGGGAAATGATGCGCGCGCCTTCGGTCATGTGGTTCTGTGCAGTGCTCTATAGGAGCGGTCTGCTCCGAAATATATTTAGGCGTGTCGTTTACCCAATACTGTCTAGCTGGCTTCATCGTGCGCGGAAGTAGTGTAAGTTGATTATACTGCGCCAGATCGCTAGCGTTGCGTGGATTTAAAAGTTACCGTTACTTCTGCGTTGAACCGTCTAGAGAAGGACGTGGCGATGTACGCTTTGTAAATGTGACAATGACATTGCCGGAACCAGCAGGCGAAATTCATGCTTGTACCTCCATAACGATATCTTGGTCTGAACATGTTGTCTCACATACGGTGTCTCACGTTCTACTGAGACTCTATTATGAACGGATCGGGGCTGACATAGGGTCACTGTGTATTTTACGGTACAGTATATGCGCTACACTCTCGAATGAGACCCCAGACTTCTACTTTGCTCGGCAGAAGGAGGAGCTAATATGACCCGTTACGAGGACAGACATCCTCACATGAACGAGTGATCTACGGGCTTTCGTGGTAGATCAACCTGCTATCAATGGAGGAATACTAATCATGCGTTCCCTTTGAGAGCGAGAACGGTTGGGGGATCAACGGCAAAAGCACAGCGTTTCGAGCAGCTAAACCGCGCACGCATCGCTGTGTATACCATTCCCTATACTACTCTGCACGCATTTGCTGGAGCACGGTAACGCCTGCAGCACGCATATGTATAGCGCCTGATGCGCGGCGCGTCGACTTGACCGGGGCGCGTGGCGGCAGCTGATGAGCCCTCGGCGCCGCCGCTTCTCTCCCGCCCCGCAAATTACGGCCGCGGTTTCGGGCGCGGCCCTAAATATAAATAAATGAGCGAAGCGGCCCGCGCTACTGCGCGCGCCATTCACAACATCGACCCCCCTTTGCTCCCTTTCTTGCCAGCCTCTCCTTCGCTCATGCCGCCTCTTTCTTTCTTATTTTTTTTTTACCTATTTTGTTTCTCACCGTCACGCTGCCGCTGCACACACCGGCGTCGCGCCGCCGCCTACGCGCTCTGTGTTTAGGGAGCGCGACGAGTTCTGTTGAGGTGACGCATGAAAGCAAAAAAAAAAAAAAAATAATAATAAAATAATAATGAAAAAAAGAAACACTTCACCAGCAAAACGGAGTGCGAAGGCGTGTCACGCGCTGGAATAGCATCTGATCTGAAGCTGGAGGAAGTAAATCAACACAACTTTACTTACTTTTTTCTTGGTCCTTCTTTCTTGCCTTTTTTGTTTTTGTTTTGCTTTAGCTGAAGTTGCTTTCCTCGAATATTAGGTGCACTAATATAACTGCTCGGTTTGCGATCTGGTAATAAAAGGGAGCCTGGCGCCCTTCTGATTTGTTCTGAAAGTGTCCTGACGTTGTTTTGATGCTATCTCGCGGGTAAGGATTCTGTTGCTCCAATTCGATTATTTTCATATAATTCCGAGCGCCTGACACGAGGTCGACTTCACGCGGGTGAGCCTAATACGAAAGCCAAGCGTAATGGCCAATGGTGATTGGTTCACGGTGCTTAACGTTCCACGACAGCACCGGAGCTTTGAGTCGAGAGCTCCAAATTAATTGTGAACCACACGGCGTGTTTTTCTTTAACGTGCACGCACTATGTCCAAGTACACGAGCGTATTTGTATCTCGCCCCCACGGAAATGTGACCGCCGCGGCAGAGGATCGAACCCGCGACCTCGTGCTCATCAGCAGTGTGCCATAACCACAGAGCCACCACGGTGGCAGATAAAGGAATCGTAACAAGATACCGCCCCGGAATAAGTATTCGCAAAGCAGTTCGCAAGCCAGAGCGGTTCATAAGCTTATATAAGCGAAGTCCATTTGTTTTAGCGGCAGGCCAATGGAATCAACCGATATCACGAACGAAACAATTGGCAAAGTCGAACCAAGGTTTTCTTCAGCCCGCAGGAAACAACTACTGACGCAACGTAAGAAGTTACCAGTGGGTTTCGGATGGCACTCGTCTTACGGTACACACGCTGCATTGTGAATATTATGAGCGCGCGTACTTTATTTCTTGCTTACCCGCACTTCGTCTAGACCGAACCGTTGATGAGCTGTATACAGCTCATCAAGAGACCATCTCGTCTCGAAAAGATCTGGTGGTCGCCGGCACCGCCCTGGCCACAGCTGCAAATCTCATTTCCTAGGCTCCGTTCTCGGTTTGGGCGACTGCATGTCGTGTCGTAATAACACGTATACCCGTTCCTCCGAGCTGACATGCGTCTGCGCTTAATGAAGCTTCAAATGCAACGTATGCATGATAACGTTCCCAAGAGCTCTGCCGAAGGAAGTGCAGGAGCTCTTCACGTAAAGACAGGAGGGCCGTTTCGTGAGAACATCCTCATATTGCACAGCTATACGCGTTTTCAGTAAGGTCGTACAGCTTCCTCTTGTCCAATGATTTATGTTTTAGGACAAAACTGGGTAGACGTACTTTCGTGATAGTTCTAGAAAACAGCACTGCAGTCGCTTGTAAGAACCCTGACTTGACGCGACTGCTGCAAAAAGGCTCAGGCGGAGGCGGCCGGCACACGGAAGGCGCTCTGCGTTAAGTTGCGGTTTTCGAGGCTTCCCTCTCGGATGAGGCACAACCTTAACCGTAACCGCATTAACTCCGCGCCTCCGCGGAACGGCCAAAGGGAGGGATATGACGCGTACTCTTCGTGCATAGTACACGGCGCTGAGCGCACTCACGCGCGGAGGTTACCCGGCAGGCGACGCGTGCTGTCTCGACGCGCCGTCGGAGGCTCCCGCTAATCAGCTTAGGGGCTGTCGCTGTCACAGCTGCGTCGCGAGAAACGCGTGAACGAAGGCGGCTGCAGCCACGACGTTGATGGCGCGCCTTCGCGTGCTGCTCCCCGGGGAGACCGCACGCTTCCCTGCGGAAACTTGCTCGCAACGCTCGGTCGCGTGCGTTGTTTCCACATCCCCTCTCTCTCTGTCTCTCTCTCGCTGTAGTACTCTGGCACTCGGCTCCTCGCTCATTAATGGCGTTGAGTGACGTCGTGGAAAACAAGGACGTCCCGGCGCTCGTGCGTGGTGGTGGGACTTGTCGCTGATGGTTATTAGGGTGAAAGTGGTGGGGACTCGGTGAAATGGGAAATTCAAATGTAGACAGTAACACGTCTGACCAGAGAGAGGCATGTTGCAGAAAAAAAAAGAAAAAAAAGCATGGCGGTAGTGTGCCACCGTCCAAAAATTGTAAAAGGCTTAGTAATGTTTCGGCTACCATACATGAGCTTTGCTCTTAAATAACGTCAATGTTAAGAAAGCAACGCGTTTGAATGCGCTTCAATATATCAGGCAAGGGACGCACACTGTTGGAAGGGTACCATAATTTGTACGGACTTGTTCGTCGTGGCCTGAATGTGCAGCCATTCCGGCATGCTCCTAGAAATGTGAACAAGTTCATGACGTTGTGTTGAAGAGCAACAATATAATTAACAGAAATAGTGATGATGGTGGTAGTGATGGTGGCGGTGGTGGTACTACGGTGGTGGTGGTGATGCTTCTGCTCCTGCTGCTAATGATGATGATGATGATGATGAAATTGTGTGGAGTGGATAAAAGGTGGAAGAAAATTTTTGTAAAGGGGAGCGCGTACTCCAACGAACGATTCTATATACAACCGGTGTAGAGCAACGCCTCCCCGACAAAACCAAATAGAGAGTTGTAAGCCGCACGACGATTCCCCAGATCATCCACCCGGCCGTGTCGGCTCCCTAGTAGCTCCTGGACTCTTTTTGTTGAATGTGTCTTCTTCGCGCCGTATCATGTGTCATATAGTCCCAGACGATGCGCCCCGCGGTAAGTCTAAGGGGCTCTTCGCAGTCAGTAACAGTGTAGCTCCATGCTCTGTTTTCTGTCATGGGCTTCTATAGAGTTGGTAGAACTTGTTCGAGAGATTCAGTAAGGGTAACAACTCGCGTACGCAAGTGCATTACGCACGTGTCAGCCCTTGAAATTCTTGAAATGTAAGCACTATTCCGCACCGGGGGGCACTCGGACTAACATGCGTAAGAGGCCCAGTTGCGGTGGCAGGGAGTATGTGCTGCTCACTTCACACCGTTACAGAGTACGTATGCGTGTAGGCACAAGCGCGCTTTATCGCTTACCGCCCACCTGAAGGCTCGCGGCCCCGTGTCGCACGGTTGAAAGGACGCCCCCGTTCGCGATCCCGGCTGCGTCAGGGGCACGGGGCCAACAGCTGTCTTCTGTTCGAACCCGCAGTCCAGCTGGCCCAGGATAGCCGGCCGGTGAAAAGGGGCGCGGCGCACCGCAGCTCCCGTTAACGAGTCCCCTGTCCTCGCTTCAGAGCATGCTCGCAGGCTCTCAGCAGGCGGTCGACAGGCCGCGGTCGCTGGCTGGTCTGCGGCTGGCTCTCGATATACGAGAGTGACCCGCTGACCTGAACGCGGCGTGTGTATAACGGGACAACCACGAGCAATGTTGTTGTTGTTGTTGTTTAGTGGCTGCAAAGTATAGAGGAAGTCTGGACGCTAAAGTATATAGGCTATTTCAACATCTTAGCTAAGAGAAAACAGGCAAAAACCAAACAAAGAATATAACAGTATGTAAGGGAAGATTTAAAAATACGATGAATAAAAAACTGCGTATGCAGCGCCATACAAAAGACGCAAACGCAAGCTCATAATCCGCGCGCAATATGTAAAATTGAGATGCGTCCTGCACTTGTGTCCAAAGGGTTCACTGAATGCGAGTACAACGCCATGTTGTTATTTATTTATTTATTTATTTATTTATTTATTTATTTATTTATTTATTTATTTATTTATTTATCTTGCGAATGTGTTTATTAGTCACCGGCGTTTGGGACCGACCGTTAGAGCAGGGCACGGACTCCCAGCACAAGTGGCATTCACGAGCAATAGCGCTGGAGAGGACGACCCACTATATCGTTCCAATCCTTCTCTACAATTTATTTATTTATTTATTTATTTATTTATTTATTTATTTATTTATTTATTTATTCCAACGATGTGTCTTTCATAGGATTAAAGAGAGAAACTGGATGGTACATATGTGTACACCTCGGCCATAATATTAGCGTAGGTACTGCGCACTGCGAAATATACATGCCAACACCACAGAACGCTGCACCGAAGGAAAGTCTCCCTATATGCTTTGCCGGTTAATAATAGACAGTTTTAGCACTGCTCTACCGTTAACACTAGCGCTATATCGTTTCCACCACCTGCCATACTTCCGCATGTTATAGCGCGCCACGCGTGTAGGAAGGTAGCGGAACGGTTAACTGTTGAACGTAGCAGTACGCTAAAGCTCTCACTAACACTTATACATTACATGGCACACAGACCAGTTCATGACACAGAAAATACGCGACGAGCTTGACACGCGGTGGCTGACAGGTAAGGGTGTTGCAAGCAAAAGGTAATCTGCTTATTTAATTCACGGTGATCACAAGCCAGACAACTATCGTTGATCTGTTTTGTTCTTCTCTCCACTGATGCGATCTCGACCGGGTGAGCTGGGTTTTCACCGCAAGAATCAGGAAGTGACGACGAAGCCGGGCATCGTGAAGATGAAAAAAAAAGTAGAAAAGATTGTATTCGCTTCATTGGTACGTGGATGTGACTCTCATCTGAGTCTCGAGCGGTTCTAATTAACACGTTGGCCAGCACGGCCTTAAATAACCTATATGGCGGTTCTGTTGTCGTCGCTGTCTTCTTCCGGAGCCTGTCTTTCCCTTTTACCCATCCTTCTGTGTCAGCTCGGGTAAAAGTGTGACGTCGTCTTGACCTATGGTTTCTTCTTCTATCCTTCTGTGTCAGCTCGGGTAAAAGTGTGAAGTCATCTTGACGTTCAGTTTCTGCTTCTATCCTTCTGTGTGAGCTCGGGTAAAAGCGGAGCCTGTCTTTCCCTTTTACCCATCCTTGGTGTCAGCTCGGGGAAAAGCGTGACGTCGTCTTGACCTATGGTTTCTTCTTCTATCCTTCTTTGTCAGCTCGGGTAAATGTGTGACGTCGTCTTGACGTTCGGTTTCTGCTTCTATCCTTCTGTGTCAGCTCGGGTAAAAGCGGAGCCTGTCTTTCCTTTTTGTCCATCCTGGTGTCAGCTCGGGGAAAAGCGTGACGTCGTCTTGACCTTTGGTTTCTTCTTCTATCCTTTTGTGTCAGCTTGGATAAAAGCGTGACGTCGTCTTGACGTTCGGTTTCTGCTTCTCTCATTTTGTGTCAACTCGTGGAGAACGAGGTGACGTTGATTCGGAGAAGAGGACAATTATTTTGACGTGTGGAAGCCCGTTTGAATGCTTCTCACACCTGACAGGTCGATCATAACACCACTAAGCAGACAACTGCGGGTTAGCCGGCATTGCAACATGAAGAACTGACTTCGCAAGCGCTGAGCTGCATGCTATCATTGAGAAAACACATTCAAAAGTGTGTAATTCCCCTGGCACATATTTCTGTGAAGTTATGCTTGAACCGAGATACCAAGTGCCACAAGAAAGAAAAGCCGTCATCTAGTTCGAACGCTCTGCCGTCCCTTGCGGCATTCAGAAAGGAAAAGTCCACTGGGAACCTGCAGACATCAAGATGGTCTTCATATAGCCCATTCTTTTCTCAGCAGCCGTGCCTGTCAAGTGCAAAGCTTCCATCCCCTCAACTCCTCCTTTTTATCTTTATTATTTTTATCTTTGCAGGCCAAAAGGGCCGAGTCCTGTTTATTTCCTTCTTGCGCGCTCAGAAAAAGAACTAAGCAACATCTGCGACGTCTTCACATCCGTCTGCAGTTGCAAAGCAGGCAAAGAAGAAGGAACAGAAATAAGGCAGAGACAGGGGTAACACGATGGCGCCTTCGCGTTCGCGTGTCAACAGGATCAAGAAAGAATCAAAAAAAGAGACGGACCAAGAATTGCACACAGATATGAAAATACGTGCACCTACAAACACGTGGGAAAAAGAAAAGGGGTAAAGATCTACACACTGATGTAGAGAAGCACCTGCGTAGGAAAAAAAAAAAAAAGGAAAGACTGAGGAACAGTAAGTAAAATAATTTTCTTCCCAGGAGCAGCTAGATTCACGTCGTCGCCGTCTTCGTAGCCGCCGCTTGCTGCATCGCGGTGCGAGCGAGGAACCGAGCGACCGGCTTGCCACCGTTCCGGCCTTCTGGTTTTCCGCGAAACCCCAAAACACGTTCGCGTGCATGTCGACGACGGACGAACGACGACGACGACGACGCCAGCGCACGCCGCATCCCCTGCGCCGCGACGCAGGGGCGCACGAGAAGAGCGCGCGCGCGAGCGTCTGAGATTGGCCGGCGCCGACGCACGCTCCGTCGAGCATCGGGGCTGCGGCTGCTGCTTGTTTCTGCTGCTGTTGCCTGTTTCTGCTGCTCGCAACGGGCCGCCTTGCCGCTTCTTCCGGACACGCCGCCGCACTAGGAAGCGACCGAAACACGGAAAGGGAGCTGTCGGCGGCCCGGGCGAAGCCGCGGGAACTACTCGCCGCTTGCAGTGTGCGCGGGGCGCGGTGAGAGAAAAAGTAAAAAAAAAAGGGGGGGGGGGGGGGTAATAAAGTGTAAGAAGAAGAAGCCAGTCCGTGGCGATCGCAGAGCTGAACATAGCGGGGCATTTACGGCGAAATATCTAGACAGAAGCTCCTCACGAAACGGCAACGCTCACGCGCTTGCCCGATAACTCGACGAGCGGACTCGTGCTCGGATTAGCTGGCATGAATAGCAACAGCGGCAACAATCGATAAAGGAATATATACCAGGAACACAGTGAGGGGCATCGCGTGACGTTCAAGTCAGCCTGAGAGGAGAAAGAGAACCAAGACAGTTTATCCCTGCTGGTGGGAATACAAGTGGTGTGCGGGACGTATGCGTTGGTTTCACAGCAGTGAACCCTATACGGGATGTTTGACCACTGCGAAGCCTGCTTTCCAAGAACCGTAGGTTACACAAAACATCAGAAACAAAGGAAGAAAAGTACAAAAAGCAAGAGAGAAGGAAATGGCAGAACACTAGCAAAGCAGGTATACATGAAGCATAATTAAACATGTTAAATTGAGAAAAAAAATGATTAAAATTTCGTACACACATATAGATGACGCAAGATAAGCGGCGCCTGATCAATATGCGAACACACAAAGTGTCTCGCGCTCGTGCTCAAAGGGTTAGGAGAGCCAAAAAAGGCATTGCGAGTTTGTCGAAAGGCTCACGCGTTGCGATGCGCGTATACACGTCGGACGCCAGTTGGCTTGCGCAGAACTGACACGGACTTTCCTGCGTCTGCGCAGTCGCAGTGAATCCGTGATTGGCACTGCAATCTATCTATAAATCCAGCCTGTTTGTAAATCTTTCCTTTTTATTTTGTACTTTACAATGATGCAAAAGACAACAACAACAACTACTACTACTACTACTACTACTACTACTACTACTACTACTACTACTACTACTACACTGTTGTTCATCTTCTTCTTCGTCACTATCTTTCTTCTTTACCGTCATTCAATAGCACAAACCTGCGACACCCATTGCGGGAAAAAGAAGCCATGCCCAGTGTTAACATATAAAGAAATATATATTTTTAAAAAATGAGGTGTGGCGTTGCTCCGTCATGAGGAAGACGCTGCGCAGGTGGATGCGTGCGGCCAAGTGGGCAGGGGCTCGCGACTGGGCGTCTGACATGCGTGCTTTGACGTCACGCTGCCTGCTCTTGTATGTGTAGTAAGGGCGCCACATTAATGGCACTTTGACAGGCGTTTTGACACGTCCTAAATGGCACTGCCGCTTAGATTCTGCATCGGTACGCAGAGGCTTCCATGTTCCTCGCAAAGGCTATTTTGTTTCTTTTTGCTGCGTGATGTTGCTGACAAAGTGTTTTTGGTCGTCGTTCAATAAGCTCATCCTTTCAGAGCTTAGCAGACAGTTCTTTTAGGGACAGTTCAGAAACACTAAGTGACTGCCGTTTTCTTTATTTTTTAACCAGCAACAAACTGCGTGAAAGAAGAAGCGAAAGCTCAACAGGTGAAAAGTATACAAGAAGTATAGATTAAGCAGCGCAGATGTTATCGATATGGTAGACGCTCCGTCAGCAAAAAAGAAAAGAAAAACAACTCATAATAAAAAAAATGAAATGTGGGAGAAGTTAAACTCAACGTATTTAATTGCGCAAGACGCTCAACGCAAGGTGGCATTAATAACTACTTAAGGAAAGTGGAGTTTTTCCTTTCTTTCTTTCCCGCCGCAGTGGTTATGACGTTCTATGCTACTGAGAACAAGGTCACGATTTCGAGTCCTGGTTCCACTGTATAATAAGGTATTAGAAAACCAATTCCGATTTTGGGAGTGTGCAACAGTCCACTTCCTAGAATTTATATGGACGTTTAAGAACCCTATAGCTGTCGAAATTAGTCGGGCTGCCTATACGCTACAAGACCTTCTTTGTCCAGCGCGTGTATCCAATCGAACAATAACCCCTTTGTTTGTTTTGAAACGGTGACTACGCGAATGGATTTAAAAAAAAAAAACGAAAAAACGAGAAAGAAAACGACAGAAATGACCTAAGCATTTCGTTTTTTGTATTGCGGTGGCGAAGTGGTGGTAACGACAAGGGTGTTGGCTTTTGATTACTCGGATAAACGCATTCCAGAGTTCAGCGCCAGCGTATGAAATTCTTCTTTTCGTTTGGTACTTTAGACACCGTCTAAACTTAAGAGTACTGGTGGTGAGAAACGGACAAATAGAAGCCGGTTTAACCTCTTTGCCTTCGTTTCTACGCTTCGTGCCAGCTGTCTATACTTGAAACCGACTTGTTTGTTGAAGGCGCGACTGAGCGGTTCTCTCTGTTGGCGCGAGCGCGAGAATTGACTGCCAGCGGTCTGTGAAGCCCCGGGCTTTGCTGTGCATGTCCACCATCGTGGCAGATCGATGGTTTTTGGAGCGCTGCCTCTCACTTCGCCCGGCTGCTGGAATCCATCATCTTCGGTACACTGCGCTTGTTTGTTTACGCGTGAGATCTCTTTCGTTACTAAGCATACAATGGCGTTTAATAACTTGCTAGCATGTGAAGTTATCTCTTTTAATGGCGTTCGGCAGGGGGTACGACTGATTCTTTGCTTCATTCTTATTAGTCACTATTTTAGGTCCAACAACTATAGCCTTTTTCGCGCTCTATAGATTGTGAGCGTTCTTTGCTGCTGAGCCCGAAGGCGCGGATTCGATTACTGACCACGGTGGCGGCATGGCGATTGAGGAGGAACGAAAAAAAGAATAAAAAAAACGAAAGCGTTGGTCAAAGTTGGTCAAAGTTAACTCGAAGGTTCCCCCTACCACGCCTTTCACAGCCGGATTGTGGCTTTGGAACCTAAAACTGCGTGCTTTAATTAATTCGATACAAAACTAAACAGAGGCCGAACAAATAAATACTGGACTTAATTAAATGAATTGAGCCCAATATTTGTTTTATACACATAGTTTCCCTTTAAGTCTTATACTTCAAATACATTCACGCCGTTGATCATCCATTGCAGGAGACGTATGCAAAGGCACTCAATAAGAACCCTCAGTGTCCCACAGTGTGAATATCCTAATTCAACAAGTCAGAAATGAGTCGGGTGTTTGTTAACGTGCATGCCTTATTGCTGCCTTATTGCTGCCTTGTTGCTAATATTATCGAGAATGCGAAGAACGTGGAGCCGACATTTAATGTAAATATTCCACATCAGTTACTACGTGTACGAGACGTGGATATATGAGCCGTCACCTGTCTATAAGTTCACTCATTCGCGTGAAGCACATCATGCCGCATTGGAATTTATACATATCGCTTCGATGAGATACCATTTTTTTGTGCGTGCGTACGAGAGAGATAGATAGAGAGATAGTGTGTGTTTTGGCGTAGGTGAATATGCGCGAAATTAAATTTTAAAGAAAGACAGGGGGGCTTGAAAGAAATTCCAGGTAATGTAAGGGAAATAGTTTTGCCAGACTAAACTTGGATGAAATTACCCAGAATATCAGAAGAAGAAGCAGAAGAAAGCGGATGTGCACCGCATCGGCTCCGTCTTTTTGAATGATTCTGCAGGCACTTTTGGCAGGACCACGCATTGAAGCTCACCATCGGATTCGTGAGGTTAACCCGAATCGCTGGATACCTTTGGACAAGGTGGGCCAGCATTTTTTGGACTTCTACAGCCTCTTTTCTGTGCATCGCGCGTGGGCGCCACGCTGGGCCTAACGCCACGTAGGTCTAGCGAGCCCGCCAAGCCGGCATGGCCGATATGCGCATGGACGACGAACTCTCCTCGGAGACGGAAGACGGCGAGGAAAGAATGGGTTGGCAGGTGGTCACCAACCGAAGATCGCGATCTGCGAAAAAGACCTGGGGAGCTGGTGGAGCCGCCAATTCGATCCAAGAATCACAAGGAAAGCAGATCGCCAACAAAGGTGCTGCCGGGGCCAAGCTCAAGCGCCGGATTGTGAAGGCGTCATGAATGCCGCAACTGCCGGAGGAGCACAGGAAAATCATCGTTAGGCCTCGCGGAGGTCTCAACCTGAACAAGGTCAGCACAGCTATTGGAGAAGCGATCGTCGAGGCAGCCGGACTTACAGCAGACCAAGCGAGGGAAGACATCGTCTGCCCCAACTTCACACAGAATATTGTGGTGGTTAGTACACCGGACTCCTCTCATGCTGAAAGGTATGTGAGAATCAAGTCCATTACGATCATGGAGGCAGAATATGAAGTGAGCGCTTATGAAACAGCCCCCCACTCTACGTGCAAGGGGGTTATTAGAAGAGTGAACCTCAATGACAGTCAGAGTGTGATCACGAAAAAGATTGTCCATGAATACAACCCAACGGCGTTGGCTGCACAACGTATCAAAGCTACGGGATCGGTTATTGTCTTTTTCGACGGATTCAGGGTGCCCAACTTCATTAAATATGGGTCAACCCTCGTGAGGTGCTATCTGTACAGGAAGCAATTTGACGTGTGTTACGCATGTGGAAGAATCGGACACAGATCAGACGTTTGTCCAACACCTGATGTTGTGCAGTGCAGAGGATGTGGTATGCAAGACCCAGGGGAGGCTCATATCTGCTCTCCGAAATGCAAGTTCTGCGGTGAAGATCACCCCACAGGTGACAGGGCGTGCAAGCAGCGGTACCAAATACCATATGTAGTAAGAGTAAGAAGAAGACAACGCTCCAAAGTGGAGACCGAGATGGAATCGGCCCAACCGACAAAGGAAACCCCTCCAGGTGCCGGAAGGCGCTCACGCTCGAGAAGCACATCAAGATCAAGACAGCGCTCAACATCGAGGGGAAGAAACCGTTCCAGGTCTCGGGAGGCGCAGGTGCGCTTCGAGGAGCAGGAGCTGAAGACAAACAAGAAAAAGGAACCAGGAGTGACCTGGGCCGAGAAAGTCAAAGGTACTGTGAAAGTCACAGGTGCGCTAGCCTCGCAGGAACAAAGTAATGATGCCAGAGTAGAACAGCTGATCAGAGAGGTTATATCACTAAAGAAAGCAAATGAAGAACTTAAGCAGCAGATTCAGGAAATGAAAAAAGGGTTGAGGACAGAAAGCGGCAGTGTGGCAATAGCTAAGCCGGTGTGTATAAGTAACAGCCAGGAAGAAGACACACCGGCGCCCAAAAAGAGAGCTGTAGTTCCGGAGGCAGAATCGATGTGCTCGGTTCTGGAGGAGATTAGGAATGCGATTAGGGATCTAAAGGACACGGTAGACAGCGTTAACCTTAAGGTGGATAAAACATGGAAGTGGAAGTTAATAGCCGAGAAAAGGTTGAAAAAGCTAGAGGCCCAAGGAAAAGATGAAGAATATATGCCCTTGGAAGCCGAAAGCGCTAGAACACCCCCAGGAGCGGCAGGTGGTACAGTCAAGCGAACAGTGACAGGGGGTAGCAAGTCAGGGGGCAACGACAATAATAATGGATAACAGAAATAGACTTAGTGTGTGGCAGTGGAACTGCAGAGGATTTCAGCAAAAAAGAGCGTCACTAGCACAGATAATCAAAACGGTTGAAAATAGGCCGAAATTAATAATGTTGCAGGAAACTCTAGCGGAGGAGATCGGGCTGTCCGGCTTCAACTCGGTCTGCAAAGGCAAAGAACCAGGCAGAGGAATTGCCACCCTAATTGACAAGAAAATTCCTTACATAGAGCACGATCTAAAATTAGGGGCGAGTAAAATTGAATACATATTTATAGAAATGGTCCTAAAACGGCACAGAGGTAAAGCGCAAAGCTTGTTCTGCCTCAACATATATAGCAGTCCCAGAGAGATGAGACAGAGCTTCAGAGCCATTTTTAATAAGGCCATGAGGGTAGCCAAAACTGCGCCACTCATAATAGGAGGGGATTTCAACGCCCCACACCAATCTTGGGGTTACCGCTGGAGTAGTAAGAAAGGGGATGGAATCTGGCATCTCGCCACAGATTTAGGCCTTTCTCTTATCACGGACCCACCCTTTCCTACCAGGTGTGGCAGTTCCACGTGTAGGGACACTACCCCGGACTTATCCTTCACTTATAACTTACCCAGGGCAGACTGGATCAACTCTGGCACGGACCTAGGAAGCGACCATTATATACTACACATAATGGTAGAAACGACGGGGGGGGGGGGGGGATGTAAAGCATTTCACTTACATAGACTGGGATCACTTTAGAAAAATCAGAAAAGACAGAGCAGACACAGATAGAAAGGGGCGCATCAGACTACAAGAGTGGGTGGCTCAGCTTAGGGACGACTTGAATGCAGCAACTAAGGCTATAGAGACAGAGGAAGAGGTCGAACAAATTGATAGTAGATTGGCGCATTTGATCGAAGCCAAGCAATCGATTTTACAAAGATGGAAATCACAACGCTTAAACAGGAGACTTAGGAAGCGAATTGCTCAGCTCAATAAGAATATAGAGGAACACGCACGATATTTGCAGAAACAAAAATGGGATGAGGTGTGTAAATGTGTAGACGGAAGGATAAAACGTGGAGGCAATTGGAGTCTGCTCAGGCATCTGCTCAACGAAAAAGGCACTAAATCGAATAGACGTACGGCAGTGGCGAAACTGGTACACCAGGAAAGTCAGACTGCAAGCGCAGAGAGCATAATGGAGCGACTGGCTGCTAAATACTTGCCTCTCAGGAAAGAAGATCAGAATGTGAGTTATCCCGATTACTTAGGGTTAGAGTGCAAATATATGGATCAGGAATTCACCGAAAGTGAGGTACGCACGGCACTGTATGATCTGAATAGTAGGTCAGCAGCTGGCCCGGATGGCATCTCTAACAGATTGCTTAACAATTTGGACGACGAATCAATAATATATGTGACCACATACATTAATGAGCTATGGAAAGATGGGGTATATCCAGAAGAATGGAGGACGGCCAGTACTATCTTAATACCAAAGCCGGGCAAGCAACTCAACTTGGATAACCTGAGGCCAATTTCGTTACACATCATGTCTAGGGAAGACAATGGAGCATGTCATATTGAACAGGTTAACGAAATATGTGGAGGACAATGACATCCTACCGTACAATCTGATTGGTTTCAGATCAGGCTTGTCCACACAAGATGCCATGTTGTTAATCAAACATCAACTGCTATTGGCTAAACCAAAAAACACTCGAGCTCTCTTGGGGTTGGATGTCGAAAAAGCTTTTGACAGAATTAAGCATAGAGCAATACTTGAAGTGATTTCCGAACTGGGATTGGGGAGAAAACTCTATGAAGTGGTCAAAGCCTTTCTTGGCAATCGTTCAGCTCACCTTAGATTCGGGGATATTAAATCAAAGAAGATTGATCTCGGTGACAGAGGGACACCACAAGGGTCGGTCTTGTCACCTATGCTTTTCAACCTGGCCATGTCAAAAGTGGCAAAGGGACTAAAAGGGATAGAGGGCATTCACTTTACCATTTATGCAGACGATGTGACTATATGGACCGCTGAAGGAAGTATGGGACATGCGGAAAGCAGACTTCAGAAGAGCATTTATGAGGTAGAGTCTATTTTAGAAGACATGGGACTCAAATGCTCTGCTAATAAGTCTGAACTCCTTGTACTCAAGAACAGAAGAAGGGGTAGAAAACCGAGGGGATACGTTCCCAAGGAAGAACCCAGGTTAGTACTAACCACGAAGGCAGGCGAATCTATTAAGCAAGTAGAATCCATAAGAGTCTTAGGGTTATTCCTGGAGGCAAACGGGGCAAATGGAAGAACAATACGACACATCACTAGCAAGACTGTGGAGGTAATAAGACTTCTAAGGAGAATCAGTAACAGACACAGAGGGCTGGGAGAGGAGAGCGCCATGAGATTGGTCCACGCTTTCGCCTTGTGCCACTTCTCATATGTAGCTGGGATGCTCAGTTGGACACGAACAGAGCTAAACAAGTTGAACAGATTAATTAAAAGGCTAGTCAAAAAAACAGTGGGGTTACCGATTAACACCCCGGATAACAAATTAATGAAACTGGGGCTCCACAACACAATAGACGAGATAATAGAAGCTCAGCAAATTGCCCACAGAGAGAGGCTCTCTGGAACAAGGCCAGGTAGAGCAATACTAGAAGAGGTAGGATGGTGTCCAACCGAATCCAAAATGTCAGGTGAAGGCACAGTAGAACTAAAAGATAGCATAAGAGAGATAATCAAGACGACTCCTTTCCCCAGAAATATGCACCCGGTGCACAACCTGGAAAGACGAAAGGCAAGGGCCAAAGCTCTCCTGCAAGAGATAGAACACGACAGAGAACATGCGGCATTTGTAGATGCTGCGTGGGTCAGAGGAAAGAAAGCCTTTACGGCAGTAGTAGTAGATGCAGATGGTCTCACTCGGGATGCTATTACAATCATGACTAAAGACACGACAGTCGCGGAACAAGTAGCGATAGCATTGGCTTTAAGGAATAATAAGTGGACGAAGATTTACAGTGACTCTAAGATGGCTATTAGACACGTTACCAATGGCTTTGTAACCAAAAGGGCTGCCCAGCTGATCGGTGAGTTGGACAGCCAAGAGATCGAAATCCGCTGGTTTCCTGCGCACATGGGGTCTGTCGATCCGTCTCGGAAGAATTTAAACGAGATGGCTAACGCAGCTGCACGAGGACTTACTATCCGTGCACTACGCGACCAGGACCTTAATAATATACAGGAGGAGAACAGGGACCAATTACTTACATATAATGAAATCACGAGGCATTACTACATGAACAGAAGGGAATTCCCAGTGCCCCACGCTAAGCTCAATAGAGCTCAAGCGGTGACTCTGAGATTGTTGCAAACAAGAACTTATCCAAGTCCAAACTTTATTAACAAGATATATCCTGAAAGAGAGATACCAATCAATTGCGAGAAGTGTAATGGCATCATTACTCTGGATCACATGCTTTGGCAGTGTCCTGTGACTTTCACAGACTGTGTCAAGGAGAGAGACTGGTGGCGGCGAGTCCTACACAGTGGAGTTCTTTCCGATCAAGTACAGGCCGTCCAGAAGGCCCATGATACGGCGGTAAGGTTAAACCTTACTGTCCCGACGTGGGAGCCGCCTGCGTCAACCTAAGGGTTGATCTTCAGGACATTAAATAAAGTTCATCATACCATACCATACCATCACACGTACCTCTGACCTCGCAAACATGCCAAAAGAAAAAGTAAAGAAAAAAAAAACACACACATACACATTCGTCAGAGGCAATAAAATTCTGCGAGCCTCGTGCCACATCAAATGTTGCGCCGTCCGCGTTCGCTGACAGCAATATACTTAGACGTTAAATGCGTCAACTTGCTCAGAGAAGGGCGAAAGCCAGAAATCTCGGTAACAATGACGACCGAATGCCCCCAAGCAGCAGCGTCACGGATCGCCACTCGAGTCCCTCGACGCAGAAAGAGAAGTACACACAGCACGACGGCTCGATTGAGGCCCGGAAAGCAGCGCTAATGGCCCCCCGACGAGCCATCGGCAAACTCCTGCGCGCTTTCAAAGCTCTCCCCGCACTTCAACGCCGGGTGCAGCCCCTTATCAAAACAGAGAGAAACGTCACTGCGGACTACCCCACGCAGCAACAGCAGCGTGAACTGGCGGCGGGGATGTACCGTCGCCGCGCTTAGGGTGCTGGCAACGCGGGTTAAAGCTAACCTCTAATCCGGGCAAACCGAATTTGTTCCGGTGCTGCGCAAGCGCCCCTCCCTGGCGCCCATCGGCCGTCTTTCCTCGTGATCGCGTCAGGCAGCGTACCGCCCCGTTTTATTCCAATCCCGACGTCGCGTGGCATGCCACCGATGCCGCTGGCGCTGTTTTTGCCGGGTGAATCTGGAGCGCCGATTGCCGGCGGCGAATGACGTGTGTGTAGATAAGCCCATACGGCGGCGATGAACGGCGCCTGCGGGCGCATTACACGCAGCTTGATGCGCGCTGTGCTTGCTTGACTCGGGCTCAGCCTGATTGACGGAATGAGGTCCGCTGGCTAATTTTTTCTATATATTGCCATCTCTGTTCGGTCGTGTGTGATCTTTCCATTCATAATCGATTGCACAAACTGGAATAAACGGGAGAACGATTGTCGTCGGAAAGTCAACGTCCCGCTGCTCTACGCGTACAGGTGCGGACAGGTACTACAGCACATATTCAAATAGCAATGCGAAATGATAGCAGATTATGAGTATGTAGTCGCACAGCGCCAACGTTCTTACGAAACGCGTCTTCCACGAGTTCATCGAGTGACTGCCCGAAGCTCAGAATATCACGTCGCTTGCTGTGATGAGTGGTGGTCACTCGTTCGCTGGCCATTCACTAACAAAACACAAGAGAATTCAAACGAATCTGTCGCGATTACGATACTGCAGCTAAGCGCCGTTGCAGCGTCCTGTCATGGAAGGCTCGCCAGCGCTAAGGTACACGCCTTCCATCTAGTAACAGAGATTTGATGCCAGTGACGCCACGTGCTACAAGACTAACATAAGGAAGAAGAAGAAACACAGACGGGCATGGGAGTTAGGATATGCGATAACGCGAAATTACATATGCAAAGTGATTCGTCTACCAAACTCGCCTAGCCAAACGGCCTTCGCGGAAGAGGGAGTGTTCAACACTAATCAAGACACGAGCTGGCTCTAACAAGAGCCTCTTCCTGTTAACGGAAACGAACGCCACGAGGACGTTGATTTTCAAGGAAACGGCACGCATACGCGATTCACGCAATGCGCTTTATATCTTATTACGACGTGGGCCAAAAGAAAGCTGCGAGGGCACTGGAGAGAACGCTCAGATCGGAACTTTATGATAAGCGCTCGTATTCACAAAGACTTATTACGCTGGAATTGTTCGTAAGAGCAAATTCTAGCCAATCCTAACGTTGGACATAATATTAGCAAACGCGGCCGACGAGGGGCAAATGTGAGCTTTGTAAATTCAACCCAGAGGACATAATTCCCTTGATATTATCTACACGCAATAGACGGCACATTTTACGCACTAATGTACGAGTTATCTTTATACGTAGCGTACTAGGCAGCCATGCAAACTTCCTGTTTTCTTTTAAGACAACTTTATTTATTTATTTTTTATTTATTTATTGTACCTTCAAGGCTCGAAGGCGTTAATGAAAGGAGTGGAACGAAATACAGAACATATACAAGACGACAGATTATAACAATAAAAAAATAAAAAAATTGCAGATTAACAAATGTATTCTTCAATAGTAGTTATAAAAGCAAATGTAGGTTGTGAGGATAACCGAAAAATGACAAATTAAGAACCGCGGCCGAATTCACAAAACTATTCGTTTGCGAGCGCTCTTTGCCATAGCCTGGCAGATTTGTCTAATAATGTGTCCATGTCAGAATCGGTTGGAATTTTCTCTTACGTACAATTCTAGCGTAAGAGACTTTTTTTCATAGGATCCCTGATATGTATATTTCATTCAGGCGCAAATTAGGACTGTCTCAATCTCGGAGAGAGAAAGAGAGAGAGACAGATCTAAGGTGAGGAAAGACAGGGAGGTTAGCCAGTGTAAGTACCGGCTGGCTACCCTGTGGTGGGGAAAAGGGTAAAGGGAATAAAAGGAGAAAGAAGAAAAGGAAATTGAGAAAAATTCACACAATAACGCGATGCTACGCGCTACAACATTCAAAGACGGTCGCACAATTCACAAGCCCTTAAAAACTTGAGCAGAGCTCTTAGGGCCTTGAGTGCTGAAAGCCGTCTGGACCAGTGTCCTATAATTTTTTCTTCTGCGAAGGGGCAATTGTCCAGTTACTCACGTCTCGGAGAGACGTAAGATATTGATGACAAGGGGCATAATTAAAATTTGGAATGAGAGAAAAAGAAACAACGACTCGTGTGTATATAAAAACGCCGACTATGCTGCAACAAAAACGACAAGCAGCATTCGAAGCCGGCGTATCCTAAGGGCAGGCGTTCTTTGCCTTTAACAACTCCACGCATCACTTTTCCACGCTGATCGTAAAACAAGCGCCTCTCCGACTGCTTTGAAAGCGCCGAGTTCCCCGGAGAGTTCCGGTGCCCAAGGGGCTGATGACAGTCTGATGAGTCAGCAAAAATGACCTCGCACGATCGTAACGTGAAACTAACCCCGTCCCGCTGCTATTACGCTGCAGCCCGGAACTCCATCTAAAGCGAATTAGCCGTCCGGTAGTGGAACATCGCCGCTACCCTTGTCACCATTGATGATTCCCCCCTGCTGCCGGTTCGCGAAACGTGTAGTCCGCGTATAAAGGACACACACTGCACGAACCCTGGAAGCGCTGGGCACAGCGACCCAAGTCCTCAGTGGTGCCTCTGGAAGCGTGCAGCGGGGTTGCCGGTGGCTCCGCCAAGCGGCGGGGGGCCGGCCGTTGCCATAATGGTTCTGGCCCGTGCACAGCACCGCGGCGCTTCCCCCGCCTAATCCGCTTAATCCGCGAGCGTAGCCGGCAGATTTCCCGCACTATATAAATATAATGACCCTGTTTTCAAACTTTCCCTCCCCTTTCTCTCACCCATAGCGCCTGTTTTGTTTTTAATGTTTTTATTTGCCTACTTCGTTCGGGATCCCCGGTTCCCCATTCTCGTCTTCTGCTACGTCCCGATGGGGAACGGCGGGCACTGACAACCGAATTCTCGTCCCCCCTGTTCGCGCAGGAATGGTCGGGCTCGCGTGCGCATCGTCGATTACTGAGTGTGCCCGAAGAGGCTTGTACGGGGGTGTATGCGGGTGTTTGTGGCGAGGGGAGGGGGCCGAGCTGCGTGGCAGATGTGTGGACACACGCTCTCAGCGCATCGTACAAGCCGTGCAAGCCGCGAGCAGCATGGATCCACGTGCTGAAAAAGGCGAGCGGAATCTGGACACGGTTCTGATCGCGCCAGCTAAGCTGTTGGCTTGGCAAGCGGCTTTGAATAACTTTCGCAGTAGCAAACGGCCAAAAAGAATAAATGAAAAGAAAAAGAAGAATGTGAGGCACACACACTTTCTGTGTCACCGACTAGGGCCCGCAGCGGGGTCGCGTTAAGTTGTTAAGGTCGTCTAGTGAAGGGCACGTTAACACGTGCAGTTCATTTTTCTGACTGATGCCGCATACTGGTTGGTGTAGAACGGGATGTGGTGCATTGAACTCGAAGAAAATTAGAGGGAAGGATTTCTTTGTGCGCCAAAATTCCATAGATCCGAATTTCCAGGCTTTGAATATAGAAGGCAGGACGTGTCTTGGGGCAAAAAACTCAAGTGGTTCTGTGCAGAAGACGCCCGGCCTTTTTGTTCGATTACGGCCAAATTGCGCTTGTGCTTGTGCCATTACAATATTGCCATTTTACTTTACTTTTGTCTAGCGGTATTCGAAAAGAGAAATTTTCGGATCGAATACGAATATTCCAGAAAGGCTACCTGCGAATATTTCATATTTTGTTTCTAAGCACAGTGAAATATAAAGTCCGCGTGAAGACCCTTTGGTAAAAAAAGAGACCTATTGATATTACCGCCACTGATTAATTAATTAATTAATTAATTCTTTATTTACTTATTTATTTATATTTATTTATTACATACTGCAGACCAATCTGGTCCAAGCAGAACGGGCAATACAGTTTACAGAACATCTCTATTACACAAAAAGAGAACAACAAGAAAAGAAACGTGATAGTACCAGAGGAAAGAACACAAAAAGACATAATCATCTAGTCATATAGTGCGTCATAAGGTTTTGTTTGGCTATTCCAGTCAGAAACAGAACGCGGAAAAAAGGAAAACTTATAAACGTCTGTTCTTGCAAAGTAAGGGGTTAGAAAGTGTGTTTCGTAATGTCGCGTAGGTCTTGTGGCCAAAGGAGCAAGAAACTGTGTCTGATCAATAGCCATTTTAACGTTAAGAAGTAAGTTAAAAAAAGTCAAAGGACGTTTCTTTTTTCTCGATTCAAGTAGTTCAATATTGTTAGCTTTCACGAGCTCAGAAGGAGAATCAGTATACTTAAAATTAGCATAGATAAACAGAATAAAATAGAAACTAAGAAAATATTATTTACAGGCACATTTAAATGCATGTAATCTCGCCCACAATGGACATCGTGTCAACTGATGAGCTTGTATTGGAGAAACAACTTTCGGTTATCTCAGACACCATGAATGACAGTAACGGGAGAAAAAAAAAAAGAAAAGAACGAGATTGGAGGAAGGGGGGGGGGGGCGAGGACAGCACGTAGAGTGTGGAGGGAAATGGGATATTACAGCGCCGCACATTGTTTTATGAGAAAATGCCGTGGATTGCAAATAATAAATCGCTTTACCTACTTTGGG